>NC_138048.1:90791827-91469075 GCF_964194185.1 Rhinolophus hipposideros
TGTGCTTTACATTATATCCCAATTATTTTTTTTTTAAATTTTAGAACTAGATGTTTGTACCTCTTTTCCCTTTCACCTATTTTGTCCATACATCTCTCCTGCCCCTCTGGCAACAATCCATTTTGTTCTCTGTATCAATGGGATTGTTCTGTGTTGTTTGTTTCTTTTTTTAGAGTTCATATGTAAATGAAATAATATGATATTTGTCTTTGATTTTATTTCACTTATAAGACACTCTGGTCCATCTATGTTGTTGCAAATGACACAATTTCCTTCTTTTTAATTGCTGTAAATATTCCACATCTTCTTTATCTTTTGTTTATCGATGGATGTTTATGTTGCTTTCATATCTGGGCTATTATGAGTAATGCTGCAGTGAACAGAGGGGTGCATATATCTTTGCAAATTAGTGTTTTTATTTTATTCAGATAAATATCCAGTAGTGGAATTTCTGGGTCATATGCTAGCTCTATTTTTAATTTTTTGGGAACCTCCATACTGTTTTCCATAGCATCTACACCAATTTACAATCTTACCAACGGTGCAGGCGGGTTTCCATTTCTCCACATCCTTTCCAACACTTGTTATTTGTTGACTTTTTGATAATAGCCATTTTAACAGATGTGACGTGATATCTCATTGTGGTTATAATTTACATTCCCTAATGATTAGTAATGTTGAACATCTTTTCACATGTCAGTTGCCATCTCTATGTCTTTGGAGAAATGACTATTCAGCTCCTCTGCCCATTTTTTAATCAGATGTTTTGTTTTTTGATGTTGAATGGGGTGTGTCCTATATGTATATTTCGGATATTAGTCCTTTATTGGATACATCATTTGGAAATAACTTCTCCGATTCAATCGGTTGACTTTTTATTATAATGATGGTTTTCTTTGCTGTACAAAAGTTTTTAGTTTGATGTAGTCCCATTTGTTTATTTTTTTCTTTTGTTGACCTTACTGAGGAAGACATATCCAAAAAAAATATTTTGAGACTGATACCAGAGTTTACTGCCTGTGATTTCTTTGAGAGGTTTTCTGGTTATAAGTTTTACATTTACATCTTTGATCTATTTGGAGTTTATATCTCTATATGGTAAAAAGGAGGAGAATAAACATAGGAGGATGGAAAAAAATAAACACACATGGAAAAAATATACCATGTAACCATTAAAAATAAAAAAAGTTTGAGTGACTGTATTAATATTACAAATATAGATGTCAAGATAAGGTGTATTAGTTAATATTTTAAACAGTGGAACTTCATAAGATAAATTGAAAAATTACAAAGAAAGATATTTGTACCCTAACATGAAATAATCTAGAGAAAGAGTTTCAAAATGTATGAAACAAAATCACATGGTATTAAAAGAAGAAAAAAAAAAAAAAGCAAATCTGCAATCACACAGATTTATGCCTACTGTCCCAGTGACTGACAGAAAATGTAGACTAAATAATCACTAAAGGTATAAAAGATTCAAATAAAAACTATCTACTTTGTTAATCAATATCTGTTAAACACTATACCCAGCAACAGTAGGAAACAGGAAACATTCAACAAGATCGATCATATCTTGGGACATAGAAAAAAGTTTTAAAAAATTTCAAATGAGTAGAATTTACAGAGTAGGTTAAAAGGGCCATAGAATACAAGGTCAACATAGAAAAATTTATTTTATTCTTAAAGAGTTTCAGTCAAAACCTGGAAAATAAAATAAGAACTCCATTTGCAAAAACATCTCAATACTTAATAAAGGTTAATGAGACAAATGATATATACAAATCTTTCTTTGAAAATTATAAAATGTTTGGAGTTAAAATGATAATTATAAATAAAGCAAAGTACTATCATTATTAGTCAAAGACAATATGTTTGTAATGTTAATTATCGTCACATTGATCTATAGAAATAATGAAATGCTCATCAAAATCCCAAATAAGCTATTTCAATCAAAACAATGAGTTGATTCTGAAATTTATGGTGAAAACAAAGAAAGAAGTTGAGGCAAAATAATTGTGACATAAAGTACAAAATGGGAGGACTCATAAACCAGATTCAAGTCTTTTTGTAACATAGTAATAATCAAGCCAGAGTAGTATCAGCATTAGAGTAGACAAATAATTCAAAATAAAATATTAGAGACTGTCAAAGGAATTAAAGAAGGAAGCCAGTAGACCAAAGGTGGCTCTAATGCCTTGGTTGCCTAGATCAGCAAACCAATACCAAAGCCAGAGTCAGTGCACTCAAATCGGAGAAAATGAAAGTCTAGGACAACTAACCACAAAAAGTCAACAAGTTTTTTTTCAAATAAAGCAACTGCTTAAGGTATAACAAATCAAATAATATCTTTGCTTGAATGCAGTGTCATCTTAAAAAATTTGCCTCTAGATCCTGTTGTTGGAATGCTCCCAATTGCCTTTGGTTTGGTGCTGTCTGATTCGAAGGGATGTATGTTCACAGAAACTCTTAAAAAATGTAATGGGCCTCATTTTACTATTTAAGAAGACAGAAATGGGTACACACATATATGGTCAGTGTGATTTATGTAAAGACAAAACTATGGTGCTAAGAAAAATCTTTAAACAGTATCTTGCACCATACACAAATTAGTGCAGAAGGATTTATAGATCTTAATATACAGTCTAAAACTATAAAACTACTAGAAGAAAACATAGGAGAATATATTCATAACCTTGGATAGGGCTTGCATTCAGCATTTATGAGAAATCCATCAAATCAATAACAAAAAGACATTTAAGGCAACAAAGTAATTGGCAAAAGAACTAAACAGATAACTCAAAGGAAAATATTCAAAGACCTCAAAATTGTATGAAAATGTGTTAAACATCATTAATCATCATCAATCAGCAAGGAATGTGATAGATTCAACTCCACGTTCTATGGAATAGCTAAAATTTGGGGGGCGGGGAAAGAAAAAAAAAGAAAAAACAAAGATGGATCATACCAAATTTTGGTGAGGGTGTGAAGGAACCAAGACCTTCATTTATACAAGGCTTGGAGGTAGGGCAAATTGATACAAACGTTTTGCAAATGTTTAGCTTTTTTTTTTTTTTAAGACAAATGTGTACCTACCCTATGACATGGCAATTTGACTCTTAGATATTTACCCAAAATAATTTTTTAAAGAAATATATTAGTATTTATAAAAGAATGTCCATGGAAGCATTATTCAAACACATAGAAGGGTTATATAAAGCACCTGTCCAGTAAATTAAGGATCACAACAAAGAAAGAAAATTTAATAATCAAAAAGAAGAGCAAAATTAGAGCAGGAAATAACACCTTGAGCAAAACTGCAAAAACAGAAAAAAGCACTTGGCTCAGAAGTTTCTAGCAGCCAGGGAGAAAAGTAAATATAGTGAGCTAGCTCATTATAATTGTTTATTCAAGAAAGGATGCTTAGAAGCCAGATAATGTAAAGTAATTCCTGGAATCAAATTCTGCATATGCTATTAAAGAATGTAAAGAATTACTTTATTGTTTTTACATCACCCCCAGAGTCATTACCCTTAAAATTATTTTTTGTTAATTTTCAATTAATGAAAGATGAAAACATGATATTAAGTCATAATCTATCAGTACAATTTTATTAGGATTCAGAATTCTCTGGTTTAGGGTTATACTGTGAATTTATTTAATATAAGAATAATAATGGATACAATGACATGTATAGTTTACCTCCTACGAACAACTCTTGTATCCTCTCAGACTGAGAAAACAGCTCACATTAACAAAAGCATCCATATGTACTTGTGTTACTTGTGTTACTTGTACTTGTGTTACAAGTAACAGGTAGTTACTTGTGTATAAATCATTGCTCTAGTAAAGATTTTTGCTTGTCACAGAGGTACTTAGCTTACCTTCAGCTCAGTAGTAATCTCTTGTCTATATCATTCTTCCTTGTGTATTTAGTAGCTTTCTGGATATCTCCCTTTAAACCTTAGTGGTCCTTTAAACCTTAGTGGTCCAATAGTACATTCTTGGAATATATCAATCTCGTTCTTGGCCTGTCCCATAAAGCTCACCTGTGTTCTGGTATTTACATGTATTCAGACCTTACCTATTACAGTAATCTCAAACATGTAACTGCAAACTCAAAATATTGCAACATATATATTGCAATCAAGTAAATGCCTCACACTCAAAATTTTTATTGTTGAAGGACCTCAAATACCCACATCATGAAAATATTAATATCATATATGAAAGTACCTCAAACCCAAAATACCCAAAGTGAAATTCATCAAAAGGAGGATATTGTTTATCCTCCTTTGTCCACCTTTGCAGTAAATGATACTGTATTTTTTCTCAAGCAAGTACCATTAAGACTCTAGATTAAAAAAAAAAAGAAGAAGAAGAAATCATCTAGTCATTTTTTTTTTTTTTTAATTTTCTCCAATTGTCCTAAATCACTCTTGTTACTGGAATGATGTAAGAACATGTCTTTAGGGCCATATATGAGAAACAGGCAGAATCTGATAACATGTCACATTCTCCTAGATAGGGAGACAGCCTAATTCAGAATAGAATGAAGGGTTAATAGTTGAATCAGTGATAAAGCAACTTCGATGAGGTACTGTAGTCTAAGGGCAGACTTGAGAATTAGCAATGTTTATACTTGAGCCCAGGGAACTTGGGCTGCAAGACTCCTATATGGGTAGAACTTGAGCTGGTAGCTGCTATAGTTCTATAAAAGAAGATTTATAATTATTAGAAACATCTGCTTGGATTCTGCACGTACAAATTTTGTATCCTAATCAAATTATTTGATTGGTTCATAATTTCAGCCCACTAAGAAAGTCACCCCGATTTAATTGGAAGAGAAAAACAAATGAGGTAGCAAATGGTTTTGTCAGGGTTTATTATTGTCCTCAACACTGGGGAATTTAAATATAAATAATCATTATAATGAGGTTTAAAATTTATTTATTTTAGGAATTATCTGTATATATTTTGTTTTATTTAATCACTCTGCATGTATAAGATATTCAGGCCTAATAGAGTATCAAGAAATTATTATTACAAATCAATTTAAAAATATTATTGAATAATATATTCAAATCATATTTTAAATTTAAAGATAAAAGGGAATTTGTAAATACCACTTTTATATTTTTAAATACCACTGACAAGTTCAGAGAGTTTAAGATTAACATTATTTACATGTTTAATGTATTCAGTTTATATGTGGAAGGCTTTATTTACTGATGCTTAAAAATCTAAGATATATTTATAAATGTTTTTTGAAATATTTGTTTATAGAAAATGCATAAACCTTTAAATGTATTTGCTAATATTTACTAGAATTATATGTAGTGTAAGTTCATGTTGAACTAAATGATATAAAAATAATCTTCCTAATCTGTTAATTTCAATAAATGGAATATTAACTTTTAAAACTTTGAATGTCAAACATAATGTTTTTTTTTTCTGCAATTAATAAGCTGAGTTCAAGGAAACCACCCAGTTTGTATTTGTAGGTCTTTTTAAAATTTGAATTATTGGTAATATTCATCTTTATAATGTTCTTCTCCCTGTTGGCAACTTTGCAGCCATTAAATTATTTCTCCTTTCAGTAATCAGAAACAGTCTTCTGCTTAAAAGCACTTTAATATCTTGTCTCTAATTACATTAGGGTCTAGAGAACCCCTACGTGGTTATGAGTCAGTTTAAGTGTATCAACGTTGGATTCAAGTGTACACAAATGTGTGTATACTCACAGGTGTGTACACATACACACAACACATGCACACATATACTCACGTGTGTGTAAGTAAAAAAATATACATTTTTTTCTAGAAAGGGAAACCAAAACTTGAATGAGATGCTCCATGAAAAAGAACAAAAACGTACATGCATATCACTGATTTTTAAGATGAAAGTGTGAGATCTTAATTTTCACAGAAGAACCTCTAAAAATTCATTACCAAATGTCTTTAGTTTATTTTTTGAACACTTTCCCTATTCACTCTGGATACCCAGGGAATGCTGTGCTATTCTCTTCACACTCTGTGCTGTTGCAGTTTTGTTTTTTCATTCTTAAATTTCCACATTCTCACCATTTTCATAGAATTCATTGTCTTGCTAACTCTTTCTCAGTCATCTTTTAGACCAATCTCAGAGGCTATGTCTCTGAGGAAAATCTTTCTTGAATCTCAAGACGAATCAATTGACCCTCAGGGTTTTACAGCATTTTGTCAATGCCTCATTGTTAAGATTTTCTACATATTACAATTACTTGGTTATATTTCTACGTATCACTAGACTTTAAGCCCTTCAAGTGCTTTTAAATGTTTTTTAGCCCAACTACTACCATAGAGCACACTGCAAGTCCTCCCTAAAGTGTCTTTTAAAGAGTAAATTCTTGAATACCAGTCTCCTTATTTAGCCATATTGATACAACTGTCAGAAGACTAATGAGAATTTATTTCATATTGTTAATGAAAGACATTTCCTATTGTCAAGAAATTTGTTTCAAAAGTATTGTATTTTATTGAATCCCTACCTTTTTCAACTCACCTTTCCCCTACACGTAATAACTATCAAAACTTCAGAAAACACGAGTCACACAAGTGAATAGGTTCTTGTGAACTGGGGCACAGAGCAGGAATTCAGTGAACCAGTAGATGCGACAGCTGTGTCAGCTGGATAAGGGTGAAGAAATCAGTGACTACACTGAGCCTGACCAATCAGCAGAAGAAAGGACAGGTCAGGATTGCCTAGCAGTTCTCACTTTTTCCTTAAATATGCAGGTTTAAATTTTTCCTTTTGTTCATAAATCGTATTCTATCCTTCATGATCATAAACTCCTGTTATTCCACTGCCTTCTCACAAAGGCAGGGGAAACTAGCCCATGCTTCTTCCATATGTATTAAGATTGTTCCCGTTACCGTTAGAGGAATTCAGTCCACAATGAGATACCCTGCACACCTATCAGGATAGCAAGGAAACAAAACAAAATAAAACAAAACAAACAACTTACAATGCAAAGTGCTGGCAAGGATGTGGGTCAATGCTAATTCATACATTGTGGGTGGGATTGCAAAAATTATATCCACTTTGCAAATGGTCTTGAAATGTTTTAATAAATTTAAACATACACGTCAGAAGACCCCAAATCCCACTCCCAGGTGTTTACTCAAAAGACAGAAAAGCATCTCCACACAAAAGCTTAAATGCCAATGTTTATAGTGACCAGTGTTCACTTGGTAATTAATAATTGTCCCAAACTGGAAACAAATTAATTGTTTATTAATTAGTTAATAGATAAAATCTATGCTACCTCAATACTATGGATCACTAAGTAGGAATTAAATAAATGGATTGCTGATACATGCAAAGACATAGATGAATCTCATTATGATAACTGAAAATGTTGGAATCTAAAGGCTGCATGCTGTATTATCCCATTTATATTACATCTGGACAAAGATACTATATATGTCTGGATTACTTTTTCGTTTCAAAAAGTCTATGATCCCATTTATTTCTGGTTCTGCACATTTTGCTCCTTTTGTTTAGACAATTTTTTTTTACTTCTGGCTTATTCAGTTCCCTTCATATAATTGCCAAAAAGCCCCTCATTTTTCATATTTCCATGTATACATTGTACATTACTTCTAACACATTTTGTGATTATTTCTAACAACCTATGTTGACAATTTCATAACATGTTTACAATTATCTACTTAAATTATATGATTCTCCACGTTGAATGTAAAATTATAACATCATGTATATGTATACAACTAAAATTAATCATGTCCTTTATAATTTGTTTTAATAGCAAACATGTTATTAAATGTGCAGTCAATTAATTGCTGTGATTTTTAAATGTTCCTTGAAATACTTCTGAAGAACACTTGAAATGGGGTTGATCAGCTTTTTGTCTAAGCTATGGTAATCTCTTGATAAGCGGGAACAGAGTATCAAATGAAATTATGTGTAATAGGAATATTATCAGTTACCACTGTAATTACTCAGCATAGCAATTGGGTGCATGTGAAAATAATAGATTACAAGACAACTCAATGAGAATAGATACTGGGAACTTTCTGACACTGTACAAAGCTGTGGTCTTTCTGACAGTGTGCAACAAACAGACTGTCAGAACTATGAAATAGAAGATTTAAAGCAATCTTCAGATGGAATATTATTTGCACTGATAAGAGGCAAGGCAATATTCAGGTTTTAATCTAAATCTAACTTTGAGTTCTTTTACAAAATACTGTTCTTATGGTGTACTTCTTCATTTGCTCCAGTGGTTTCTATAATGATTTTTTTTCTCAAAAATAATTTTCATTCTTATCCATTTTTATGTGCATACCAAAATGATATAAAGGTAATAGATAACTAATGCACTTCTATTTCCACGAAAATAAAGTGAAATACAGCAAACAACAACAAAATGAATCTGAAAGGGTATATGAACAATGGGTTATACTTAAAATAATTTTGGCAACATCAAATTCAGAAAAAGAAGGCAAAGGATGGTTTGACATTTGTGAGGAAAGATAAATTCAGGATACAAAGATATAACCTTCAATCCTTGCAATACAAACCAACTAACTACATGCAATATGAATATAACATAAATGCTATCTCAGATATAATACAATAGTTAATGGAAAATAAACTAAGATTTGACATCAATAGAATTTATTAAGAGGAATGTGCACATCTTATCTACTCCAAATATTTGAAGTTTAAAGGAAACCGTGAGTGCACTTTTGCTTCACAATTATTTATATTAATACAGTTTTCATCATCATGCACATTTAAATGTTTTCTGATTTTCTTTGTGACTTATCTTTAACCTATGGATTAGTTATAGGAATAGCATGTAGTTTAATTTCCAATTATTTGAGGTTGCCATGGATAGCTTATGTTACTTATGTTTAATTTAATTCCCTTATGGTTAGACAATGCACTCTGTATTTTTCAATCTTTTGGATTTATTGAGGTTTGTTCTGATTAAGCTAATGTTCAGTTTGGGTGAGCATTACATATGCACTTGAAAAAAGTGTCATCTCACTTGGGTATCTTCTATAAATGTCAGTTTCTTTAAGGTAACTGATAATGTATTTTAAATCATCAATGGCTTTTATGATGTTTGTGTCTAATTCCATCAAATGCTTACAGAAGGTTATTAATATCTCTAACTAGGATATAGGCTTTGTCTATTTTTAATTTAATAAGATTTTTATTAATTTATGTTACACTCTGAAATTAAGCATGCATTTATGATCATTATGTGTTCATGATGTTTTCACTTTTGTTATAAATGTACCTCTTTAATTCTGATAATACCCTTTGTTTGAAAGTCTTTTGTATCCAATAATTTAGCTATTTCAGCATTCTTATGCTTACACTCTGCATGATGTAACACTTTCCATCCTTTTACTTTCACCCTATCTGTGTTTTACGTTTAAAATGTGTCTCTTGCAGACCATATATACTTAGGTTTTACAATTTTATTCTTTTATTTTTTTATTCTTTGTCTTTTAATAAGATTACTTAGTCCATTGTGATTTAAAGTAATTACTAGGCTGGATTATGTTTATCATATTTATTTGTTTAGTCCTCTCTGCTTTTAGTTTATTTTCTCTTCCTGCCCTACCTTCATTTTAATAGCCGAATATTTAAAATTATTTTTTATCTCTTGGCATTTTAGCATTCATCTCTTTGCATTATTTAAGTTATTACTCTGAGTATATAATATGCATTTGTAACTTCACAGTCTACTGAGAGTTAATATTGTACAACTTCATGTAAAATATAGAAAATTTAAGAAAGTAAGACATTTTACCACCTCTGCCATTCTTTACACCAATGTTATTGTTTGTATTAACACCTCAGTTCATCACAAACCCCACAAGGCAATGTTATGTTACTTTAAACAGTCATATATATTTTGAAGAGACATAAAGGAAAAACATAGTATTTTATACTCACTCAAGTCTTTTACATTTCCTGTCCTCTTCATTCTTCCTGAAAATACAAGTACCCATTTTGTATAATATACTTTTTTCTTTTAATATTTTTTCATGCATATTTTCTTTTTTTATATTTGAAAATGACTTTATCTACATTCTCGAAAGATATACTCATTGAATGTAGAATTGTTTGTTTTGATTTTTTTTTCCATTTTAGTAATTTATATCTATTATTCCACTGTCCTCTGGTATCCACTGTTTCTGATAAAAATTGAGCAGTTATTAAAATTCCTCTTACCCAAGATACACGAGGTAATTTTTTCTCTGATCCCTCAAAATACTATCTTTATATTTTGGGTTCAGAAATTTGCCTTAATGTGCTTAGTATAATTTTCTTTCTTATTTATTACAATTCTCTGGTTTTCTTTGCTGTATAAATTTATGTATTTCAATAATCTGAGGTACATGCTGGCTGTTATTGCTTACGAGAGTTTCCCTGAATGTTTTATTTCTCCTCATCTCAATAGGACTCAATTATGTACAACTATGCTCAGTATTCATATTGTCTCACAAATCCCTGATATTCTGTTCATATTTTTCCAGTATTATTTCTTCTTATACTTCAGATCGAATAGTTATTTTATTGATGTATTTTCTCTCTCACTTATTTTTCTATCATCTCCAATCTTACATTATGCTTACTCAGTGATTTTGTTGTTGTTGTAATTTCCTATATTGTATCTTTCAGTTTTTAATTATGTTTTTCTTGTACAACAAGCATATTTTCCTTAATGTCCTTCAGCACATTATTATTTCCAATATTAAAGTCACTTCTAGTTTGGTCTACATGTATTGTCCTTTTATTGTCCTTTTCTTCAGTAGGGATCACATTTATTGTTTTTTCATAAACCTAATAATTTTGGATTCTATCCTAGATATTTTGCATGATACAGTTTGGATAATTTGTGTTCAGTGATGTTTCCCAAAAATAATAGCCTGCATTCAGAACCTAACCTAAAATCTTCAGGTCAATTGTTTTATCCTGACTTGGATTGCTTGGAATGTGTCTGTGTGTGTATACTTCAGAGAATAACCGGTATGTTATGGGCAGAGTCTGTCTATATAAAGAATTGGGTTATATCTTTATGGTTCTCTCCTTTCCAAAATTGGCCCTTTCTGTGGAAATTACAAACTTTTTGAAGAATTAATTCTTCAAAGAAGACTACAGGACATTATATATGAGGTCTGACAATTAAGTTCACAAACTCATTTAGAAAAAGTGCTACGTACCTCATTGCTGAATATCACAACGGTCACCTTCAAAGTACTCCTCTTGGGAATCTATGCACTGATACCAGTGTGTACACACACACACACACACACACACACACACACACACACACACGGTGCCCAAAAAATGTATACACATTTTAGGAAAGGAAAAAACTGTTAAAATTATGCTGATGATAACCACTTTGAACACCTCTTGTAATTACAGAAACAAACATGACTTGTATTCATTTTTTGTTATTGGCATATATTGAATATTACAATTTTAATACAGTTTTGTCCTTTCTTAAAATGTGTATACTTTTTTTTTGGCACCCTCTGTATATATATGATTTGTGTAGCCCACAGCATACAGTTGGAGCCTGCCCTTGAGGAAAGAGAACCAACAACAACAACCACAACAACAAAACATACAAATCAGCAACTCTACTAGTACAATTTTCTTCTGATAAAGGACAACACTCTTCCAGAATCTGCTTGTTTTTGTTCATTCTTTAATGTTGTCAATTAGTTATGTTTTTGTTTTGTTTTGTTTTTATTTATAGGTATTTGTGGGAAGGACTGATCAATCTAATAAGACTTAATCATTTCCCTAAAAAAATGCAGTTTTAATTTATGGCAAGAGTTAATTTTTTCCTCCCAAATGTTCAAATATAGCTGATTTTCTTATGTTTTCCATGTTCCCAATTTGTTATTCTGCACATTTTGAAAGCTATCTTATTGCTCCCAATATTCTATTTGGGGGTTGACAGTATTTATTGAATACCTTAGTAATAGTTGGACAAAATATCCTGAACTTGCAGTGTTTTAATCTCATTTTATTTGAACCCTGTAGGCATAATACAATACAGATATCACTGCATTTTTTTTTTTATTTCTCCATTAAATTACGTTGTAAAATTCAACTGCTCCAAGGTGAAGTTGTTGCTATCATATGTGTAAAAGTCATATTATTGCAGAGTCCATTTCAAGAAAGAATGCAGCTGGGTCACAGGTTTTGAGATATAACATTTACTGCCTGAGGCTATTATTTAAACTCTATGACTGAGTAACATGATGTGATCACCATTTTTAAAACATACTTACCATTTTCTGTTAATATTTTTTTATGATGTCAGAACTAAAACACAGTAACAACTGTATTTATATATGAATCCGTATGATATCTGCTATTCTAGTATGATTTTATTTTTATAAGTGTAATGTAGAGGTCTTAATAATATTCATTTCGTAATTTCATAAGAAACATTCTAAGTTCTGATGAGTGGATGTTTTGCTAGTTGACTGTCTTCAATAGTAGAGCTCCTCTAAGAGAATAGCATTAAAAAAAACCCACACACACAAAAAAACATTTAGTTCTCATGTGTAGTATAAGATATAATAGTTTGCTGACTACAGACAGAATGTTGAGGAGAAAAGGCAACGATAGGCAAACAGATTTTTTAAAGATTTGTTATAATTTTGGAACAGAAATGTTTTGTTTGGTGACCTGATCAGTGCAAACATTGTGATCTAATCACTCTCATGACTAAACTCCCATTTTTCACTTTGAGCCAAGACTTCTCTCTTGGACACACAATGCTATATAATTGTCATCATAATATTAATTTAATTAGTAGTAGCATACCACAAGCTATATACTTGTTCACAATGTAGTCTATCTATCTATCTATCTATCTATCTATCTATCTATCTATCTATCTATCTATCTACCTACCTGTCTGTCTATCTATCTATCATCTATCTAAAATCATTTCATTTAATCTTTAAAATCACACTGTGAGACTATAAAGATGGACTTTGAAAGGAATTATGAGTGTGAGGAACTTTATGACCTATATACTCATATACCCCAATGAAATAATCTTACCTGGTGAAATTTATAAAAATAAAAAAACAAAAACTTAAAAAAATAAACTACAGTTTTATAGCCTCTAGAAATTTTCTTGAGAGGATAAAACTAATTGGTAGATTTTCTTAATAAGAAGCTATTAAATCTTGGCAAGAAGGTGAAAATTTTGTGACTCTTGTCATAATCCAGCAATCTCTCCCTTTCCTTACCCCCAAGTTCATAGCATGATAGATGGTCCATTCTGGATGAATACAAAAAAAATGAAGATCTCCCCACAGCTGTAGTCTGGAGGAGAAAAAAGCAAATGTTTCTCATCCCCCAGTTGTTGGTAAAGACCCCAAATTCTAGGCAATTGAAGCTGAGAGATCTTTGGCTCCATTCCTTTACCCACTCTCCTTAATTAGGGTAGAGGCTGGACCTCAGACGTGGCAGACTGAGAACACTGGGGAGCAGATTCTGTCAAGGCCAGCACCATACCAGGAAGACAACAAGCTACCACTCCTGCCCAGCAACATGCTTGTAAAG
Organism: Rhinolophus hipposideros; assembly: GCF_964194185.1. Taxonomy (NCBI): domain Eukaryota; kingdom Metazoa; phylum Chordata; class Mammalia; order Chiroptera; family Rhinolophidae; genus Rhinolophus; species Rhinolophus hipposideros. The sequence continues at coordinate 90,805,454 of NC_138048.1, forward strand.
CAGGGCTGTCAACTGAGAGAAGCTGGCTACTACTGTTCCCACCCCCATCCCTGAAGAATAGCTCCGCCATGTTTCCCAGGCACAGAGGCAGGCCATAACAATAGAGAGCTCCAAAGTGCTTCCCAAATTAATTCAATTTTAAGTAATTAGTTGGAATAGAGTGTGTGAATATTCGAACCTAAAGATGCTCTTGAAACAAGGCAGATTTGGGTAGTACACAATTATAAGGATCCTGTAGCTTCATGAAAGCAACCAGCTTCCTTAGGCCTGCTGGTTTATTAGAGAGAATCAGAAAAAGAAACGGCAATGGAGTTAGAACAAACCTCAAAGTCTGGCTTCAAAATCTACATTAACAAAAGAGTCAGAATTTGTTTGGTTCACACTGTGAAACAATTTATGCAACAGGACATTATTTTTTTAAATAGTAGAATAAACAGCCTGTAATTAGGGAAACCTTACAGCTGGGTGGATGCAGACACCTAACAGAGATCAGGGAAAGAGACAAGAGAGTCCTGCTAACACTGCCGTCATACAAGGGTGAATAGGGAAGAAAGGAAAAGAACCAGAAATCGTATAATAAATAAGAAAGTTAATATGATAAGCTAAAAAATGCATACTTGATTTTCTTTTTTTTAATTTCAGTTGCTTTTAAAAATTAACTTCTACAATGTAATAATTATCTTAATACATTGTTGGATTTGTAACATATGTAGATGTAATATGCACAGAAATGGTGGCAGAAAAGGGAGGAAGGAAGAATAAAACCTCATATGTGTAATGTTTCTATATGTTGATTTTTCACTGGATTTAAGTTAGTATAAATCTACTGTATATTCTAGTTAGTTAAGATGTGTATGGTAAATTGTAGAACAACTACTAAAGAAATAAAATGAAAAAACACACATTAAGTTATTAAGATGGCACCCTAGTAATATTCACTTAATGCTAAGGAAAGTAGTAGAGAAGAATAGAGGAACAGAAATAAGATGTAGGATGTACTGGGAAAAAAGTTAATTGGCAGATGTGAATCCAGTTATATGAATAATGACATTAAATGTATATGGATAAAACAATTCAGGCATAATAAGTTTCTGTTGTTTAAGTTATAGCAGCCCTAAATGATTAAGACAATGCCAGGTACCATTTTTTAAGTTTATTAAAAATGCACCAGATGTCTTATGGGCAATAGATGATATTTTTTTAAATTTTAAAATCAGCTCTTTAGTCATTTAAAAATTGCATCTGTTGCTTCTAGGGTTTATAAAATAACAGTCCTTTTTCTGTAATTCGTTCCTAAGAGAGCAGTATCCAAAGAGAGAATTAGATCAAACTCTGGTTGTAATAGTTTTTTTTTTCCCCCTCTTAACCAATATAAGCATACGACCCTTGGCAATTTCATTATTTTTTTCTATAATCTTCAACAGATACGCTATTGACATTAAGATGATAAGATCTCTTTGTGTATTACAGTGTCCCAAGCATTCCAGGATATTTAACTTCCCTGGATCCCGCTTATAAAATGTAATAGTGTACCCCTGGCCCGTGACTTAGACAACAGAAACATCCCTCTCTTTTTTTAACCTGTGTTTCCAAACATCCTGTAGGTGTTAAGTGGTATTGGTTTTATGTTCCTGGCATTATAGTTGTGCAGGAAGGTAAGAGTTTAAAAATTCAGTGTAAACATTGCTAAATGTTCCTTTCCAATTTTGAAAGGTTACAGATTGTTATTTTTTCTTTTGAATGTTATAAAATATCTAAAGATAGCAGCTATATTATAGAACTTGGTTTCTACTGGGAAAAAAACATGCTTAATTCTGTCAAGTGTATCATGGATATATTCTAAACAAGTTAAATTTGTTTATGTCATATTTAAACACTAAAGGTAGCATTCCTCAGAATTTAGTATAAAGTTATATATATATATATATATATATATATATATATATATATATATATATATATGTATATATATATATATATATATATATATATATAATAGTCAATAGTTCTTTTAACAGAATAGATATGTGTCTGAATGTTTTTATTGCCTTATAGATTTCCCAAGTTATATATAACTTGAGTAATATATCCTTATACATTTTAGAGACCTGGAAATTGTGGCAAGCATACAATTCAAAGGCTGATTTTACACTATATGTAGTACACAAAAGAATGGTCTAGTTTATTCTATAAATGAAATATTACAAAAATTTTAAGTATTCTGAGACTGTTGAAGTAATGATTTTTGAGTACAGGTAATGTAAGTATCAAGAAATAGGCCCTACATTGAGTTCAGAATATGTCATTTTAATTGTTTTTACAGTATATTAATAAAAATTCATGTACAGTTTTGTTTTTTGTATAAAAATAAAATGTATGCATTTTATTGTTAAAATGTATACATTAACAGAAATACAAACTGAAAAACAGGCAACATTTTCTTATTTGACATAGGACTACATGGTAAGACTGAAAAGAGAGAATAATATGTTTGTATGTTGTTGTTTTTTTAATCAAGTGTGGAAATAGTTTACACAGATCTGAATTAATTAGAACCCCTGTGGTAATATCAAGGTAGGTAACAATAGCAAACCAATTCAGGTGGTTCATAGTCTTTGACAATTATAATAAAGCATAGAAAAATGAGCTCTACAGAGAATTAGTTATGCCTAGGAAAGTTATTTTTGTTCTATCTTCAATAAAAGAATTGTACCACAGAGACTTTACACATTGTGATTAAAATGTAATGTTTTATGTTAAGCATGTATGTGGGCAATTTAAAGGAGGAATTTAATGTAATATCTGGAACTTGAGAGAAAATAGAAACACTTGTAAAGAAAAATGGCAACTATGAGAAAGAAGGATAAAATGCTTTATAACAATTATTTTTAATTAAATGGTTATGAATTCAGCAATTATTTGGAAGCCTATCTGTTACAGATATAATCAGATCAATTTCAGACTAACCTTTATGTGTTGACAGACAACTTTTCAAAAGCGTAATAGTCTCAAAGTCCATGATTAACCAAAGTAATAGAAAAGTCAGCAAAAGACATTGAGAGCCCCTGCAGTGTAGGACAATTGATGACATATTTGAGATAATGTAAGTGAAATTCTATGAATTAAATGGCAAAGTCAGATAGAGATAATGAAAGCTTAAATGTGCACTTTTGAAAGGTAATTAAAGTAGGCTATCCTTTCCCTCAAATAAACATGCAGATGAGAATTTTATTTCCACAAAAGTTATCTTAGCTCTCCGACACATTACATTTCCATAGTAAGACAGAGGCTGAATGTTAGTCTTTGTAGAAAGGTAAAATTATGTTGACAGGAAAAATACTTACATTTTATTTTCTCAGATGTTTTCTATAGTGTATAGGGAGCTGTGCCTAAAATATAACAAAAACTATTTAATTCCTAGATTTCATGACTAACCTCAGTACTGAAAATATGAAATGTATGATTTTTATCGTAAAATTTGATAATGAAATTATTTCAGTGTTTAGAGACTTTCACTATGTTTTAAAAAACAAGACATTCAATTTATTTGATTTATTTTTTTTTACATGTGCATGACAGTTTATTATTTAAAAAATCTAGTGATGTGATTTTTAGGAAAACTTTTTTGTTTTTGTTTATCAAGACAAAATATAGGACCAGTTTTAGCAGAAACAGACACAAAAACAATATGGGTTAGGAGGAGTGATATAATCATACCATATAGAAGAGGATTAAGAATTGTTATAATTCTGATAGAAATCGTTTTAATCCTGTATTTCAAAGCTCTTTGAACTTGAAATACAGGAGATTATATATATATATATATACACACACACACGTTTAAATACAGGATTAAAGCTATATATATATATATATATATATATATATATATATATATATATATATATATATACACACACGATTTCTACTTCTTGGAATCTAAGAATATAAGCCTACATATGAAAGTATTCATATGAAAGCCTACATATGAAAACTGTTCACTGCAGTTTACCAATCATAAAAAAAGTGTAACCTTAAAACAATATGTGATTGTTTTAAGTAATTATATAAAGTATATTAGAATGAGCATCAGGCAGTAATTGAAATTATATTTACAATAATATTCAATCACTTGCAAAATAATTATTTTGCTAAGTTACAAAGCTAAATATACATTTACAAAAACATAATGCTAATCTTAATTATGAAAATAACATAAACTTGGAATATAAATTGGAAAAAAATATTAATTTATACCATCACCAGTGGTTTATGTAAGATTTCCATTATATTATTTCTTATATTTGTCATTTTAAGTTTTCTGTATTTTGCTAATGTGAGAGTTATAAAACATCCCATCAATAATGTTTGTGTTTGCATCTACCTAATCATTAGAAAATTTGGAAATAATTTCATTTCTTATAAGCCATTTTTGTGTGGTTTTTAGGGTTGCCATTACAAAATACCACAGACTGGATAGCTTAAACAACAGCGATTTATTTCCTCACAGTTCTAGAGGCTGGAGGTCTGTGATCAGGTGTAGGTAGCTTTGGTTTCTTCTGAGACCTCTTTTCTTGGCTTGAAGATAGCTAGCTGTCCTCTCACCTTCTCCTTGTGCCTTCACATGGATTTTCTCTGTGTGCACATGTCCTTAGTGTCTCTGTGTGCTTTAATCTCGTTTTTTCATCAGGACAACAGTTGTATTAGAAGAGGGTCCACCTTAATGGCCTCACTGTAACTGAATTTCTTCTTTATAGGTCCTTTCTTCAAATACAGTCCATTTCTAAAGTACTACCCTGTTTCCCCGAAAATAAGACAGGGTCTTATATTAGTTTTTGCACCAAAAGATACATTAGGGCATATTTTTAGGGGATGCCTTATTTTTTTCATGTACACCAATCTACATGTATTCAAATACAGTCATGTCATCTTCTGGAACATTGTCATAACATACTAAATGTGTCTGTCTGGTGGACAATCTTAACTGGGGCTTATTTTCAGGATAGATCTTATTTTGGGGGAAACATGGTAGAGGTTAGGATTTCAACATGTGAATTTTTGGGGAACACAGTTGAACTGTGACATCATTCATTGTTTCGCCTGTGAAAATCAGGAAGATATTTTTCTATATGTTTTCTACTTTATTGTTTGTCTTCTTAATTATTCTGCATGACAATTCATTTTAAAATGTTTCAGCAATTTTTGATTGATATATAATAATTAGTTTTTCATAAGCACATATTTTTTGTCTCTCAGTTCTTTAGAATATATATGCTATATATATAATTTATGCATCATTTATTATATTTTTATGCTATATGTTATACATTACATGTAATATATTTTATATTATATTTGTAGCATCGGCAAATACACTTACATTTTTTGTGAATTAAGTCAAATGACAAGTGTCTTTAAAAAGGTATATTTTTTTTAGTATGACAGAGCTGTGTTTTCATATACTATGAGATATTCAGTTGAATGAATAGATTTCCATATTCCCTAAGTTTTCTAACAAAGTGTAAGACATGAATTCTCAAAAAATATCAGATGTAATGAAACAGACTGTATCAATTATTAAGTCTTCTTAATCATCTGATAGGTTCACAAAAATATATAATTTTATATAGTATACAGGTTTTTCTTATTGGTAGAAGGGAAGCGATTTTCCCTTTCTACCTCGGATCAGAAGTGGGACTTTTATTGGTTTTATTTTATTCCACTTGAAACTCAATTTTATTGGTGTCTTTGAACATGAACCTATCCTTGATCCTACTCTTTGGGAGTCTGATCACCATTTATCCTGCTTAATCTTTCTGAGCAATTGGGATGGGTAGAAGGAAAATACTTTGTGTTTCCCCTAGAGTTAATAAGAATATTACTTCATCACCCTTTTATGGAACACCCACCTTTTGCTGAGCACCGTGCTAAGTTCTGGAGAAAATACGAGGATCAGAAAAACACATAAATCCCTACCCTCATGGATAAAACAGCCATAGAACAAATTATCACATGAACCATGTAAAGAGCACACTCAGATGGTTGTTGAATGGGGAAGAAGAAAATGTGTTCTTAAAGATGCTAATGATCAACACTAGAGGTTCAAAGAACATCCTCTCAGATAGGGGGGCATATGGCTGGGTGATGCACAGAAGTCTTGTCAGACAGTATTTGAAAATCGGAGGTTGACCCCAGGAAGACATTGCCAAGTACCACACTAGGGTGAAGAGCTAAAGTTCTAGTAGGCTGGTGCAAAAGTCATTCTGGTTTTAGCATTTATTTTTAACTTTTTAAACCGCGATTACTTTTACGCCAACCTAATAGCAATTGTGAATGGAGATGATCCTGACAGGCTCTCAGATTCATAAGCAACTAAAGCACAAGTTTAGATACCGGTACAGGTAATCAAGATAGCAACCCAAAAACAGGTTACAAGAGATGAAAAAACAGGTGTCCTTGTGTCTTTGAGTTGGGAATTAAGGAAGCCAAGTATGTGAGTAGAAGCTGAAGTAGGGCTGGACTGAAGCTCATGAGCTAATACTCAGCATCTGCTTTTCCACCGTTATATTTCATTTTAGGGCTACTGGTCTTCCCTGGAGTCCTGTGTCCTAAGTCAGGATATGGAAGGAACAATGCAATGATGACCGGCCTGAGAAGGGGACATATGGGTGGTTTAAACACTTACAGAGTTAAGCCTCAAATGCACTGAGGACAGAGACAGGTCTGAACTTAGTAGATAAAGAAGCCAGTGCACACAAAATGGGTGTGTTAAAGACCAGGGCTAGAAAAATGACACTAAATACTGACAGGTGATAAGATGTTGTAGAACCTAAAAATCATCCTCTGAAGTCATTCTTAGTCTTTAGCAATCACTGTTCACCCTGGAATCATCCCTTATTTGAGATTCACAAAATTTATGACAAGAAGCCTTCAGTCTCCTAAGAATGTTTACATTTTGTAGTATTATAATATTTTTCAAAGAATGTGCTTATACTGATTTCGTTTGACCAATTGTATTCAGTAGTAAAAACCAACACACAAAAAAGATTACATGATTTCTGAGCAGCACTGTCTGATATCCTGCTGATGGTATCTTTAACAGTAGACTGTACTGTTTTTAGATATAAATTTATTGACATAGTTGGAACATCAATATTGTTTACTTTGACTTTACATTGCTGCAGGTTTGCAAATCCTAGAAACAAATCATTTCTGGAAAGTATGGGAAATCACATTTTGTGTTATGTCGCTGTTGGGTGTAATACTGAATAAAGAATGACAGCAATGCATTTGGGAGGTTGCTTTCAGCATATCAAATCATCATCTCATTGACTGTCCAGGAAGAGTTATTTGATGTTTTCCTTGGGGTGTCTTAATAATTTTGAGTGGCTCATAAACTATATAAATTAGGTTTGAAAATAATTACACATGTGCTGTGTAAAGTTTGCCTTCTTACTGTCAGGTATCATTCTAAATTGAAACAAATCAAATAGTGTCACAAAAATATGACCCTACCCATAAATATTATATGGCAAAAAGTAATAAATAATAAATTCCATCTTGTAGTATCTCAAGTTACCGCCAAGACTAGTTTATTCTGCAAAATTTGTAATTTATGGTTTCAGTAAAAATCCCTCTTTCCCAGGTATTTTACAAAAGTCTATCTGTCAAATCCTGTGTGTTAGAGCTCAGCCAGTCTCCATAAAATGGAAACAAAGTTAAACAACTTCTCAAGGGACAGAAATGGCCTTTTAAGATTCACAGGAGTGTCTCTTTCTGTCTAATCTGAGCAGCCATCATGGCGAGATTGATGTGCGTTGGCTGAGAAGTGTTTCATGAGGCGGCTGTCTGCTCGGTGGTACCAGAATGGAGCTATCTGTCTTCATTGTACTCCATTAACGTGCCCCTCAGATCTATCAGGTGAATGTCGACATACCTACTTTATAAGTTATTATCAACGACAGTTAAATGTTTCTGAACCTGTTTGGTAATATCTCTTACCTTATAGCACTTAATTTACACACATTCATGATGTTAAGCTTTTTAAACACAAGGATTAACTTAGAACTATTTTGTATGCCTGCTTTAGATGAGCTTACATGAGTTGATAATAATCAGTGAGGTTTGCGTTTATTGAGGTAAATCAAAATAGAGAATGCAAATTATTTACTAACAAGGACACATTTCCTTTGAGAATTAAGTAGACAGGATTTCATGTCAATATGCCCAGAAGAATGAAATCTTATTTGTGCCCTTCCAATGCAAAATAATTCTGAACTGAAAAGAATGCATTTGAACTGACTTTGTTTATTTAGAATTTTTATTTTGTAATTACTTTTATTAACTCATTTACATTTCACTAACACACTGACATACAATGGTTTTATTTGTAGTAATAATACTTTAAAAGCCCAAAGTTTTATATTAATAACTTTAGTGTGTTAATTTATAATATCTCAAATTGTTAAGTGTTATTTATGTAGCAAATATTCTAATGATGTTCTGAATTAGAAAGCTAACTATACATTAGATCAGTTTAGGTGTGGAGATACAGGCAGGGGACAATTATTTTCAATGTAATTAAAAGAAATTTGAACTGACTAAAATTAAATGAGTTTCAGATTGAAAATGCATTATATTTACTAAACCAAAATTTCCATTAATGAGTTTACGTGTCCTTGGATATAGAGGAGGTTTTTCATCAACCTCTTTTTTCAGGTGGATGATGGTATGCCACTAAAAAGACATATTAAAATTGGAGAGACATTCTTCATGGTGTGGGTATTATGTGCCATTGAATTGGCTCTGACTCCGGCAATCCCATGAATGAGTGACGTCCACAGTGGCCTGTCCTCAGTAGCCCTTCTCAGCTCCTCTAGACTCCTGCCTATGGCTTCTTTTATGGAGTCATCCATCTCATATTTGGTCATTCTCTTTTCCTGCTGCCTTCTATTTTTCTAGCATTATTGTCTTTTCCAAAGAATCCCTATCTTATCATGATGTGTCTGAAGTAAGGCAGCTTCAGTTTTGTCATCTTTTGTCTCCAGTGCTGTTTCCAACTTAATTTGCTCTGGGACCACTTGTTTGTCTTTATAGCGTTCCAAAATATCCACAGATCTCTCCTCCAAACACTGTGTTTCAAATGAATCGATTTTTTTCCTAACAGTCTTCATCATTGTCCAACTTTCACATCTATATATAGTAATTGGGAATATGAGGGTGTGAATGATCTTACCCTTGGTCTCCGAGGAGACATCTTTGCTCTTGGTGATCTTTCCTGATTCTTCCATTGCTGCCCTTCTGACTCTCAGCTTTCTCTTGATACCTTGGCAGCCATCTCCATTTGAATTGATGACTGAACTAAAGTAAGCAAAATCTTTAATGATTTCAGTGTCTATGTTAAAGTTGTATATGTCTTATTGAGTCATGATTTTTGTCCTTTGATGTTTAAATTCAAGTCTGCTGCTTTGGCACTTCTTTTCCTCATCAGAAGTCATTTCAAATCCTTGCTACTTTCTGCGTGTAAGATGGTATTCTGGTTCTGACCAATAAAAAACATACGTATATGTTTTATTACAAAAAGGGAACTAGCTTCTTAGAGTTATTAACAGATAAGGTTTCTAGCTAGAATTTAATGACACATGACAAGTTTTGAAGTGTTTGTATTTATAGTTACATTCTATGAAGTTCAATGATGTACTTGTTTATCATAATAGATAAATAAAAATCTCTGTTTCATAATGTGAGATTTAGATGATGTATTACAGAATTGTACACCTGAAATCTATGTAACTTTAGTAACAATTATCACCCCAATAAACTTTAATTAAAAAAAGAAAACTCCAGAAAAGAAAAAAAAAATTGTTTAAATACACTTCAAGCAAAATTAAGCCACAATAAAGAAAAATATTAATTAAAAAAAAGATGGTATGATCTGTATATCTTACATTATTGGTATTTCTTCCAACAGTTTTCAGTCCTCCTTCCTCTGAGTCTAGCCCATTTTTTTTTTTTGTATGATATGTTCTGCGTAGAGATTCAACAGATAGGAAGATATGATGCGCCCTTGTCTGATACCTTTTCCTATAGGAAACCATTCTGTCTCTCCATATTCTTTCCTGACAGTGGCTTCCTGTCCACAATACAGATTATTTATCAGGATGATCAAGTGCTGAGGCAAGCTCATTTCTTTCAGAGCATCCGTAGCTTTTCATGATCCATACAAAGACTTTACTGTAGGGTATAAAACACAGACTATCTTCTTCTGAAACTCATTGGAGCACTCAAGTATGCAACAAATGCTGGTGATTAGATCTCAAGTATCTCTTCCTTTTCTGAATCCAACTTAAACATCAGGAACGTCTTCCTCCATATAAGGTAGAAGCCTTTGTTATATCCACCTGAGTATCATTTTACTTGCATTGGAAATTAGAGCAATGGTCCTATGGTTACTGCACTTCTTGGCATCTCCTTTTTTGAAGATTGGGATGTAAACCAGATCCTCCAATAACATCGTTTTGTTCAATCTCATTGCATTATAACACTGATAAGAAACAAACAAAGAAAAAAAACAACAAAAATCAATTATAGGCCGGGGCCACAGTCTGCATGGAGTTTTCACCTTCTCCTCCTCTCTGCATGGGTTTTCTCCAGATACTCTGGTTTCCTCCCATATTCCAAAGATGTGCAAGTTAGGTCAATTGGTGTATGTGAATTGTCCCAGTAAGAATGGGTGTGGGCGGGTATGAATGAGCTGTGCAATGGAAGGGCTTCCTGTTCAGGGTGTGTCCCATCTTGTGCCCTGAGCTTCTAGGAGAGGCTCCTACCCCATAAGACTCTGGACTGAAATAAACAGGTGGGAAAATAATGATCTTATTTGTTTTATTTCATTTTTTTTAAATGTATGTGATATTTAATATTAGGACTCTTTATTTAGAAGTTTAGTGATGTTTTTGTAACAGTAAATATGCCAAAGGAACTTAATTCTTGTTTATATCAATTAATCAGTGGAAAATTGGTTTCATTATAAGTCGTTTTGCTTCAAGTCACAGTTTCCAAGAAGTTATCAACAGTGGTAAGTGAGGACTTAGTGTAATTTGTAATATTTATCCTAAATATAAACCTGTAGTGAACATATGAAAGTGATTCTGGCACTAATTTTTATTCAGGGTCTGCTATCAAAGAGAGATATAAAGAGAAAATTGTTCTTTTCCCATAAAAAAAGTGAATTGTCAGTTAACTTTAAAAATAAAACAATATATTTCAAAGATGGAAATGCATAACATTTTCTGGAAAAAAAAACTTGAAAATATTTTATAAGCTGAGCACATAAATAGTAGTATGAATAGTAGTATTTATGTTAGAGCAATTGACTTTAAAAAGAGAAAGAATTTCCAAATGATTTATGTTCAGTATAGCTTTCCTTCCTCTCTCTATATATGAGAATAGGTTGCTTTAAATATTTTAATTTACTCTCAAGAGAAAAAGTTATGCTTAATGAAAGTGAAGATTTCAGTCTTAAAATAGAAAATAGTTAAAATACTTTCCATATAGAAATATACTATATTTACCCATTTATTTTACAAATGTTTACAATAGTCCTGTCACATGCCTGCATGCTTACTGCCATGTAGTACCTTACACATAGCACCCTTTGAATAAAAATTGTTTAACTTTTATCAGGAAACCTAAGGGCAAGCATACTTTTATGCATCTAGAAATTTTAAACAGTGAGGTGTTATTAGAATTATCTTCAAGTGTTTCTAGTTTACTTTTTGCTACTTTACCTGATATGTTACCAACTAACATATCATTTTTATGTTAGACTAACTTTTTTTTTTTTTTTTAATGTCAGGGCTCTCTCAGTGTATTTTAATTCTCTTAACAGTGTTTCTCAAAGACCTGAGTTGCTTAATTTCAACAAAGTTCAGTTTAAAGTTTTTTTTTATATATTTTAAATTATATTTTATTCTAGACATTTTATAATTTTAAGTTTCGCATTTAGGCCTGTAATCACTTCCACATTGTGTGATGAGTATGCCATTGTTTTGGTAAAGAAAAAAAAAGTAATTTGTAGGAGAAGTATTTCTATAGTTTCAGTTGATGCTCTACTCATCATAAATTACATCATATTTGAAATAGCTTTTCAATGTTTTAATTAAGATATTTAAATTTCTTATTAGGAGATATATAAATATTTTCCAGTGGTATTCAAATAAAATACAAATGTGGAAGATTTATAATGGAAAACAAATATATGTGTTTCTTAAAATAGCTTAGGATTTTATTTCATGATGTGCTTAACAGAAGTCAGGAAAATGGCATAGATAATGAAAAATTCAGATTTATAAATTATAAATTTGACTGACATGAATTTTATGTGTAAACCTGTTATTTAAATTGAATGTGATTTATTTTAAAATCTGCAGACTATCTCTGATGTTTATTTAAATCTACATGCTATAGCAATGTAATAGGAATCAAATGAAAATAGAAAGATGCTAAAAATAAACAACTTTTCTTTAGTCAACCAATTAGTATATTATCTTGCTGAATTCAGTTAGATTCCCAGCTAAGTAAACAATCATATGACATGAGGTTGATATTGAAAAATAAATATTGCTGGGAAAAATAAATTAATAGCAACAAAATATTTAGACTAACATAAAATCCCTGTTTACAAAAGGTGTTATTTCATTTTTAATCCTATGGCAAGTTTGACATCTTAATGAAACACTCTGCAAAAAATACAAGTCTACAACATTATAATTTTCCCTAATTTTATTTAGGAATAGTAATTAAGCATATTAAATCAATTTATTTCATGGGACAAATATTATAATCTGCAAAGAAAAATCCAATAAAATTAGGGTAACATGACAACTTTTCATTAAATTAAGTAACTGACTTAAACTCTTTAACTTGACACTGTAGCTTAATTCTTAAAAATAATGTAAAGCTACACATGTATTTTAGATACATCGGCATATATGTATTGATCATCATTGAGGTTTGAAAAAATTCAGTCAAAAACATAAGTTTTTAGTCACAGGTTTAGATATAAACATAGAAATTATGAAGAGTAAGATCAAACATAAGAATTGTAATCTGTGGTAGCCCTCATGTTTGTATGTTTAGGACAAATGGCTCTCTAATACTTTTCCCAACATTACCAGGATTTGGTACTTATTCAACCAGTAGCAGTGGAAAAATGCAGGCCTCCAATAAAGGGTAAGAAAACATATCTGATTAAATTTTCTGTATAGAAAACCAGGTCTAAAAGTATGGGGATGAAAGGGTTGATGCCCAATTTCTTCACCAATCACCCCTTCTTTCCTGGATGATAATGAGTAACTCTAGAGGCCAGAGGCCAGGAGAATGTCAATTTCTGAGTGACTGAATGAAGGCATAGATGGTCCTTTTCAGATCTGCATTAGTCCAGTAAGACAAGAGGTCAGGGAAATGGATAGTTCAAAAATTGTATCCTCACTCCCAACATGGATCAACAACGTTGAAAAATCCAACTGGGTTAAGCCTAAGGATTTGGGACAATTCCTGCTCTAAATTCTCCTCCATTCCCAGAATTCATTGTGGCAACAATTAAAAAGGGGATTATAATTTAATCAAATTATTAGTTATCTTAATAAAGGAAATAAACTAGTACATAGTTTTCAAAAGAAAAGTTAAAAAAATGTTCAGAGGATATAGTTACTTGGTTGTGTAAGTTACTTCTTTAAAGTCAGAAAACTTTTTCTAAGAGTGCTGACTTATATCTGTGCATGTGAGGAATCTGTTTTTCCTATTTTAACTCTCCCTTTTAACTTCTGCATAGAGACTAGTTAATATCAGAGACAGCCCTCTTCTCTTAATAATCACACAGTATTCTCTCTTACTACTAGGTGAAAAACGTTCCTGTTCTTCCTGACCTTTCAGCATAGGCAGGCAATCTGGGCAAAGTTCAGCTCCAAGCAATGACCAAAACTAAGATAACATGCAAGTATTGTAAAGGTCAGATTCTGTTCCTCCATACTCAACCAAATACTAAATTTTGAAACACATATTACAACATTCTATCTTTAAGTACATTTAGCTGTATACATTTCTTTCTTCCTTATTACTTAAGAAAAAGTGTGTGTGTGGAGGGGGGGATAGGCGAGTTAGGGGTGTAGGTGATCAAAACAAATACGATAAATTTTTAAGTAAAAATAAATAACTAAATAATAATACAGTAAAAGACCCATTGCCATTAATCCCTCTCAAAATACCCCCACTCCTTTGAACACATTTTTCCCGTCATTCTTGCCATTTTCTGAAACAGCTGTGGAAGTCCTCTTTTGTGAGTGTCTTTAGTTGCACTGTCATGACTGCCTCAATGTCCTGAATCAATTCAAAATGTTTTTCTTTAATGATCATTTTGACTTTGGTGAAGAGCCAGATGTTGCATGATGCCAGATCTGGTGAATAAGGTTGAAGAAGACACACCATAATGTTTTTATTTGACAGAAATTATCGTGTCAGAAATGATGTGTGAATGAAGCACTGTCATGATGGAGGTTGAAGTAAAGACACTCGAGAAAGAGGACTTCCAGAACTGCTTCAGAAAACAGCAAAAATGATGGGATAAGTGTGTTTGAAGGGAGGGGGTGTATTTTGAGGGGGGTTAATGACAATCTGTCTTTTACTGTTTTATATATATATATATATATATATATATATATATATATATATATTACTGTTTATATATAATTTAAACATTTACCATATATTTTGATCACACCTTGTATGGATGAGAGAATCCTAGGGTAAGATAGCACTCTAAAGGCTGTTTACTTACTCAATTTCCATCAATGCCAAGGAATGTGATTAAAGATTAAAAGATACAAGGACGGAGAACTGTCAGAATGTCACTTAGCAGTGCAATTAACCTCATGTCATAAACTTTGGGGGAGGAAGAAGGGAAGAAACAAGACATGCATGAGGATGGCAGCTCATAAAACACTATGCTGCACAAATACACTATACAATAAGTGGACAAAATTATATAACTTCACCCCCCACACACACACAAAAGTACTCGATTTACAAGTAGTTAGTTTTCATGTAAATCTAAGATAATGACCTAAGGAAGTTGCCATATATGCCTACTAAAACTTCATCAGACACCAGATCAAGTTCACTGAGTTACAATCTTTTTGACTGCTGTGCTGAATGAGAGAAGACAGATCTTGTCAGAGTTGGATACTAATTCATTGTGGGCTGAGGTACTGAATATTTTGTGGGGTTTCCTAAAAGAAGCTAAGCCTAGCTCCCCAGCCAGATTTCCACATAATGCCAAACAGATTTTATTATTTCATTAATTTAGGCTACATAGAATGGATAGAACGTAACCTTCAAATTTCAGCTCAAAAGGAAAGACAACCTGAATCCCATAAAATGGAAAGGGATAAAGAGAGACTCAAAGCTTTAGTCAGAGTTTTCCACCTGCAAAACGAAATGTCCCTGCACTCATCATAAAAGGAAGAAATAAGAAGAAGGAAGAAATAAAGAAAATTAATAAACATGTGTAAAAAGGACAGGACCACAACTCTTCAAAATAACAGAAGAATGCAGCCTCATATATTTTGTAGCCCAGGATGATGTAATGAAGATTTAATTCAATAAGATAAGTGATCGCAAATTTAGTTTTTTTAAATTCAGAATACATTTTCTGAGCTAATTTTCTGGGCAAATCTTCAGGCATTTTCTGATCTAAAGATATCAATTGAGAAACAAACTATTATATAAAATTTTAAAATTACATGGGATAAAAAAGAGTGAATGAAAACTGAATTGTAGTCAATACAGAGGTAAAGAGCAAAAGTTGTTTTTTTTGCAGAGAAAATGATAAATATGGAGGTGAGAAAGTTAAATATAATCCATTTCCCTGTGAGAATTATAACATATAAAAAAGAAAAAATAATAATTATGTTATAATAGTTTTCTTCTTTCTTCAAATTCTTCAATTAAACTTCTGTTTACTTTAAGTGAAATAAATTTAATACTGCATGTTCAGTTAGTATATGAAATAACACTATTAATGTTATATCAAATATCTCTTTGCTGAACACATCCATATAGAGAAGGCTATTCAGTAAATAATTGTATTAATTTGGCGGATTTAATGGTTTAATGTTAACATTTTACAGAAAGCCACATCAAAAACAATAACTTCAGCATTCTATATTATCTAGACTTGCATATTCTCCCTAATTGGTATGATGATGGTGACTGGGAAAGGTTACCACATTTGTTTTTGCTTTTGTTTTGTAAACTATATGCATACTGAACAATTATTTGGTCAGAACATATGCATAAGCAGTTGCAGAATGAACTGTATTTTTAAATAATTCCTCCCTGCATTCTCCAAAGGAAGTTACTAAATTAGATAGAAACTAGATTTAAGATTACAATCTGTCCCCATAAATTTTTCGCAAGTGAAGTGTTCTTTGTTGCTTTTTGTATCACAAAGTTGCACTGGAATTGAATGTTCTGGTTCTGCCTATGAACTGGACAAGCACTAACTTTTTTATTATTGCTTTTGCCCCTCCCCCCAACTTTCATTTGTTTAAAAATTGAAAATGAGGCATTAGTTTCAGGGTATTTCAAATGTTTTGGGGAATATATAGCAGAGGTGCAACCAAGAAAAAGTAATTTGGAGGATTTAAGGGATTTGAGAAGCAAACTAAGAGATAAAGAGCCTTCAGTTGTCTCAGTAAACTGGGAAAGGCATCCATCATATCACTGTTAAAAACTATGGTCCCAGTGGCTGCAGACATCACAAAGTATCTCAGTAATTTGCTTCCAGAGGGAGAGGTACACTTTTTTTTTCTAGAAATCTATGATGAAAAAATCCAGGTGAATCCCATTAGTACTGAATACTTTCTATGGTGGTATTAAAGCTTAGCAGATGACTTCCAAGTGAAGCACACTCCACTATAAACAAAGGGAATTCAAAGGTCCTTGAATGGGGCTGAAAAATAAGCTACTCAAAATTCCTGTGATCCTTCAAAATGAAGGTTGAAATCTTCCCAATCTCTAAGCCTGAGGCTAAGAGATGATACATGACTTTGAGAAAGAAAGGGTTCCATCGATATTTGGGTTGTTTTCAGCTACTGCTAAAAAAATAATAAATAAATAAATAAATAAATAAATAAATAAATAAATAAAAAATAATAATAATAATCAAAAATAATAATTTGGAGTGAACAGTCAAGCAGAAAGTATTAAATCTAGTGTATGAGAAAAGGTTTTGATTTTTTTTTCTCAGATGCTAAATCGAACTTGCTTACCTTGAATAGAGGCACAAATCTAGAATAGCAACTATGTATGTTCAAATGAAAAGGAAAAACTCAATTTAAGAGGCATAAAACAGAAACAAGATAAAAGAATCAGATACAACTACAGTTTATGATCATGGAAGACAGAATCGTCTCAAGTAATTAGTCCCCTTGGGCTTTTTTTTTTCCTCCGAAAACAGAAAAGTACTTCTATCTGATATTCATAAACACATTCATTTTTCTTCTTTAAGTTTGAAGAAGGCAAGAGTCACATTTTGACAGTAATAGGAAAAAGTGAATCCAGACAATGTGCTAAATGCACTGTATGTCTTAACTCCCTTGAAGAAAGCACTGGGTTGATCTGATTAATATACCTGTATTTTAAAATAAGTGAACTGAAGCACCAAGAAGTTAAATCGTGTGTCTATAGTCACATCATTAATAAGTGACAGGGATGAGATTCTAACCTATGCATTGAAAAACAAGTGTCTGTGTATCTATCTTAAGTATGTATGTTTTTCTTCTTTATCTTCATCATCATCATCATCATCATCATCATCATCATTTGTTTCATTTCTTGTTTTTACTCCTTTTCCTTTTTGGTTTTATCTTCACATGTAAAAATAGCAGAGGAGGTGTGAAGAGGCACTGCCTGGAACAGCCTGTTTGCTCGTTCTATGCTAATGCTGTGCTTTCAACACTCCTTGGGCCTGAATGTTTGCCACAGACAATTAAGCAGATGATAGATGAACTCTTGGTTTTCCTGAGATGTAAAATAAACTATACAGTCTGAAAATATCAACAGGCAATATGAATTATGCGTCCTTGCAGACTAGTTTGCATTTCT
Source organism: Rhinolophus hipposideros (assembly GCF_964194185.1). Classification (NCBI taxonomy): domain Eukaryota; kingdom Metazoa; phylum Chordata; class Mammalia; order Chiroptera; family Rhinolophidae; genus Rhinolophus; species Rhinolophus hipposideros. Next base: position 90,823,616 of record NC_138048.1, read on the forward strand.
ATCAGCCTCAAATTGTTTCTTATTTTTGAACCATAAACATGTCACAATATTGTTTAAAGGTCACAAAGTGCATTCCTTTTTTGCCAGCTGAGCTAAATATAAAAATTCAATATTACTGCATAATCATAATTTGTTCATGGGATTATAAAATGTAGCAATTAACATATTTCAGTGATAAAATTATGCAAATGTATGGTGAATATATATGTATATATACACATTTCAATACATGCCAATGTCTCTAAATCATATTTCTAGCAGCATTTGGTACTTACTCAATATTTGATTAAATTCATGTATATTCAATGCATGCCTTTATTTCAACATCTATTTTATTATTTTTTATTCGTTATATATATATGTATATATGTATATATACATATATATATAGTTCTTTTTTAATGCTGACCTCATTACTTAATGGAAAAATTGCTTTTAAAGTAAGTTGCATGCAAAGAATGAAAAATGTACACACTTTTCTTGGGAAATGCAGCACAGTGCTAACAGAAGTGAGATAAAAGTAAAAAAAAAAAATTCATTTATTCTCATATTTTTTAACGTTTTCCACTTAAAATAGAAAATCATAGAGAGAAACTAAGTATATTATGCATTTTTATTAATAAATGAATATTTGACAGAAATATAAAATGTTTATGGAAGAGAGACACATCAATTTTGAAGTTACTCCTACCTCATAAGGGATTAAAAGAAATGTTGGACGGGGCTTCCACTGTAGAAGACGCGTTTTGCTTCAAACACACACACATTCATATGCACACACAGGCACACATCAGTTGATCAAATGAATATATAATAAACCACTGAATAGTTGACACATGGGTATCTTATTATTTTTGGCATTTTTCTACAGTTTTTCAAATATCTTTTCATTTTAAAAGCAAATAGCAGGTAAAGCAAAAACACAATAACATGAGAAAATGCTAGTATATTTATAAAATATATTTAAAACTAGAAACAGATTAATTAAAAAGATAATTTTCAAATAAGCAGTGAAGAAAATTCTCAAAAACAAAAATTGTTTCTTTGGAAGTCTGATGTTACATATTAACAGGGATTTTTGAATCTGTTTTGGGCATTAGGAGCATTTTTATAGAATTGTATCAAAGTATTTGAGAAAATGTCATCAGGGTATGAATATTTATACTAGAAAATTTTTAAAAAACTTAAATGAGACAGGATTTTTAAAGGGAAAATAAGTCATAAATTATTTTATTAATATTCTCAGGATAACAGGAGTGGTATTGAATAAAAGTTTACTTGTGAGAGAACCATAACTGGTAAGGGGAGGAGAGGTGAAAAATAGAATACATGACATTAACATTTCTATATGGCGTACCCATATCACATTCCTTTTACTAATTTTAAAATTCCCATATATCTACCCCATGCATAAGGTGGTCAGATGAAGAGTATGTTTTGAAGATAGACACAATTATATTTCCTGAAGGATTGGATAAGAAGAAATAAATCGATATTAAGATGGTGCTATTTATTATTTTTCAATATTATTATTGTTATTATTTTGGCTGTCATTGATTTAGATTAGGAAATTCTGAAGGTATTGAGGGGTTTTTTTTTTGGGGGGTGGTGGTAAAAAAGAACAAGTCAACTTTAAATAGGCCAAATTAGAGATATATAAGTGGTGAGGTCCAGTAAGCACTTCAATTTCCAAGTTTGAAATATAGAAAGATTTGGATGGAATATAATTTATGGAGACATTGTACATAGATAACACTTAAAGCCATAAAACTTAAAGAGAAAAGAAAGTGTGCTTATGGTGCCCATATGAGGTTCTTGATCATGGATTTAAAGTGAGACCACACAACATTGGTAATAGAAAGTTGGGTGTGGGCAGGGTGGTGGTATTGGTGGAAAATATGAATAAGTGATAGCAAGGCAAGGTATATGCAAAGGACACTTGTTTCTGGCTCTGCTACCATTTCCTCTGTTGAAATCCAACTTTCTGAGCCATGTTTTGCCAACTTTGAGGTAAGAATAAGAAAATTTCGTATCTCACAGCGTTGATGTAATACTTAAGATATGTGACGTAGAGCATTTGCCATTATATGTGACATGTAGAAAGGGAGTGATGAAGTCTAGCTGCCTTCTTTGCCTTAAGATTGAACATACAAATACTAGCTTTGGCTGAAAACTCATCCTTTTAAACATCCAAATAATTATCATTTTTAACATTTTATATAATATAAAATTAATTGTGATATCTTGACTGGTGGAGTAAATTCTCATAAAACAACAAAATGGATATATAAACATAGAATTATAATCACAAATACAATTCACATAACTTAAAAATACCTAAAATTGTTAATCTTCTTGAAGTCAATTTCACAGTAATGAAAAGCTGCCAAGACCCATGTAATATTATTTCACCTTTATCAAATTTCCAGTCTTTTCAATGTTTTTCATGTCACTCATAACGACAGAGTTCAAGTTCTAGTTTGTCAAGATGGAGCACAGATCACAGTGTGTCACCAGGGGCTCTAAAAAGTAAAAAAGAGTTAATGTGCCTTTAATATGTCATTATATTCCATGGAAAATTACGGTCCTTGGGGAATTTGGGTTAGCTAACATATGAAAAGATACTCTGTCATAAAATTTAAAGAATAGTTAAAGAAAATGTATTAAATCCTTTCACATTTAAGATGCAGAATGAGATAAAGAAGCATGGTTTTTGAAACAAGACAATATCTCTATATTTGTTTAATGTTGATCTCCAGACAAAGGAAATTACATAATGCAAACTGAAATCATTTGAAAAATTCCTTAGGTAATTGTTTCAAAAAAAGGAAAAGTTTACAGTTTTAGCAAGCTGAAAATATATTGAATCATAACATTTTTAATATAGTTCGAAAAAGAAATTTGAAATATTTTTGTTATTCTTATTTTTTCCTGGTTTCTTTTCTTTTTTTCTTTCTTCTTTTTTAAAAATGATATTTATTGGGGTGACAATGGTTAGTAAAATTACTTAGGTTTCAAGTGTGCATTTCTATAATAATATTTTTGTTATTCTTTATAGTTTCAAATATTACATGAGTAGGAGCTTTAACTGAGCAATATAGAAATGATTATCTAGCTTCCTTTTGTAAAAGATCATAAAGTTTAATGTGGATATGAACTACACAATTTTCAAAATGCTTCTTTCCTTCTAACAAGAATAGTCTTATCATTTATTTTTCATGCACAGAAAGAAAAAAAAAATGTGTTATTCAGAAGAATTAAGGTAAAAGTATCAGATAGGAAAAAATCAGTCGTTAGCAACCAGTGGACAGGTATACCATCGTTTTCCCTATGTTAGGAGGCTGCTTCTTTCACTGAGCTATTATATATTTTCCTCTAACTATGCACCACTAACATACTCTTTCAAAAAGGATTCGATGAATTGATAGATATCAGACCATCTGTTGCTTAGAATGAAGCACCTTTTCTGCCTTAAAGAAATTCCATATAATAATGGAGAAGACGATTGAATTGCTTATTTCTAAGAATCTGAAAGTGTCTTAGGGGTCTTCTTTGCTTTTTGGTTTGTTTATTTTGTGATTGATGGCTTTCTCAGCATTATCAGTCATAATAATTAGGTATGAGTATCTATTATTGTGATTATGCTTATGTTTACATTTAAATATATAGAGCAACTTTGACGCATTTACATGTAAATATGTAAACTTTAAATAATTGGCATCATTAATCATTTATTAACTAATGGGTGCTGTATCATTTGAGATATTATATATTTTGCTACAATAAATGTCCTTAATGTCTGTGGTCATAGCGATGAAATATTATTTCCTGTTCATGATCATGTCCAGTATTCCTTAGGTAACTTTTCTTGACAGGTATATGAAATCTATTTGTTTTGATCCCATGGAAGACACACATAAAAGAGTTAAATAGCAGTATGAGTAATTGTGGTAATTCATTATGGTTTGGAAAAATACAGAAGCTCAAAATATATGCCTGCCCTTAAAGAAGGTTATAGTTTTGTTCCATATAATCTACATTCCAGGATGCAAATGACAAAGCGGTCTCTTACTGGACAGGGTCTGGAAGAGGGAAAACAGATATGGAAAAATCACACCCTGGTCCACATATGACTAATGGAATGTTCTAAAGTTCCACATGATGGACATAAACGATCACCTTTCACCCCTGCCTCGAGTGAGTCATGATAGAAGAAAATAAGAATATTTAGAGACAATATTACATCTACCACCATGCTTTAGCAATCATTTCATGTCATACCATTTAGTGTACAAATAAGGAAATTAGCCAAGAAGAACACAAAGGACTTGTCCAATAGTACAGCTATTCAATGATACTAATGCATATCTTAACATGCTCATGTAATCAAGGTCCTCTTCTTCTCAAGATTAGTACATAGACACATAAGTGTTATTAAAACTCTCCTTATGTTTTTTATGACAGTGGAGGAAGTGAAAACTAGGAAAAAGCAGATGGCACAAAATGGGTCTTAGGATACTATTATTAAATAAATTGCTAATAGCAATATATGCACTTAGAATTTACTTCTATATTGAGTAAATTGCCTCTGCTTATTTTCATGTCTAAAATAATTATTCCCTTGGGAATCACAAATTCTAATGAGAAATAAGTATTTGTAGGAAACCATATGTTCATATGCAAAGTAGTGCTATAAACTCTAGAAATCTTTCAGCCCTCTTTCTATCTAAAACCTATACCTTCTTCCAGCGCAGGCATATCTTTTGAGCTTCTCTATTTTTCCAAACCATAATGAATTACTATAATTACACATGTTGTTATTTGAGTCTTTTATGTGTGTCTTCCATGTTTTCAAAACAAGTAAATTTCATATATCTGTAAATACAAGACCATGGTTTCATTCAGCCCTGAACATAAAGTTATCACATAATGAACACTCTATAAATACCTATTTAGTTGTTAAAATTGTAGACTTTGTGTTAAAACAAAAATGATTTTCTACTATCAGCTCTAAACCCTGATTAGCTCTATAGAAGGAAAAATAAAAATTATCACTCTCAGAACAGCTCAGTATTTTTAATGACTTTTTGATATGTTATTTGCTTGAAGTTTTTAGACAAATCAAATTCAAATAAAAACAAAAATATCCCATTATGTTTTTCAAGGAAATATAATGAATGGATTGATGGAATTTCATTGAAATAGGTCTAGAAATGTCAACTTGACACAGTTCTGCACATTTTAACTATATGTATCTGGGGGAGGTCCTTAATATACTTGTTTCAGTTTCCTCATTGGTATCATGAAGAAACTACATTATTTCTACAATTATTTTTAACTCTCAAATGTATAATTTATGCTTAAACAGTTGAGTGGAATCTTACCTTTTGGGAAAAACGAAGTATGCACTTAGCTTAAAGCATAAAGCCATGCATTTTCTGTTTTCCTAAGCCATATAGCTATGGGCATTTTTTTTTTATTGCAAAGTAAAAATACCAACACATATTTAATTCTTGCTCTGAAAGCAATACCACTGTAATTTATGTTTTGCAATGAAAGCTTAATGTGGAATAAGAAATAGTATGTTATAATTGAATATAATGATGAACAGTGTTTCCCTGAGTGCTTATCTTAGTTTTATTCTATTTATAATTTTACATTATAAACACATAGTGAGCTGTCCAATGATAAGGCCTAGTCTTTCTCTATATTTTGACAAATATATATTCAAACAGAAAGTATTTATAGATTAGATTTGTAGGAAAGTGCAATCCATTTAATTGCTTTGGATAAGTATTTTGTTATGCACATGTCACAAAATAAACATTTTCACACGTATTACCTCATTTAACCAGCCCCATTGTTCATCATACACTCCAAACAATGCTTCTGTGCTGTCTTTTCCTGTCTTCCAAGAAAATGCTTTCTGTAACCTCAGCTGTTCCTGCCAGTATCAGTCCAATAACAAGCTTGTGGACAAGACAATACTCAGTTCATAATGAACAAGTCAAGTTCCAAAAGCACTTAATGTTCAATGATCAAATTTTCATTTTCTACCAGATTCCAGTGTCATTATAGGTGCTTTCTCTCAAAACAACAATCATCTATGAAAGAAGGCATGGTTTTACTTCTAAGCCCTAGGGTTTTACACCATGATTCACTGATGTTAGTCTCCAGAGCTCATCAGAGCATTCCTATTCGCCACAAATCCTTTAAGCACTGCTTGCTTACTAGTTTTATGTATTGCATGAGCTGAGTAGCTGCCTATAACTTCTGGACCTACTTCAGAGCTTACCTTGCTCTAGGTCCTACTCAAAGATGGGAGACTTCCTGGTTGCCCAGGAAATATTCCTACTAGTAGCTCACTGAAATGTGGAACGTTGCTTCCCAAATCTGAAGAGGCCCACTGAGGGCTGTGCTTCTGTATTAATGGCAGGCCATGCAACCACAACAATTTTCAGTTCTCTTTAGAGGAGATAGACTGACATGCTCTTGGCTGAACTCCACTAGCAACATCACTAAGAGTGTGGGTCCCTGTCATTTTTTTTTGCTTTTCTCTCAACCTCTAACATAATGTGTACTACTAAAGGATATAAGTTACTTATTTTCCTTCTCTCATCAGCTCCAGTGTCAACAAAGTAGTGAAACAGTGAGATATTCTGCAGGATGTCAAAAAGATCTAATTTGGCATCATAGTCAGTAGACTATGATGGACTGCAAAGTTGACATCAAGCTGAGGTGAGAAACTGAAGGGATACTGTTTGTCTGGCCTGTAAAGGTGAACGGCGTTTGATCATTCTTTCAAGTCACCATAGAGATAAAAGCATTTGCTAAGTCAACAGCCGGATATCTGGTCACAAGGTTTTATTGATTTGCTTCAGTATATGTACTACAGTGACAACAGAAGCTTATAGTAGAGTCGCTTTCTGATTATCATAACCTATAATCATTCTCCAAGGTTCATCTGCTTTCTTTACAGATGAAATAGTAGGAGATGGAGTAGAAATCGCCAAACATTGACAATAGATTAAATTCCTGGCACCAATTTAGTGACAGATAAACCTCATATTTTCTTTTATTCCTCTTATATTGAGTTACCTCTGTGCTTTTTTAATAGAGAACTGATGGTAAGCTCACTAGAACTTTAATGCACATTTGAGAAATATGTGTTACCATTATTACCCACAGGTAATTTAAGGATTTTCTTCAACAGTAAATCCCTACACAATTGAGGCATATAAAAAATAAACATGCTAACATTATACCAATATGTATAAATATAATCTTTATTCCTAACCATATTACAATTTCATGATTTCATATACTGTATAGTTTTCCTCTATTGATAAAAATGAATTACCCTCAACTCCATCTGAATTTTTCCTTTTATTTCTTTTTTGAAAGCTTTTAAATAGTACCTTGCTCCATCTCCTGTTACAATTCAAAACAATTATAAATGCATTAAAAAGTAGTCTGGTCTCTGGACTTTAGTTCAGCATATTTAACTCCTAACTACAGTTCATTATGAATATGACAAAATTTCCCATGGACTACCAATATTCACTGAAAACACATGTGAATTGTTGATAGGAAAAAACATTGATCTAGTAGACATCTCTGTTTATAAAACATATTTAATTTAGTTTTTTTGTTTTTCCCTTATACTAATTAGATGTTTACCTCACTTATATTGAAGCCAAAAGTTCTTAAGTATAAAACTAATTTTCTGACATTTAGGAAATGGTAAACTTAGATAGCTATTATTTCTAAAATTTATTTTCTTCATCCATGAAATGGTTATAAGACAAAGGGTCCAGTTTACCAAAGGAGTTTTAGGTTGGCACTATAATACGTAAAGCCCAATAAACTTCATTTCGGACCAAATTTACCTACTTTTCAGAAGGGATACAAGGGAGGTGGCTCTGTGCCCAATAACACATAGATTAGATATATTAATGTCAGATACAGCTTCTAGTTTTCCTAATCATTCCACATAGGGGCATATATCATCACAAAGATGAGATTGAGTGAGCAGGGACTGATTTGGCTCAACTAAGTCTTCAGATTGGGATCTATTCAACTTTCATACCTTCCTAGTCACATAGTACCCTCAAGAGAATGTAAATTAACTCCCATTTTCTGATGCATATCATCAATTATAAAACAAGATGATATAAAAATAGCATTTATATCAATCACAGTTCACACAATATAATCTTTCCAGGACCAGGTACAGTATTTAGCAAACTACGGAAACCTCATTTATCTTGGCTAACTATACATTTCTTGATTTAGTCAAGAGTCAAATCTTTATGTTTCCCTGAAGCTAGGGAAACAATTAATGTTTAATTATTCACCTGTTTTGTCAAATATGTGTCCAACCATATGACAATATTTTTTGGTATGCATTCCTTGGATATTTTTTTTGTAATTCTAATTCCAGCCACGTCTGTAATATTATTTGTTGCACAAAAATGTAGACATGTTAAAATACCAAAGACTATCAGATCATTTCCTCGACCTTCCCAGCAAAAATACTATTATTATGTATCATATATTTTTCATTGCTGAGTAGGATACTATTGACCAATGTGTGCATGCGCACATGCACACACACACACACACACACACATACACACACACACACACACACACACAAACAAAACAAAACACTGAATCCTATCTAGTGAAAGGCCCAACCATATCCAGCAATCAAAGAACAAGTTTTACCAATGCTTCCTCGTATCATGTTGGATTACAGTCTATTTCTCTTCCATGAGAACAGCACAATGATGATTCCTAATTTCTCTCATCCTGGCTAATAGAACTGTGTGGTATACATGTTAATTTAAATTAGTGACTGTGAGTCAGTTATTGTAAGATCAACCCTATCATTGTTAAGATTGGCCATAATGTTCCATAGATGTAGACAACCGGAACACTTAGTCACCGACCATTTAAATATACCAGTTTCCATTGCAAGTGACATACCAGTGAGTTCTTCTTGAGTCCACATGACTAACTGCAGAGTGATTGGCAGTTTAGTAATATATATACTCCATTTACTCATTGCTTCATCATCTTTCATGCCAATTTCTGAGTTTGGTCTTTGTTCTAGAAGAATAAATACTCCCTTTAGTGTCCCCAACTAGTTTAAAGACTTTTATTCATTATCTGGGTGTGATGCTTCAGGAAAACCAGTGTTGCAGGGCTACAGTGACTTTTTGCATTCTCATGTCATTAATTTGGCATCTGTTCAGTTTATATCACCGCAAATGCTATTGCCACCAAGTAGCTATAGTATGGGTCCAGTTCAAACAAAAATGTAAACACATCCAAAAGTCATGTGTCATCTGGACTTTAGTTTCAGCATATTCAACAGTTCATTGTACAGTTCATTGTGAATATGACACAAGGCTTTTCATATCCAAATTTGTAGGTAGAATCATTAGTGGTAGGAACCCATTGTATCAGGTCAATGTTCACCCCCATGGACAGCATTCTGATTACACCAGCTTCTGTTTTCATAGTGTCCTGTCCACTTTCAGGTTTGGTGTTGTCACAATAACAAAGCAGACTCTGACATGGCAACGTGACTTCTTTTATCTGAGGGGGTCAACTTTGTACACAGCATCAGAACGGCTGTTTATTGCCAACTGTCAGTCACATACACACAGTCTGATTCAAAGGTAGCATATCTCTTGAGATTAATATACATATATGTGTATATATGTATTACAAAATATTTGTAAAAATCTTACAACATAATGCAAACTATGCAAAATAAGTGTTACAAATGTAGCACAAAAATATGAGCAATTAATAATTCCAGTAGTCTATCATCCAGGTAGACTCCAAATGACTCAAGTAGAGTCTTGGTGTAAATCTTAAAATTTGGTTCTCTCAGCATAAGGCATGACTCAGAATCACAACAATGATAAACCTTTAAGGGTTTTATTCCTTGATATGAGATACTTTCTTGGGAAATGTGTGATTATAATATTTTTTGGTATCTTTATTCATTTGATTTAACCATCGTTTTATTCCCATCATTAACAAAAGACACATGGGCACATTGATAGGTGTTTGTTGCATTAAAGAATGACTTGAAGATTGAATGATGTAGAAAATTTAACTATCCAATTTATGGATAACCAAGAACATTTTTACTGTAAATTCTAAGTAAATTTTGAGATATGTGTGTAGATGAATACACATAGATATAATTTTAAGTAGACAATTTGTGTCTTGGAATTTTTATGCATATTTTTATTTTATAAACTATAACAGATCTACATTATTGTGCCAGAAACCCATAGAAATATATTTTCTAGACTGAATCTGTATTCAGTTTAGAAGTGTGTGTGTATGTCTGTGTGTGTGTGTGTGTGTGTGTGTGTAATAACTCAATAAAATGAATATGGAAAGTCTTTTTGTTAACTAAACAAAAGTCAATTGCCTCTCTCTTAGTAACAACAGAAACAAAACCTTTATTAATTAATTATATTACTATCTTAAAGCATAATTTTGAGGACAATTAACTTTAAAACTTGATTATCATCACCACTTTGAGTAAAGCTTATATTGTTTGTCTAAGTCTAGATAAATTGTATCAAAAACAGTTGATATAAATAAAGACTTAGTTTTTGAATTTTAATTTATTTAGGCCTCTCTTTGTTTTTCTTTTTAACTATAATTATATGGTAAAATAAACACATATACCAATTTTTAAAATATAAAAGCTAGGTTGTTTTTATATTCCTTAAGAGGAGTTAATATACAAATTCACTTTATTACAACTAAAAACTATATTAATATTATAATCTTTGAAAATGTATTTAGTGACTAAAACCCTAAATAATATATTACAAATCAATATGCATTCAAAATGTTCAACAGAACATTGACCCAACTTTTAGAATTAGAGAAATAAAAAACACCGTTAATTATGCTAGTTTGGTACATCTGTAAATACTCATTTCTCTTTATTCAGCTAGTAAATAATAGCCCAGACTTGGGTCATATTTATAATTACAATTTCTATATCGTACTCCTGATATAGAAATAAGGTCCAGATAGAGCACTATTCTGATTTTTGCCATCGATGAGCAGACAAGTTAGTATTTATTTTATAATAACTTATAAATAATCCATGCTAACATTTATTGTAATATACTTGCATTGTCTCATGTATTTCTGGATCTTTTCCTTTAATCGTGTCAGATAACTGACAACAGTAATAAAGAGAATGCATTGATTATAGAGTGGGATTCTTGTAGAAAACATATGTGACCTTAAATCCATTTTATACTTAATGTTACATATCATTAGACCAAAGTATTCAAAATATCTTAGAAGAAAGCAAATTTTAAAAATTTCAAATAAGTCATCTACAAGAGAAATAAAGTCTTAATATGTTCAAGGCATTTAAAGTAAGATAAGTAAGTTTAATGTAAATTTACAGGATCTTGTGCCCTGGCCTTTTTATCTCTTAGGGTGTACTTTAAATTGACGTATACTTTAGTCAATATAAAATGCAAAATTTAAGTGAAAAACGAGATATCTAACATATACATGGAGTAAAAGATGAACAGTTCTTAAGTTGTAAAAATTACAATTGATTCTGATGTCCAATTAACCCACAACTTGATGAATCGCAACTTGAGGAAATATTTAGCATATTAATTTGTTCTTATTTCCTTTTATTAATGAAAGAGTTTCCAGCTATAAACTGAATCTCTGGAACTGATTAAAGTACTGATTAAATAAAGACATGCTACGGTTTTGTTTTATTGTAGGTTTAAAATGGAAAACGATGAACAAAATGATGAATTAAAACAATCTAATTTATTTTAGTATTTAACTGGGACAAAATATTGCCTAAGTTATTACATTAATTTGACAAAGTTTAAATTTACTTATGAGGATAATAATGACATGCATTGATAGAAAGAAATTAAAATTAGAATACAATTTAAATATCAGTCAATATAAAAGAGAATAGCTTTTTAAAAAAATATAAGAACCTAAATCAAATACATTTTTAACATATTTTGGTAATTTAAATTTTAATATTCAAATTACAAAGAGGAAAAGTATCTGGTAGGTCTAATCCCATGAATTAGTCATTGAGCTCATGAAAACATATAGGTATATGTCATATACAACATATCACAAATACTTTGAGAAAAAATATTTCCAGTCAAATCTAAACATTCCTGGACTCTTTATTTTCATGTGGTAATTATTTAAATATTGTAGTTTTTAAGAAAGTGAACATTAAACAATAAAAACCTACTAAGTAATGATCATGTTTTATTGCCTCAAGAGGTTTATAAGAATAATTAATATATAAATATTGGTGCTTCAAACATGATTTGTTACTCTTTACAAAATAATTTTTCTTTCTTTGATATTTATAAATATATTTTAATGTTTGTACTCACAATAAATGATAAGAAACTCCACTCCATTTAACTCCATAAATGATGTAAATTCTAAGATTAATAACAAATAAATAATTTATTAAAACTCCCATTAATATTAATGAGATTTCCTAAAATTACTAAAAACATCCCTTTTTAAACGTTTTGGAATAGATTTTATAATAAAGAGAGAATAGACCTCTCTGCTAGGATCGTAATGAGCCAAACAAATATTGCAATGTTTTCACTGCAACATTCATCTCAAGTTTCTTTCTCTCAGTCTATTTTTATTCTTGTTGACTTCCCATTTTATTTTTCATATCATGTCAATAGAGTTAGGTTTTTTATTATTTGTTTTTTTAAATTTTGGAGCCTACCCAGCAGTTTTCTAAAACTATCCTGTGAGCTCTGTAATAAGTCATGTTCAGAAATGTGCTCCTCTAATGATTTAGGTTTGTGCCAATATTGCCATTTTTGCAAAATTTTGATAGGTATGCTGCTTATTTGTTTTATTTATCTATCTATCTATTTGTTTGTTTGTTTGTTTAAAATGGGTAACAATCGGCCCAGGGTGTTTACCCAGAAAATTAATAGCTGAAGAGCCATCATAAAACAGTTGAATGTTGGCTGAGATAAGAGTTCTGATTCCTAAAACATGAACTTGGAGTAACTCCACTTAAATAAGCGGGTATCTTCTGTTTTCACCAATTATGACTCTGATAAATTTTCACGAACAAATGTGTTAAGGGATTCTTCTTGCCAGTGTACTGTTTAGATTAGGTAAGCACTTGCTTTAACATTGTATGTGGAATCCAAAGCTTTTGGATCAGTCATTTCCACGTGTCATTACACAGGCAAATACAACTAGTATCCACTCACTTTAAAATGCCTCTTGAGACTTTATTCATAATGTATTATGCTTCTAATTTAAGACAATGCTCTTAGCCCAAAATATTTGTATAATTTCTTCTTCTTTCCAATTTTTTCCTCTCAACATCCCAAACTACTTTACTGTGACTTCTGAAATTACTTCTCCATATCTTATAAAATGACCCATCCTAAATCTGTGAACGTTCTACCCTTCAAATTGTAATTAAGTGTGTACTTACACCTGAAGCTATTGTAAGTAAGGTAATGATTTCTTGTTTTATCAAAGTCTCTGTGAATTAAAAACAAAACAAAATGTACTTATCCTATATACAGACTGTCATATATAGCTATACAGATGATGTAACTATAGATATGGATGTATTTATTTTGGTATCTCATACCAATTTATCACTGAAACATATAGAAAACTACTTCATGATTATCTATCTTGCTTAAATATAAAGCTGTTATCTTGCTCGCTAATGCTTGTATTTGGACCCCATTTCCATATATCTCAAGTACATTCAAATCTCTCTTGTGACTGCATCTTTGCACTTATTTTTAAAGTTAAATATTTGGAAATCCTTAGGGTTCATTACAGCTATCTGCTCCTGTTCTCTTGAAATTATAACATTTTCTTAGGGAAGTTTACATACACACACATACACGCGCGCACACACACACACACACACACACACACTTTCCAATTCTGCATAGGAATCAGAAATGTATTTCTGATTCACTTCTCTGTTCACAAAACTCTCATATATAACTACATGATTGGCATAGATTCTTGAATGTCTTACAGTTGTCTCAAGCAACTCAGAATGCTTAACAGAGAACTGATAATTTTCCTCAGCAGAGAACATTCTGCTCTCTGTCTCGTTGAATAGAATGCCTTACCATATAGTTTCACGTGACAGAAGTTCAACCTCACCCTGCCGTCATGCTCTCACTTACCCCCTTCACTCTGATCCCCGATTTATGTCAATTTTACCTGCAAAATATCTCTGACCTTCGAACTTTTACTCCTGCCCACTTTCATCTAAGTTGTCTTTCTGGCTATTGTGGGCATCCTGCTGTAGGATCTAATTAGCCAGTTGGAATCTAAAATAGTTCTTGTCCAACATGTTCTTCGTATTGTGACTAGGGTCTCTTCCCAAAGTATGAACTATTCAATATGACCTGCGTGAATCCCATCAATGTATCCCTATTGCCTTTCGGATAAATATGGAACTAAATTGGTCAGAAAAGTCTTATATTACCTGGTATTGTCCCTGATTCTCCCATAAATAGCATTACCTCCACATTCCTGACATAAGGACCTCCTGAATTTCTCATTCATATGATATCTCTACCCACCCAAGTCCACACTCTCTCGTTTTGCTTGTAATGTCTACTCCGTTTTTTACATCTCAATTCATATTTTTCTTTTTTCAAAGAAACATTGTCGATTTTTCTGATCTTTCCAACTACATAAATATCATCATTATGGACTAATTTGTAGCACTTGTTTCTATTTAAATGTTAATTTTCTTTAATTGATTATTTGGTTTGAAACTGTCATTACTTTACCATGACCACAATAAAGGCAAGGAATTGTGTCAACTTTTGCTTTATTATAATTTCCTCATCCCCAGATTAAGGTTTCATACATCACTGTTATGTGATAAACACTTTTTGAATTAATGACTGATTGAATGAATGAATGAATGAATCATTGAATGGAAATTACTGTTTAAAGTTACCAGTGTTTTATGTAATATATTCATGTTTTCTTAACATCCCTTCATATTATTGAAAAAAATACACCTCTACCAATCTCTCACTTTCTCTGGCCATATGGTACACTTGGAGATGGATTTCCTCAATGTACATAAGTAGAGAGAAGCTGTTGAAGAAGTCATAATTGGTTGTTAGACACACAGGTATCGGACTTTTCTTTTTAGTCTGTTCCTTCATGATCAAGTGTTAGAGGCAATCAGTCTTAAAAGCTGCTTATTGTCATATTTATGTTCTGATTTAAATTCCTTTTAAGTATCTTTTGAAATTAATGTGAGCTTCATGTTATTTGTTCAACACATACTGAGTCTGTAGATATTATGGTTTTGCCACTCTTCTAGGCTCTGAGAAAAGGTTGTTTTTTGTTGTTGTTTGTTTATTTTTAATAGGCCACTAAGAAGGTATATTCGTATAGGAGAGGGAAAAATCACAGGTATGTGAAATAGTGAAAAGTGCTATTAAAAATAATGTATGGAAGCAGTTTAAAAGATTATCCAGAATGTCTTTTTTAAATGGAACATACTGGAGCAGAGCCCTCATGAAGAGATATAATAAGCCATATAGATTCCTATGAAAGACTGGTTATAGAATAAGTCTGGGGTACAATAAATCTGGATCAGAGTGAACAATAATAGTTAAGATCAGAGCAGTAGCCAAAAGATTATTTTAAATGTGTAAGCCATGAGAAGAACTTTCCATTTTCTTCTGAGTAAATTGGGAAGGTTTTGGAGGATTTAAACAAATAATAAGATATGTATAACTTGTATTTTAAAAGGATAATTTTGACTCCCTTATAGAATGGAAATTAGGGAGTAAGTGTGGAATTGGGGAAATCAGTTTGGGAGCTATTATAAGAGGCAAAGAAAGAGCTATTGGCTCAGATAGGATGGTAGTTATGAGTTAAAGAGAAGTGGTTAAACACAGAGTATATGTTGAGGATAGAGCCAACAGGATTTGCTGATGCATTGGATTAAAGTGTGAAGAAAGAGAGTATGAAAACAACTTCACAATTTAAAAAAAATCCATATATGCTTTTTATATTATTATTTTTTTATATTATATTTTTCTTATTTCATTATACTTGGATTTATTTCTTCAGATGATCTGTTAATTTAATCAACTGAAGTTTTCTGATTTGTCTCTTTTCCCCAAGATATTATTTTGATTCTGATACTACTATTAATCTATTCCAAATTTCTGGTTATTTTAAATTAAATATCTGTATTTCTCTTGAATAGCCATATGCCAAAACATTAATAATGAGTAGAACAGCTTATGTTGAATACAGCATCATTAAGTATAGTCTGCAATCAAAAACGATTATTGGCTAGTTTTACGTTTTCAATTAGAAAGTGATCCAAAATATTACCCAAGTGCCATCACAGATCTTTATAAATTAATAGGATCTTCAAATTGGAAAGCAGACTTCTGGAAGTGGTTGGGTAGTTAGAGATGAACTAGTGTTCAATTTCTTGATTTACCATATTTGACACTAATTAAATCTCTATTTTGGACTAGTGTCTCCTTCAAGATACTGCCTCCCACATCCTTTTCTGCCATTGCCTAAGTGTAAAAACTGTCCTCAACTTGTGTGTGTTTTTTTTTTTTGTTTTTCTTTCTGTTTTTTTTTTTTTTTTTTTTTTTTTTTTTTTTAATGTACTCCTAGAAGGTAGATGTGCTGGGCTGTGGTAGCATGTGCTGAAAATTAAATATAATTCTAGTTCTGACTCAGAATATATCATGTAGCAGAGTTATGAGAAAGATAATATGGAAAACTTGAACCAAAACACATTAAATATGGTCATAAAAAGAGATAGTCAATTATGGTTTTGCAAAAGCCATTGTAAAGCTGAAAAGATTGTTGGTATAAAAAGTTAATCTGTTTCTATTACTGGCTAAGGTGTAAGATAATTATATTTATGTTATCAAGGGTGAGCAGGCAATGGATATAAAAGAGATAAGAACAGATGAACCAATCTCAGTGTTATCTAATATATGTCTTCCACAGAAAGGTATTAGAGAAAGAACAATGTTGTTATTCTACTGTGAACAGGAAATTATGAAATTTTAAAGTTGTGCCAATAGAAGCAAGAGAAATGGAGAAATGGGTAAAATTGATCACTCTAAGCAGCTGGTTTCAGTAATTCAGTTCACTCAAAATAAATGTTTATGATAGTAAGTCAGTGCCACATGCAAGGTGCTGATTTATGAATGTGAGAATGGACTCCCCTCCAAAATCCTTTATCAGAAAATATATTTTCAAGCTGGCATACTATAGAAGAAATGCCTTAAGTTTCTAGATGAATAATTACTAAGAACAGGTCAGATGTAGTTAATCCTATTTTTCCAATGTTGATATTCTGGTGAGGCTTATGTAAGCATAAAATATAGACAGAATAACATAGTTAATATAAAATCATGCATTCTGGGAAAGTACAATTTGAAAATGATAAATAATTATATTCCCACATTACAAATGCAAAGCTAATTTATATTTACATTTATAAAATGTTTAAGACTTAAATTATTTGTTTTGATAGCCAGTGGTTTATTTTTTAAATATTCTTAGTAAAATATATTTGAATGCCCAACTAGTTTCACTACTGAACAAAGCATCATGACTGAGTATAACTATAAGAATGATGGAGAAATCAATGACCATTGCTATAAATGCGAAGAGGATGGAGTTTTATAGTTTAAAATTATACTCTTCCTATTGCAAAAAAATAATAAGAATAAGAATTACAACAGCATAATGTGTTATAAAATATAGTATTAAAATCGTGGACAATAGCAAAATATTTCTAAACATTTTCCTTAAAAATTTAACTAACATTGTATGCAATTGAAATTCAATTCTAGAAGTATGCTGTCCAATATGGTAGCCAACAGTAATAGTACTAGACAGTACTGGCAACCATGTTTTACAGCACAACCATAGAACATCTCTGTCATCACAAAAGTTCTGTAGGGAAGTTCTAGTCTAAAATAATGATAATAATTAATAATAATAATAATAATAATAATAATAATATAATGTACATACAACCAACTTGTGACTTACCCATATTATTTTATTCTCTTTTTCTTTAGTAAGCAGGTAAACCAGTAAGGATATTTAATATAAGCTCAAAATTTGCTTTTAAAACATAAAATGCATCGCTATTTTGAATGCAAAGTCTCACAGCTATGACATTTTTTTCCTTAGCTGTTTTTCTAGGTCAGTGCAGAAAATAAGAAGGTATATTCAATCACTGTTGGTTTAACATCTCCTAGCAAAGAGACTTTCATTCCATTTTGTCTCTCAACTACACTGAATCTCGAACCAACTAATTTTTGTTCGGTGTCAAAGAGACAATAATCTAAATCACGGGACGTAGAGGACTTGAACTTTTCATGGTGTTACTTTTATTCAGTTACATAGGAAAATAAATCTTCATACAACTTTTGAAGAACTCTGAAATAATTACTCAGGATAATGTTTTCAGAAATGCAGAGCTCCTAGACTAATACACAGACTTCATTTTCAAACTAATACTTCCAATGTCAAAATGATTTCAATTATAAGATATCCATAATTGTTATAGGATTTAATTATTTAACGAGTATATGTTGTTTTTTAAAAATTATAAACTGTCACTACTTGCATTCATCCAGATTTTTCTGAAACCATATGTCAACCACTATTTCAAAATAATGGCAAAATATCTAATCAGCGTGAAACCATTATTCTATGTTTCAAACCAGGATTTCATCCTTTGAAACTCTGTATTTCTTGAACTTGGAGAGACAACAAAAATATTTAGTTTTTGTTGTGGTTGCTGTTGTTGTTTTAATTGTGACTACATGGAATTAGAGATATTCTTTACCATTGCTTCAGAGACTACAAACCTGTTTAAACCTCCTTGAGTTTAGGTTTCTTGTTTGTCCATTTCACAGATATATTATTTTTACCTTATAGGACAGCATATACTATATGCACAATAATTATGTGTTCAGCTGAATTAATAAGTAGCACCCTATGTTTGTAACAGGCCTGGCTTCTAATTGTTGATAAATAAACATCTGTTGAGTGAATTAAAACATCCTAAGGAGTCTACAAGGATGGAATAATCAGCTGTATTCACTCACCAACATAAAAAATTAAATATATATATATATTTTTTTTTCTCAGTTGAGTTCACTTATGCTAATAAAAATAGTAAATTTCTCCAGAATTTTATTTTTTTACCTAAAGCAACTATAAAGGACTTACACAACAATAAGTGTGTTGTCAAATACATATCTTTGAAATATTTCCATTTCTTTCTGTGTTAGTGCACAAAATTGTAGCCTGGAACAGAAAGAGTCCATTCAGGCATCAAATAGTTTTATAGCAAAGAACTTAGTGGGATACGTACCTAGACTACATCTTCAATTTATATTTTTCTATATTTTAAACAACAAAATGTGGAGCAATATAAATGTACTGGTTTTATTATTGTAAAGAAAAAGTTACTTAAACTGTCCAGACATTAGTTTACTCAGCTAAAAAATATAATGAATTATATCTCTCTGAATCCAAATTATTTATAAGTATGAATTTATAAATTTAATTTTATAAGTATTACATTAACTCAGTGTTGTGATCATTCTTTGAAAGTAAAAACTTAAATATCACATTTAAAGATCTCAGGAATGGCATTTAATAGCATTGTTAGTCATTGATTAAGAGTTCCATTTATAAACTCTTTAGTTAAAAAGGCTTTTTTTTTTTTAAACCAGATGTCTACATTATCACTTGATGATTTTCCAGATACTCATTGGTTACTGAGCAGTACTAATTGAATGTATGGTTTATATGAATTGTTACCAGCAGCGGGCACATTATTTTGTCAGTTGTCCTTTAGGACATAGATTGATGCTTTTATTCTCTGTGAAAGCCAGCATGATCTTTCAGCAAGGATTACACATTATTTTTTTTTTTTTGTAACCAGAGTATGATATTAATATTGGAAGCTCTTGGAAATTACTTAAATCTTGTCATATTTTCTGCCCTCATAGAGTGATGATTGATGGGGCAATATTTGCAATGTGTAGTAAGTTTCATGAGTGAAAGCTGTCGAATAAGTAATAGAGCACAAACTATTCTTGTTAAGTAATAATTAATTTGAGATTTCCCAATTTTCTCTCTTTCCTAACAATCATGGAAAACCAAGTATGTAGTGAAATATTTAGGACATTTAAGAAAACAAATTAAGAAATTTTTCTTTGTTTTGTCACAAGACTTTTGATAGCTCTTGATTTCTGTGTTGGGATATTTATCCATGTGCAAGTGCCTTGACGATTGATGTTTATATCCCTTAATTGATGTATTTTTTAATGTAAAATGAGTTAAGACTACATAGCAATGTTTCTTCAAGTCCTTTTTTATAGAACATATGAGGTGTGGTCACACAATACAGTGAATGTTTGAATTAAAAGTATGTATTATAGTAAAGGCATATTGCCATAAATCCCGGTTCAAATACCCCTCTCACTTTGATCACATGTATCCCATCATTCTTGCCACTTTGTGAAGCAGTTCTGGAAGTCCTCTTTTGTGAGTGTCTTTACAAGCATTTAAAAAATGATGTACATGGCCTGAGAAATGGGCAAATGGTTTCATCCTCCATCATGACAATACTCCCCGTCATACATTACTTCTGGTATGGCAATTTCTGTCTCATGAAACCATTATGATGTGTCTTCATCCACCTTGTTCACCGGATCTGGCACCATGTGACTTCTGGCTCTTCCCCAAAGTCAAAATGACTCAGGACGTGGAGGCAGCCATGACAGTGCAACTAAAGACACTCAAGAAAGAGGACTTTCAGAACTGCTTCAGAAAGTGGCAGGAATGTTGGGATAAGTGCATTCAAAGGGAAGGGGAATATTTTAAGGTGGGATAATGGTAATGTGTATTTTACTGCATATATACTGTATATTTAATTTAAACATTTACCAAATTGTTGGATCACACCTCATATTTACCTCTCAGCAGTATTGGAATACAGTGATGCTCTGTAATAATCAGTGTTGGTAGTGTTATGGTTAATCTTAAAAATTGCCTCATTTAAAAATCTCTTCTGAAATAAGTCTTGTTTTTATCTCTGAAGGCTGTTCTTGGGAGATATTTTCTTGAATTTTTCCCCTTTTGTAAGAATGTTGAATTAAAATTAACCTGAAACGATGGTATATTCTTACTCCAAATTCTAGTGTGGATGTTTAATCTCTTGGAAGATTGAACAAGAAAATTCTGGATTGTATGAACACGGGCCCCCTGAGGATCAGGATATCCTGTAAAAAATAGTTGTACAGAGTAAACATCTAGACCCTTCTAGCTCACTGGTTCTGAGATCCATGTTACTAAGGCTACACCATTAGACAAGGCTTTGGAAGATTCTACTCTAGGAAATAAGACCTTGTTTTAAGAAAAGGCATTAAAGATACAAATGGCTGTTGCCTATGGTGCAGTTTTTTTCGTTGTTTTTGTTTTTTTTTTTCTCTTAACATAAGCAGTGAGCATCTATTCTCAGCCCTTACTCTGATTCCTCCTTCCATTTAAATTGGAAGCTACTTAACTATAGCGTCAAGCATCCCTGCCATTAGGGTCATGAGTCTGGTTTTTATAATCAGCATGCCTTACCTCAAGTTTGGGAATGTGGAGAGGAAGCAGAAGCTGTTTCTTTCTTCCTTTAGCAGTGTGATTGTCCTATAGTTTTGTTTTTTGTTGATTTGTGAAAATTTTAGGTGTTGATAACAAAGGGATATTAGTTACAGACAGTTTCCATCTTGACAATTTCCTTTACTAGCCTAAATTAATCTGGTGATATTCAGGAAAACATTTTTTTTTCTTTCAATGAAAAGTGATTTTTTCAAGTAATACTTCTTGAGGTAATATCTACAAGATGATGATGCTGATGATGATGATGATGATAGTAATAATACAGTCTCAAAATGTTTCGTTTCTTTGATAATTATGTTTATTTTAATATAATAAGGTATCACCCTTAGTCTTAAAGGTTAATTTAATTAACCAGATTTTAGGTAAATGTCTTTTTCTTCTATATAATGTCCTTGATTTCAAATGCCCTCCATTTGAAGTCATTTTATGATTTCATTGCTTTATCTATTTGCTGCTTTATTTTACTTTATATTTTCTTCTCTTACACTGATGTGTGCAAATCATAATGCATAAATTTCAATTTATTTGACTGAATTTGGTTATAGAAATGTAAGTTATAATAACATTTGGTAGAAAGTGTGTAGAAGAAGCTTTTGGTTGACATATCATTCAAAATCCATGTGAGAAATGATCACTTTCAGCAATTAAGGAACAGAGGGAACAATGGCCATGAAAATGCTACTTAAATAAGAGCATAAAAGAGAGATGAGGACTAGTCCGATCTTGATATAATTAGAACTTCTCTATAAAATCCATAAAGTTTTTTCTCTGAGGAATACAGATAGCAGCTTTTCGAAAACTAGACGTACTTATGTCACCTTCTTGAATTGTTAATTTTTAAAGTCACTAATTTCTAGCATGGAGATCCCTATATGAATTAAAGATGTGAATAAATTTAACATCCTCTAAGATATCATCTGTGTGTGTGTGTGTGTGTGTGTGTGTGTGTATGAGTGTGTGTTTTCTAATTGTAATTCTGATATACACCAGAGAACTATCTGGCAGGCTTTGTACCCAATCTTTAATGTGAACAAACTAGATAAGAATATTGTAAATATAAGTGAACATACATAAAATAAAATAAAATAAAATAAAATAAAATAAAATAAAGTAAAGTAAAATGACATTAAATTAAATTAAATTATTAAATTAAATTTAAAAATGATGAAAAGGGGAGAGAGATGTTCAGTTTCATCAAAAAGGATGAAAACAATCAGTGTCTTTCAAATTAAAAAGAATGATGTTGGTAAAGAAGACAATTTTATTTACAGACATCAAAAATGGTAGTATTAATAATACTTAGCAATGAAAATGAAAGTTAATAGAACACTTGTCATCGTTCCTCAAATATACACCAGCTAATAATATGAGATGAGTGAGGAATTCTCATGATGTATTTTAATTTAATTTTCTTCACGTATTTAAGACAAATTACAAATTCAAAATGAGAATAGAAGTTGAAAACCTGCAGAGTAGCCATAAAGTGATTTAATACAATTTTCATAAAATACTATGAAGTGCCAAGTGATGGTAAACAAGTGAATATCTTACATTAAAATACTGCATAGTTATGGTCCAAATGTCTACATTAACTAATTGTCTAATTGTCTACAAGTTCTTGAAATGAGAAATGTATCAAATATCTTTGAATTTGAAACAGATATCATTAGGATGACTATAAAACCACTAATTCAACAGTTAAATGACTTTGTTATTGAGTGTAGTTTAAAGCTTGTAGATCAAACTGAATTACAGTACAGTGATTTCACTGTACTGTACATACAATGCTTGTATTACATAAGTTGCAAACTCTGATAGTTTATAATCTTACTTTTAAGAAATTTCATGAAAAATAGTAAACATGATATCTTGGTTGATTACATGTATTTATGTTAGCAATAAAAATGCTTTCAGAGTATTGTAGAATACTCAGAGCTGTCATAATAACATACTCCTATGTTAGGTATGCAATATATTATTCACACAATCAAATGTATTTTATTTTAATTGGATAACTAGTCAAAATATTTAATTTCCTATGGGCCAAATATAGATTTGTAGAGGAATGCATACACACGTATGTTTAATAAAATCTGTAATTGGTTGAGGAATTGATATCTTTATTAATTCAAAAATATTTTAGTAGTTATCCATTTCATCCATTTGAGGGTGACTACCTAAAAGCTACTTCCTGACATATGAAGAGAAAATGAGTGTTATGTACACGTTGATGAGAAAATTTCTATTTTGTTAATACATTTTGTACCTAACAAATACTATACAGAGGTGCTCTATTTTAAGTCCTGCACTTGTTTTAATCATAGCATTAATGCCTTTACTTATTCAGGAGACATTTAGGGCACATTTTTTGTGAATATGTTTTTGTGTCCCATTAATGTCTAAAACAACTCACTTCCACTGATGAGCTTAGGGAGACTGATTTACATTTCAGTTTCAGAACATTGCCATGATGGTAGAAGATAAATGTGCAATATGCATGTATCTTAATACTTTAAAAATTATGACACAGGCTAATATTTATTTAATCAAGCACGTGTTAAGGACTTTGTATCAGTTCGCTCACATAAGTCCTCATAAAACCTATGTGACAGTTATTATTATAACTCCCATTTTAAAGATAAAGGAGCTGAAGTTCAGAGAGTTTATATAATTTGGTCAGGGTCTTGCCAGTTTTAAATTCATACCCAGAATTTAATCTAAGCAGTCTTACCAATGACCCTGCAGCCTTCAACCCTGTGATAAATTTTATTTATCAGATAAAGCTCTAGCCAAAAGTCATTTTTCTTATTCTTTTAATGACCTGTTCTCAATTTAGAGAATCAGTCAATTACAAATGTGAAAAAAGTATTTTAAAAGAAAACTAAATTTGATAAAGAATAATAGTACTATTAAATCCAGATTAGGCATTTGAGATATACTCATTCAGACATTTAAAATAATTGCCAGGATAAAATTTGTAGGAATAATGTTGATCAAAATTATTTAGTTTGTTTTATAATTAGAATTAACCAGCTGGACTCAGTTTAGAAGATCCCAGCTTTGTTGAAACATCCAAAGCATCATAGTCAGGAGCCAGTCGAACATATGCCTTCTTCTCTCCATCAGGCCCGATCAGGGTGTTGACCTTGGCCATGTCAATGTCATAGAGCTTTTTCACAGCCTGTTTGATCTGATGCTTGTTGGCCTTGACATCCACAATGAACACAAGTGTATTATTGTCTTCTGTTAGCTTGGCACAAAAGTAATTGCAGTTTTTGCAATTATTTTTAACACTAAAATACTATGTGGTGGTGCAGTTACTATCGCACCACCTTAATATCTTCTTCAAAACTGACTCGGTAGTTACTAGAGGGAATTTGATGATGGCGTAGTGGTTCAGCTTGTTTCTCCTGGGGGCTTTATTCTTTTCTGAGGATATTTAGGCTGCCTTCAGAGCCGCCGTGTCTTGGACCTTGGGAAGGTGGGTGACCTACGGATCTTCATTTTTTGTGTGGTTGTGGACACCTTTCAAAACTGCTTTGTTTGTCTTCATGCCTTTGCTTTCGCTTCAGCGTTGGCTTTGGGAGGAGTTGGGGCTTCTTTCTTCACTTTCAGTGCCATCTTTGTGAAAAGTAAATAGAATTTTTTTATCTCATAATATATTGTCAGAAATACAACATGTCTCTAAAAGTAATGATATATTTTGATATCAGACATTCATTTAAAAAATCTGATCTACATAACTGGATGCAGAAGAGATGCTGGGAAAAAGAGACACATGATGCTAGAAGAAAAGGAGAATGAGGAAAAATACCCCAAGGAAATGTTATTGAGATGAAATCGGAAGGACGGCTCAGAAATAAAAAGATCAAAATGGGAATTTAAAAAAAAGCATTTCAGGTGCAAAGACTCCCCTGAGGACAAAAAGCTTGACACATTTGAGAAAGTGACGCTGGCACACATGCACATATGACACCCTCACATGTCCTTCTCAATGTGCCTGAATAGGGAGATTAAAGACAAAGTATTCAGTACTAATAGATGACAGTAATGAGTTGGCATCTTGCTGAAGAATAATGAGAATCAAGTATCAGATACCTTTAATCAAAGCATGGAGATGGTAATGGTTGTCAGAGAGCACTATCTGATTGGTTAGTGAAGGTAGTTTTTAGTGCCACTACAGTACCTTTGAAGTTTATCTCATCAGAGATACATTGAATTAGAAGTCATTCTGCTTTGCAATTTAGGAAATCCCAGATGGGAGAACTGACCCAACTGAAAGAAACAAGTCAGATGGTAAATTTTTCAGAAGGCATAGCTCATATTTTTAAAACATACTCAAAAAGACAGAGTAAATTGTGCAGGTTGATATTATAAAAGGATGCCTGCATTGCATGGTAGTGCATGTATATGTAATACGTATATGTGTGTGTGTGTCTCTGTATAGATAAAGATATGCCAATATATACTATGTGGTATATATATATATATATATATATATATATATATATATATATATATATATATATATGTTCTATTTCTCTGGAGAACCTTTCCTAATATAGTGCATTTTATTTGTTTTTGAACAAATCTCAAGGAATGTTTCATGAGTTATCTAGTGTAGTAACTTGGTCAAAGCTAGTTCATACTTTCGTGATCTTCCCCGTATAGTATATAAAACTTAACCTGGAGGGAACAGCTTTGAAATCAGAGGGCAGTTATATACTTGCATCTGTCTGATTTTCATCCTCAGTATCTCTACTGACGTTGCAGCCATTCACTTTATATATAATATAAAATGTTGTTTTATATGCATTTATGAACATTAAAAACAGTATTGAAAAAACATATTGCCAAATATCACTTGTCAGTTATAACATTTATTATAAGAGTATTCTCTTTCATATTATGAAAATAAAGGTGTGTTACACAACATAAATTGTTTTACTTGCACAAGCTGTGTGATATTTTAATGAGGTTAAGGACACAAAAGACTATATTGACATTCTATATCAAACACATTTTCTTAGAAACAAGTTGTTAGTTCTATTAGATATGTGTAATGATGATGGTATAACCATTGTTTGTTCAGTTAGAATCAGAAAATAAAAGTTAAAATTTATATTTTTTATACTCAGAAGTTTAAAATAAATGTGGCATTGCCCATTTATGGATTGGGTTAGCCTCTCTGTATTTTAAACATACATAAAAGTGAGCTTTTGTTTGGCTTCTTACTTTCTTATAGTTAATTATACTTATACAAAAATGATTTGAAGAGAATTGTCAACAAATATGAAAGATTTAAATATCTAATTTTTAGATCAAAATATATATTTAGAAAACTTTGTACATTGATATAAAAATATCAGAGGCATCACATATTATATATGCAGTGCATAAATAAATAAAAAAGAGAAATTAGATTGAAAATTCTGTATTCTCCACTATGCTTGCTTATATGCTATAACATTTAAGCAAAGATGTTTTTAAATTATATTTTACTATTTATCTTCTAGTACATTTTTTTATTTAATCACTGAAGAAATAAAGAATAGTTGATAAATTGCAGTGAGTTACATGTTTAAATTATTCACTACGTTAAGGATGAGAAAAATATTTTTACACTGCCTAAAAAAGCTTTTTCAAGAAGCCAGATTGGAAAACTACTATTATAACATTCTAAAAGCATAGTATTAGAACTTCTAGTCTTTATTTATTTAATACAGTTCAAGTGACCTGACCCAACGTGGAAGTACTTATTTGACAATCCATTCACCTGAGCATTCTCAATAAATTTTATCCAGTTTTCAGGAAGACTGACGGGGGTTGTTAAGGGACTGCCAAGATGACCTTGAAATTTTTCCTTAATTCTGAAGAAGGAAAAAAGAAAATGGACATGTTTGGTCAATCCTGATAATTTGGCCATTTGAGATTTTCAGTGAAGAGAAATAGAATTTCTAATATGAATGTTTGGATAATACCTAAGAGTGAACTTGGTGGTGTGAAATTTGTTCCAACCCATTTGTTGAGAGCCATAGACATGAGTCACAGTAAACTTAGAAAGGGATAGTGAATAGATAGTAAAAAAATAGTGAGTAAAATTGGAACTGGGGAAATACAATAGAGAATAAAGTCCAAATGACTACATTTTCAAATAACCATATCAGAGTAACTTAATACTCTTTTAGTGACAAGCAATATCATGATTTTATAATAGCAGCTTCCTAACTCTAAATAAGTTGATACCCTTAGGATGATTCTTTTCACTTTTATGAAGGAAAATGAAGCATCTAACATGGACACCAACAGTGGGTTGGGCCAAATGGAATCACCTTCATCCCAAAGGGAGAAGGAACCAGAAACACTATTGCTATGGTTTTCAAAGTTAAAACCATACTTACTGCTGCTTTCTCTACAGCGTTACTGCAGAGAAAACAGAATAAATCTACTTGAAATAGTTTTATCTCTATATTAATCAACTCACATCCATAAAAAATGACTCTAAAATGTAATTCATGTATTGCCCTTTTACATCCACTCACACCCTCTTTGGTGCGTGTGAGAATGACCTATTTCAGAGCATGCATTAGCTAGGAAATATGTACTGATATTTCATGATGTTATATAGTTAAATTAACTTGGCTGCAGTGTTTCATAAACACCTCCATGTATGTGTGTGAGACTGACTATGTTTATATGTATGTATAGAGAAGAAGGACAGATTTCTGTTGTTTTGCTTATGTGAGACATTTACAGCAATGCCTTCTTTGTTTCCTTTTCAGATGTACCAACTATGAGTACCTTGAAAATGGTACTGAAAGTTGAAATTAAGAGTGAATACAAAGCTAAAAACATTGATTATAATGATAATATTGTAAAGATCTACACTTTAGAAGGAATTATATATTTTATTTTATATGTAATAAAATATACAATATATAAATATATATTTCATAATTCATTGATTAGCCCATATATTTTAGGCAGGAATTATTAGATATAAAATTATCATCGGTTAAATTTTTGGTTTGCTGTTTTTGTTATATTCTCAATAGTTTTATTTCTTTAATTTTAAATTTATTGGGGTGATATTTGTTAGTAAACTTATATAAGTTTCAAGTGTATAGTTCTATACATCATGTATATATTTCACTGTGTGTTTACCACCCAGAATCAGTTCTCCTTCCATCACCATATATTTGACCCCCTTTACCCTCTTCTACTGCCCCACCTCTCCACTTACCCTCTGGTAACCACTAAACCTCTGTGTCTATAAGTTTTGGTTGTTTGTCTTGTTCGTTTTTTGCTTTCAGTATATCCCACGTATGAATGAAATGATATGGTACTTTATTTTCTGTCTGACTTACTTTGCTTAACATAACTCAAGATCCATCTATGTCATTGTAAATGGCAGTATTTCACCTTTTCTTATGGCTAAGTAACATTCCATTGTGTAGCATGTCTTTTTTATCCAATAATCTATCGATGGACACATTGTTTTGTTTTGTTTTCTATGCCTTGGGCAGTATGAATAATGCTGCAGTGAACACAGGGACACTTGCCTCTTTATGGATAAATGTTTTAAGATTTTTTGGGTAGATACCCAGAATACGGATTGCTGGGTTATATGGTAATTTTATTTTTAACTTTTTGAGGAACCACTTACTGTTTTCCATTGTGGCTGTATCAATTTACATTCCCATCATCAGATATGAGGGTTCCTATTTTTCCACAATCTTTCTACACTTGTTATTATTTGTCTTGTTTATATTAGTCATTCTAACAGATGTGAGGTGATATCTCACAGTGGTTTTGATTTGCATTTCCCTAATAGCTAGTGGAGTGGAGCATTTTTTCATATATGAGTATCTGTTGGCCATTTCTCTGACCATTTTTTTTAATTGGAATGCTTTTGTTGTTATTATTCTTGTTGAGTTGTATGAGTTCTTTATATTTTTTGCATATTAACCCCTTTTCAGAGGTGTTGGTTGCAAATACTGTCTCCCATTCAACTATTGGCCTTTTTCTTTCTTTTTTTTTTTTTTTTTTTGACAGTTTCTTTTTCTGTGCAAAAAATTTTTAGTTTGATTTAGTCCCATTCATTTATTTTTGCTTCTCCTTCCCTTATATTTGAGATCAAATTTATGAAATCCTGTCTGAACACAAGGTCCATAAGTTTAGTATGTATGCTTTCTTCTATGCAATTTATCGTTTCAGGTCTTATGTTTAGATCTTTGATTCATTTTGTGTTAATTTTGGTATATGGTAACAGATAACAGTTTAGGTTCAGTTTTTGCATGGGGCTTTTTGATTTTCCCAACTCGACTTATTGAAAAGGCTTTCTTTTCTCTATTATATGTTTTTGGATAATTTGTCAAAATTTTTCTGCATATATATGGGTTTATTTCTGTCTTCTCAATTCTATTTCATCAGTCTCTGTGTCTGTTTTTCCTGTCAATACCATGCTGTTTTGATTACTGTCACTTTGTAGTATAAATTGAAGTCAGGCAGCGTGGTACCTCCGCGCTTGTCCATTTTTCTCAGGATTTTTTCAGCTTTTGTAGTCTTTTGTGATTCCATACAAATCTGGTAATCTTTTTTTTTTCAACTTCCTGAAAAAATGCCATTGGGATTTTGATGGGGATTGACTTAAATCTGCATATCACTTTAGGTAATATGGCCAATTTAACCATGTTGGTTATTCTAATTCATGAATGTTGAATGACTTTCCATTTATTTCTCTCTTCAATTTCTTTTAATAATGTCTTATAGTTTTCAGTGTAATGCTTCTTTACATCCTTTGTTAAGTTATCCCTAGGTATTTTATTCTTTTGTTGCAGTGGCAAAAAAAAAAGTTGTTTGTTTGTTTTCTTGTTTGTTTTGTTTTTCCATTTCTTTTTTCTGAAATTTCATTGTTAGTATATAGGAACCCAATGAATTTTTGTACATTGATTTTGTATGCTGCAACTTTACTGTATTTGTTTATTGTTTCTAATAGGTATTTTTTTGGTGGAGTCTTTACGGATCTCTATACAACGAATCATGTTGTCTGTAAAAAGTGACAATTTACTTTCTTCATTCCCCATTTGGATGCCTTTTATTTCTTTCTCTTGCCTGATTTCTCTGGCTCTGACTTCCAATACTATGTTGAGTAATAGTAATGAGAGGGGTATCCCTGTCTTGTTACTGATTATAAAGGACAAGCTTTCAGTTTTTCAATATTAACTATGATATTGACTGAGGATTTATAGTATATAACTTTTATTATGTTGAGGTACTT
Organism: Rhinolophus hipposideros; assembly: GCF_964194185.1. Lineage (NCBI taxonomy): Eukaryota > Metazoa > Chordata > Mammalia > Chiroptera > Rhinolophidae > Rhinolophus > Rhinolophus hipposideros. The sequence continues at coordinate 90,854,679 of NC_138048.1, forward strand.
TCATTCTATACCCCCTTGATTAAGTGTTTTCATTATAGATGGATATTGTATCTTGTCAAATGCTTTTTCTGCATCTATTGATATAATCATATGATTTTTATTCTTTATTTTGTTTGTCTGGTGTATTACGTTGATTGAGTTGCATATGTTGAACCATCGTTGTGCCCCTGGAATGAATCCCACTTGATCGTGATGCATAATCTTTTAAATTTATCATTATATTTGATTTTCCAGTATTTTGTTTAGGATCTGTGCACATATATTCATCAGAGATATTGGTCTGTGGTTTTCTTTTTTTGTGTTATCCTTACCGGGTTTTGGTCTCAGGGTAATGTTGGCCTCATAAAATCATTTAGGAAGTATTGCCTCTTGTTCAATTTTTTAGAAGAGTTTAAGAGAGACATGTATTAAAACATCTTTTAAAATTTTGGTAGAATTTACTAGTGAAGCCATCTAGTTAGCTTTTTAAAAGTAAGCTGCAATCTCTAACTTAACCGTATATAGTTTTACATTAACTAAAATTTACTAATGGAAAAAATATGTGGTGCAAAGTCCTTTTAACATTAAAATACTTAGTATTTATTTGTTACATCAGGTGAAACTATAGAGGTTTACAGTTTAGTTATTCTCACAGTTCCTTGCGGAGAGAACACATCAGGCCTCACAGGAAAACTCAAGGGAAGCACTGAGGATAGCCATGAGGCAAGAAAATGACAGGGGACTGTTGGTAGGTGTCTTCAGAGTGGTTTGTGTGGGAAGGAGAGAGGGAGGCAGGACAATCAGGTTTAGGATTGGCTTATGTAAATTATTTCAGCCAGCTATAGGGTATAGGAGCTACCTTTCAGGATATGTGGACCTGAGGTGATTAGTATGAGTGTAAGTAGCCCAGAGTGTGAAAGCCCCATAAGGGAAGTGGTTGGGGATGTGGACTTAATCAGCTGCTCAGTAAGTGGAAGTGACCAACCTATAGCAAGGGGCCGAAACTGGGGAAAGTTAGCACACAGGAAAAAACACAAAATTATATTACCAAGGTATTGCCAGTTATCCTTCATTTCAATCATTCCTGTGACTGTAATTTTATCTCAACCTGAGGTTTAACAAAAATTTAACTTGGTAATTATAATGATGAAAACCCTTTCATATACATGTTGGCCAATTTGATACTCATATTCATGAAGTAGCTGTTCAAACCATCTTCCTTTTATTTGGATTTTCTTTTGATGATACCTTTTAAGATACTACTGTAGTATAACATAATGGAGGAAGAGATGTACAAGTCCTCTTCATAAGAAAGTACAAGTGAGTAACTCAGTAACCAAACTACATAAACAAAATACTTCATATTTCTCACAAAATTCATCTATGCATTCAGTGAAATTCCAATAGAAATTTTAGCATTATTAAATGCATTAACAAATGGACTCTAAAATGTATGACGTTGGACAATTAAGTTTATGAACTTGTTGCAACGATGTTATTAACCTTTTTTTCACACAAGAGAGATCATTCATTATGAATTTGTACCAACTGGACAAACAGTTAACAAAGCTTACCACTTTGAAGTGCTGAAAAGGCTGCGTGAAAAGTTAGATGACCTGAACTTTTTGCGAACAATTCAAGACAATGCATCAGCTGACATGGCACTGTCTCTGAGGGAGTTTTTAGCCAGTAAACAAATAACTGTATTGGAACATCCTCCCTACTCACCTGATCTGGCCCCCAATGACTTCTTTCTTTATGTGAAGATAGGGAAAATACTGAAAAGAAGACGTTTTGATGACATTCTGGACACCAAGGGTAATACGATGACAGCTCTGATGGCCATTCTAGAAAAAAAGTTCCAAAATTGCATTGAAGGGTGGACTAGGCACTGGTGTCGGTATCTAGCTTCTTAAGGGGTATTTCGAAGGTGCCCATAGTGATATTCAGCAATGAGGTATGTAGCACTTTTTCTAGGATGAGTTCGTGAGCGTAATTGACAGACCTCGTATATATCACATTTGTTGTGAATCATATAGTGACATGGCTCTTTCACTTGCTACACTATAACTCTCAAGGATAAAGGATATGTCATTATCTTGTTTGAATTTCAAAATTTGATCTGTGGCAAACATATAATAAATCATTCTTAGATGTTTTTTATATAAATAAGGGTTCCTATTACAGTAACACACAAGGCTTATTTTCAGTTGTGCATAATGACTTTAGGTCACTTTGCGAAAAAAAAATTGCTCAACAGCCAATTTTATGAATGGTCCATTTATCAATTTTTTTCAACATATGAATAAACACCAATCATCCTTGTATTTATGTCATGTGGAATGTTTTCAATGGACGGGCGGAATGGAGTTTAGGTCTTTTGAAAATACCTCTAAAGTCTTACTTAATTTGTTTTTCATTTTCCTAGTGTCAGTACTTTTAAAAAAGCTTTATCAAAAATTAAAAATTCTAACATTTTAATTTCTTAGGATGTTTAGGAAATTAAATTTAATGCATAATAATCACATTTTAGCATTTTATAACTGAATATTTTAGTTCGTAACTTTGAAAAACTTTGAAATTTCAGTTTTTTAAAGAACATTTTAAACTTAATATCCTATTTGTAATATATATGTGTATAGGTATACACAGATATCGATATATGTGTATAGAAACTTTTTCTGAATAGTGACTAGAAAGAACGTATGTGTAACCTTCATGCAAACATATTTATCTCCTAAGAACGCCAGAAATATTCAGAAATTGATGCTATTTTGAAATGTGACCATATTAAAGGATATGGAAACAGAATGATAGGTTGAAAATGCAATTAGACTCCCTCTGCTCACCAAATAACACCAAGCATATCCACACAGATTTCTAAAGATAAAACTCCAAAATTATTTCAAGCAAACATTCTCCTAAGGAACAATATTGAAAGACTTTTCTCTGGTGAAACCATCCAGCCACAGGCATAACACATCTACTAAAAGTTTTAGTTACCTTCTAATAGTTGAAAATGGCCAGCCTAATTTACCTCCACTGAGAGTAATTACTTGGCCAATTTCTTGCATAACCATGAAGTTGTCAGTGTAGTGCTGGTTCATTCAAAAGTATGATTAGTCACTCAGGATTCACTATACATTTTAAGAATGTCCCAAATTTGAAAGACAGTAAAAAATAAGTAGAAAACAATAAAGTCAAAGAAATCTAAAGAACTCCAGGGATAAAAAAAAAAAAAAAAGTCAAAGAATATATTCTCCTTTTAATGTTTAGGGAGAGAATGTATCCTTGAAACAAATATAAAAGGAATATCTAAAGGATGAAAAAAACTCACAGAAATTAAAGTAAGAAGGCAATAAAGAAAAAAAGCAATAAGATTAGAGGATCAAGGACCTCTCTAGTAAAGGAATCTTTTATAAAAGATAGAAAATTTGATAAACAGTATAAAAAACCTAAGAATTCAATGATTCAATTCACTAAATCCAGTAACCTAATAATAGGAGTTTAGAAATTGAACTCCTATGGTGAAAATGAAGGGAGGAATATTATCAAACAGATAATTCACAAAAATTTCTCAAGGATGTATCATGGCATATTATTGTGAAATTTCAAAGTAGAGTGGGTAAAGGGAGCTCTCACACCTTTACAGAGAGTACAAAGGCAGTGGGGGATTACATGCAAAGGATTAGTGAATATAGCAGCATTGATTTTCTCAACAGGGAGACCAAAGTTTTAAGATCATAAAACAATGTGTTTAAAATCTAGGAAAATCATTTCCAAGAGGAAGAGAAAAGGAAATTAAACTGACTCACTTCCTGTGGTCTATAAACTAGAGAATTGTCCTCCAGAAACTGAAGTTGGATACATAAAAAGTACAAACTACAAAAATAAGTGAGGCAAACTACAAAATTAACTACAAACTACAAAATTAAGTGAGGCATTTGTTTACTTCAGGAAAGTAAAAGTTGTACAGGAAAGGAAATATAATCATAATATATCTGTAAAAAAGAAATCTTTATTCTCATAAAAGTGTACTCATAATGATGTAAACCTGGCATATTAATTGCTTTAACCAAAGCAGTAATAGAACCATACTGAAATATTGATAGAGAAAGAGTAGTGCATGTGAAAGTGAGGTGTTTGGGAGATAAAAGAAATGTCAGTGTGTATTTTATGAAGTAGATAATACAAAAAATTGGAAAATTAAAACAAATTATAAGTATGGTATTTTCAAATATAAGGATGTTTTTTGGGGAAAAACTGGGATGGGGGTGGGGAACTTAAGTTTAAATCAGTTGCTTCTTGGAACTGGGAATCCATAATTTTTTCCAGTGCAGGGGGCTAGGGGCTGTTTTTTGTTTAAAGCCTTTAGGGATACTTAGATGATTTATATTATGTAATATAAAACTTTGATAGAATAATAGTTAAATTCTATAATTAATTTTACTTTTTACATTTTATTGAAACACAATGTTTGTTGCCTCTTATTTTAAGGACGTCATTTTACAGGATTTTTTCCTATTGCCTTTTCTAACTTTAGTGCTCAGTTTCTGTCATAGACACTTGAGGTTTAATGTAACATTGCTATTGTTGTTTTGTTAATTGCTTTCTGAAAGGCACAGTGTTCTAACTTCACAGCTGTGCAACTTGTAAAAACCTGTGATCTAATCACAATTGCTAGGTAAACTAAGGAAAAAGTGTTGGAAGGAAGATTTCATAAACAGTACTCTTTGAATTCTTTCTTTTCTCTAGTGACTAAGGTGCTTGCTAAGACTTCTAGGTCGTTTTTAATAGCCACATTCATTATTCATATAGTGACTATGTATGATATTCAGAATCCTAGAAATAAAAAGTCAAGGAATTGGACACAGGAAGAAACTAAGTTTCTATGGAGTTTGGGCACAACTGAAGTTTGGCAAATTATATCATTGATAGAAATCCCCTGCTGTTTTCAACATGGGGTTTATTTTAGAGACATATAAGCAGGAAGAATGTTCATTTTTCTGATTAGAACAAAAACTGGCAAAATCAAGAATGACATATCTTCTTATCAAATGTGATAATTTGTATTAAATATCCCAGTTCTTACCACCTCTGTGTACCCAAACTCTTTGCTCTTTTTCTTTGTAAAGCTCTTTTTTTTCCTGATCCTAAGTTTGGCCATGTGACTCGATTGGTCAGTAAAGAAGAAATTATGGGATGTCATTTTAATATCTATGCCTTAAGAGACCTTGAGTGCTCATGTTTGTTCTCTTGTGCTTCTGCGATTGCCATGAGAACCTGGAAGGGTAATACATGAATGAGCCCAGACAAGGTACAGATGCCTTGACGATTCCAGATGATACCATATTTATAAGAAACACACACTTATCATTCTAGGCCTCCAAGTTTCTATGACTGTTTTGTGTGTAGCTTTATGTGACAATAGATAATTGATACACACATAAAATATATAAATTTATTTTTTAAATATTGCAAGAACAGTTCTTTGACACAGAGCCCTGAATTATATAGCTTATAGTGCCAATGAATCAAACTATTATTACAGCAAAATATGTCATAGAACTCAGTGCTTTATTTTTATTTAATCTGTATTCAACATATAAATATCTGTAAACAAAATGTTACCAGTCAACTGCGTCTTCCATACAAAGCAGCATAATTGACATCAGAAAATATTATTGTTTTGCACAATTACAGGAAGAAAATCTTCAGTGATATCTGAAAATAAATAAACCCCAAATTAAGACTTGAAATTTTTCTACTATAAACCTAAGTATTAGTCTCCTAGGGCTGCCATAAGCATGTACCACAAAGTGGGTGGCTTAAAACAGCAGCAGTGTATCCTCTTGAAGTTCTGGCATCTAGCAATCTGAAATCAAGATGTCAGCAGAGTTGGTTTTCTAGAGAATCCGAGGGAGAATATGCTGCATATCTCTCTCCTACCTTCTGGTGCTGCTGGCAGTGCTTGGCATGAGTTGGTTTATAGACTTGTTATTCCAATCTCTGCCTCAGTTGTCACAGGGCCTTACACTTTGATGTCTTCCTGGTATAAGACTACCAGTTACTGGACTTTGGCCTACCCTAAATCCAGTATGATCTCTCTCTGATATTCTTAATTACATCTGCAAAGACCCTATTTTCAAATAAGGTCATATTCACAGGTAATGGGATTTAGGGCCTGTAACGTCTGTGTGTGTGTGTGTGTGTGTGTGTGTGTGTGTGTGTGTAGGTACAATTCAAACAACTACAATGTATAAGAACTCATTTTAAATATTATTAAAAAAAAAAACATATGTCAAACACTTTGCCTACTACCCTTCTCTACTGCTAATTTGACCTTTGGTAAGCCTCATAGTCATTTAAATGTATATTGAAAGGGGACTTAAAAAAGTATCTACACCAACCTCTTTTAGAGATGAGAAAATAGAGAATGTAATTTTATTTGGAAATCAGAAATAATACACTATGTAGATGCCTAATTTTTCAGTAAAGGCAGCCATAAGTCCAGTTTTGTTGCCACACGTGACCTGTGTGTTACAGACAGTGATGCTTAAACTTTTTGAATATCAGTTTTGTCATCTTAAAATCGTGTATCATAATATTTACCGTATAGTGTTATTGAAATTATAAAGTAAAATAAAATATCCACTACAATATTTGGGATACTATAGATTAAATTGCTTATCGGAGTAATGTATAGAAAATGGCAGAATTTATGTTTTAGGAACTGGTATTCCCATAAAGCCTTATTACTGTGACACTTTATGAAAATCCTTTCAGTCTTTGCATTACCTCGATGTGAACATTATGAAAATTTACAAAAGTGAATTTACATGCCCACACAAAGGGAAAAAAATTTCCTTTGAAGAAGTTAGTAGGAATAAATTTCTACCTAATGAAATATCTGACAGAAAGAAAAAAAAATCACCAACTTCTTCAAAGGAAATAAACATAGTATTTTTGGATTATGTATATATAATATCTATTCATTGATTATTTTCAACAGCTATTATGTTCCATGAAAATAAGAACTAGCTGAACCATCAGCTCTAATGTGTTTTTTGGAGCAAAAATTAATGTAAGATCCGGTTTAATTTTCATATAAGACCCAGTTGGGGTCTTATAACGTAAGACCGGGTGTTGTATAATATAATATATAATATAATATATAATATATATATAACATATTATATATATAATATAAATATAATATTATATATAATTATACATAATTATACATAATATAACATAATATAACATAATATAATATAATATAATATAATATAATATAATATAATATAATATAATATAATATAATATAACATAATATAAAAGACCGTGTCTTATATTAATTTTTGCTCCAAAAGATGCATTAGCACTAATAGTCCGACTAGGTCTTATTTTCGGGGACACACGGTATGTAATGAGCTTCTCATTTGTGTCTGGAATCATGTTTGATTTCAAAAAAAAATAATAATAATTTTATCTTCCCTGTACTCCTCATGAAGTTTGGAGTCTTATAGTGGGAGCCATTCGTGGTAAATTACTCTCTCCAGGTAAGCCCTAATCTCCCTGAAGGAAGCATTCCCTTAGTAAATTAATACCTCTTTTGTGTACTATAATTATATTCTTAGTGGTATTTATGAGCATATTACAGCTAAATGAAGACAAATGCAAGATTTAGAGATACATATAAAGTAATCCATATTTCATGATTATTTCTAGGGGAAAAATAATATATATCAGATTTTCCAATTGAACTTTGTAAATTTTGATTCTGATTTATGAAACCTCCAGATATGTTACATTTTCTTTCCACTATCACTGATTGATATTAGGTTAGGTTAAGATTGGTGACCTGATTGATGTGGTTCTGCCATATTTATCCATTACTTTCCTCTTTATAATTATTAAATAATTTTTGGAATATCGTTAACAGATCAGCTATGTATAATAAATGTCTTATTTATTGTCAAATTTTATTCCACTATTCTAATAACTATTGATAATCTAATTCCTTTATTTTAAACTTACAACTAATTTTGTACTATACTTGTAAATATATTTTCAGTTGAAACTCTACTGTAAGGTAGGATTTTCATTCTCTATGTATGTACTCATATGTGTGTATGTATGTATACTGATATCAATGCACACATTTGTATACTATTGCATGGAACAATAAATTGTCCTTAGTATGGTCAATGAGACCTCTTCCAGCTGACTTTTGTGTCCTTTTGCAAATTTTCCATAATTCCTTGAGCATATCTCATGTTCCTGAACCAAACAAGAAGTAAGAATACCATCTGCTATTTTCATGCCCTAGTCCTGGAATCAGCCATTTGTTCAAAAAGTCTTGGTAGCTTTCAGTGGAGAATGGACTCTGTTGCTTCTGATAATATCAGCTGTGATTGTATCATTATTCCTTCCCCTATACGGAATAGGACAATTTCCTGTATCTTCTTTCAAGATCTTCTCTTTATTTTCGGATGTCATCATTTTGACTCGGATGTGCTTTGTTGTAATTATACTTACCCTGCTTGCAGTTTAGTATTCTTCTTTGATTCATTCTCATTGTCTCTTATTTCCTTTTTGAAATAGAATATTTTATGTACTATATCTGAACATGTTTGATGTAGTCCCAAAAAATATTGACTTTTTCTTCATGTTTATTTTCCCACTTTCCTACATATCGATAATTATATTGATTTTTTATATTGTCCTACAGATCATTAATTTTCTTTATTTTTCTCTTTTGTATATTGTATAAATTATATTAACCTCTATTCAAGCTCCCTGATTTTTTTTTTTTTTGTCCTACTGTCTAGCCTATTAGGGAATTTTTAATTTCACTTATGTTGTTTAATTTAATTTTTATAGAATTTTCTTTTTCTCTTTTTCAGTTTCAGTTTTACTGCTCATATTCCCTAAATGCTCTCTCATTACTACTAGATTTTGTTTCAGGATATTTAATATATTTATAATAACTGCTTTAAATTCTTTCCCCAGTAATTTCAACGTGTATGTCTTCTTGGGAATCGTGTTCCTTGGCTGTTTTGTTCTTTGAATATAAGTCTGAAAGTATGTTTTTGAGTATGCCTATGAAAACTCTCTTTTTCAAATATTATATCATCTTGCATTTCCCACAGAATGCAAATGTTTTTCAAATTAATTAAATATTTTGACAAGGCATATAGTCATTATATTATAGACACTGTACTCAAAATCAGTTATTGTAATGGTTGCACTTAGGCATTTTTGTGCTATACCTACTTGCCTGAAAAAAAAAAAAAAATAGGAGGAGACAGACAGTATTAAGACATTTAGTTTAACCCTGACATTCCAATGTCTTAAGTAAATAAGGATCTCTTTCTCAAATATAATGTGAACCAAAGCCTTTCTTTTAATTTGGGTTACAATTGGAACCAATGGTGTCATTAGGGTATCACTGTGAGGTGAAGTTCAAGTAGAGACTTTAGGGATGAAAGGGTGTGAGCTATGCGTCATTTTGGGGGAAAGCATTGTGGGGAAAGGGGCAGAAAGTTCAAAGGTATGTATTGAAACTGTTCTTGTCACATTGGAGAATAAAAGAAAACATTTATTCTCCAGTATACTTGGTATAGTGGAGAGGACACTATAGGAGGTGAGATTGGGGTAGTGAAGCTTCTAGGTCCTCTAGAGACTTTGCCTTTACTCTAAATGTGATAGAATTCCTTTTCTTCAGTCTTTCACATCTGGGCCGAGTACCTATCACCAAAATTTACATAGTTTTCACTACCTAAGTCAAACGTCCTTCTGTCATCATACATTTGACTCTCTTTACCCTCTTCTATCTTCCCATTTAGATAATGTATTATAGAATTATACAATTGAAACCTATATAATTGTATTAGCAAATTAGCATTTTTTTTCTCTTTTCTTGACAATAGACTGAGTATGGTTGTTAACATATGTGCAACAAATCTACTGTGTGTGATGCCTAATCTAGGAGGACATCCTTTCTGCATGTTTCTTAATAAGACTCAGATTTCCTGTTCCACTTTGCCTCTTTAGTTGTATGGGTCCGGTTTGTGGGAATTTAGTCATCTTTACATGCTTAGAACCAAGTCCCTGTATTTTCATTATGACATTCTCTTTGACCGACATCAGTTTAGTCCTCTATAACTAAATTTGACCAAAGTACATAGAAGAGTCTTTTGACCAAATCTGGAAAGTTGGACACTTTATCCAAGTCAATCACTTTTCCCATTTAGCCTCACACTGAATTAACAGTCTTCTGCTGTGATTCCTGTGAGACCCATGTCACCATCCTGTGCTGATTCTTGGAGGCTTTGTTCCTTCAGCTCTACTCTGTCCCAACTAATAGAGCTGACACTAGTTATAATTATTAAGTAGGAATAATGAATAATTATTATTATCCATCGACATCTTGAAAAACACAAAGTGATCAGACATCCCTCTTAATTGTACATTAATGAGTTGGACTCGATAGGCATTGCTATTATATGATGTATCATTGTTTGAAGATTCACTGTATAATGTGCATAAAATGTTTTTAAAATTGTCATTTTTCAATGGCAATGTAAAAAAAAAAAAAAAGCTAAATAAGACCTTGAAAGTTAAAACGATCTGCTTCATTCTAGAAATATGTTTACCTTGGTAAGAAAGCCATGACAATGCAACATCTTTAGTTAAAATAAATTTGAAGAGAAAATTGTGGAGAATTATTCTGAAACTGAGTAACAGATTAAATAATTAGCAGATTAAGACTATAACCCAGAGATTTGATGTATGTTTGAAACATTTTATTTAGCAGTATTATTAAATAGTAACAATATTATTGAATTAATGTGACAAAAAAGTAATTCTTAATACCACATCTGTTTTGTGGATGTAAATGTACTTTTGATATTTATTCTAAAAGGAACTTCCATGGATAAACTATAGTGAAAGAAACAGGCGATATGTTTCTGACAACATGGATGGATCTTGAGAATATAATGCTAAGCGAAATAAGTCAGACAGAAAAAGCAGAGAACCCTATGATTTCACTGATATGTGGTATATAAACCAAAAACAAGACAAACAAATGAGAAACAAGAACTCATAGACACAGACATAGTTTAGTGGTTACCAGAAGGTAAGGGGGGTGGGGGGAGGGAGATGAGGGTAAGGGGGATCAAATATATGGTGATGGAAGGAGAACTGACTCTGGGTGGTGAACACACAATGGGATTTATTGATGATGTAATATGGAATTGTACACCTGAAATTATGTAATTTCATTAACAATTGTCACCCCAATAAATAAATTTAAAAAAAAATTGCTGCCAACTATATTATAGGTTCTTTTAATGATGCATTTGATTTCAGTTCACATATACTGTTGAGCTGCTTTCAAATGAAAGCCCATAGAGAAATATATATCAATATAAATAAACTACATTTTTTTATCATTTTAAGTTGCATATCTTTTCTAAATCAGAATCTATAAAATGGTAACATTGTTTCACTGAAAAAACAGTTTTTTTCTAAAATAAAATTTATTTATTACTACCTGGTACCTATTTTTCCCCCTATGTCTGTGTTTCAAAAGAGGCAGCTCTTGGTTATTGAATGAACAAAGTTTCATAAGTTAAATGGCAGAAATATTTTTCAACATGGTGATGCTTATTTAAGGCTTGGCAGTGTTTTCCTTATAGATTGGTTATTGAAATAGATAGATATTAAATTTTATGATAGAAAAATGTAGATGTTCCATTCTTCTCAATCTGCTGTTCCACAAAATACATAGATTTTTTTTTTTTTTTTTGCAGATGAATAAGTTGCAATTTCCTAATAGTTCATTTAAATATGCTCCTCTCTGATGCCTCCTTAAGAAAGTTCATGTCGGTGAGCAAAGAGGGGTTTCTCACACTTCCCAGAACAACAGTGTTCAAAGATACAGCTATTATATTGAGTGCCTAAAGTTTTTCACAGAGTAGGCAGGCATAGAGCATATTAGGAGGGAAAAATACTTCAGATTCATAAGTTTCATATTTATTTTTTCTAAGTTATTATGCCTGAGAATGTACCCGGCCCCAGGCATGATGCAAATCTTTCTTCTGGTCCCTCTTTTCATAATCATCACTCTCCATTTACAAAAGTAATTCATCCCTATCTTTTACCCATTGTAATACTTCACCATTACTTCACTCTGCGGTAAAAAGCCTCAAGAGTGCCAAGTGAAGGATCTCCATAAATAACAGTGTACATTATGAGGAACCGGTTCATGTGATTACGGAGACTGAGGTTCCACAATCCACAACATTCAAGTTGGAGGCTCAGAAAAGCCAGTGGTGTAATTCATGCCGAGGCTAGTCTCAAGAACCAGCATAGCCAATCGTGTAAACCCCAGTTCATTGTTTTGAATTTTGTCTCTGGTATTTTGCTTACCTCAATTTCATTTAGTCTTTTACTGGAGTTTTCTCTTGTTCTTTCATTTGAGACACATTTCTTTGTTTCCTCATTCTGGCTGCCTCTCTGTTCATTTCTATGTGTTAGGTGGATCCTCTATGTCTGCCAGTCTTGCTCGGTGGCCTTATGTAGTAGGTGCCCTGTGGGGCCATGGCACAGTCTCTCTGATCACCTACCCCAGGTGCTCTGGGAGTGTCCTTGTGTGGATTGTGTGTGCCCTCCTGTTGTTGTTAAGCTTTGATTGCTATTGGCACATCAGTGGGTGGGATGGACCCTCAGGCTGATTAGCTGTGGATTTGGGCCATATCCACAGCATATAGGCTGCTGTGCTAGGTCTTATGCCACTAAGTGGGACTCACTCCAATGGACTCTGGTGCTTGTTGAGACTGCCCTTCATGTATGCAGCTTGTTGGGCTAATTGGGCGGTGCTTTCCTATGGTCTGAAGCCAGCCTCCAAGTATGTTGGTTCTGGGTCTTCTTAGGGGTTCCAGTGCAGGTCCAGGTCACCCACTACCTGTGACCAGTCAGGGTCTAGCAGGTAGGAGCTACAAAGTGATACACGGTTGTTTTCTGCCTTTACTAAACCTGAAGCCCATGGGAGAGGCCACACTGCAAATCCAGGGCATCTACCACCAGTGTTGAACTGGGGTAGCTCCGTAAAAAGCCAGGACTCCCTGAGGCCTTCTGCCACATGCCAGGTCCCTTAAGATTCTACCACTGATAAAGGCTTGTACAGTATGCATGCTGGGTTTGGCCAGGTATCAGGGAATCACTAGAGTGGGAAGAGTTGTGCTCACCAGGTTAATGTAGATTCTGGATTGGTGCCAGCGATGAGCCTGGAGCTACTCAACAAAAGTCTCAGAGAATGCCTAGGTCAGTAGCCACCCTCTTGGGCCTTGCAGACTCCAATAGTTTTCTTAGAAGAAGTGCAATGCGGGCGAGCCTGACTGACTGCCATGAAAGTGCTTTGGTGTTGAGGAAAGTTGGATGGGGCAAGTCCCAGTGGAGTTCACCAAGTCAATCATATTCAGATTTGTCTGTGGTGGGGATGGGCTCAACACAGGAAAGATGGAGCCCACCTATTGGCTGCACAGGAGAAAGACTCCTCACAGTAAAAATGCTTATTGTTCTCCAACCCTTGATGGGAAGCCACAGACCTCAGTCTGCCCCCCCATATGTCTGCGATGTCTCCCCACATGTCTGCAATGCCCCCCGAGTCACCATCCGTCCGCCGGAGCCCGGGATGAGTGCCCATTAGTGAATCTGTGTCTGGGCTGTTTAAGAGGATGTCTGGGTTTCCTGCAGCCTTCCTGAATGGTTGGAATCCCCACTGTTTTTTGTCACGTCCCTCGCTACAAGTGGTGTGGGGAGCGAGGAGGGCGGCACAGGATTAAGAAAAGACAGAAGCCATGAATAGAGTGCAAGGGGGGACAAGGGACTCCAGCTTCAAGGACTGGGCCCCGAATCGGGCCTATGCGTAGTTTTTATTAGTTAGGTGGGGAAGTAAAGGAGATAAATCTCAAGATCTTGTCAATCTCAAGATCTGTGAATCCCATACATCATAATAAGAAACTGATTCAAGCCAATCACCTTTGCCTACAGACAGCTGAATCTTAAGTCTCAGGATGCATGTACTTCCCCAAGGGACAAAACCTTTATGCATATGAATAGATGGAGAGCACATCATTGAATCTCTTCCCCTGCAGGTTGTGGAAAGGTATGCAACCACAGAGGCAGAGGCTCTCCTTAGCTGGGGGAAAGTGGGGTGCTGTGCCCACCTCTATGAACCCTGTGGATTCTCCTGTTGGTCCCCACTCGACTGCGCCTGGCTTGAGTTGTCCCCACATGGGGAATCTTACTCGTCATTGGCTGACCAGCCATCTTTCTGGGGCCAAACAGAGAGATGGCACAAAGGTGAAGCAATGTCCCTAAAAGGATCCATCTCACAGACTGTCCTTTGTTTAGGGGCAAGTACAAGGAGACAGACGGATAGGCTGCTGCATGGCAACATTTTTTTACAGCCAGATGTTGTAGCGGCTCCTCTTCCAGGCACCAGTGCTTCAGACTGGGGTTTGTCACTTCTGTGGGAGGAACATCCATGGCCAAAATATCCCTTCTGATTCTCATCCTCCACATGGAGGTTTGGGGCCAGCCCATTTCACATTTCTGCCCCTCCTACCAGTCTCAACATGTTTTTTTTTTTTTTTTTTTTTTTTTTTTTTTATATCTGTAGTTATAAAGCTTCTGTTCAGCTAGACTACAGATGATTCTCTGTGTTGTCTTTTCTATAATTTAGTAGTAATTTTAATGTGTTCATGGATGGAAACAAGAACACTGTTTACTACTCAGCCACCTTGGATGTCTCACAAAGCTTTATTTAAACACTTCTATAATAGGTCCTGGAGTAAAGAATTTCAGGCAAGTTGTTCATGCGTTTATGTTTTTTATCTTAGAAATATTAGTAGTGGTTGAAGACATAGGTATAAGCAAAAAGTGGGATAGGGCACAAAAATCATTTAGGGAATAATTGCAATTACTGAAGAAAAGTGATAAGAATATGATCTAAGAAATAACAGTAATGAAACATATTTAGAAATTGGCAATTCTATGAGGGGAATACAAAAAAAAATGACCTGATTTAGAGGTTTATTTGGGCAACTGGAAGAATGATTATGATATTAAATGAAATTGAGATAAATAAAAAATAATTTAGAAGTTAAAACTGACCTTTATGTACATATCTGCTCTTCTATAGACTGTGTGGCTTGAGAAAGTACTGGTAGCTCAGGGAACTGAGAGAAGACCAATCTGGACCACCCGGATGCTCATTTTCTATCTTTATACCATTAACATAGCAGCCAGCTGGCTCAGAAGGTTCAGGGTAGCTCAATTAAACAAACAAACAACAACAGAAAACAAAAAACAAAAAACAAAAAAAACAAAAACAAAAACTCAAGCCTGGTTAGATAAAACTGCATCTATGAGGCTTCATGTATGTTGACATTATTCCTGACTAAAACATCATGAGCATTATGAGGATGAAGCCACACTAACAAAATGTCGACCATGGTAAAGTCAGACCAGCCATGCCCAATCTAAGATGTGTCGTTTGGAGGTTATGATCATTCCACAAATTCTCTTATTCTAAGCACCCTCGTAATAAACCTTCATCCTTTTTGTCTTTTCTACTTTTTTGGGTGTTTTTAACTTATCTTTACATATACCCAATTTTAATCTCATTTTTTCATGCCAAGTGTTCTAGTTTTTATATAGTATTCAGACTCTAATTTTGATTGCATTATTAAAAAATAATCTTGAGGGTTGGACAATTTGACTCCACATTTTTAAATTGGGAAACTGAACAGTCATTGAGATACTAAGGAGAAACTGTGGTAAGAATATACATAAAAATCCTAGTTCAGAAAACGGAGCTGTTTTGTGAATTATCCTGATTCTCTTGGGAGATATTTTGACAGAGATTAAGGCTTCCTGGTTATACATTTCAGCTCTATACATTACCAACTTTCAACAATGAATGGTTCTTGCCTATAAAACATATGTTGATAGTCTTCTAACAGGATTACTTTGAGAACTAATCTAATTGATATATGCATATATATTTCTTAGCAATCAAAAATTTTAGCTAACTTCATCGCTATTATTATTTATTTGTTCTAGACTTGGAACTTCTTGAAGTCTTGAATTTTAATTATAAGTATATTTCCAATATCTAATAGAATGTATTCCACATACTTGGTTTTCAATACATATTTATTTAAGGTATTAATCACTTATTCATATCATTTGACTCCATTGTTTCTCACTTTTAAAAGACTATGGCAAAATGACATTGAGAAAATTTCAATTACATTTGAAGCGATGCAGTCCTGAATATGCAGTAATACTTATCAAAGGGTAAAGACAATAATGACATGTTCAAATATTTACAGCTTCCCTTATCAAGCCTAAGTGAAAAACTAAATGTCCCCCCTCTGTGTGTGCTTTCCATCATTTTCTTTCCTCTATCATCTCATGCTATTCTTTTGTACATCTCATTTGAAAGTTATAAAAATTATCTTTTAACATATGGTTTAAGTGTTAAAATCTTCTTTATTTTTTTGTGTCCTCACTAAATATCATGAGAGACCACAATGTATACAAAGGCAAATAGAAACATATATTCTGGAAAATATTTAACTTTCACTTAATTCATAATAGAAGTAATTTTAAGGTAAGTATTCTGACCTAAAATATATATACCTTCAATATTAAGCAATTATATTGAAATTCTTCAACAAGAATTGTATTCTATGTATATGACATTTATGTTGGAAATGTTGATTTCTATTATTAGCCATAAATCAAGATTTATATTTTATCATGTCTTAATTTTATTTAGTGTATATGTCCTCTTTCCTGCTTACTCCCCAGAGTAATAGTAATTATATTTATGGTATAACAGAATGATAAAACTAGAATATTCAATTTTAAAATTGACAAATACAAGCCCATTAACTAAATACTGAAACAGAATTGTGAGCAGTATAACACCTTTATTTTCTAAGGCTAATTATTCATTTACCTCATTGTGCTTTTTAGTGCCCATTATATCAAAAGAATAAGTTGTAGTTTGCATCTGGGATATTTCTGAGATTTAAAAAAAAAAGGTGTTCTTCTGAATTTCAGTTGCTTTAGATGAAATCTAAATGGCAAATAATATGAAACTATAGATTTCTAATTCTTATTAATTCTACCACAATTACAAATTAAATAAACATAAATACAAGTAACATTCACAGTAAATACAGGGGGTTAGAAAAAGTGTTATATTGTCCTCCTATCCTATTCCAGTCTTCTAAATTTTAATTGAATGCCCAGGATGTTGCCATAATTTTATTGTGTTCACTCCTTTTAATTTATAAATTGAGTACATTTTCATTATTTTGTATTTCTCATTGCATTAATACTATTGAATTTAAAGGTTTAGTGGAAAAAAGAAAAATATATTAACATGTGCACAGTACTTTGATTTCCTGTGAATTATGGGAGGCATAATCCATAAAACCAATGCAAGTTGTTAGCTAAATTAGAAGCTGTTCAAATTAACCAGGCATTTCCCTCCCTCTATTTCCAAAAAGAAATCAGAAGAGTCCAAATACTACCATAGAAATTGTACAGTAAAACCATCACACATATGGTTTTATCAGAACATATTCTCTTTCCTTAGTGAAAATAACCTTCTGAAGATAAAAATCTGAACAGAAATTCCGTTCTTGATTATCTGCAAAAGCTACAAAGCACTTATGGGCCTATTGAGCAATCAGATAGGCAGAGTTTTAGGGAAGTCCATTCCTAAAATGTATCTTTATTTCCTGATGTGCTTATTGCCAATGTTATTTTAGCTGTAAGAGTATCTTAAAGACATAAAAACAGTTCTGGGTGTTCTAAAGATGATGGCAGTAGCCTGCAGCTTATATAAACTCTATAGGGTCCATGGACATAGATGCAATAAAGCAGAACATAGAAAACACAGATTATATAAAAGTTAATATGTTCAGCCCGGAAGATACTTTTAAACATTTGCTGAAATTACTTTACAAGCGGGTGTATTCACCATAAAATCATTGTAATGGAGAAATAAAGCAGGGATTCAAAATAAAAAAGCAAGAAATTCTCTCAAATGATTTCATGTAAACATCTAAATAACAACTAGGGTTAGCTTGATGCAATTTACAAAGTTTGTTTACATGAAAATCTCATTTACAGCTTTCTGGTATAGATAATTACATTATTAAATTTAATGTTATTCCCAAAAGCTCTCATGTTTTTATAATGTCTAAATGAGTCCCTGACCTATTTACCATCTACGTATGTGTGTTTGTGAATGTGTGTATGTACTATCTTTAAAGTAAGATTAGTTCATGGGCTATACCTACAACCACCTATGCATATATTTGTTAGCACTTATTTTTAAACGGGATTCAATGCTTATTAATCAGAGGGCATTATTCTTTAGGAAGGAGAATTGGAAGAAGAAAAATTGACAAAGCTAATTAACAAATTTGCTTGTGATTAGGAATTCAGGAAAGATACCAAATTCAGACTTGCCTAGAACAAAACTGCTGGGGTATTCATCCACTGAATTGCTGCTTTCTCATCATTTTACATAAAATGAGGGAAATTGAAGGGAAATATTACCCCCATAGGAACATGAACTTACAATGCACACTCCATAGAGCATGTTGGCCACAGGACAAATTTCTGGGGGACAATGAGAGGATGAAGGCCCAGTGAATATTCTTGCTGACACTATTTTGTGGACTTTTACTTTCCTCAATGGAGCCTATTCCCTACTGTAATCAGCATAAAGTTGTGGAATTGACCTTGAAATTGGTACTTGGTGGTAACCAAGAAGGGGCCCACCTGTCCAACAAACTAAAAATACAAAAATGAATATATATACATACATATATATAAACATATATACATATACATATATATGTGTGTGTGTGTGTATATATATATATACATATATATGTATACATGTATATGCGTGTGTGTGTATATATATCTCCATACCTGCGGAAATGGTTAATCATATTTTCTGTGGAAATACTGCCCAAAAGTATGTGGATATTACTGATATGTGCCATCCTGTTCCATGCTCTTAAAAGTGATACATGCATATTTTGTTAGACTTTTCTCCCTTCCTGTCTCAAGATGTTGAAAACTGTTGCAAATTCCTTAGGCCTTGAGATGGAAGTTTCTCTCTCAGCTCTGAATCATGAACCACAGGACTGACACACAAAACAGCAGTAAACTGTTTAAACCACTCTTACAGGAGGCTACTGTATTAGACACAAATTGTACCCTTCTTAAGAAGTTCTCGTAATAGTAGACAATTTGAATAATTCCATTAATAGGTTTCTTATTAAAATTTAAAAAAATCTAATATCTAAAATAGATTAAAATGATCAAATGTATAGTTATATATTCAATACATATCCGCAACTGATATCCTGTTGCAAAATTGCATAGAATGTTTAATTTTTCTTTTTTAGAAGACCGTCAACTCTGAGTCAGTGAATATTCCATGTGATACTGAAGTAAAATTATTGTTTTAACTATTTTTGTTGAGTATCAGTGAAGAACTTCAGTGAACACCTGAAAAATAAAATTTAAATAATCCCCAATTTCTTTTGGTTTACTTATGTCCTGAATTACCCAAGGGAATTATTAATCTTGACTAGGTTTCTCTTGAATGATTTGTGCTCTCTGCGAAAAACCAAACCAAACAAAAACACCATCACTCAGTTCTTAGCTCTCTCATATAAAATAAAAGGAATTAAGGATTTTAAGAAAGCAAAAGCCTTCACTGTTGCTGCTGTTGTTACTTTTTAATTATATTTCAGAATTTACCATAGCCTTTATCATAAAACCTTTTTCAAGATAGGATTGGATTCTCTGACTGTGGTAGTAATATTAAGGGGAAGTGTAAGTTTTTAAAGTCAATGAACTACTTGTATTGCAGCCTTTTTGTAACAGCATTTGTGTGAGTCAAGACGTTGTTAAGCATGTCTCAGTTTATTCTCCAGAGAGTACTGAACAAACTCTAATGTCGTGGAAAGATAAATATAACTGAAGGGTTTGGAGAGGTGATGGGAAATCAGTGCCTGGGAAGAGCACTTAGCTGTGTTTTTAACTACAAATGTCAAAGAGCAGGACTGTGTTTCTGTCTTTTTCTGGAAGTGTTCTGAATTTGACCACCTTTCTTTTTGTTTTTTTCTGAGGCTCTGGAATGAGAAAAGATGGATAGTGAATTTGACCTTCCAGCATTTATTGTCTTAACACAGTTCCTTCTTTGGGTAGTAACATCTTTGTACATAGTTCCTCATTGCATTCATGTGCAATTATCTCTTATATCTTAGAAGTTCTTATAACCTATTAGTAACAGTTGTTCCACATTTGTCCATACAGGAGGAGTTTTTAACTGAAATATACTTATTGGTGTGGGAGATGTTAAGTAACGGATTCTAATGGGATTAATTTTGTTTTAGTATTTTCTGTTACGCAGGCAGTGCTTCTGACCTTTCAGATCCTGAACAGAAATGGCAAATCAGGCCTTCCAACAGTATACCCTTAAACATGTTATTTGCTTCCTGGTTGCAATACGTCATTGATAGGTTCTAGTATTATAAAAGTAATATTACCCACTACCGTCTGAAGTTACAAATACATACCAAGAAATCAGATAATTGCTGCCTTAATTGATTATTAGGAAGTCAAGTAATTGCTACTATATGAAACCAATATTTGGACTCCATTAAAAGTCGGAACTAATATAATGATTGTCAAGTGTAAGTGAAAAAAAATTCCAAACATAAAAAACAGGCATATTACCCAAGTTATTACATAGATGAAAGAATGAGATATTGAGAGTAAGCAAACACAATCTTTTTGCAGAAGTGTAAAGTCATTCTTTAATTTGGGGCTTCTTATTCTAGTTTTGAAATCCTGATGAATTAAACAGTGACTATGTTTTTGTAGTGTGGTTAATGGAATAGGTTGATTTCTCACAAGCACACTAGTCCTGGGCTCCTTAAACACACACTCACCTACATATATAACACAACCATATAGATTATTGTAGATTGCACGTAACAGTCTCCATGCCCATTGCAGATGGAAGTAGTTGGGATCAATTCTGTTAGAATCACTGTTAGCCAATTCATCTGCCATGCAATGCATTTCTGTGAAACCAGGTCTTTACTGAAGAAATAAGCATGTTTGTTTCACTTTGGTTCTATATTTTCATCTCTATAACTGCTGTGTGCTTTTCATTCCATGAATCAATCTTCTCTTTCCTCTAAAATACATGTATTGCAATCTTTTACTTTTTAAAAATCTTTATTTTTTTGGAGTTCTGGTTTTACAACAAAAGTGAAGAAGCTACAGATTTCCCATATATCACATGTCCCAACATTTGCATAGCTTTCCCTGTTATCAACTGACCAGAATGGCAAATTTTATCAAGGATGAAACAATTGACACAGCATAATCACCTGAAGTCTGTAGTTTACCTTAGGATTAACTCTTGGTGTTGTATATTTTATAAGTTTGGACAAATGCATAATGACGTATATCTAGCATTATAATATCATACCGAGTTTTTTCACTATCTTAAAAATTCTCTATCCTCTGGCTATTCATCATTTCCTTACCCACTTCACCCCAGGCAACCACTGATCTTTGTGTTTTTTCCATAGTTGTACTTTTTAAAAATGTGTAGTTGGAATCATACAATATATAACTTTTTCACATTGGTTTCTTTCACTCAGTTATATGCATTTAAGTTTCCCCCATGCCTTTTCATTGCTAGATAGCTCATTTCTTTTTTAGCGCTGAATACTCTTTCATTGTTTGGATGTACCAGTTTCTCTTGTCATTCACCTTACTGAAAGACAACTCGATTGCTTTCCAGTTTGGGCTATTATGTATAAAGCTGCTATAAACATATTTGTGCAGGTTTTTGTGTGAAGCATAAAGTTCAGCTCCTTTGCGTATGTACCAAGGAGCATGACTGCTGGATCATATGATAAGAGTATATTTAGTTTCATAAGAAACTACTACACTGTCTTCCAAATTGTACCATTTTTCATTCCCACCAGCTATGAATGCGATTTCCTGTTACTCTAAATCCTTGCTGACATTTGGTATTGTCAGTGGTCCAGATTTTGGCCATTCTAACAGGTGAATATTGTGTCTCATTATTGTTTGAATTTGCATTTCCCTGAAGACTTGTGCTGTGGAACATATTTTCGTATTCTTATTTACCACATGTACATATTTGGTGAGGTGTCAATATTTTGGCCCATTTTTTAATTGGGTTGTTTGCTTTCTTATTGAGTTTTATGAGTTATTTGTATTTTGGGGATAGTGGTCCTTTATCAGATGTGACTTAAGCAAAATTCACTGCAGAAAATTCTCTGAGTCTATGGCTTGTTCTCTCATTCATTCTTTTTTTTTTTTTTTTCCAGCACATAAGTTCTTTATTTTAATGAAGTCCGGTTTTTAATTATTTCTTCCATGGATCATGTCTTTGATGTTGTATCTAAAAAAGCATCATCATTCCCAAGGTCATCTGGGTTTTCTCTTATATTTATCTTCTGGAAGTTTTATAGTTTTTTGATTTTATATTTAGGTCTATAGTCCATTTTTACTTAATTTCTGTGAAAAGTTTAAGTTTGTGGATAGATTCATTTTTTTTCATGCCTATTCTTGTTATCCCAGTATAATGTGTTAAAAAGACTATCTTTGCTCCATTTTATTACCTTAGCTCCACTTGACAATATTTAGGAGGGCAGTCTATTTTGGGGTTCTCTACTCTGTTCCATTTATCTATTCGTCCATTCTTTCAGCAATACCACTTTGTCTTTATTACTCTAGCTTTACTTAAATTATACAGTCTCAACCTTGTTCTTCTTCAATATTGGACTGGTTATTCTGGGTCCTTTGCCTCTCCATATGAACTTTAGAATTAGTTTGTTGATATCCATAAAATAAGTTGCTGGGATTTTTATTGGGATTACACTGAATCTGTAGATCGAATTGGGAAGAACTGACATCTTGACAACTTTAAATCTCCCTAGCTAAGACTATGGAATAATTCTCAGTTTATTTAGTTCTTTGATTTTGTTCATCAGAGATATTAGCTTCCTTCATATAGCTCATGTACACATTTTGTTAGATTTATACATAAATACTTCATTTTTGGGGGGACGCCAGTCTAAATGGTATTGTGATTTTAAATTCAAATTTCACTTGGTCATTGTTTGTATATACAGGAAAATAATTGGCTTTTGTATGTTAATCATATATTCTAAAATGTTAGTAATTTCCAAGAGATTTTTTTGTCACTTCTTTCAGATTTTCTACAAAGAAAATCATGTCATCTGCAAACAAAGACAGTTTCATCTTCCTTACTTATATGTATACCTTTTATTTCCTTTTCTTGCCTTATTCAATTAGCAAGGATTTCCAGTATGATGTTGGAAATGAGTGGTGAGAGGGTCATCCTTGCCTTGTTCCTGGCCTTAGTGGGAAAGCATTGAATTTTGAGCCAACTATAATGTTAGCTATAATTCTTTTGTAGATCTTTTTTTTTTTTTTTTATTTAATCAACTTGAGAAAGTTCCCTGCTATTCTAAATTTACTAAGAGCTTTTGTCACGAAAAGGTGTTGGATTTTGTCAAACGAGTTTTCTGCATGTATTGATATGATCATGTGATTTTTCTATTTATTTTGCTGATGTGATGGATTGCATTATTTGATTTTTGAATGTTGGACTAGCATTGCATACCTGTGATAAATCTTACTGGGTCATGGTTTATAATTCTTCTTATTCTTTTCTGGATTCAGAATGCTAATCTCTGGATGAGAATTTTTTCATTTGCGAGATATTAGTTTGCAGTTTTCTTTTGTTGTAATGTCTTTATCTGGTTTTGGTATTATAGAGTAATGCTGGACTCATAGAATGAAATAGCAAATATTCCCTCTGTTTCTATACTCTGAAAGAGATTGCAGAGATTGTTATACTTAAAGTGAATTTCATGTAGACAACTATAGTTGGGTCTTATTTGATTCATTCTGTCAATCTCTGTCTTTTAATTGGTGCATTTAGACCATTAACATTCAAAGTGTTTCTTGACATATTGGAATTAATATCTACCATATCCGTTACTGTTTTCTATTTCTTACCCTTGTTCTTTGTTTCTATTTTTGTCTTCCACCATTGCCCTGCCTTTTGTGTCTTTAACTGAGCATGTCATATAATTCCATTTTCTCTCATTTTAGCATATTAGTTATCCTTTGACCTAGAGTTTGCAATATACTTTTACAACTAACCCAAGTCCTCTTGCAAATAACACTGCACCACTACATGAATGCGTTAAAACAATTTTAATTTCTTCCTCATGTACTTTTAATAATTACTGTCATTTATTTCACTTTTATATAATCATCCATAAAGATATATATGTACATAAGAATATGCGTAAGCATACACAATCAAATGTGTGATTGCTATTATTAGTTTGAACAAATTTTTACATGTCAAATAATTTTGAAAGAGAAAAATTCACTTTTTTTTTAATCTTCACTTATTCCACCTTTGATGCTCTTTCTTTGTGTAGATGTGAGTTTCTGACCTATATTATTTTCCTTCTCCAAAGAGCTGTTAACAATTCTTATCAGGCATGTCTACTGGCAAAACGTTCCCCCAATTTTTGTCTGAGAAAGTCTTTATTTCTCCTTCACTTTTGAAGGATAATTTCACAGGGTACGGAACTCTAGGTTGTGGGTTTAATTTTTCTCTCAGTCCATTAAATATTTTCTTTTACTCTATTCTTACTCACATGGTTTCTAAGAACTTGGATGTAATTCTGATCTTGTACCTGAGAAGTTTCCTTTCCTGTCCCTCTGCTAGAATCCTGAGGGGATTTTTCTCTGATATCTCATGAAAGAACCTGGTAGAGCTTGTAGAGGTAAACAATATTGTGTTTGTGGGGGTGAGAGGTGGGGGTAGGGGCGCTTATGACAGGATCCCCCTAGAGTTTTTAACTCTCAGAGTTGTCCATACTAACCTCTAGCAATTCATCAATTACACTTCAGGTTATCCTATCCCGTCATTGCTTTTCACATCAGTTTCTGCTCATGAGTCACTGCTCTCAAAAGCCACATCTCCCTCTAGATGCCTGTCTCTCCAATCTGACAGGGTGGGTATTGCCCTGCACCCTCCCCCCTCTTATGCATACAAAAGGAGTTATTGAATTTTCAATCTATTGAGCCTATTTTTTCAGTCTGTTTAGTCTATTTACTTGTGGTTAGGACAGAATGGCAACCTCAAGCTCCTTACATGAAAACTTATAAACCAGAGTCCCAATTCTTTTTCTTTTACTGAAATGTTTGTTTGTTTGTTTGTTTTTTTGCCTTATGTATAATATGACTTTCACCTGAAGTCACAGATCCCATTGTTGCTTGCTCAATTGCAAATTGTAAAATATCCAATATGTAGCATGGAAGATGGCATTATTGTCTTCTTTGATTTTCTTTCTTTCTTTTGAAAAAACAATCTACCATCTCCTGAGGCTCATATCTCTTGATTTACCAATATTTATCTTCCCTCATTTATTTTAACTTCTGAGGCACTTACAGATATCATCAATTTTGAAACATTCTCCTCTCTATCCAAAATAGCTATGCACAATTTGTCTAGAAAAACAAAACAAAACAAACGAACAAAAAAAAATTCACCCTGCTGGACCAACTCATATAGGAATTTATAAAACACATCTCTGCACATACCTCAAACATCTACCTTCTATCCAGGCTAACCCTGTGTGTTATGAGGCACATCCTTCCATGTTTGGCTTATAACTGTCCATCCAATATTGTATAATGCTCATCTACCATTTCACAATAAATCATAGACTGCAATCATTGCCCATTTCTACAAGCAAATTTCAAGTTTTTTCCAATGGAAAGTTGCCTATTTATTCTAGCATTTATATGTTTCTTCATCATGTGACATACATGAACATGTGCCACTGTTTTTATTAGATTTTTCTTTTTTAAAAATGTCACAGTGAAAGTTTTAGGGTTAAGTGTTGTGCACTTAACTTCATTTTTTTCTTTGATAAGCCTTTTTTTTTAATGTGTGATTTTACATAGCATACTTATTTTTCATCTGAATTCATTTACTGAATTCATATGCTGCATTGTTGCAGAACTGAATGTATCTCAGTTGGCAAAATTTTTCTGGAAATTTTCTGGGGGAAAATAAGTTACAGCACTATATGTTTCTGACTTCAGCTTCAAGTTGGACATCATGTTAAATTCAAATGCTTCTATTTTTCCCCTTGTCAGTTATTTTTTTTTTCTATTCTCAAAGGTTATAATTAAATCTTTCTCTATACTTTAGAATTTCATATAAGAAAGTAAGTAATTTGGAGACAGTAAACTTTAGGTATAGTGAAAGAAGAAGCACACCAGATATCTGTGTGATTATATTACACTAAAACAAACAACCATGGGGTTTGGCTATGGAGAATGCTTCATGAAGTAGAAAAATCCTTAGCTCTCTGGCAGGGTAACTGGGTAAACGATGCCACAACTAATAAATATGTACAATACAAAAGGAGAGGTTGCTTTCTGAATTTTTTTTTAATTAAAGTTTATTGGGGTGACAATTGTTAGTAAAGTTACATAGGTTTCAGATGTACAATTCTGTAACACATTATCTATATATCACGTTGTGTTCATCACCAGAGTCAGTTCTTTTTCCATCATCATATATTGGATCCCCTTTACCCTCATCTACTATCCCTCTCCCCCCTTAACCTCTGGTAGCCACTAAACTATTGTCTATTGTCTATGTCTCTGTCTATAGACATAGACAATTTGTCTTGTTCTTTTGTTGGTTTCAGTTTTATATACCACATATCAGTGAAATCATATGGTTCTCTACTTTTTCTGTCTGACTTATTTCACTTAGCATAATAATTTCAAGATCCATCCATGTTGTCACAAATGGTACTATTTCATTTTTTCTTATGGGAGAATAGTATTTCATTGTGTATATATACCACATTTTCTTTATCCAATCCTCTATTGAAGGATACTTTGGTTGTTTATATGTCTTGGCCACTGTAAATAAAGCTGCACTGAACATCAGAGCACATATGTCTTTATGGATAAATGCTTTCAGATTTTTTGTGTGGATGCCCAGTGGAGGGATTGCTGGGTCATGTGGTAAATGCAGTTTTGTTAAGTCCAAGGGGCATGTGCATCAGCATGTAGGAAAAGGTGGCAATTGAGAGAAGAGGTAAAAGAAACTTAGTTTGGTTACTTGTTTGCCTGATTATTGGTTTTAGTATTGAAGCTGTATAAAAACTGAGGGAAACACTCCAGTATGAAGGACAAGTGTCAGAAATCAGAAAGAAAAGAAATCTATAAAAGAAGGTATTTTGAAAGTAAAAAGTGAGTAGAATCCAGATGAATAAGATTGCTTGGGTAGGATAAGACGTGTGGTCTCCACTTGGGATGTGTGGTGATGACAATTCAGTCACAGTTGCGCATGGCAAATGAAGAACCCCAAACGGTTTTTACCTGATATTCTCTTTTTCCAAACTTAGCTAATTACTAATTGATCACAATTCAGATGCAATTGTCTGCTATTCTCTTCACTGAACCCAAAGCAAAGAACATCATGGAATTGTACTGATTTCCTAATCACAATGTGTGCAAGCCAGTTAAGCAGCCATTGCACTGATGAAAAATGCTTCATATACACATATATATTTCTATCCCCTCTTTTACAATTCCTGAATTATTCAAAATGAGAAAAATTGTTTAGTTAAATAAAAACTGACCTTGAAGAGGAGCTTTATATGAGCAACCTTTTGTTTCAATGATCTTTCCAATTACTTATTCCATTTTTTTATAACATCAAAAAATTGCATGTTTCTTAAAGAATGAAACTTGTGGTACTGCCTGATGGTCATGATTTCACTCTTTACCTACTATCTCCACAATCTCTATTTTTATGATGTAAAATAATAATTAACATTTTAAAGAGAGGAATGAGATTTCCTTATATAGATCTGTTTATTAAAAACACAGCTTATATTTCAAATGTAGACATTTATTTATGGACTGGACGTTATTCTCTTGATGGAGAATATTATTCTGTTCTTAAGAGTTATATTGTGAAAATAATTGCTTTAGTCAAGATAGAAAATATCTATTTTTTCAACCCAACTGATATAAAATTTAAGAGAAAACTCTTTAAAGCTATAAAATTATTATTGAAACAAAATACTTATAAGCAGATACTTATAGATATCTATCCTGTGCTTATTTCAATAAGAATGAGAAAATAAACAATTTATTAATTTAGTATTATGAATGTTCTGGCATTGATAAAGAGGATTATTATTTTCTAGTAAGAAAGAATTATATAAGACTCTGTGTGTAATACCTTAGCTAGCTCATCACAGACTTGATCTTGTCAGAAAACCTGAGTTGTCCGTTCATGATGTATTTATGAAATTATTATGTTTTCTACATACGATAAGCATTTGTGAGGAGCAGGTAATGCAACTTCTCAGACATTGGTGAAGGGAAACACACACACACACACACACACACACACACACACACACACACATCCACACGTTATCTTAGCTCCTGAACAAGCATGCCAAAGACAAAGTGATTTTATTATAAAAGAATACTCTGGTTGAAATTGTACATTAAAGATACAGAGTGACTGTGAAAGACAAAATTGTGTAATTTGGTCCATTTGATGAATATAATTAAGGCCTGGATTCCACTAAGAAAAAAAAACACACACAAATAACCAGAGTAATTGTGAATTAAGTTTATTTGAGTTACTGCTTTCCCCACTTTACTGCCTATTTGTTCTGAAATGAAATCAGATGAGAGAAGTAAACTCTAATCTGATGAAAAAAGCTTTAATGCTTTTATGTGCCACAAAATCATAACTTTCTATCAAACCTTTGCATAAGTAGTGACACCCTTTTTAGCAGAAATCTTCCAACTGGACTACAAAGATAAGAAGCACCATGGTAAAAGGAGAACAAAAACAATTTAGAAAAAGGATCAAGAAACAGGTTGATATGGTAATTATTTTAGTCACTAAATAGATCTAAATGACACAAATTTTACATCACCATGCCTGGTTGGTTTTGAAGTGAGTAGTTAAACTTTATATAGTTTGCATACTTCAATATGAAAGAAGACTTGGAAAGTATTCTCACCAAAATTTTATGACACATATATTTAATATTAGGAAAAAACTATAAATAGATAATACTACATACATCTAAATATATAAAATATGCTTTTAAAGTAACAAATGGAATAACATTAATTTTATTAAATAATTATCATTTAGGAAAACATGAACTATTATTACAACACCGATTTTTATAACTTTTAGTCACTGTATATAAACAGATATATGTTCAAATATTTTATATAAGGCACATGAGATGACAATTTGAAAGGGTTAGATATAATGTGAACATCTAAAGTACTAGATATAATTTATATATCATGTATATTATATATAATATATATTATTCATACATATATATTATTTTTTAATTATCTCTAGTAATTTAAACAATAATTGGTACTTATTTTTCACTCACAAATTTATTACCATTATCATGGAATACAAGGAAAGTTTAAGATGTACTCTCACCTACAATTTTTACAATATAATTATGAAGACATAACTAATAAAATAATTAAAGAAAAAGAGGCATTATATACTGTTTAAGTAATTAGATGATAGTTGAATGTACAGAAACATGCTAGATACATGAAATTCACAATTTAAAAAAAAGATATAGATCAACGTGAAGTATATCGAGTAATGATCTGAAGAGATACTGGAGCAGAGGCCATACCCACAAACAAGAGCCAAGAGCAGGGTAAGAATAAAAACAAATAGAGGTAGGATATTATTTTAATCGACGGACTTGTTAATCTGCTATATTTGCAGATATAATTAAAAATTGCTGCATACAAACTGATTTTTAAGAGTGTATTAAACAAAATAGCAGCTTATTTCTCTAGTATATATTAAGTTTGAACAGTGGGCGTTCGAGGATGGAATGGAAGGCACTGTGTGGGTGACACTAGACCCTATCGTCCTAGCTACTGTTCTAAAATCCTCAGCATGCACCTAACATCCCAAGTCACCACATTCTCCATCATGACTGCTGGACCGCTAATCATGTATTTCAGATTGGATGCAGGAGATACATGTGAAATATTTCCCCTCCCGTTGGGAAATAATTCTTGGAATTGTAACACAATATTTCACTTAAATTGTATTAATATAATTTAATAACATAACCTAGTTAGCTTCAAGAGAATTTGGAACATACGGTGGTGTTGTAGCTGGGCAGATAGTGTTTTACTACTCAATACAGTGGAACCTCATTATTTATGGTAGTTCTGTTCTACGAAGTCACCAGAAACCTTGAATTGGCAGATTCACAACCATCATCACTTCCAGGGAAGAAACCGGGTTAGGTTCCTGGAAGTGTCTGGTCACATTTTCATCAAACCTATTAATATACTTTTGTGTGTTTCCACATAAAGGCACCTTTAACGTGTATTGTTTATTCATTAACATTGAACGGATAGACAAGTTTAGTATAACGCCTGCCTAAAAGAAAGATATCTAAAACGCCTATACTGTCTGTGAGGCACCACACAGCCTCCTTGCACATAGCCACACGGACACCACTTCCGCACTACATTCTGGGGCTATTTTAAACAGTGAAATCTAGACAAAAACCGCGGAAATGCAACAAACAAACAAACAAAAAAGCATGGTACTAAGCAGACCACAACAAGGACTCTTTTTGCAGTGTGAGAAATGAGACACATTTTTGTGACCAGAAATGTGCCATAGAAAGTTAACTCTTGTTTGTATCAATTAACCTACGGTAAAATTGGTTTGTTATACATTGTCTTGCTTAAAGTTGCAATTTCCAAGAACCTATTGACAAAATTTAGTGAGGACTTTGTGTATTACCATTTTGCAACGTTAGCCTAATTAAGTGAAAATTAAACTCACCTACCTCATTCATGGACAATAAGGTTTTTTTTAAGGAGGTTATGGGAAATATCCTTTATATGAAAGGGGAAAAATGCTAGAAAACAAGCAACAGAATATCCTATGGACTGATGCAAGGAAACTGGATGAACTAGAGTTGATTCCTATTGTAAGAAGGGCTTTACTCAGAGACAACGTACAAAACCACAAAGCTGAAATTCGGTGAATAACCTTGCTGATACTCACACACAGAAATATAATGTTATATTCTGTATATTTATAAAAATTGATTGTCTGCACACCAGGGAAATTAATTAGTTTGAAAATTTTCTCAGCACTTTATTAAAGTATATAAATCCCTTTAAGGTAGAAAAGTCAATTATTTCTACATTCTGTTAAATTCTCATTTTCTCGCTTTTTTTTTTTTTTCCAAAGACTTTTAGTTCACTAAGAGGGATAAAGCCAGCTAAAGAATATTAGCACAAGTTAAACCTCTTTATTTTTCAAGTGTGGAAACTAAGATCCAGAGGTATACTAACCTTTCCTATTCAGACTCCAGCTAACTGACACAGAAAATCTAGAATTTAAGTGCAGGCCTGACACTGTTACTTTCCGGTCCCGACAAAAGTACCAAGAAAGGTTTCCAGTTCACAACATGTCCATTCTTTATTTATCACACCTGACTCCATCCTGCTCTCTGATTGGTTTCCTGAGCACGCATTTGAACAAGACAATGAATATTATCAGGCTCCATCAACAGCTTCTGAAAAGTCTGTATCTTCCTTCCTCTCCCTCTTTGGTCATT
This sequence comes from Rhinolophus hipposideros, assembly GCF_964194185.1. NCBI lineage: Eukaryota > Metazoa > Chordata > Mammalia > Chiroptera > Rhinolophidae > Rhinolophus > Rhinolophus hipposideros. The sequence goes on from NC_138048.1 coordinate 90,886,580, forward strand.
CCTTAGGTCCAGGAGTATGTACGAGGTCCAAGGAGTAGGCTTGGCTCATTGGGCAGGGGATTCCGAAGCGGATGATGGTTTGGAAGAGGGGGCCAGGCTCTGTGTTCAATGGTTACTTGGACATATGTGTCATGGCTGGCATTTCTTAAGCACTGGTCCAGGAATTGAAGCCGTTTTGCTTGGATCGCACGACAGTACTGCCTAAATATCTTACTTCACATCCAATGTCCTTTCAGATCCTTTCTAACTTCATTATGAAATCGTTTACTTGTTTTCCATTGGCCTTCTTTCTCCATTTGGAACTAAGAGATGTAAACTTATTGACTCACTGATCCTCACAGTTTTCTAAGTAGGTATTTCATCTTTTATTGAGCTGTCTATCTGATTCTAATATATATTTTTCTTTAGGATGATAAAATGTTACATTGATCACAGAATATGTAATGTGTTTCCAATATTAAATGGAACAATTGATATATTTGACTATATAAAATTAAATGTTTTGCCTAATAATACATAAAAAGTTAAAAGACAAAATGAGTTGTAAAAATAGTTACAATAAATAATAAGCTCATATATTTTAGAAGGCTTGTAAGTGAATTATTAGACATTAAAATTATTTGAACAACAACATCATAAAACCAAAACTAAGCACACTGAGACAAGAGAAAATAATAGTAAAAATGTGGAATAATATATACACATGTCTGAAAATGTTATGATATATTCAGGCTTGCTAATCATAAAAAATAAAAAAATAAACAAAAAAGAGAGTAGGGAAGGATGGAGAAAGGATACCTTTATACCTTTCAAACTGATAAATTTCTAAACTATGGTAATGTCTAATGCTAGTAAGTGAACCTGGCATTGGTAAGTGCTAGAATTAAAAATTGATGTAACATTTCTGGAATCAACTCATAAACAGGAGTTAGTTTATGGTCATTCCATTTTTAGAAATCTAACCTAAGCATTTAAATATAATCAGTAAAATACACTATGTAATCCAGAAAACAATGAAAAAACACCCTAAAGATTCTGCGTTAGGAAAGATGATGAATCAAATGGGGAATCTGATATATCAAATCAGGTCATCTCACAAAGAATATAACTTTGAAGAATCGTATTTCTTCAGAGCACCCACCAAAATTTTCCAGCTTGAAAGGAGGTTGATCTTTTGGCATACGTTTTGGAGCTTCATTAAATATTTAAAATTCAAATATTTAAAATTTTGAACTTAAATTTCAATAATGTTCAGAAAAAAGGGAATGAAGTGCAATGCTCCCTGTACTCTTTTCCCAACTTAAATATGGAGCACAGTATAGTCACCATATCCCCACCCAAGCTATAAATCTCAGTGAAACTAGTGTTTTTTTCAAAAATGCACTGTGTGTGTGTGTGTCTGTGTATGTGTGTGTGTGACCGCGCGCGCGCTCGCCTGCATTCCCCATTATTTTCCTGGGGTTGTTGCCACACAGGCCTCTTATGAGTCTCCGATGCCCCTGGTATTTGCTCTCCATTAACAGCTCTTTCCTTGGATGGAAACTTTTCACTGCTGCAGGCAATTCTCTGTGGAAACAGGTGTTTTGAAATACAACCATAGCAGGATCTCTTTTGTAAATACATTTAGTGACTTTTCTTTTACCTAAATGTAATTGAAGTGTGTTTCAGGGAAGCTCTCATTCCCTCTGGTCTGCCACTTTCAGCCCAAACCTCAAGTGTCATATCCTTTGAAAAGCATCTCACCTGCCCTCAGGAGATCCTAGGTGACGGAAACTCACACACACAGTACGAAATCAACTTTTTTCACATAAATCTTGACTCCATCTCTTTGAAATAGTGACTGATCCAGTTTTAAAATCTCTTAGTATGTCCTGCATATATAGTCTAACACCTCTTTTGTACAGTATATGGGGGGCACTTGACCCAATATATTAAGTTGGTACAAAAGTAATTGTGGTTTAAAAGATTAATTGCAAAAACCACAATTACTTTTGCACCAACTTAATAATATTATTTTTAGCATGGTGACTTAGCAAAGCCAGGACACCTCAAAGTGGGTGATAAATTATTGCTTTTGATCCAGTTTTAAAATATTTTCATGTGTCATATATGTGTGGTCTCTCATCTCTTCAATTATGTAGAGATATTTTGAAAAGTTATATTATTCTTGCATTTTTGAGGCTTACTATGGAATAAAGACATTTAAAAATCAGCACTGGAGTATTGCTGAATGATATAGGTTTAAGTATGTCTTAAAGTTTTCTAAAATCTTAAGATGTCTTCATGCGTTTCCAATTACCTCTTTAAGATCCCAGGACACTGATCATAATCTTATATTGTTCCTGGCCTCTGGGGCCTCAAAACAAAATCTGTCCCATTTTAACATCATTCTTATACTGTATATTTGCAATTGCAGGTACTAATGTAAAATTAGACATATATATGCATAAATGTACATATGTATCTATATATGTATATATGTGTGTATATGTGTGTGCACGTATATACATATATACACATGCACACACACGTGTGTGTAAACATAATTAAATATACACTGAACAGCATGGAGGAGTGGTGCATATGCTGGGAGAGCTACTGTTAAACAAAACAAGCTGATTGCAAACCTTCATCTTCTGTACCAACAAATTAAACCATGTTTTATCCCATGGTACAAATCCATCCAAGTCAGGAACATGATAGAGACATAATCCACAGGGTCCGTGCCTGCCATCTTTGTTTCCATCTGTCAATATGGAAACAATATTTCCAATATGTCAATATACAAGACAAAATCCCATTGCTCTAAGCATTCTCTAACACATTATGTTTCACCAGTGGATTCTATTTTATTGTCCCCAACTCAGTCTTCAGCCTGCTCCCTCCTTTAAGTTCTCCATTATAGAGCAAAAATGCAGAATTCTCTGTAATAATTTTAACTTTACTCACTGTCACTAATAATAACATTAACTGTACTCAGGTTTTCTCGGGGGAACTTATAATACTCCTTAGCCCCAAACTCTCTTAAACAATTATTTATTCTTTACTTACCCTCTGCTCTCAGGATCCAGAGGTAGAGACTAATTTTCTCTTCTTCAGGACTATTTCTTTCCTCTTCAAACATTCTCTATTTCTATGTTTTTAATCACTTCTATTTTTCCTTGAATACTTGGCATCTGGTTTATGGTCATTTTCTCCACCATTAGATGCTACTGCCATCACTCTGATTACATTTAGATGCCCGTACAGAAAATCTAGAAAAAAAATGACCAAATTATTGGTTTTATGATTTTTTTTCATATCCAGTGAACTTTTAGACTCACATTCAACAAACCACTTCCACAATTTTTTTTTGTTCACCTTGTTATTACCTATAATACAAGCATTCTATGACTAGGTATCACTAATTAGTGATTCCCAGGTGTGACCACAGCCTCATTTATTGTCTAACTGCTTGGTCAGAAACTCTTGGTCAGGAATTGAGACCTCTCAATAAATTTCTCCCCATCTCCCTCTCTCTCTTTTTTTTTATTTTTTATTTTACTTTACATTATCTAGTTTGGGTTCTATAGTTTGTGGTTTCAAGGACATTCTTGGAAATATTCTAAACTCTCTTGTTCCTCTGTTATTCTTGTTGAGCCTATCAAGCAAAACAGCAACCTTGAATGACCTAAACTATCATAATGCAACATGCCCTTATTCTAGCAGCTGAACACTGCTAGATAATTTCACACATGAGGTCATATTTACCTCCTACAATGTATTCTCATCACTCACAAGCCAGCCCTTGGGACTGCCCATCTATCTCACTCTCCACAAAATGTTTTAATATTCCCCCCTCTCTTCAGGTTTTTATACCTACATATCTCCTTCATTCTAACAGATGTCTTTGCCAGGCACTTGTCAGAGAAAATAGAAATCATAAGATTAGGCTGCAGATATTTTAATACTACAAAATATAATATCTACACTCTCATTGACCTTTTTGAGGGTCAATTCCTTTATCTGTGCATTGGAGTCTTCATATTTTTGGGGGGTTTTGTCCGTAAAATTCCATTAACAATTTTACCTAATTTATCTTGTGTACTCAATCTTTAACTCTCAACTAAAAAAAACACTACTTTTCATTATTTTACTTTATGTTTTAATCAAAATGGTAAATGTATTAGACAGCAATGTTCTTTTTCCTATCTGCTTATACCATGGAGAAAACTTACAGGTGCACATTCACAAGTTGGAAAGTGCCTTGATCTCTGAAACAACCAGTTAAGAATAGCCACTATGTGGCTATTGGCACCTGTACACCTGAAACCTATGTAACTTAACTAACAGTTGTCATCCTAATGAACTTTAATAATAATAAAAAATATCCACTTATTTGCTATTAACTGAATGCTGAAGTGGACAAGAAATAAACTATTTTTGTTGTTTTTAATCATTGATACTGTGATTGATCTCTTACAGTGTTACAACAGCTAGCATTATTTTCACTAAAACAGAAACTGATACCTTATGTGGGGACAAAGCCCCAAAAAACAGTTTCCAGGCTCTCGGCCTCACAATAGAAAGGTGCTGGCTCGGGTAGTAAATGGCCATCAACTGTGATCAGATGGCCAGCAGCTGTGGCTAGTTGGCTGTCAGCTGTAACCCGTAAGCCATTGGCCACTAATATAACGGTTGTGGCTACACTAGCAGAAAGATTGGGGGCTAGCAAGAGCGGATTGCAGAGAGGCGGATGCCGCCGGTGAGAATATAGTGATATGATTCCCCTACCTATGGCTCCGTGGGTGTGCCTTTTTGGCCTTACCGTGTCTGTGTTCTTACGTGGGGAGCGGGACCAGAGACCCCGCCTGTCTGACACCCTGCACTACACCTTATATTACTATTATGGTTATGCATACAAAACACATCATAGAGAGTCAATAAATAATACATAGTTAAGATACATTTATAGACTTAATATATTTACATTAATTTAGAGAAAATAATAATGTTAATTATTACAATATAAGCATGTTACTTCCTGTAAAGATGACTATGAAATATAAATGCTTCTAAATATGAAAAATAAATAGAATATAGTTGACAACCTCTATTCATTTTGTAAAAGTGATTTTTCTCAATTAACTTTGACCTCCACAATCTATTACCCATCCATCTTTCCTTTTCGTATCTGTTAATACCATTACTGCTTAAGGTAAAACAAAACAAAACAAAACCACATTTATTAGAAAAATAATATAACTTTCTGTGGGGACAGAGCCAGGAGTCCAGATTCCAGGTTCTCACCCTCACCTGAAAAGGTGCTCACTCAGGTAATAAATGGCCATCAACTGTGATTGGATGGCCATCAGCTGTAACCAATGAGCCCTTGGCTACTAATATAACTGCCATCGCTACGCTAGCAGAAAATGGGGGCTAGCAAGAAGATGGTGGCTGAATTGGCAAGAGCAGATTGCAGTTAGTAGGTGGATTGCCATTAGCAAGTGAGGTTGGTTGGCAGAGAAACGGCTGGCGGGCTGCGGATAGTGTGGCTCCTGCTTCCTGTGTCTCCAACCCAACTGCCAGGGAGACTATAGTGGTATGACTCCCCTATCTATGGCTGTGTGTATGTTCCTTTTTGGCCTCACCATATCCTGTGTTCTTATGCAGGGAGCAGGAGCTGAGACCCTGCATGACACCCCACATGACACTTTCTTATTCAGTGCAGTCTAGTCAGATTTAGGAATATTTCAAACATTATCATAAGCAATTTCTAAATGAAGTGTAGGAAACATAATTTAGCCTTTATAATTTAATTTCTACATAACTTATATTGTATTATAAATATATATTTTCCAGCTTTATTGAGGAATAATTAATACAATTAAATCTATTTAAAGTGTGCAATGTGAGGATTAAATGTACAGTGTAAAATGATTACCACAACCAAGTTAACACATCTATTATTTCATACACATAATTCTTTTTGTTGTGTGGTGACAACATTTAAGATCTACTCTCAAAATTTCAACTACGTGGTACTATACTATTAATTATAGTCCCCATGTTCTATATTAGGTTCTGCAAACTTATTTTATATATAACTGAATGTTTGTAGACTTTGGCCTATATCTTCTCATTTCGTCCACCCCCAGGACCTGGAAGCCACAGTTTTACTCCGTTCTATGGGATTTTTTTTTTTTAAGCTTCTACAAATAAGTAAGACCATACAGTATTTATCTTTCTCTGTCTGGTTTATTTCAAGTAGCATAAGGTCCTCCAGATTCACCCATGTTTTCCAAATAGCAGGATTTCCTTCCTTTTTATGCTTGAAATATATTCTGTTATATATTCCATTATATAAATATCATTATTTTTATATATTTTTCACATATAATCTTTACTATACATATTCTACTTTATATTTTCTATTATAGATTCATTTTATCTATATATTTGATATTAATTGAATTCTTCCCAATATTTAACATGGTTTCAACTATTAAAGTTCTGCAAGCCTCTTGGTTTTACTTTTGTAGTTACTCTACAGAAAATTTCAGAGGTGTATGAATGCTTGCCATATCAGGCCTTTTCCATAATAAAGAGGGATATAATTATTTATAAGAATTATACATGAGAAAATGTTTTTAATTTTTCTTTATGATGTGCTATGTTGTAAGGAACAAAATACAATTTTCAAACATTCTTATCTAAATATTGCACAGTGTAATATGCTCAACTTTCTTAAGCTTTTGTTAGTTTTGTAAGATATATTTAACTTTTTTAGTAAAATGGACTCAGTAAGAAAATAAAATACTAGAATAAATATATATGTGTATATATTTATATATATATATACACATATATACACATAGGTGCATACATTTTTTTCTTTATTCATTTATCCATCAATAGACACAGGTTGTTTCCATATCTTGATTATTATAAAAAATGCTGCAAAAATAGGAATCCAGATATCTCTTTGTTAGTGATTTAATTTGTTTCAGATATATATCCAAAAGTGGAATCAGTGGGTCATAGGGTAGTTTTATTGTTAATTTTTTGAGGCACCACTGCATTTGTTTTCCATAGTGACCGCATCAATTTACCTTCCCACCAACAGTGTACAAAGGTTCCCTTTTGTCCATATCATTACCGGCCCTTGTTATTTGTTTGGCTTTTTTACTCAGAACCCGGGGACAAGGCACTGAGCAGTGAATACACCACCCAGGTGATGATGGATCAAAACTATGACTCAGGACCCAGAGGGGCGGGGCACAGTGCCGCAGCACAGCCAGGTGATGGGTGATGGCCGATCAAAGAACAGACTGAGGAACTTGAAGGCTGTGTGCAGTTTGCTGGCAGCCAGTGCAAGTGATGTTTAATCAACGCTGCAAACTATTCATCAGTGGGTGTGGCCCCGCACAGTACCAATTCTCGTCCATGAGATAATGAGTCCCTGTGATGCCCTGTCTTGGAGAGTGAGGCACCACTGCAACTTGGGCCCCTAAGGACAAGTCTCACCACAGGTAGATACCCAGCCCCTGGAGGAGACAGAGCCACAGGGTCTCTAAAAAGCTCCATTGGTTTCTGGGGTCAGCTGCAGTGAAGATCGCAGTGTCCTCAGTAGCAAAGGCTGCAGATGTCCACAGTGGTGACAAGGAGTGCTGAAGTCTTCGTGTTCTTTTCCCAGTGGCGTGAAAATCTTCTGAGGGATTCCTGTGACGTTGAGCAGATGGAGACTGGAGGCTAGGCTGGAACAGAACAGGTAAGAAGCTCCCTGTACTTTTCTATGCAGTAGTCCTTGGTTTTTGTGCTCGTAGTGTTTCTGCTGCTGCTTCAGCCCATTGCTTACCCAGAGTGATTTGCTTGGGTTTGTAGTTGTTTCTTCATTGTTTTTTTCTTGTCTGTGTAGAGGAAATGAGTGTTGGGACCTCCTAGACTACCATTTTGTTGACGTTATCTACTATACTATAAATGTATTGCTACATAATGTTATATAAATGCCCTTATTATGGAGAAACCAATGTATGTGGTATGAATTTTTAATAAGCCAATTCTGAATAAGTGGGAAAATGGTCATTCCTACATAATCTCTTGAGTATAGAGAACCATGGAGGAGATATCATTAACTTATCTAACTAGGTCTAAAGTACGTTACTGTTAAGAGTTCATTTCAAATATTAGATATATCCAAAGACTATCATTTAATAGACAACACAACAGATACCTAAATCCTAGTGTAATTGAAATGGCATCACGTGTGCAGTTGATTCATTAGTCTCAGTACTCACAGTTGTACCTTCCTTTTCTGAAGACTTCTGTGCTCTGCACACCTGAACCTTTGAACTGGGTCAGATGGATTCATTCTCTCACAGTTGTGCTCAGCAGACAGGAAACAATAGGAGATTCATTGGGAAATCGCAATTGTCTTCCTTTTCCCATGGAACTCCCATGCTGGTTCAGTGTCACTGTCCAGGTATTATCCCACTCTCCCTACAGCGTGCCATCTGTATTTCTGCCCAAAGTCCTGGTACATTTGGTTCTAGGTTTGATGTTGATTTACTGTATTTGATAGTTTCTAGGTAGCTCAACAGCCTTTCATTCCCATACAGATGTGTAAGTAGTCCTTTCACCAAAATTTCTTCATCGGAACTCTATTGGTTAACAAAACACACACACAATAATATTAGCAATCTATTAATGTTGATCAAAAACCACATCTGGTTCTTTAGGTTTTCTTTTGTTTTTCACACAAGTGTTCTGTTAGTAATAAAAATGGGTAGTCAAGTTGAATAAGTAAATGCTGCTTATATTATTTAGTCTTTGAAGAAAAAAGAGGATTTCTTTTTAAAAATGTTTTCAGGAAGTGACTTGAATAGACTTGCCATCTAAAATATACTCTTTTCATTCAATAATATTCAAATATTGATAGTTGGAGCAACTAAACTCAAATGATACACATCATTTTAAAAAGGAGTTTACTATTTTTTAACAAAATTCACATTCTTCTGATGTTTAGCATATATGAATATACATTCATATAAGCCATTAGTTCTTGAGTGCTTATTATATGTAATATGCTCACTTATTTACTTATATCATTGTTCTTAATGTTTAAGACAACTCTAAAAAAGTATATATATTTTTATCATCATCATATTTATTATTGTCATTATTATTTTATATAAGAGGAAACAGAGGCAGAGAAGGCTAAAATCCAATAGTGTACTCTGCAAAAAACACCTAGGTAAAAAACAACGGTAGTCTAATTTAAGAAATTATTTTATTTGCTATTAGATGAAAAATGAAACATTAGCTAAAAAAAGAAGCAATTGACATACATGAAATGCAACTCGTCTATCTCCATGATAATAAATAATCATGACTAATTTATCAAAAATGTTGATATTATTATTATAGAAAACTGAAAATTAAAATGTATGAAATATTTTTTTCATGCAGACATAAAAGAACAGTGGTGAGTGTTTCTGATTAAGGTTGACAGATGATGACACACAATAAAGATCAGTTCTATTTAAATACTAGTGTTCATATTTATTGGAAACCTGTTTTCACATTATTAAAGGGTGTATTTTAATTGTGTTTGTTGGAATATATACTTTTAGTTCTTTTCTATTAAAATGATTCCATCTTTATATATTTTTTGAAGCCATTTCATCAGACTTGATCTCCAGTGTTGCTCCTGGAATTAATCTTGTAAAAAACCACATTTTCTCTATTGGCAAACTGTTATAGGGAAGTTGTCCTTGGAAATTGAATTTTGTAAATTTCTTTTCTTAAAAAAACACAAAAACCAAAATTAGATGCAATGATCATAGTATTATCTCTTAAACTACATCAACATAAATAACAAGTGTCTGGCTAAATAAGATAGGAAGTCACATTGGTTGAACATCAAAATTTGAAAATACGGTAACAAAATTATAACTTGCTTTTAGCGTTGAAGCAGCACCTGTTCTTTAAGGGGTTTTGTTATGTCTTCCATTTTGCTGTTAATATTTATATGTTGTTTCCTGCTTTGTTTCTTAGTATTTGGAGCCATCTATTTCTCACTTGTTATTGTCCAAATTGAGAAACTTATTTGATTGATTTATATTAGATAAACACAAAATACATCCATAACAGTAAATGAAATCATAAGAATGACATTGTACTTACCATCATACATAAATACACATTTGAAAATAGCAATCAGAAACTTGAAAGAAATCTGTAGTGAGGAATAGGAATTACTGAGTTAAGCAACTGATACGATAATTGTTGAAAATCATTTGCATATCTTAGCAATCACTCTGCAATAAAATTATGGTTCAGTGGAATATCAGTTCCTGCTTTTATTCATAGCTTATCTCTTATTTAGAGAGTCTTAAAATACTTGAGTTTATGTAAATTACATTAAAAAATACAAGCATGTGTGTTTGTGTGTGTGTGTTTGCATGTGTGCATATATCTTGGTTTTTGAAATGTTCAAATCAACATTCAGAACTGAAGTGGTAGTTACTTCTTTCTGTATTTGCTTCTGAGTGCTCTCTTTTAATAAATGTGGTTATAGAAATGACAACAGGAATGGATTGACATAAAACAGGGTTGCAATATTGACCGCAAAAATGTATTGCTTTTCTTATGCCACATTTCAAGACTGAGGTATAGCAACAACTAGGAAGCAAAAAGTAAATAGAACTTTTATATGAGAGCCGCTTTCAGAAAAATGACTGACTATATATTGAAATATTTAAAACTTCATGGGACAACATGGCTTTTCTGTTTAAAAAGTGTGAGGAAATTTAATGAATTTAGTAATATATGTATTTAATATGCAGGATATATAAAGTTAAATGGTATAAAACTACAAATATGTAACTAACTAAACTTACATAAACAGTGACTCACCCTACCATTATAAATATTAGTAGTTTATATATCAAACAAATATGAACATTTGTCTTACTGAAGGTGAAATTGTGGTATATGTTATGATTAAAAAAATAATAACCGTTGATAATATTTATGCTTTCTTTACATGACTATACCCTATAATGAAGAATTGTTTAATCTATAAGAGTCAAAGGACATCTACTTGATCAACAGATAATTTTTTGATTATTAAAATTGTATAAACATATATGCATACATAATTTGAGTACAGTAGCTTAGTGTTACCTAACTGCAAATATTCTTTTCAAGTTAGAGACCCGATATTAATTTCAATGATTTTACACTTTTAATAAATATAGAAAAATATTGAACTGATGAATCCTTTGTGCACAGTTTTATACATATACATACGTACTAATATACGTGAAGTTCTTAATTTTCTATGATGATAAATTTGACAATATTAATGCAAAGAATACCAAAATATACTTTTCTTGAATTTAGAATGTCTTTATAATGTTGCAGCCTTCTGATATGTTAGACAGTTTTACATACAGAAAACAAAGGTTTATTAATATATCTCTGTAAAGGGAAGTATGGGGATGATGGGAAAGGGCAGGGGTTAAAGGAGTTAATAATTTAAATCATGGACATTTGAGTCAGATATACCTAGATTTATCTCCAGTTTCTATCACTGAAATGTAAGTTTTTCTTGGGGAATTTGTGTAATTATTCCGATTTAACTTCTTTATCTGTAAAATGGTAAAATGAATTGAATTAATTCAAGAAGTTAGCAAGTGAATTCATAAGACAGTGCTTGTCAAAGAATCTAAGATATGGTAAGTCATCAATTAACATTAATTGTCAATAGCATTACCCCCAGGGTTAGGTGAAAAATTTGGAGAGCCTAGTGAAAATGTAAACATGGAGTCCCTTATTTAAAAGGCAGGGGGAGAAGTACTGTTTAGGGCACTAAGATATATCATGTTAGTCACTAAAAATATTATATTTCATGTACTTTTGCTTTTCTCTGAGTATCATAAAATCCTTCCACTCAAATACCCATTCATCAATTCTCCCCTCATAAATTTAACATACACACAATTTCCAAATATCTTGATTCACACTATGCCTCAAGGAAGCTTTGATTAATATTCATACCCACTATTAATAGCTTTTGTTTTTTCATCATTTGAAATCTATGTACCCAAAAAAAGGAATCTGATTTTTCCATTCCATGTTCTTAGTACAGGTCGGTGGTAGTTGGCCTCTACACATTTACTTCCTTTGTTTAGGTGACCCACCATTGTTCTAATTAGCTGTGTCTGTGGGATAGACAAGAGGGAGAGTCACCTGGTATCCATCATGAAGCGATATTATTGACTATGCTGAGACATTTTCTATCAAAACAAAGGGTGGGCAGATCAGCATTTTTGTTTGTTTATTTTTTTGTTTGTTTGTGGAATGGTGTAAAAAAAATGGAATAAGCCTTTTTACCCCCCAAAGTTATGTTGATACAAACCTCAAAATAAAGGTGGTGTATGATTTATACATTTCATTTTAACTTTGAAAGTATATATGTGAATTTATTTAAAAATTTTATCAAGGCCAAGGCCTTTGCTTGTATGTCAGCTGATGGACAGTGCTATGCATTTTCTTTTTGTATTTTTTTTAATTTATATAAACCATACTCAGAATCCATCCTCTGCAGTTTTTTTGTTTCTGTCTCTTTAAAGCAAAAAAAGTTACAAACTTTTCTGTAAGAAATTTGTGTGCAGAATACTTTCAGATGTCTGTGATTTCTTCCCCAGTTTTTTATAATTGTCCAGACAACACTTACTTTGAAAACATATTTCAAGCAACTCACCTTTACACAGTTGTTTTCAAGGCATACGATGTAGTTTTATAGAAATAACTCTATTTTCACACTCTTATTTTCGTAAGTTTAAGTGATATTTAAATAAATTATGTAAGTGAAAAGACAAAAACAACTGGTATAAACAGATTTAAGGATAAACACATCTGATACTTGGTACACATACTACCGAAACAGAGAGAACAGAGTGTGGGAGACAGAAGCTATGTGAGCCAAAAGCATTCAACAAGCTGTAGACTTCAGTAAATATGTTAACAAAGGGAATGGAAAGCATTGTATTATGTTGGTAAAATGAGGGTTATTTAACAAATTTTTGTTATATTCTATTCTTTACCTCTTTAAAATTTAATTTATTTTAGTCTAGTCTTACCAATTTGTCTGTAAATGGGAAAGGAAAGTTGAAACATTTTTTTCACACTTACACAATATATAAACACTTTTGCCTTTTTTAATCCACATGATATGATATGCTCATAGCTGAGATTGATGAGCTTACAATATCTATCTATCTTTCTAATTTTAAATACTATATGTATTATATATAATACATAATGTTATATATGTTATGTATACATATATACATATACGTGTGTGTGTGTGTGTGTGTGTGTGTGTGTGTGTGTGTGTGTATCATGCAGATCTGTAGAATGGAGCCCAGAAGCAACACACCAAATGAATGCTAGGGATTTGCAGTTTGGAAACTATGACAGGAAAGGTAAATTTGTTAAAAATATCATAGGTGTGTTCTGGAAAATTTATACAAAAGGACATAGCTAATGAATAGAATTTACACATAGAGAAAGGAAATAAGGAAAATTGCAAAGACTGGATTTTTTCACATGACAAATCAGTTTAATGATTTTAAATTTAGATCAAACATAGAGGAAGACTTTCAGATAAACCACCTATGGAATATTAACAATAACCAGGACCACAATAAGAATAATTTTGACCAAAGTGTCTTTCAACTTATTTGGACTAATAGTTATATTTTTAATATCTTAAATATAAAAAAATTAAGATTAGTTTATGTCCATTTCTTTAACAATAATTGAGACTTCCCTTCTCAATTATCCAGTCAACAATCTTCTCCTCCCCAACCATTCTTCTGGAATGAGTGTTAATTCAAGGTTCAAGGTCCTGAGTCTCAGGAAGCAATTCATTTGTATTACCTAAAATAAATAAATAAATAAATAAATAAATAAATAAATAATAATAATAATAAGGATTTCATAATCTTCTGTCTTCATATTAATAATATGGCACATATAATTTCCTATTTCCATGGTGATTTTTTCTATATAATATATTAGTAAAAGTATACTCCAAAAGAGCTAGATATTTTATCTGTTTGGATTTTTATCTCTACATCTCTAAAATAGAGAAGTGTTTGGCACAGTTTCAATGCTAAATTAGAATTTGTCAAATACATGAATGAATGCTATGGACTGTTTTCCATGTCCTTCACTGATCAGTAGTGATATTAGCAATGGCTGTGAGCATTCCCTGATGTTGATGCACCTGTCCGTAAATGAGGACACACACACACTGGCAAATAAACACCAGTGTGTCACCAGTGATACATATGTGTCAATCTCTAATCATTAATCATTCTCAGAACTGTAGATAACAGCTCTCAAACTGTGTGTGCAATTTTCAGGATTTTGCTACAATAGTTAATGGTCCTATGGAAACAGTATTACTGCTGGCATTGTAGCAGACTGTTTCAAGTACAGTAGTCTTATTAAAATATATATCTTAATTTTGAAATGCATTATTTTTTGTGTTATATTTTTGAGGCTTTTATGATAATAGTCTGCTAATTGATAGCTTTGATTTAATTTAATTCAAAATAATTTCATTTGGGTTCCAATTTTCTTGGCCAAATTCTCTGTATTGTTATATATACCTTTTTTTACTTTAATTAATTTTAAGTAATTTGTAAACCCATGATTTGATTTTGTATGATCATGTTGTAACTGAAGAGAGTGGAGACGTTGTTGAAGACTTTTCTTTTTATTCCTGTAATTGCAAAACATCATTAGATAGTGAAGCCTGTAGAAATGTTTCCTTTGTTGACTTTTTAAAAAAGTTTTTAGGGTGTGTGTGTGTGTGTGTGTGTTTTCTTGTATTTTAACTCCTAGCCAATGATTATGATATTGGAACTATCTCATAGGCTTTTAAAAGTGACTTATGTTTTCTGTATGGTTTATAGTTCTATTTAATAATTCTACAGCATTAATCATATTGCATTTTTTATATCACTCACTTTTGCCTACTTGACAGCTCATGGTTTAAGGAATTTTTGAAACAGCTTTTCCGTTAATTTTCCACTTGTATTTATATGATTTAAATATATATATATATTTAAAAATACATATAAATATTTATAAATATAAATATAGTATATATATAGTATACATATACTACTTTTTATACATAAACACTATGTATATATGTATGTATATATATATATATATATACACACACACACACACACACACTATTTTTCCCCCTTGTGTTAAATTCCTTAATTGATAGCTAGTCATTTTGAATAATTTGTTTATTTAATAGCATTTTTCTTGATTTCTACATTTTGAAGTAAATATATTGATCCCTGGTTATATGGATGTTGTTGTTAATTAGTATGGAATCAGTTTACTGTCAAGATATTTGTTTCACTTTGTATTAGTTTGTAGTTCACAGTCTGTAGGAAATACACCATGGAGGAATTTTTTTTTCCCTATATTTTTCCATGGTGGTAGTATTGTTTTTGTTGTTTCTTTGTAACTCAACATGAAAATTGTATTTTTAGCAATGGAGGTTTCAATCTCATCCGTATTTACTTTCAGAGTCGACATATTTGTTCCTTTGTTAATGTTAGTGCATTTGAAAAAAAAATATATATATGTATATATATATATGTGTGTGTATATATATACACACACATATATATATATTCCGATACCATGCTCTATGAAGTACTTTCCCTCTGATTTCTTCTAGTATTGTTTTTTGAGAAAATATATCACATTAATTATCAGTTTTCTACACTTGAGATAGGTGATGTCTATATTTTAAAACATATACAGTAAGTAAGAAACAAAACGTTTAAAAGTCTTGTGTGTTGCTAAGCAGTTAAAACGTGGTAAAGCCAGGATTTTTTTTCTGGTTCTGATGTTAATGCCCATATTGTATGTACCTGAAATAAAATAAAACAATCCTTCTTGTATATTTTACCAAATCTAATAGTTGACACATTGAACCATGAAATAATATTTGAGACTACAATAGAACATAGGCTGAGATGAGATGGTATGAGATCATGCAGTATATCTGTGTATTACAGGGTCCCTGTGTTAATTGGTGTCATATTTTAAAGGCCATGATCAGTAATTTTCATTTGATAAAAGTGGCCATTTGGCAACATGATAGTTCTATAAGGAGCTGAGTAATGGGATCAAAAGGATACTTCCCTTAACTGACTATTACTTCTTATTTAATATACATTAAATAGACTATTAGTCAGGAAACCTTGTAAAGAGGCTATAACACCATTTATAGCTCTTGAAAATAATTTAAATGGTGGTGGAATGATTAAAATAAAGTGATACACATAATAAAATATATGAACAAAGTGTTAGAAGGATTTGGTGATGTCCTAAAAGGGAAAATTAAAAGTCACCTGAAAAACCTAGTCTTTATGATCACTGAGGTCAACTTAATAGTACATGGCCACAGTTTGGTAGGGTAGAATGACCTTGCTTTTACATATATTTAAACTGACAGTGTGCATGCAAGTGAAAATTATTAGGTTGAAAACATAAGAATTTTGGCAATCAATTTTGTCTGGATCTAAAAGTCACATGCAAATAAATATTCTGTTGTAGGTTGCAGAAAGTACCTTCCGGAGAGAAGGGAAAACTTTCTCTCTACCTATTTTTAGATTTTCAGCCATATTTTCAACAAAAAACAATCAATTTGTAGTGAAATGACAGTATGAAGGGAAGCAGTTCTATTCTTCCAAGTGCAGCAAACTGTGGGAAGGTAAATATATGGGAGTAAACTAATGGAATTAGGGTTGCAGATTTTGCTGTCCCCTCTATAGCCTGATAAGAGTTTTTTCTCCAATAAAGGGAGATATAATATCCTGCCTTTATACAGGAAAGGGGTAGCTTTTCTGTGGGTTTGCTACTGCTTAATTACCTTCAGCACAAAATAATTTTCATGTGAAACAGCATATTGTAGTGACGTATTCTGGGTTCTTTCAACATCCCTATGCACCTCAGTCTCCTTAGGGAGGAGTGCTAGTAATTGGAAGCAACATATGATGAAGGTTGGACTTCCATAACAGAAATCTTTTTTAGATTTTTAGAAATCGTTAGAAATATTTATAAATATTTTCCGTAACTATGAAGATACTTGTAAATGTAATACTTGAGTGTAGGGATATATTGGACTTTGGATCTCCTTTGAGTTCCTGAGAATATCAAAGAATACTGGATACCCAATTGTTGTGACTATGATATAATACAGTCTGAAAAGAGCATCATTTCTGAATAGTCACACAGATCAATTTGCAACCCAAAATAAATCAAGCTAGAAGTCAACTTGTGTAAAAAAAAAAAAAAAAAACATACATGTGGTAGATAATCTGAGAGAGAAAACGTTTACAGTGTTCATGTTTCATACATGTTGATAGATTTCCTATTATGAGGATTGAGTTCTTGATGTTATGTCATTTAAATTCTAATTTAGGCAGACCATGAACAGATAGACAAATATATGAACAACAACAACAACAACAAAATAATTGGTCTGAAAAAATGAAATAAAGTGATGTAACAAAAGACCAGGATATTAGGACCTTTATATGGAGTTGTTAATTTGAGGGGACATTAGATTAACATAAGTACAAAACATAAATATTAGATCCAAAATTAAATGTAGGCAGGAACATGCACTGAATGTTACTGTATCTATCTTGATCCTGCTCTATCATGTGGAAAAAAAAATCCGAGAATGATACCAACATCTAGAGTAAAGCAGAGAAATTATAGCTTCTTGGAGTAAGATCACCAATTCTACCAAATGACCAATTCTAGTCCTTAAAATCCTTGGAACTTTTTTTATCCCCTCTTTGGACTCTGTGAGAATATATACAGACTGTGCACAATAATTAGTACACAATATTAGGATTTGAAAATCATAAATCCTGAGCATGGAACTGTCAGAACCGTAGGTGTGATGAGAAATGAGGATTCCTCCATTTTGTGTATGCCTAGCAAGTAACATAAACAGCACCCAGTTACATTTAAATTTCTGATAAACACTGATTTTTCAATATGAATGGGTTCCAATGCCTCATGGATCACACGTATAATAAAAATGTTTCTTTAGTTTATCAGAAATTAAATTTTAACTGGCACCCTGTATGTTATTTAGCACTCCTAGGCTTCTGAGGTATAAACCTATTCTATAATATCTAATAAGTTGGTTAAAATATTGAATTCCATTGCTTAGAATTCACAATTGAGGCTCTGGAAGAATATGGAATATTTTAGAAAAACAGGACTCTCCAAAAAAACATTAGGCTATTGGTGTGTGTGGATGACTTATGTTCACTCTTCAGAAAGGTGCTAAAAGAGACAAATGTCAGTGCTACTAAAGAGAGAAGCTTCAATTTAAGCTGGCCTGTCTGAAAGAAGAACAGACATATACAGAGTTGTGGGCAAAGAGAACCTTTCTGCTTTTTGCCAGAGATCTGACACTGCTAAGTGTCCATAATTTGAAACTGCCAAATGGGACTTCTCTGCCTTATGGTGCAAGCCAAAGAAAATGAAAGTCAGAAATACTAGAATTTAGTTTGGCATCCAATGGGAAATAAATAAAAAAAGAAAACAGAAAATATAAGGGAGCCTAATACTTTATGCCCTCCCCCAAAAAACTTCAGTGGATGCTATGCTTGCCAAAGATAATAGCCTATATACATTTTATAAGATGGCAAGCAGAGAACAGGAGTGACAAGTTTTATCTACTGTTTCTTACTGGTTAGAGTCAAATACCAGACTAACGCCACAGACTGAGGCCTATATATCTGTGGCTAAAAGACAGAGAGTCCAAAGGTAGGCATCATATTAACATTTCATAATTTAAAAGATTGCTGCTGCTGGCCCTTGATAAGATGGCTACCTGTCTCCGATTAAGTCTTTGGGCAGCAGTCTACGGTTTCAACAAAATTCGAGCAATGGCATCAAACTGGAAGGGGACGTACATCAACAATGAATGGGCAGGGTGCAGATCATCAGCCTTGGAGATGAATCAATAATGTGTCAATGCTAAAGTATCCTGTCCAGTAGAATGCAGTAAAGGACCTTAACCAGTGATCACTGTATAGTCCTGCAACTTGTAGCCCTTTCTAACTTAGAATGTTTATTGTGGCAGCCTTGTTTTTCTCTTCACTATTATATTTTCTATGAGGAGAAATGTTTAAATACTCAGGTATCTCAAAGGTTAAAGATTTCTAAACAGAAACATCTGGACATTTTTAACCTACAAATACTTCACATTTATATTCTGGTGACAGTGCATATATTCTGGTGACACTGTCATATGTCACCAGAACATTGCATACAAATAAAGGCATGATAACTACATTTTCAGTTATATATTGGTATTGGTGCAGTTGCATTGGGTTAGAAATTCTTGGGTGTGTGTACATAAGTGAAGATAAATGTTTATATATTAATACATCAGGCATATATGTGAGGTCTGGGCTCTCAATGGATAAATGATAGCATCCACTGTTTATGTATTTTCAGTATCTGATTTCCCTATGTGATAGTAATCAGAGAGAGGACATTCTATCCATCAGATATTAGATTAGAAATAGCTTAGTTACTAGATTGACACCAGAACAGGAGGCTGTTTTCTTTGAAGCAGGTAGAGAAGTGTTACTCTTATGTGACCTATAAAGCTGAAAGCCTGACTTCAGAGTTCTCAGCCAGCATACACTCTGCCTTATGTGGATGTGAGAGAAAAAGAGAGAGATTAGGAAGAAGAGGGGAAAAATGAAAGAAAGCACCCAGAAAACAGTTAATATATCTAAAGACCCTATAGACTATCATTTTTATTATGGACTTTGCAACAACACATTTTTTGGTTGTAAAATTAATCTCATGGATGATATCCAATAATCTGTTCATGAATAAAATAGAAAAAAACTAAAATGTAATAGAATATTTATAAATATCAATGTGTAGCATATAGAAGAAAATATTATTGTATGACAATTTTATTTATGTGTATACATGATGGTTTTCCAATATTGTGATGCAAAACATAATTCTTACTTTGAGTAAGTTGTCAAAAAAACAAACATGTTGGAGTCCAATGATGGAGACATTTTTATCTCGTGCTAGTAATCCTTTTAATAATGTAGGCTATCCCCAGATTCCCTCTAATATGTACCTTCCAGTTTTATGTTTCTGATTTTAGTGTTATAGTACTTTATATACAATAATGCATTTAATCTTCACAACATCTCCATGAAGGAGGTACTGTTATTATCTCAACTGCAACATTGAGAAAATCGAAGCATACACAGTTTAGGTAATTTGTCTGAGCTCACTCAGTTTGTAAATGATAGAGTAAGGATTTACACTGTCTTTCCTATATAAGTAAAACAATCTCTTGGTAGGTAGGGGGAAAAAAATAACAAAAATCTGTATTTTTTAGAAATGTATAATGTAATGTTTTATGGAAAGTATTGCTGAAACTTGAAAAGACTAATATTAATTGTGGTGTCTTACAGTTGAAGTCATGTCTTATGGCTGAGATCTCCAGGCTGGTTCCCAACGTTTACAGGAAAGTGTGATGCTATGATTATTATTTATAAATTAGTGAGCATTCCTTGAATCCCTAAATTCCCCATTCAGATCTTTAGACTAAAGGGCTCATTGTTCACAATGACATTAGTAACTCTTTCTTCTTTAAAGCATATCATTAGGTATTTAATTCATTTTAGTTTCAAATTGTATTTATTGTATCTATCCAGAGTTCCAAAGAATGTTTTTGGTAGTTAAGAAAAAACGCTATTATATTTTAAAAATGGAGTATTGAATTTAAGGTGGAATTACCGACATACGATATCTAAATAATTCATAAATACTTAAAGTTATTAATAATGGGGTATGTGGATGAACCAGCCTTCTTATAATTGATTATATAGGGAGCATATCTAATTTTGCCTAATTGCTTTGATCTATACATACAATATAAGCAGTTAATGGATAATTTAGCTACTGTGCATAACTTTAGAGACATGAAGAATAAAATTGCTCATACTAATTCTTGTTTCTATAGATGACACCTTTTCTATGCTAGGCATCTTATATACCGCATTTCAGAACAATAATGAAACATAATAAACTGAGGCTTAGTGAGATTAACAAAACTGTCTGAGCTGCACAGTGTCATAGTAGAAGAATTAACATGTAGCTCTACATATTCCTGAGTCCAAAACACATACTTTCTCAACTAGAGTCTTGGACATTTTGAGGTACAAGTTTGAGACATAAACAAAGGAGCACAATGAGAAGTGTAGACAGCATCCTTTGTTTTCAGAAGAAGTAAAAACAGACTTAAGTAGAAAGAATATATTTCTGTGTCTATGTTAAGCTTGTGACAAAAAGATTAGTTATTAAAGGTAGTCAGTTTCACATATTAGGAAGACACCTTGGAGTACTGTGTGTATGTGTAACTGGGATAACTCTGTCAGACAAGGAGGGCTTATTAAGCATGATTGATTCTCTCTCTGTGGGAGACCGATGTGAGAGGTCATTAAAAAGCAACAGCTCTACAGAATTTGATGCTAAAATTTTGGAAGTCATTCATGTCTGGTTATCTTAATTAGATATTACAGTCAGCAATGCTTAAAATCTTTGTGAAACAGTTTTTGCCAAATTTAAAACACTTTTTATCAGCATGAAATTTTATTGGGAGAGTTGAAGAGACAAGCACTGCAGGGAAGAAGTTATTTTTTTTCCTTAGGTTTACATTTATTTTAAAGATCATTATGTCAGAGTCAAGATCAATATCATAAAATTAGGGTACAACACCCATAAATAGATAAAGAATCAACTAACTAAAAGAAGAGCAAGCACACCAAAATGTCTACATCCTTTTTTCAGAACAATTTTTCTCTTTTTAACTGTGATCTTATTTTTTATTCACATTAAGTATACTACCCTTCATTCTCCTGTTTAAATGTCCTAGTTACTCTTAGCAACATCAAATTATGATGTTGTCCATAGTGCCTTCATAGCTTTAAGTATATTTTACTGCTCTTTGACTTGCAGGGCATAATAGAAAGCTAAAATTTAACTTTCTAGTCTTTTTTTTGGTTCAGTAAATTCATTGCCTATGAGAAGTGAAAGAATAATAGGAGAAATAATTCTCCAGTGACTTAGTATTATAGAGTCATCTTACCAGATCTTCTCATCTGTGGGGCTCAGCTAAGCAGGACAGGCCAAGGGAAATGTAAGGGGGGCATGGTTTCTTCAATGACAGTGAAAAAACTTGGCATAACTGCTTGTGACAATTCTCATTGCCACCATAATAGAATTGCGAGATCAACCGGAAAATATTTAAACATGATCATGCAGATAAGTTTCTAAAATAAAGGTTTGGAGTTTAAATAATCTATCCTGATAACTGTAGTAAAATTGTACCTCCCTGTACAAAAACCTAAACTTAATGACAAATGTTATATGCCAATCAAAATCATTTGCTCCCCCCACATTGGAATAAAAGTCATTTCAAATCACTTTAATACATCCATCCTCTGAGAGAAAGAACAGTGCATTAGGCCAGGCATGTGGAAACACTGAATATAAAGTCTTGAGATCAGGGGACTCTGGAAATAATTTATTTTTTATTGTTCAAACCTATATGGGTAGTTGCATATCTCTTCACTTACTAGAGATATGCTAGATAAACTCCAACCATGTGAATTTGAAAGAATAATAGGAGAAATATTGACTGTTGTGAATAAGGTTCTATCTTCTAGTGTTAAATCTAAAGAGAAACTAGGAGTAAACAAGTGGCTAATGGGAAAGTAATTGACTTTGTGTGAATGCACACTCCTTATTCCCAAAAAGTAAATAATAAACTGAAAGGGATATATTATAATGTAAAAAAGGGAAGAATAGCCTTAAAATTACATAATTAAAATATATACATCTGAAAACTTACTATAGGAAAGAATGCTGTGTTAGAAAATGTATGCTTTGCGATCAAATATAAGAGACAGAAACATGTATACCAGTGTACATATAAACCCATACCAGAGATGGCAAGAAAGTGAGGAAAATCTTCAGAAGATAAAAAGTGAAGAGAAAGCACAAATTCAAAGGGATGAGATAATTTAGTTGTACCTAAGCTCAGCTCCTAGAGTTTATACATTCTTTTATGACTTAGAATTTGACAGAGGATACAAACCTGAAGTCCTGTTTACTAGAAATAAAATTATCCATCCCATAGTGGTTGATACTGACAAAAAAGCGCATTTCAGTTTGACTTTGAATAGGAAAGGAAAAAAGACCTCTTGACTATATTCAAACAGGTTAGGGACTAGAATTTACAACACACCTGCTTTAACAAAAACATAAGTGGATAATTTGGTATAAATAGACCTCAGTTACATAATGCCTGTTTTCCTGTGAGAAACGAAAGCAAAATTTATCTTAAGCAGAGCTCAACAAATTCCCTTAAAAGTGTTCATAAATTATAGACTCAAATTACAAATTCCAAAGCACATGAAGAAAGAAGCCACCATTAGAAAGATAGTAGAAACATTAAATAATCCCCCAAGATTATTTATTGAATTTATTATTTATTAAATAATTTATATTTATTATTTATTATTTATTGAATTTATCAGTTTGTTTTATATAGTAAAAGAGGAATTCTTAATTTTATTTTAAAATTTTCTAAGATTTAAAAATCCCAGCTTGGAGTTAAGAGACATATTTAAAAATCATAAACCACATAAGGCACGTATAGTTAAATTGATGAGACAAATTAAACATTAATGCAAAATGAATTACTACATAATGGTAAAATATTTCATTTAACAGGAATATATAGCCATCTTAAGGAAGAATATGCCTGATAAAATAGCTTGTAAGTAGATGGAATAAAAGTTAATAGAAATTCCAAGACATAAGAAAAAAAAATTCAAAATCATGTTGACAAATTTTAACACATATTTTCTCGGAATTGTCTGATAAATCAGAATAAGTCAGAACACTGAAGATTTGAACAATACAAAAAAAAACTTAATCTAATGAGCATATATAAACAATTCACTCAACAGCTGGAGGACACACCTTGTTTTCTGGAATCCATGGCACATTTAACATTAATCTTGTAATAAACAGTAAAGAAAACTTTAGTGATTAAAAAATGTGGTATTATACAGATTTCTCTCTGACAAAAGATAATTTGGAAATAAATTAAAAAATAATTGAAACATTAATTTGGGAAATAAAATATGACACATTGAAGGAAAGCACAGGGAAAAGAATAAATCATAATGGAAATGAGAATTTATTTACATTTGACTGTTAGCAAAAATATCATATGTAAAAACTTGTGAAACGTATTTAATAGAAGAGTTTTATTTTTAAATATTAGAAAGGAAGGAAGTCCATGTTAAGTGTCCAACTTAAGCATTTAGAGAAGGATTACAAGAATAAAGACATAACAAAGAATTTTTAAAAAATGCACAGGATCAACAAATGTAAATTCTTGTAATTCTAATGTAATCGACCTGCCTCTGACAATATTGATAAAGAAATAAAATTAAGAATTGAAAAGAAACTAAGAATGTAGTAGAAAGAGTAAAAGTTAATGAGAAAATGACAAAATTTCTGTTAATAAGGAAAAGTTGCTTTAAATGGAAATTGTTCTATGAAAGTTGAAATTTTCATAATTAACTAAAAAACAGATATGAGTAATTTCACCTTATTAAATAATGAAGTCAATACTTAAGCATTAACCAAAAAGTTATCATGCTCAATAAATTTTAATGATGAATTCTACCAAATATTTTGTAATTTTCAGTATACGGGTTTTTCATCTATTTAGTTAAGTTTGTTTGTTTCTTTATTTATTGGTACCATTATATTTCCAAATTTTCTTTTCAGATTGGTCATTGTTAGTGTACAGTGATTTTTGTATGTTGAATTAGTAACATGCAAATTTACTGAATTTTAAAATAAGTTCTAATAGTTTTATTTATCAAGTACTTAGGGTTAAGGTTTCTATATATAGGATTATGTCATATGCAAACAGCGACTTTTTTTTTTCTTTCTTTCCAGTTTGGATGCCAATTATTTATTTTTTTCTTGCCTAATTGCTCTACTAGAACTCCAGTACTATGGTGAATAGAAATGGTCTAGTTCCTGATCTTCGAAGAAAAGCTTTGTTTTTCTCCACTTTGTATGATGTTAGCTATCAGCTTTTCATATGTGGACTTTATTATGTTAGCTTTTTTCTTTATTCCTAATTGTTGAGAGCTTTATCATGAATTGGTATTGGATATTGCCAAAAGCTAGTTTTGCATTTATTGAGATGATCATGGGCTTTAAATTTTTTTTATTGTGTTAATATGTCATATCACAATAGATTTTTGTATGTTGAACCATTTTTGCATCTCAGGAATAAATCCCACTTGGTTACAATATATAAACCTTTTAATGTGCTATTGGATTCAGCTAGCTAGTATTCTGTTAAAGATTTTTTTTCATGTGTATTCATAAGGGATATGGGCCTGTAGTTTTCTATTCTGTGGTGTGATCAGGAACAGAGCCTCTCCCACACAAGTCAGAATGGCTATATTAAAAAAAAAAAAAAAAAAAAAAAAGGACAGCACGTGTTGATAAAGATGTAGAGAAATCAGACCATTGCATACTGTTGGTGGGACTGCAGCAAGTAAACAAATAACTCCATTGGAACACCCTCCCTACTCACCTGATCGGGCCCCCACTGACTTCTTTCTTTACCTAAAGATAAAGGAAATATTGAAAGGAAAAAGCTTGTGTGACGTTCAGGACATCAAGGGTAATATGACGACAGCTCTGATGACCGTTGCAGAAAGAGTTCCAAAATTGCTTTAAAGGATGGACTAGGTGCTAGCATTGGTGTGTAGCTTCCCAAGGGGCATAAGTGCCTGTAGTGATATTCAGCGATGAGGTAGGTAGCACTTTTTCTAGAATTCGATCGTGAACTTAATTGTCAGACCTCATATACATCTATAACGCTATGTGAGATATATTTACATAAATATAAATAATGCAGATAACTATATAATTATATGTATGTGATTGTGTAAGATATGTTACTTTTGGAAAAAGGACAATTACGTGTGTTTAATAAATATGAAATTGAAATCAGACTCAAGCAATACAGAAATCTTATCATCATCAGTAATTATCAGTATTCCATAAACATAACATCAAACATATATATATATGTACACTTTATATATAATATGTAAAATATATATCTATATCTGTCTATATCTATATCTATATATATTTATATTTATATATGCACACATATATACATATATATGTATACACACACACACACACACACACAGATATATATATGTAAAATCTTTGTGTGTATAGTCCTTAGCTTATTCTGTACCCATTTTCTAGAATTCTTCAGGAATTCTACTCAGCTAAACTACCTATTCCATCTTTAAAACTATCTGCTTCATGAAACTTTATATATACATATATATTGCTATAAATATACACAGATATGTGTCATATATATCTATATATATATATGTTTTCTTTATTGTTTGTGTTATGTCCTGCATTTTTCTTCTAAATATGTTGTAACATCCAAAATCCACTGCAATAGTTTTTCTTTAAAAATGTAAACATTTTACATTAAACATGAGAACAATTTTAATTACCCAAAATATAATATTTCTGGAACTCTATTTTTTTTTTCTAAATCAAGTTTCTATCTAGTACAAGTTCTGTTTATTATGTAGATTTTAGTTTAATATTAGTTGAATGCCACTTTTTTGGTAATGTGTTCTCTCAGCTAAGTTGATGTGAAAACTTTCTTAATTTGCCTTAATTTTTAAAAATGTAGTTGCTCAATAAATAATCTAGGCTGATAGTGTTAACTTTATCCCTTTGAAGAAACCATTCCCATAAACACTAAATATACTTTAACTCCCTTAATTTCTCCTAACTTATTCCATGTGTATTATCCAGTTTAATTGTATAAATATTCTACATTCTGGTAGACATAGTCACAATGTTTTATAAAGTTAATAATAATGTATGTTTACACGTTCTTTTGCTTTTTAAATTATTTCTTTTATTTTTCTGCTTTCACAGGATTACTTTCTTCTTAAAAAGGTCATCTAGGAGTGTAAGTTTACTGGGAATGAATTCTCTCAGTTTTAATAATACAAAAGTACATTTACTTTACCTTTATTTTTAAAGTAGCAGAAATATAGAAGTATATCTTAGCAATTATTTTTCTTCACTTAAAATAACATTGTTATATATTATTTTACTATTTCAAATAACATCTCTGAGTCAGTCTTAATGTTACTTCTTTGAAAATATATTTTCCTCTGGTTGATTTTCTGAAATTCTAATTTTCTTTGATTTTTAAGCATTTTTACTGTGCTGTGCTCAGGTGATGTTTCTTTATATTTATCCTCATGTAGGTTGTTCAGAGATTCTAAAATATGTAGTATTATGTATGTAATCAGTTTAGAAGAAAATAACCAATGCATTTTTTCAAATGTTTCACATTCTCACCCTTCCTCCTTGAATACCAAATACTTATGTTTGACCTTTTTATTATGCTCCACAATTCCCTTGCACTCTTTTTTGTAAGTTCTATCTTTATTTGCTCTTTGTACTTACAGTTTAATCTGGATATAGTCTATTGATCTATATTCCAATTTGCTGATATTTCTATAACTGGGATAGATGAGCTGATAGTTCCACTGTTAATCAGGAGAAGGAATATGAAACAAAGAACAGATTACATTGCAAGAGCTGAATCTAAGAAGAGAAAGAAGGAAAGAATGAGTTAGCTTTTGAGCATAGAGAGTTTAAAATCTCCACTCAATATTCACATGGAGGTGAATATTGAGAAACACTGTAAATAAAGGTCAGCGTTAGAAGTTGGTCCATATTTTCCAAATAGGATTCTCCTACCCTATGTAGTGCTAGCTTTGATTACTGGTCTTTTCACTCAACAGTTTCCTCTAATTATTCTTGTTCTCGTCTCTCTAGACTATTAATAAACCAGTATTGTCCCTCCATCTAAATTCTTGATTCCTGTTTCCACCTTGACCCTTAGCTCTCTTCCCTAGGAAAATGTTACTTCTGTGGTTGTACTATGTGAACTACAGCTGTGGGTTAAATGCTGCAGCCTCCCAAAGTGCTTGGACAGCCCTTTCTCTGTCTTCCAGAAGAGAGAATGATAGAAACTTAAAGATAGAGTCCTGAGATAGAACCCTAAATGTTCGTATTGTCAATATTATGTTGTCAGACATATAAAGACAAGTGAATAGGAGAAATCCACAGTTCTTATTTGGCAAACTGATGAAGGAGAAACAGAGTGAGATGAGAGGAAGGAGATATAATCATAAGAGAAAAAAAGAAAAGGTAAGGAAGGAAATAATGCTGAAGTTAAGGAAAAAACCTAAAGGGATTCCACATTTAAAGAGTCAGTAAATAATGAGAAGGCGTATATAAAGATGTAATGTCTCAAAATCATAAGTGTACAAAGATTGCTTACAAAAAAAAATCCCTCATACACATGCATATACATGTATTCTATCACTGTGATAACATACATTCATTAGAAGATAGACTCATTTTAAAAGTTAGTATCCTTCATTTCTATTAGATACCAGTATAATAGATATTATAAAATACAGTTGTTTGTTGATTTTTGGGAACCACATTAAATTTAATAACTATAAGATCATAAGTTTGTTTATTATATCTATTATTAAATGTTAATGCCCCAAATATTGTCTGGCTATTAGAAGTCATTCAATAAATGTTTGTAAATACATAAATGAATGTATGATACAAAATGGATCTCTAGTTCATGGCTACTGATTAAAACAAAGAAATGGGATGAAGAATGCATATTGAATAGGAACAAAACGAGTTCTCCGAAATTGGAGAGGATGAATGAAGTGTCTTCGCGTACCCTCTGCATTTGGGAAACATTAAAGTAGATGAAGGTCATAAGCTGTGGCAATTCCCATTAGGTAACCCTGTTGTAGTAGATAAAGTCAGATGCAAAGAAGAAAGTGTTTGGAAGTGGCCGCAAGATATGAGGCTACTTTCCTTATATTTTGAAACTGCTGTTCATCTAGTCAAGCATATTCACTACATGCTTACTAAATGTCATACACTTTTCTAGGAGTTGGGACTGGAACAATATGAAAAGCAGACATGCCTCCTGGCCCAATAAACCACAGTATAGGACGATGAAAGCTTGTAAACTTAATGCATTACGACAGTCAAAATTTACTACCTGTAACTTAGATGGACTAAATACATAACTTCCTTTACTTTCTGTAATGTGTCTCCCTACATGTAGAGCAAAATTCCCCATCTTTGACTCTTCTAATTTAAAATCTTTTACTTTCACTTTGTCTCTTTCAGATGATTATCATTTCAAGGTTTACATTCAGTCAAGTCTTGAGTCCCCTCTATGCTTTCTCTTGAGGAAGTTATGGATCATGCTGGTGGCACAGAGAAAGAGAGTGGTCTTTTCATTATATGGTTCTTGTACTGAACAAACTCCAAACAGATTCACTTCATGCTTTCTAGTGACTGCCCAAAATGTCCTGGAGTGAGCTGATATGTACCTACCTAGTCCTGACTGTGTGTGTGTGTGTGTGTGTGTGTGAGAGAGAGAGAGAGAGAGAGAGAGAGAGAGAGAGAGAGAGAGAGAGAGAGAGAGAGAGATACTGAACTGTACCTTCTGTACCTATTACTAAAAATATCTCTGGATTCTAGTTTAGATGACATTCTTGAGATCACCGGTTTCTATAGTTTTGTTGTTGTTGTTGATGTTGTTGCCATTTTGTTTTGTTTTTTCACATAACAGACACTGATATATCTGTTCTATTAGCATATTTTTAAACTGTAGACTGACTCCTGGAATTTACAGGTTGCTTTTTCTCCCCTAGGCTGGTGTGGGTAGTACTCAAAGTGTTGAACTCTGGACCACTTGCCTAAATACTTTCATGGCAGTATTTTTTTTCTAATCCAGAGTTTCAGGACAGTGGTTGGCATGTTCAATCGTAAATGTCTCTAAGACATTGAACATTTTTGAAGGTTATGTTCTTGGAATCCAGAAACAAGAGCCCATACTGTGAGATTTACAAGACCTTCCCTGGACATACCTGAAATATACCCACATCACCCCTGTGTGTGTGAGAATGTGTATGGTGAGTGTGGTGTATGTGTGTTTGGATGGGGGATGATTTGGAACCTTCAAGAAATTTATTCCTTGCCTCCTATTCCTTTCTCCCCTTCTGTTCCATTCAGTATCAAAAGGAACTTCTACTTCTCATTTCTGTCCTCTAAGATTGTGTTCTTTTCTCATTCATTGTACCTTGTGTCTATCTGATGACTAGTGACAGGGATAAAAGTCTGTTTTATCCAGGAAGGAAAATATTTTTTAAAGTCCCTTGTATATCATCAGTAAAGAGTAGTAAGTATTCCTATTTTGGAAAGTAAAAAATAAGAGTTCCTATTATGGTGACCTACTCGGAACTTATTATAGTCGACATAATATAATAAATATGTGTGAAACTAGAATAAGAAAACAGAAAAAACAAACAAACAACTGACCAAACTGCTGATTAAATTAGTTTAGTTCCCTGTATGAAAAGTTGAAGGCTAATTTTTATATTCAGCGAATTTGTTTTCACTGATTCAATTTTATTAGTGAAATATTACATAACTTTAGAAGTATTAATTACTAAGTATATTGGAACTGTATCTATGTATTTCATGACTGTTGAACTTTGTATAAATAGAATTTATGAAATTCCACTTGAACATATACACAATTATTTCTGCTATTTTTAGGTAGATAGAAAAAGTAAATTGGATGTCTATTAATTTTAAATTTTTCAATTTTATCCTGAAGCAGCAAGCAATTGAAATTAAATGTGCCATGACAATTAATTTAATATTGTATCATTACGACAATAGTGAAAATAACTTCATGGACAAATATTAATGGCAAAGTCATATATATTAAGGATTTTATTATAATAATTTATTGGTCAGCATATCTGTAATGGAAGTCTGTTAGCTTTTTTATATTTATTCAAGTGTTAAGAGCAAAAATATTCTAACATATGCTTTACTGGATAATATGCAAATCCTTCAAACATTAATGTTTGGGTATTTTTATTGCTCAAATTCAAACAGAAAGATAAAAACTGAAAATAGAAGTATTGTACTTTACTTCTTAAACTTTCCTGTGAAGCAGTTATTTCTCAACTGGATAGTAACTACCCTTTGCTCATTCATGTCCTGGTAATCTGGACATTTGGTCCTAACTCTTGGCTAGGGTAAGAAGAAGTCTAGTCTAAACTAGTGATTTATAGTGGGCTATGCATAGTTTAAAATCTTTCCCTTGTGGCACCCAGGGCAACCTTGCTTATTGGCAGCTCAACGTGGGATCACTGGTCAGAGAATCTACTTTGGCTGCATATAAAACTCCAAAATGGGAAATTTTGGTGTTTCTCCACAAACCAATATTGGTTTCTCCTCAAACCAATATTCTTTCCACATATATTTGTGATTCCTCTCCAGAGATAAAGCTAATTCTGCATAATTCAAAAATGGACATTGGAGAGCTGGTCCTGGAATTCTCTGTGGCCCTCAAAGCTTGTCTGTGCTTTCTTTTTACTTTTCTTTTTCTTTTTTTTTTTTTGCTGTACTATTTCCTTGTCTTAACAAAGTTACACATAAGTATGCTCAGTGAGGTCTTATGAATCATTGCATTATCCAGCTTATCCAATCCCTCTACCAAATGCACATTCATATCACTATTTCTTTTTAAGTCTCTTGGTAGTCACCTCTGCAGTCCTGACAATATGCTTATATCTCAGTTTATCAAACTTAGACAATATCCATTAAAATATTTTGATGGAAAATGGTCTTATTTAAGCTACCCCCAACTATCTCACATATTTTTGCTAGTTTTGTATTTCATAATTCATCAGCTTTAGACAATCTCGTTATTGATAGAGCATAAGTGCTCCTATACTCTCGTCAATTTCCAGATAGTTGTATCTTCCAACTTCCAGCAATGAATATTTTATTTCCTGTAGGTTCTCAAAGTTTACAGCATTTAGATTTTGAAATGATGAGTTTTTATGAGTTGTGTAGGGTAAATAAAGTGAAATTTTCTCAGGTCTTCTGGATATTGAAACTACAAACACATACTCTGAAATAAATTTAAGAATCTCTCATTTAAGATAGTCTCCTGTGAGACTATCAAAAAGTGTGATTATTTGTCTCTCAAGGAGATGAGAAAAGTTTTAATTGAGTTTTCCTTGTTTATTAGCATAAAAACTTGTATGACATTTTGTCCAGTCTCTGTTAGTTTCTTAGTGACTATCTGCAAGCATATAATATGATTGCATACTCAATAACACATTTCACTTTCTTTCTTCTGTATTGGTATGGAGGATTCTTTCTGTTGGTAGGAATTTTTTATTTCCCTCACAGTTGTCTATAGGTTGATTCTAAAAATTAAAATCCAGTGCGGTGTGCTTACAAACTTATGATTATAGAAATCTTATCCACTGATTAAATTGATAGAAAAGGATAGATGGTATATACTGAAGTCATTAAATCTTTACAATTTGAATAAGAATATTACAGACATAGAGAAAAAATGGATTCTCTTTACGTAGTACACAGTTGCTTTTGAAAAATTATATCACAAATTGCATTATAATTGGAATATGACTGTGTTTCATAGATTTTGTTTTACCTAGAGTATCTAATAACCTTTTTTTCATTTTTATGAAAGGTATTTATAACTATTTCATTGATAAATACACCGTGTGAGTGCCTTATGTAATGCCACATGTATAAGTGAATCCTACTGCATGTTGTAGAATGTTGCATCTTGAAGGGGTTCAGAGTATGCCCTCCCAAAATATGCCACTTTGGTATGACGATTATTTTCAGTTAGATGCAAATGAGAATCAACAGATGCAGAAAGAAGCCTTCTTGGAGATTCCTTTATCTCACTAAGAGCAAGAACTTCTGAGATACAAGGACTGCCATACATCTCTCTAGTGAGATTTTTATGGCCACGAGAAAGAAGTTCAGTGGACTTGTACTAACAAATCTTACTCCACTAGTGTCCCCATATATTTACATCCCCACCTCTTGCTGCCCCTAAAAGCCTAAACTCCTTTTCCCTTTGCCTTGTCACTTACTTATGTATTATTTTTTAAAGATGTTACATAAGCTCAAGTTCTAACTAATCCTTTGAGTTCCTCATCACTGAGGTTTCTCCCTTGTGATGTGTGCTGTATGTG
Organism: Rhinolophus hipposideros; assembly: GCF_964194185.1. Lineage (NCBI taxonomy): Eukaryota > Metazoa > Chordata > Mammalia > Chiroptera > Rhinolophidae > Rhinolophus > Rhinolophus hipposideros. The sequence continues at coordinate 90,919,990 of NC_138048.1, forward strand.
TTAACAAACTCTGATTGTTCTTCTTTTATTAATGCCATTTGTCAGTATAATTTGCAAAGCCCCAGCCAGGGAACAGAGGAAAGTGGAGGAAAAAACTTAAGTTTTTCTTTCTCTGTGCTCCTCAAATATCAATAACATAACATGTTGATAAAAACAAACAAACAAACTGACTTTATTGCTCACCAGAATAAAGGAGAACATTCATGTAGAGCTTGGGCAGTATCTTGGAGTGAGGAGGCAAGGTCAGAATTTATTAAGAATCAGAAATTTGGTTTAAGGCAAGTCTTGCAATGTTGGTTGACATAATAAGGATTGGGTAAAATTCATGATACAATAATCCTGGATTGGTAGAAAAACAGGATGAGGATTTTGAGGCATGGAATTCAAAGAATCCTAGAACACAAACTGTCTGTTGATGCTTTGCATTAAAGATCTGAGGGGATTTTCAGGAAATTTCACAATGAACAATCAAACCATAAGCCTGGGCTTAGAGACTCTTGGAAAAATATAGTGATATTAATGAATACAGTAAAATAGCAAAGTCATGTTACTGTAGTGTTAGATTAGAATTTCTGGGACAGGGGCCTCTGAAGTACATTCTAAGTATTCCCTAAATGATTTTAGGTTTCCTGGGAAAATACATGCATACATACATTCTTTCATAACAGTTTTTTCTTCTGAACATGAGAGGCACTGAGGCATTTAGTTTTGTAGAAATGCTGTTTCCAGGAGTGAGCCTAACAGTAGAGCCATGATCACAATGGTGACTAACAGAATCAACCTACAGTTAGTAAAATGCAGATGATAGATTTATCTTGGACCTGATTAAAACATTTCTAGGTTTTCTAGTCCTTTCCAGGCAGTTCATTACCCTTTCTTTTTTTTGTTTGTTTGTTTGTTTAAACATTGCTCTAGAAGTCAATGCTGCACTGCCCATGACACTTTACAACATCTTGGTGGAGTTCAAAGTCAGGGAAGAATGATTGGCAAACATTTCATCATTAGCATAACCTGTAGTTAATACCCTTCTCTGCAATGTATCCCATCACTCCCTTCTCTGTTCCCAACTTTTAGCTTCTGTAGTCTGTGACTGGGACAGAGAGTGCTACTGCAGGCTTTTCTTATGTGTGCATTGAACCATAACTCCCTCCACTCTCTTTGATGTAGCTGTAATTTTCCATCTGCCTCTCATTTTCCAAACATGTGTCAAAATCTCTGTAACAACAATTATTCTCTTTCCTTCTATCTCCATGCAGGATTCTACTCTATTTTTTTTCCCCCTTAAGGAATCATCAGAGGGACAGGAGAGAAATATATTTGATATATCGATACAAATATCAATGCCATTCACATTACCTTCTTTTCAATGGTCCAAGTACAGGACTATGAATAAAATGTGTTATGACAGAATAAAATAAAACTGAACTTAGACAGTGTTTATCCAAATAGCTATATGAATTTATATATGTATATGCCTGCTTTTGAAGATTGAGGTTAAAGTTTCTTTGTTAAGAATTTAAAAAGGAAATTTAAAAAATTGTCATCTATTGTCTTCCAATTTGTAGCTTCAGTGTTTTCTTTTCCACTCGTTTTAATGAAAATATACCATATAACTGGGTTGAATTCACTTTATCACTATCTCCTTACTGCTCAGGGATTACTCTTGTTGTGATTTTGCCTTGTGAATAATTTTCAAAAATGGAGCTCTCGTATTTAGACAGCTTTCTTGCAGCACAACACCCCATAGCCTGCACTGCCAGTTATTCTGGATGCCTGTCTCGCACATCAGGTTGTGCATATCAAAGACAGAATTCCACATTCATCTCTAATGCTCTGATACTCATATGTTGCATACTCAGAATCATTACAAAGATGTAGAGAGTTACCATGTTAGAAAAGCTTGTTTACTAGGTTTTTGTTTGTTTGTTTTGTTTTATTTTCTTTTTTTTTTTTTTACTGTATCAATTTTGGTGGTACAAAATTTAGGGCATGCTATATCATTGGGACACTATAACTAAGAGAACTATAGTACTTGGGAAAAAAATAGGTTAATTTCATTTTGAATCAGAATAATAAAAAGCATCTGTTTGCTTAACTATGGTTTAAACATGTTTTTGAAATGTTAACTCCTGATATATCAGACGAAAGTTAAAATAAATATCTGGAATGCTGAGAAGAATATCTGATGATCTTTACCATCCCGGGGAGAGCAACTCCTGCCCTCCCAAAGTAGAAGCAGAAGCTGCAAACTTCATGTTTACTTCACTCCTAGAAGAAGGTATATTGAGATAATACTTGGGTGGAAATTCTATAATTAAAAAACAACAACAAAAAATCAGTGCTGTGAGTGTTGTCAGTGAAAATGGTATAATAACTCTAAGGGCCCAACTCTCCACAGAAGCATGGAAAACAAAAGCAAATACTGTCAGAAACAATTTTGTCATAATTCTGAAAAACAGGTTTACAAGCAACCAAGCAAATGCTGAATTGACAAAAAGGCAACTTTAAAATGATAGGAATGTGTTTTGGCATTTTCGCTTGCCCTTGTCACACTGCCCTTCCCAGCTCAGTGGCATTCTTGAAAATTGTAGCCCACATTCCTCCTGTGGGGCCCTTAGCCCTTCCCCCACTTTGCCTATAAGAAGCCTTCTATTTTGTACAGCTCCTCAGAGTGACTTTCTACTTGCTAAATGGGATGCTGCCTAATTTTTGAATCGTTCACTAAAGGCAATTAAAAGATCAGATTCAGGATAGTCAGGAGATGTTAAGGTGAGGTCTCCATCAGTAGCAAAACATATTAGCCATTTTGATTTAGAAAGGAGAGCTCTACTTAATAGATTGACTGGGCTGTATCACATAGCAAAATAGAATGCTTATCAGTGAAAGGTCCCGGTTGTTTGTAGTGGTCAAGATAGAAATATTCTCATAACTTTATTAGATACTCTCACTACGGAAACTTTTTATGTTCATTCTGAGGGATCTGCTGTCCTATGAGAATGGGGTTTAAGGTAGAAAGTGTAGCTCTAAATCAACTAGAATTTGGCAAGATTTCTCATTAATTTTCATTGTATTTTCCCCTTGGTTGTTAATAGTTTACCAGAGACCCTTTGAGTCCCATCAACTCTGGGAGGGGTTTACATGGGGCCCCTCCCAGAATTGATGGGATATGGGGACACTCAAACCAAAGAATTTGTATAGGACTTTTGAGAACAATCTTTTTCCAATGTCCCAGTTGATTACAAATGAGACATCAATCTTTGGGCCAGCATTTTGATGGTGGACCCCTAGGATGGCTCAATACGAGAGTCCCAGGTGTTATTTCAGGTCTCTGGCCTTGGAGCCCTTGGAGCTGGTAGGCCAACAGATTGTAGGAGTTTTGTTTGTGGTCTTGCTGTAATGTCCTTTCAAATAACTCAGCTATGGTGAGAAGGTACTTCAGACTGCTGGCCTTCCATCCTGTTTTTTGCAGTTTTATTGATCTACTAATCTCAAAAGATAATATGTTTACAAATAGGGCAACTAAAGCAGGTTGGGTGACCCTATTTATTGTATAAAGTCTGCCACAGACTGATCTTTCCTTTGTTTTCACATTTGAATAATAGACCAATCAGGGTGGGCAGGAAATACTCTAGGAATGGCTTACAAAAGATCAGTTGCTAGTTTGAGAGCTTTTTCTGCTAAAGGATCTCTAATGTCATCCTCGAGTTTAGCCACATTCCTTCCTGCATCCATTTTTGGGCTTCACCAGGCCCTACCAACATGGGCACAAGGTGACAAAGAGCTGGCATCCTCGGGTCATAGGTCCCAATAATGACTCTAAATTGTTCAAAAAACTTTTGGGGCTCCTCCCTAGTTAAGGGATTTTGTTAACTATGGTCCTTCGTTTAATCTTTGATGAGGAGTGAAAGACACTTGAGGAGCCTCCTCTGCAACCTCAGGTAGTTTTATTTTAAAACGTAACTGTTTTTACTGTCTCTCTAGAGTGGAAAGACTGTTCAGAGACTTAGTAAAACGTGAGTACTCAGGTAAATAAAGATAGAGGGGAACAGTAGGAATCATGTCCATCTTTTCATCTTTTGTTTTAAGTACCTCTTGTGTTTTTAATGTTTCATGAGCTTTTTGTAACTAGACTTTTAATAAAGCTATTTCAGAATTTTGAAGCCTTTTGGAAGCATCTGGATACCAGTGAAAATAGGCATTTTGTTCTGTTTAATTCGGGAATACTTATTTGCAAGTTCACTGTTAAATTAATAATCTTGTCTAATTGGAACGTTCCCCATAATGGCCATTGTAATTCTAGGTTGTTTTTAGTAACATTTTGCCATTTTTGTGGATATTTACAGTGTCTGGAATTATAGTTCTTAGATATAAAATAAGCAGGTGTACTGGAAGGTTGTACACTTGACTCTTCAGAAATTAAGATCCCATTTCTTTCAGCTAGCCTTTATCTACACAAGACAAACAGACAGGTGTATCTGAACACTCCAGCAGTTACCAGTTACAGCTGCTTGGCCCACAGGAAGGCTCTGTTCGCACCACTGATCATTCCCAGTGATTAACCTGGAAATGGGCGGAAATGCCTGAACCAGCAGACATCCAACGGGGACTGCACACAGATTCAAAACAAATGGGGAACTGTAGCTACCTCCAGTGGTTCCCGATTTGGAATCTGTGACAGGATTGCAAACGGATTAGGAATCGCAGACTAAATGATCAGGAGTTCCCAGTATGGAATCTGTGAACAGAATCAAGAGCTCGGGTTAACCAATCAAATGGAAAATTGTCTGCACTTCCAGCAGCTGCCAGTGTGGAACTAGTGAATCCAGACAAATGGGGAACTGGCTGGAAAACCAATCAGATTGAGAGTTTGACAGAGAGAGCCAAGCTCGGAACTGAGAGGCGTTTACCCGTAGTACTTGGAAACAGCAAGAAAGGCAGTGAACTGAAAATGAGGTTTGCACATATCATGCCTATGTTTCTCATTGTCCCCCAGTGCCATCAGAAGCTTGCTTTGGATTCCATGGTAGTCACCAAGTCTGTTAAAAAAATTAAGAAATAAAAAATAAAAAAATTCAACCCAATGAATTGTAAAGATTTAATTGAATGATTTATGAATTGGTCAATATTTCTTCTAGCAAGTAGAAAGGAGCTTCAAGAAGCTCTACAAAATGGAGGTTTTATAGGCAGAAGGGAAAACGGATAAGAGAAGACCGAATTACCTCATGTTCCTTTGGGAGATGGCAAGACTATGTGGCAAATTACCTTATTGACCCTGACTAGAAAATTCCAAACTGACAAGATAAGACTACACTCTTGGGGAAGGTTGTAACTGCAATTAGGTTAGGTAAAGTCCTGGTTTGGTGACATGGGCTAAGCTCCATTTTGTGCCTGTTGTTTCTTTTAACAAAGGTTAATGAAAAACCTTTCTCCACACCATAGGAGAGTCTGAAAATAATATAAGCTGAAAGGTGATAAACCTTCACTGCAAAATCCATTGGTCTTGGAAACATTTTGGAAGAAGTTAAGGAACAACAATGTATGTTAATCAATTAATGTTCCCTTCAAATTTTAAACTTCTATCACTAAATCAAATGACTGCCTGTAAATAGAAATGTTTAGACACATGGTTTCAAGTAATATTACATGCATCTCCTATGTGGGAATTGTTTTTACTGAGCCTTCGTTGTTCTAAGATTTGTGCCTGAGAACCTGCAAGCCCAAAGAACACAACAGGTGACTGAGTGTGAGATATCGGTTTATTGAGATTTACTGACGGGGGAGAGTCCCTGGTGGCTGCCAGCGGGAGGGGTAGTGATGTGCATGCAGGCAGAGAAGAAGCAAGGTTATGTAGATACAGCAAAGCAAAGAGCATTTCGTGGGAGAAATCATCTGGCAGGCCCTGCAGACCTACTCCCAGGTACACAGCATCCCAAGAAGTCTGGAGACCTTGACTGCCGGCCAGCATATAGAACTGGCTGTCCAGTAAGCGGGGCTCCCATGGAGTCAGGAGATCTTGACTGCCCGCCAGCTCCTCTGCCTGAAGGCCAGGTGCCTACGGGAAGGTAGCAAGATATTTTTATACTGCTATGATGTGTTTTAATAATATTTATCTGGTAGTTCTCCCCACTTTAAATTATCCCTTATATCAAAGTCTCAAGGTAAAGAGGCACCATCAGAATAAAGTGGGAATAAGGGAAAAAGTATTCCACGCATGAATGTATTCATACTTACTCAATATGAAACTTTTTAAAAAGTATATGTATGAAAAAATAAATACCTGCTTTTTACTTTAAGTGGATAATTCATTTAGAAAGCATATTATGGTAAATTTAATATAATTTTTTCTTAAGAAATAAAATGCCTGCTTCCCAAATTTTTCTCAACAATGCAAATTAATGTTAAAGTCATTGGATGTTCACACGTACTGGGACACTCTGACCATATTACATATTTTTCTGTATTGACTGTTTGCACAGAAGGTACTTTTTTTTTTCCTTTCCAACATTTTTGTTTATCTTACTAGATATTTTGCTGAGTTGACCAGGATTATTATAATTAAATAGCAAATAACTTAATTCAAATTAATGAGGAAATTCAAATGACTGTTCTGAGTAAATATATGAGTTTTATTTAATCAATAATTATATGTTTTTACACCATTTTACTATTTTTCTTTGGTTTTCTTTTTTTCTCCCTGTCCCCCCACCCTTGGGAATTCATTTAACTATCATCCATTGAAAGTTCGCCTGTGCCCTCATTATTCATGGAAACAGAAGCAAAGAAAACTAAAGAAGCTTTTGTTCTCAAGCAGTCAAAACAAGATTTGCCAACAATAGTCACAAAAGAGTGGATTCAGTAATAATTAGAGATTTGAAGGCTCTCTGTGAAACTTGTTCTTCAGAAACCCTTAATCCTTCCAGTTTTTTCTTCCTTGTGTATTCTATAGTTCTGACTTCTGTCAAGCGACATGTAGTATCTGTGCCTGTAGGAAATTTCTAAGTTAAGTATATACTGGAGGTGCCAAAAAAAAAAAGTACACATTTTAAGAGATGTTATCTATGTATTACTTTTCGAAGTTGAATTGAATTATGATAGCAATGTGTAGTACTATGACATTCGCTCAAAAGATTGTGTAAATCAAATGAATGCTAGTGTCATTCATTGTATTACAATTTTAATACAGTTTTTCCTTTCTTAAAATGTATATACATTTTTTTTGGTGCCCTCTGTATATGCAACACAAGTTTTCTCTCCAAGACTCGATACCTATACATTGCAAATAAACCTTTATGCTGCAATACATAAGCACATAAAGGCATTGACTTAGTAAATTAAAAATATTGAGCTCCTGTTAGGACAAGAGTATACAATTAAATGGTATAATGTATGTAAAGTATATGAAATGGTTTTATACTCTTTTCTGTGGTAGTAGTATTAGTAGGATAACGTTTTATTATGTAAAACCAAAATATGTGTATGACTTGCTGTGAACTTACTTTATAATGTTAAACTTAAAGGTGACCTTCCAGAGTATAATTACCAACTTCCATTAAGTAGTTTAAGGGCTGTTGTAAGTTAACATTATTATTTAAAATATTTAAACATCTGTGTGATGATAAACAAATTGCATTGAGATAATACTAATAGATCAACAGCAAGCATAAGGACCCCATTTGGCCAAGTCCAGCATCTAAGGCTGTCCTTTGTTTAGCGTAGGTCTGTATGGCAGAAGACAACAGAAAACACAGGAAGATATTTTTAAAATCCTTCTAATAGTCATATATTTTCTCAAGTGTCTAAAATCCGTCTCTCCTTTTCTTTCCTTCCTGAATAATTTTATCAACCAGGAAGTCCTTGTTTGATCTAAAATTTAATCTAATCTATGAAAAATAAGGCTAGTCAGTGTGGAATTTGGCAAGGACTATTATCTGAACTATTTCTTGAATTAACCTCTGTCGTGTAATAGAGACTATAAGACTCTTGGGAGTGACAGTAAAGTGACAGAAGAACACCTGGTTATTGGCATTTCATCCCTTATAATAGATGCCCAAACAGGTCCCCAGACAACTGCAGAAATTACTAGGGTGTGTTAGACCATGACAGTTTATAAATTATTACCAAGCGTAATATGAAAACGGTTTTCTAATCTTTACTATCATCTCTGAAGGAAAAAGTACTATTTGCCTTTTGGGAGGAAAACTTAGCTAAGTATTCCAAAGAAAAAACATTAAAATATATACCTAAGATAAGTATAATGAAAACAGATAGTAAAATCAGACAACAAAATAAAACAGTAGGAATATTCGAATGTAACATAGATATAATAAATTTAATGTATATCAAATAATAAAAAATATAGATACTTGCATTCTTTATGCTCAAGGAAGTAATCCAGCTGTAAGTTACTATATAAAATATAAAAATTTAAACAGAAAATAAAAACAATGGTATAATATTGGCATTGGAATTAATACCACATTTTAATTAATCCTACATTTAGTTGTGTACAATGCAAAGTATAAATTGAACTTTCATATATTCATTTTAAACTAGTTCTGGGATGATCTTCACAATGCCATTGGTAGTAGAGTCAAATTTAGGAAAGATAAATCTTATTGACTTAAGCTTTTGCTAAAAAATAAACAAACAACTAATCTGGGTATGTAACCAAACATTTCCAAATATAAGCTAATTAATATATAATTATATGTAATGTGTACTATGTTATATAATATATAATATATAATATAATATAATATAATGCACATATACTACATAATGTATTCATATATATACTAATGTTGATATTGGCGGGTTTCTATTATGAAGGTGCTTTTATTTCCTATTGTTCTTTTGTCTTTGAGTGATCTTTGAGTGATTATGGAAAAAAATTAAATGCACAAATAACATGAGCTATTGTCTGGAATAATGTTAGACTACTTTGTTGACTACTGGTGGTAATTCAAACATTATATATCCCTTTATTTATTTATTTATTTGTTTGTTTATTTATTTATTTATTTGATTGATTGTTTGTCTGTTTGTTTGTTCCTTCTGGAGAGTTGCCTGGCTAGATGTGGCTATTTCAGTTTAGCTTGGTTTCAATTTGATTTGGTTTTCTCCTCAAAGATGGTTAATAATTTCTTACTCAGTGACATCTATCTAGGATGTATCCAGGATGTAACGTGAATCTCACAGTAAGCAGATTTCCTTAAGGAGAATTCTAATACCTACTGCTGCTGCCTTTTACTCCATTGGATGTTTTCATTTCTTCCTTCTAATTCTTTCATCTTAGTTACAGAAATTCCTTATTTTATGCTTTGTGAATTTAATAATGGATTCAAAATTTAATAACTTCAGAACATTTCTACAAATGAGTAACAGATCAGTTCAACTATCCAAATGATCCCCCATGTGATTCTCGTGATTAGCAATTATTCCCACATCTAAGCATAAACCTTATAAAGAAACATTTGAGTGTATTAATATGTTAACTTGGTACATAATTGTCATATGCAGAAAAATAAGACGATCCAAATGGTGATAAAAAATTGTGAGGTCCGCTTGCAGTGTCACGGTTTTATTTTTTTTTTTTAAGACATGCTGCAATAGATTAATTTAGGGCCCCAGACACATATGATAATGGAAATTTCTACCTGATATCTTAGCATAAATTTGATCAGCACCTCCTAGTACCTCCTTTGAAACTGTCTCTAGATATCCTATAATAAACACATGGTCACATGTTTATGAGGTAGACTTCATTGATTAATAGAAATAAATTATAAGCCATATGTAATTTGACTGTTATTATTTATTCATGTTAATATGGATTTCAGCTTAATAATAGAAATTACTTGTTTATCCTAACTGTTTTCTAATGGTAATTGGTATATTCTAAATATATTAAGAATTTTAATAATTACATTTTTATTTGATGATTGACTAATACTTTCCTTCCCTTAATTTCATTAAATTCCCAAACAATGAAATATGATTTACATCTGAAGTATTTACCTTCACTTTCTTTTAGCTAATTAATTTCTTATATTTTTATCTCACTAAAAAAAAAAAAAATCCCCATATCACTGTTACTGTTCCTAACTTTTTGGCTTATTCTCATAAATTTATGTTTTCATGTTGAATATAAAAACTATAATCTCCCACAAAATAAAATGAGGATTATGGTGAAATAATAAATTTATTATAGAAAATAATATAGGCTAGTTTGAAAAACCTGTAATTTATATCCAAAATAATCAATAAAAACAGAAATTAAAAATAAATATATATTTATGTTTAATATTAGAGAATGCATATATCGATGTCTAACAATTAAGTTCACGAACTAATCCTAGAAAAAGTGTTACATATTTCATTGTTGAATATCACTACAGTCACCTCTGAAGTACTTCCCTTGGGAAGCTATGCACTGATGCCAGAACTAGTCCACCCTTCAAAGTAATTTAGGGACTCTTTCTGGAACATCAGAGCTGTCATCGTATTACCCTTGATCCTGGATGTCATCAAAATGTCTTCCTTTCAATATTTTCTTTATCTTTGGGTAATGAAAGAAGTCACTGGGGGCCAGATCAGGTGAGTGCAGAGGTTGTTCCAATACAGTTATTTGTTTACTGACTAAAAACTCCCTCCCAGATAGTAACCCTGTGAGCTGGTGCATTGTCATGATGCAACGGCCATGAATTCTTGGCGAAAGTTCAGGTCGTTTTTGTCTAACTTTTTTATGCAGGCTTTTCAGCACTTCCAAATAGTAAACTCGGTTAACTGTTTGTCCAGTTGGTAGAAATTCATAGTGAATAATCCCTCTGATATCAAAAAAGGTTAGGAACATTGTTTTGACTTTTGAATTGGACTGACAGTACTTTTTTGGTTGTGGAGAATTGTCTCACTTCCATTGTGCACTTTGATGCTTTGTTTCAGAGTCATTGGTACACCTATGTTTCATCACCAGTGATAACATTGCCCAAAATATCATCTGCCTGTCCAAAAGGTCTTGGCAAACCCACTCTGTTTTGTTCATTGGTGAACTCCTTTGGGACCATTTTGGACACACCGTTGTCATGCCTAGATTTTCAGTTAAGCTTTTTCTGTTTCTCTATTGATGAATACCTGCCAAGATTTTTAGTTAAGATTGTCCTAAGTGTATCTCCATCGATGGTTACTTGGTCTGCTATGCTTCTCACAGTCAGCCGATGATTTTGACACAAAATTCAACAAATATTTGCAATGTTTGCATCAGTTCTTCTCATTACTGCCCACCCTGACCTCTCTACATCAGTGACGTGTTCTCTCCCCTCAGAAAAATGTTTATTCCATTTGTACACAGCTGGTTGCTTCATGGCATTATCCCCATAAACCTGGACAGACATATCCCTGATTTCACTTCCACTCTTGCCAAGTTTAACAAAAAATTTAATCTTTGTCCATTGCTCTAATTCAAACTCAGACATTCTTGTGATGACACACAAAAACACACACCAATAATCAACGCCACTCAACAAGACACTGCCACATGTTGACACAATCACAGCTGTGAGACACTGATATACCAAGGTTATGAAACCTCACAGAGCTCTTTGTTCAGTGCTGCCAATGTAAACACACGGTGGCAAGTTGGTGATCTTAATTGTCCGACCTCGTATACATATTGAAATGCATATATAAAAAATAACTCCCCACATCCTCTCACAACATATCAATCAACAAAAATGCGCACTTGAAAATATGTCTTTATTAGCAAAGGAAATCACTATGAAGTATTGTCTGACTCATCCTGTGAAAAAATCTTCCCCTTCCACTGGTCTTTGACATAAGGTTATGGGTTTAGTTTTCAAAAAATGCATAACCCAGAAAAATCACTGGATGAAAAGTAAACTAGAAAAAAGGAAGGCAAATTCTCTTTAGAGTTCCAGGTATGGTTAATATAAAAATGGAGGAAAAGACATATTCAAAGAGTACCTAAGAATCTTCTAAAACTAGCAGTTTAAATTAAAAGAATCCCTTTGAAGACTTTGAAATGACAATGTAGGATGTAAAATAACAACAAAGAGAATAAATTAAAATTTGCATATCAATGAGTACATATCACTATTAGAGTTTTTTTCCTTGTTTTTTTTTTTTGTTTTGTTTTTTCTGCATTGCTTTTATTGATAGAATTCTAAATTGCATCAGATATATTTGGCTACACTGAGTAAATATGAAAAATAAGCATATCACTTGAAGTTAAGTACGGTGATACTAAATACAATCAAATTGCATGTAAGCAGAAGTGTTATATAAAATTTTTGGATAGTGTCATCAAAAAGACAGGTGATTTTCTTCTTTTTCTTTTTTTTTTTTACTCTTACTTCATTGTGCCATCTAGAATGGCAGCCATGTTTAATCCTGAGGTTTAAGACTCTGTCTAGTGAGGAATATGAGTAGTGTGAATCTGATAATTTTTTAACATTTATTAAGTTCAGAGCATTAGGTGACATGGTAGAAAAGATTTGAATGTTGCTTCATGTAAGATCCTTCTTCTTACTTGTAACAGGGGTTAATAATGATAGAATATCTCAAGCTATGCCTAGTCCAGCAGTTCTGAAAGTGTGGTCCAATTACCCTTACCAAGAAGCCATAAATGTTGAAAAACCTAAATGTTTTATGACCTCAAATTTTAGCTTTAAAGAATGATGAGTTCAAATTATCAGTCTTAGCAAGATATAAATATTGTTAATCAAGTTCTGGTAACATGCTGGAAAGATACATTAAGAATGTTGCTTTCCCAAAACATCCATTATTGTAGATGTTCTCAAGGGAGCCACTATAACATTGAGAGGATCCTGAAAGAGTGTAAAAGCTAGTAGACAAATAAGATAATGTTTAGACTTAAAAATCATGTTAGATATTGAATAATTATTGCTTCTTGAATATGGGATTCACAGAAGCAAAGTAATAATTATCTTATGACATTTGTGACAGAGTTGGGACTACCAAAGATGAAGTCCACAATTCAAGAACTTATGACCTGTTTATATGCAAACTAAATCTTGGTCTCTTAAAATGCCACTTTCATGTTATGGTTAATAATGGTTTTCTGATAATTTAGAAAATGTAATGAAACACTAAATTTCCTAAAGAAATATAATTTCTCAGCATTTACTCAAACAGTAATAGAAAATTTGAGCTCATCTAAAATAATGAAAATTAATTAATATATTTACTCCTGTCTCCATACCCCACATATACATAATATTTTCTGCACCTAGAGAGTTTTGCACATTATTTAAAAGAAAACACTTAGATATTTTCAGACTAATACAAGTTCTTCTGGTGAAGAGAAAATTAGAAAATATGTCTTCAATTTATTTAAGAGCTGTAATGTTAATATATATTTAAAAATGAGTAAGAAAGGAGCACTTGAGCAAATAATATAAATATTGTAAATAAATTTTAACACATCAGACTCAGTTTTGTATATAAAAATACTTGCAAAGTAATTAAATTTAGCACAGGAAAGCAAGGCCAGCTTCACATTTGAAATTGCTTAATATATTGCATATTGATATATTTAAGGTTAAGCTTAAGAGCTCTAGAAGTTTGACAGAATATTTGATAATATTCATTATTCTTCCATGAAAAAATTTCTTGTCACTCTAAGACTAGAAAGGAACTTTCTTAGTCTACTAAATAGCATCTACCAGAGAATCGAAAACTAGAATTATAAGTAAAGGAGAAAAGATAGAAGGATTTCATTAAAACTCAGGGAAAACTTATGAATTCCACTCTTATATTTATAAACTGTCATTTGTTTTGCACGTGTGCACAAAGATATTTTAGAATATTTGTAGTAAAATCTCGTGTAATAGTCAATAGTAAAGTCTTGTCTAATATATATGTCATGAAAGCATATAAGCATGCGTAGGAATAATTGAAACTAAAGGTAGTAGTTACTTCTAGGGAGGGAAAGTTAAGATAAATGCACTCACAGAAGTGGAGCGTGGTACCCAAACTCTCCTGGTAATGTATTTATTATTTAAGCTGTATTCTTGGTTCATAAAATTCATTCTGCCATTCTTTACTCCTTTTTGTATGTCCTAAATAAGTACTGCATAATTTTAAAAATAAAGAGTGAACACTGTTCTCAGAGACTTTACTTCTGTGATGTTATTTCAAAGTCTAGCAAGGTAATGAAAACATATATATATATATGGAAATCCACAGAAATAATACACAGAAACTGGGTATGTTCCACAACAACCAAATAGGAAAAATTATTTTAAAAGGTGTAGAAGAACTATATGGAAAAACGAATGTATGTTTTTTGAAGTTGTATATGGACATAAGGCTGAAGAACTTATGCTTTAAATATATGAAAAAAAAGTTTTAATATATATGTAATTTGTATGTTTAGAATCTTTTCAGTTATCCAGATTATTTGTAAAACTTTGCAGAACAGAATGTTGTTCTAGAGATTTCACTTAATAATCATCAAATGAAAGGCTAAAAAAGCTAAAATTTGCATTTATAAGAACACAGTGCTCATGTTTATGCTTTGGAGATCTATAGCATGAAACACATGCTCCATTTCTGCTAAGTTTTGAAGCAAAAGTTTCCACTCCCAGTTAATCTAAAATTATTTTATTTTTATATTAACTTATATCTTATTCAAATTAAACTATCATAGTACTGATAAGAGACTATGTATAGGGTCCTTTTGCATAGTAACTGAAAAAGAAATAAAGAACCTTCTGTGAATTATTTGATACTCTTAGGGAAGAATGTATTCTGAACTCCACAATTTGGATCAGAGTCATTGTAGAAGCCCTTGAACATAAAAAGAAGTTTTCGATGCACCAATTTTAATGTTTTCTTCCTAACAATTTGGCTTGGGTTCATAGCTTGCTTATAGGGATTCACAGATATTTAAGAATCCAAATCTGCAAAATTACATTTTGTACATATTGCCCACTAAGAAAGTTTGTCCTCTTCAATCTGGCTTGTTCATCTGTGGTCTGACAGATGGATTCTACCCACAGGCAGAGAAAATCTTACTTTAAAAATAAAAATTAATTAAATCAATTTTAAAATCTCACATCAAGTTGCCAAGCATTTTTATTGAATACAATTATATTAGATTACTGATAGCACTGTTTTAATTTCCATTTTTATCTGTCACTGAAGGCACTTTTAATTTTTTTTTTCTTTTCAAGCTAATGCAGGTGTCATTTATCAAAATTTGGTAGAGCAGTCAGATTGCAATAAAATGATGTGCAGACATTGACTCCTTACAAATATGTATCTTCCCTGTCTTCTTGGCTAATCAGATTCCTGATCTTGTTTAAAGCAACAGTGAACCGAGCCACAAATAATAGATGGTGATTGAACATCCAATAATTAGAATCGTGTTTCCCTTATTCTCTTGTAACCAATGGTGGCTGTTGTACACTGCTCTGGAGCATCATTTGTTTTATTATCCACAATTTATAGGTTAGGAAACAGAGACAAATAAAGAAAGGGACTAGCTCACAAAGCTAATAACTGAGCCAGGATTCGAACCAATTTCATTCCATTTTCCAAGTCTGTTTTTTTTCTACTTTGTTGTAATCTCCTCATGAATTGTCTTCTTTAAGGAATCTTATTCATCTTTGAAACACAATATCACTTATTATTAGCTAGTTCATGTTCTGATGCACCCAGAACAGAGTTCCTGCCCATACCCCAAATCCTCTGTGTGCGTGTGTGTGTGGAGGATGCAATGCAATGCTTTAGAGTTACTTCTAACTATAGAATTTGTAGTATTTATATTAAACCATGTAACAGTATGTATAAAATATTCAAACAGCTCAATTCAAAATATTCAGAAAATACATTCAGGTTCTGCTACCAAAAGAGACAGTTTTTAGTGTCTTATGGACCAAAGTTATCTAAGACATAGAGCCTATCCTGAAAAAGTTTATCAAAAAGGGGAGAAAAACCACTATTGTTGCCACACAGCAGCCTACCCGTCTGTCTCCTTGAACCTGCCCCTAAAGAAAGCAGAGTCTGTGAGACGGATCCTTTCAGGGACTTTGCTACACCTTTGTGTTTGCACCTTATGGCTCCCTGTTTGCCCCCAAAAAGATGGCTGGTCAGCCAATGATGGGTATGACTTCCCATGGGGGATGGCAACCGAAGCCAGGTGGAGCCAAGTGGGGACGAGCAGGAGAATCCATGGGTTCATAGAGGTTGGCACAGCCTCCCACCTTCCCCCAGCTAAAGAGAGTCTCTGCCTCTGTGGCTGCATTCCTTCCCACAATCTGCAGGGGAAGAGATTCAATTGTGTGTTCTCCATCTATTTGTATGCATGTAGTGTCCCTTGGGGAAGTACTTACATCCTGAGACTTATGGTTCTGCTGCCTGCAGACAAGGGTGATTGACTTGAATCAGTTTTCTATTATAATGTATGGGATTCACAGATCTTGAGATTGACAAACTTTATCTCCTTTACTTCCCCACCTAACTAATAAAAGCTATGTGTAGGCCTATTCGGGGCTCAGTCCTTGAGGCTACAGTCCCTTGGCCCCTCTTACACTTTATTCTTGGCTACTGTCTTTCTTAACCCTGCACCACCCTCCTTGTTCTCCACAAACCCTTGTTGCAAGGGACATGACATACTACGTACAAGATAATTATATTTTTCAAAGTAATGTTATTAATTTCCTATTATATGTTGATTAAATATAGAAAACAATTTGTATTACTTCAAAATTAGATAATGCTATTTTTCAATTATAAAGTTTTCCTTAAGGCATTTATATATAACTATTCAAAATATTAAAAGTAAAAATAAATATTTATGCAAATAAATGATACTCTTGAGTTTCCTTTCATCTATAAACCTGAAAAAAAGTAGTAGCAATTTTCAAGTGTGTTTAGTTTAAAGGTACAATTTAGTGAGCAGAGAGTGGAATATCTGTATTTTTGACTTCCGGCCTATCTTATTCTACTTGGGCTGCCATAAGTACCACAGATTGAGTGGCTAAAACAAGAAACATGGATTTTCTCACAGTTCTGAGGTATAGAAGTCAGAGGTAAGGATGCTATTATGGTGTTTTTTTTTTGATGGGGCTCTCTTCCTGGCATGAAGGTGCTTACCTTCTCACTGTGTCCTCACATGGTAGAGAGAAAGAACAAGCTTACGTGTGTCTCTTTTGTTAAGGGCATTAACCCCATCATGAATACCCTACTCATGAGCTCTCCCAACACTAATTACATTACATCTCAGACGCCCCATCTCCAAATACAATCAGTCAGTAACACTGCCTAATAGTTTAAACAAAACTCATTAGTATTAATGGAAAGAATAGTGTCACTTTTGAAGTGATATCTGATTCAATTTTAGTATTACTATGTAGTAATTAATACATAACGTGTGTGTACACACATGTGCTTATGAGCATGATTCATGAAGTAGACCTATCTATAGTTCATCAGTAAGATTGCAGATATTCATATTACACACCCATAGTGGGAAATCAATTTTATCAAGATACTGGCCCCCTGTCAATGTTTACACACATGACACGTAAAGGAACTACCAACTGAAGTGAGAGAAGCATCTCAAAACAGAGATGCTTCTTCCTTTTTTTTGTTGTTATTAGGACCACTATGTTTTTCATTTGTTTTCTTTGATCTTTTTTTTCTATTTTTAAAATACGATGTTTTATTATTAGGTCCAAAGAAGGACCATATTGACAAGAAATATTATAATGGCTAAATATTTTAGAGTACAATAACACCATTGAATTTTGTTAGTTAAATAACACTTTGATAAGTGTATTTTTTTTTCCCTTTCAGCTATGGTAATAATTGTGAAAAGGAAATAGTTAAGTGCTGATAATACCGAGGCTATCAGTTAGTTATTCCTGCTTTTAGCAAATCCATGTATATTTTTTTTCGAAAAAGAAAACTTTGATATGATCAGAAATTATTAAAGGAAAAAAATAAAGTTGAGTTAGAGAAGAAAAAACTTTAGAAAGACTATTAAAGGAAATTAAAAGGAAAAAAATCCGATAAGTTCAAGCTTGCTTAATCCGTTAAATTATACTTACTTTTCTCATTTAAGCTTCCTGTTATTCCTTTTAAAGGCATATTGTGGGAGATAGAAAAGAAGTAATAAATCTTTTCCGACAGATTATATTTGCAAAGTTCAAGTATACAAAACAAACCGTTTTTGTAAAAAAGTGAAAGAGAGATTATATACTAGAAATAATGTAAATCTTATATGTGATTTTTGTGAAATAATGTAAATCTTATATGTGAAAAATTTTAAGAAAAATATAAATATTGAGCTTTTGAAGTCCTGAATTATATGTATTACTTAAATAGAATAATTTATGGAATTAATCACATTTAATTTAAATAAATGTCTTCTAAGTTATTTTGTCTTACAAAATGTGGCATTTGATGCGTTATTAGTTTGATATAAGTATTGGCATGGTATGTGTAAAACTGTTCACATAACATACTTTAATCTATGAAGAATATTTTCAAGTATTTTTAAATGATATACAATCTTATGTCTTTTTGTTTTGTTTTGTAAATAATAGGAATGTTTTGCTTGTTTGTTACTAGATGACAGGAAAAGGATTAAGTAAGAGTCTATAAAATTAATCTGTCCATATCTGAATCTCAAATGGGGACTGAGATAAGCCTTTCAACAATACTACACTTCAGCCAGATGCAAATTAAGGAATACTTATTTTAAACATCCTTCCAGACTTTCTTTGACTTTCACTTTTAAGACTTGTGATTGTATTGGGCATACCTGAAAAATTTAGGATAATCTCCTTATCTCAAGGTCAACTGATTAGCAAACTTAATTGCCCTTGCCATGTAACAATAAGATACAGATTCTGGGGGAAAGGATGTGGACACCTTCAGTGGCCAATTAAAGTAATTTAGAAGTTAGACTTTTCAAGATTTGTAATTAGGCCAAGACGGGGTACAAAAATATGTAAATAAGTAAATTACTCTGTTAGGGCAAATAATTGATTGCATTTTCTTCTCAAGATAGATATAGATTTATGACAGGCACTTTCCTACCGATTAATAAGAAATTAACCATCTGGAACAGAGTCCTTTCAAACACTTATGTCACTTATAATCATGTGTAATAATTGGTATATTGGAACATACTAAAAGACAGATTGAATGGATAATTAGATAAATTATATGACTGTAACAAAAGCAAGGTTAAACGTTGCTTTAAAATTTTTAAATTATAGTTATTGAAGACAGTGTATATCTAAAAAATGTAAAAAGTAAGAGTTCAATTTCTTTCTTTTTAATTTAGAAAAGTGTATATCCTGTTAAAATTCCTCACCATGAATTTTCAATAAGAAGCTTTTTAAAATTCGGAATATGTAAAAGCTGTTTAATTTTGCCATCTGTTTTCAAAGTGATTAAGTATAAATTAATTGTGGGAAATAATTTTCAGAATGCATTGAATGCCAAGATATTCTAAATGTTGCAGAGAGAGAATGTATTTTATTTTCCAAAATAATAAAGTAGATCATTCTAAAAAGTGAAATGATAATATACATTTTACTACTTTAATATAATTTTTATTTATTTTTTCTTTTCTTCTAAGAACTTTTGGTAATTTGTATCCAGCATTTTACCTAAATTCCTCATACTCTTAATAGGTTCTTGTTTAAGTGGGGGTTCACTTACAACTCTTGTCAACTTGCACATTTGCAAACTTTTAGGAATATATGTTAACATTTAAATAGTAAATTCTAATTCTTTCAAAACTGGGAGAAAACAGAAAAATAATGTTGCTATATTAAGTTACAACACAACAGTGATTCATATTTGCAGGTGGGTAATTTTAAAGAAATATAAGTAGCTGAAGGAGATAACGGAAGTACTTCAAAGGAAGACATGAACCAAAACTGAATAACAAAAACTTTAACTAAAAATTAACTTCATAATGCTGCTAGGAACTGTTCTAAGTGGTTTGACAGAACAAATAAGGTTCCACTTCTCATAGAACATAAATTCTAGTGTGTGGAAATAGGCAATAAATAATATCTTGATAAATATGTAAACAATATTAATGTACTTTTCAGACGAGATCGGGCGCGTTCAGGGTTGTATGGCCGTAGACAAATGTATTTTTTAAATAAGTCAGAGAGTTCACATTAGATTAGATGGTTTACAAAAGTTGCTCTAGGAAGTTGAGACATCAACTGACCTCTAAATGACAAGAAGGAATCAAACACAAGGATCTGAAACACTGGTAATATCCTCCCTCCAAGTTATTTTCCTCTCTTACAAGAGTCCCCAGTCTTTGATTGTAAGACTCATACATTAATACTCAATTTCCTTAATATTTCTCTCTTAGTGCATATTTTTGTTGCTATAACATTGGACATCTAATTTTCTTATTTTTCATGTATTATGAATATATTTTTTATAAATTATAAATTTCCCAACTCTTTGGAATTTTGTCAAATATTTCTTTCTTCTAGTTTTTTTCTGAGTTTTTAATTGTTTGTTATCCATTTTCTTTCTAAATACCCAGAACTCTTATACACTGAGTGTGCCAAAAAATGTATACAAGTGGACACTTTAGTCAACAATGCTCAAGCAGCAGTTCACCATAATCAGAAGTGCCTGGATGCTGATGGTAACCGCTTTGAACACCTCTTGTAATTGCAGAAGTCAAACGTGACTTGTATTTATCTTTTGTTGTCGATATATATTAAGCATTACAAATTTAATACAGTTTTCCTTTCTTAAAGTATGTATACATTTTTTAGCACCTACTGTAGATAATTTTTATTCTTATTATCTGGTTATTTTCTCAAGTTTGCACTATCCTCTTAAATTTCAGAAGACATACAATTTCTTTGAAGTATTATTTAATTCATTTCTGTAATTCATATACATCTCTGTGTGTATTTACATATCTGGGCTTTTCACTTCTAAATTTTGAATTGGAGTCTTTTTTCAGATGTATTATGATCAGTGTATGAATACTGGTAAGAAACTGAACAGCTGATTTAAAGGTTTCTATTAAATGCTCCCTGTGGACATCATTGCAG
The DNA here is from genome assembly GCF_964194185.1 of Rhinolophus hipposideros. Lineage (NCBI taxonomy): Eukaryota > Metazoa > Chordata > Mammalia > Chiroptera > Rhinolophidae > Rhinolophus > Rhinolophus hipposideros. The sequence continues at coordinate 90,941,082 of NC_138048.1, forward strand.
AATAATTAATTGAGCTTTTTAGTAGGGTTCCCCTAATGGTCTCTGCTATGAGTAAAGCCAAAATTTTAAGTTCTTTATGACCCTCTTATGTACTGTTTGGACAATATAAGCCTGACTTTACATGTTCTGGAACTGAGCCAGAGAATGAGGCTATGGATTTCAGTTTTCATTAGTCAGCTTTTCAAATAATACATGTTTTCAGTAGAACAGTGGAACCACCCAGCCTCTTTTTTGACTATTTACTCCTGAGACCAGAAACAATAGAGTTCAGTTTCTAAAAAGAAATGGATCTATTGCTCTGTGAGAGCTTTTTGTACAGGAGATGCCACATTGCAAGGTTTTGAAAGGTGTCTTGGGGAACTTTGGAGAACAAGCTATTCATGCTGATGATTGAACTCTTCCCCCTGTGTTGAGTGTTTCACCTTCGGCAGCATTACATGTATGACATTGGAGAGAACACTCACTTCTGGGTTCTTTCACACCTTTACAATAGTCCCAATGTCTGTTTCCCCCTAATATCTGCATCTCTTTTATTAGATAATTCCCTCAATTTCCACAGTGATAAATTGTAAGTTATATGAGGTCTGACAATTAAGTTCACAAACTTATTGCAATGATGTTGCTAACCTTTTTTGATGTCAACGGGAATATTCATTATGAATTTGGACAAACTGGACAAACAGTTAACCAAGTTAACTATTTGGAAGTGCTGAAAAGGCTGCTTGAAAAGGTTGGATGACCTGAACTTCTTGCCAACAATTCATGGCTCTTCCATAACGACAATGCACCAGCTCACACGGCACTATGTGTAAAGAGAGCTTTTAGCCAGTAAACAAATAAATGTATTGGAACATCCTCCCTGCTCACATGATCTGTCCCCCATTGACTTCTTTATTTACCCAAAGATAAATTAAATATTGAAAGGATGACGTTTTGATGACATTCAGAACATCAAGGGTAATACAATGACAGCTCTGATGGCCATTCCAGAAAAAGAGTCCAAAATTGCTTTGAAGGGTGGACTAGGCACTGGTATCGGTGCATAGCTTCCCAAGTGTAGTACTTTAAAGGTGACCATAGTGAAATTCAGCAATGAGGTATGTAGCACTTTTTCTAGGATGAGTTCACGAAATTATCTAACCTCTTGTACAACAAAAAAAAAATATGCTGCCTTCAGATATCCAAGTTTGTCTACATTCACACTCTTTTTTTTTTTAATTTAATGAATTTAAATATAATGAAGACATGGTCCCTCCTCCTTCCTGGGCAAGGAGGGCAATGCGCTCAGGCCCCTTCCACCTTCTTAAAACCCTAGTATTATTTAATACTGTCTCTCTTTCATCTTTAGAATTTTCTAACCTCATATTTAATATCACAACACCTCAGTCTCACCATAACTTAAAATGAAAACTCCCTTGATCCTATAACTCCTTCTATGTATTATCTCATCTGTGTTTCATAATTTTTTTTCCTCTCAAAACTGTAATTTAAATTCAGTCTTTGATTTTTCACCTCGGGGATAAACCTTGACCACAGAACTTCTCACCGTCACCATTCTTTAGCCTTCTCCCTGTAATGCCGTTAGTTCAGTAGATATCTTTGGATTATCTTTCATTCTCATTTTCTAAGAACTTGATGCAGTAGGACATGTACTTGTCAGGAGTTCAGCTGAGATGGAGTCAGCTGAGCTATCAGGTGTTAGAACAGCTCATTAATACATCAAGCCAGAATTAAAGGAACAGTCAAGCCTCTTACCATTAACTACAATAGTATAAGCAAGAGGTATAACATCACTGTCTCCTCCCTGTTTCATGTTTTTTATTAGTTTCGGTTGTACAAAACAATGTAATAGTTCCACATTTATACCCCTCACAAACTGTCTCCAATCTACTACCCCTCTGACATCTTATATAGCTGTAACAATTCCATTGACTCTATTCCTTATGCTGTACTCCACATCTTGTGACTATATATATATATATACACACACACATATATATATATGTATATATGTATATATGTGACTATACATATATATGTAGTGCATATAGTTTTTCAAATATATATATATGTATAAAATAATAGTTGACATTCATTATTTTTCAGCTTCAGCTTCAGGTGTACAGTGCAGTGATCAGGCATCTACATCATCCCTGAGGTGGTCTCCCTAATAAGACAAATGCCCATCTGATACCCTACAAAATCTTTACATTATTGATTATATTCCCCAAACTTTCTTTCATATCCCCATGGCAATCTTGTGGTTACGGATTGTGCTTTCTAATCCCCTTAACTTCTCCCTCATCCCCCTCCCCCTCCCAACTAACAACCTCAGTTTTCCCTCTATATCTCTGAGATTGTTTCTGATTAACTTGCTCATTTATTCTATTCTTTAGATTCCACATATAAGTGAGATCACATGGTATTTGTCTTTCTCTGTCTGACTTATTTCACTTAGCATAATGTTCTCTAAATCCATCCATATTTTCGCAAATGGTAAGATTGCATTCTTCTTTATGGACAAGTAATACTTCATTGTATAGTATAAATGTACCACAGTTTCTTAATTCATTCATTTACCGATGGGCGTTTCAGTTATTTCCATGTCTTGGCTATTGTGAATAGTGCTTCAATAAACATAGGGGTGCATATATTTTTTTCAAATTAGTGTGGAATTGCTGAGCCATAAAATTCCTAGAAGAAAATGTAGGAAGTAAATTTGTAGACATTACACTGAGTAATATTTTTACTGATATATCCCTTCATGCAAGGGAAGTAAGAGAAAAAATATACATATGGGATTATATCAATTTGAAAAGGTTTTTTCACAGCCATCAGTAAAACAAAAAAAGGAAACCATCAGTAAAACAAAAAGGCATCACACTGACTGGGAGAAGATATTTGTCAATGATACATCTGATAATAGGTTAATATCCAAAATTTATTTTAAAAACTCATTCAACTCAACACCAAATGCACAAACAACCCAATTGAAAAATGGGCAGAGGCCCTGAAGAGACATTTTTCTAAAGAGGACATACAGATGGTCAACAGACATATGAAAAAATGCTCAGTCTCATTAATTATTAGAGAAATGCAAATAAAAACCACAAGGAGATATCACCTCACTTCCGTCAGAATGGTTATCATCAATAAATCAACAAACAAGTGACGGCGAAGATGTGGAGAAAAAGGATCCCTCATGCACTGCTGGTGGAATTGAAGATTGGTGCAGCCACTATGGAAATCAGTATGGAGATCTCTCCCTGTTTCATTTTTGACCCTAAAGAAGGGTATGTTGAGGGTTGAGACAATCAGCACAGGCATGGGGATCATCTTACTGCCAAGGGAACCCCAAACAGAAGGTTCCTGCAATTTCATGAAACAAGGGGAATGTTGGAGAAGGCAGTGGGAAGGTCTAGGAGTTGAGTACTAAATACTGAGTCAGAATGGAGGAAAAATGTCTTCAAGGACCTCGCCTTCCCCTAATAAGGCAGTTTCAGCAGAAGAACCGGAGGAAGACCTCTGCTGAAAGCTTCCAAAGAAAAGATTGAAGGTGGTGGGCTAGTAAGGTAGCTGTGTAGTGTACGAACATGGCTGGCCAGGGGTCCTTAGTCCTTGACCACCACTTTGTTCAGAGACTGCAGTGCCCTAGCTGAGGATGAAGTTTGGTGTGTGGAGGGCAGCTTTCACTGCCAGGCCTTCCAGGGAAAGTCTTTGTAATTGTATATGGTCATGCCTAAAAATTTTCACATACTTTTTAAACCAGGAGAAGGCTCCTCAGTCCTTATTTGTGAAACATTAGCTTCTCGTGGTTTCCATTCTTATAGCACCCTCTTGGAATGCTGTTGTATATTCTTTTTTTGTTATTCTTATTATTTTTATTACTTTCTTTTTTATATTTTTATTAGTTTCAGGTGTACAAAACAATGTAATAGACATTTATCATTTATATCCCTCACACAGTGGCAACTCCCCTCCACAAATTTACTACCTCTCTGACATTGCATGCAGCCAATACATTTCTACTGTTGCTATTCCTAATGCTATACTCCACTTCTTGTAATTATATATATAATTGTAGTTGACATTCATTAATGTTCAGCTTCAGCTTCAGGTGTACAATGCAGTGATCAGGAAAAGCATGATATTTGACTTCTTTGGTTCAAAGACCAGTCCCACTTTTTATTACCCTGTGACTGTGAAAATCGTATGTTGGTTTCTTCATCCATAACCTGAAGGAAATAGTGGAGTAAAAATTTAATTTAGTGTAAAGAGTTTTAAATCTATTGATTAGCCTGTTTTTATGTTTATCTTAACTCTTCTCTCATTTCCAAACTCTTTAGCTTATGTTTTCAATATTAACATGGTGTAAAAAGATTGATTAAGGGTCTTTTCAGGTATTCCTTATTTTTAAAAATATATGCTATGTTAATTTGAGGAATAGTTTAGTTGGTGTTGTTAAAATTAGCTACAAAATCAATTGGAGTTTACAGATGTATTATTTCTTTATTCAGTCTTTCATCATGAATTTAATATTTTTTTTTATTTTGAAATTTCATTGAGAGAATTTTTATGACTTTGAGTTTGCAACAGGTTTAGAGAGATGTGGGTGAATTATGAAAGATGAGTTGGTGAATAGAGTATACTTGTTGAAATGTTAAATTTAGTGTTCAATTAGTTTTTCTCACTGAAGAATGTCCAGAAATCTCTTTTAATGCTAATTCTGTGAAATTGGAGAAGCTTTAAAGAGCAAATGAGATCTTAAACTATTTCCCTCTTTGTAGATTCTCTATCCTTGTATCTCTCTATGGCATTCTGTCACTTCTAAAATACTAAGGAAGATAAATATAAAAATGATGGAGAAAGACAGTTGACCAACATTTATGAAGTAAGAGAGTGTTCTTTGGTTTGGTTTATTTACTTATATGTTGCAACATTAATTTCTTACATTTTAGTAGACCTTAACTTTTAAAATAATTTTTATATAAAATATCTAATTTGATTTCTATACTTGTGCCTCCTCATATCCATGGTTCCACAAACTTCTTCAGACAAGTAGAATTATGTGTGCAATATTGCTGGAAGCCACAGGCGGTATTTAAAATATTTCATTTTCTCCTGTGGCTTCCAGAAATTTTTAAGTAATCAGTACTATATTCTTACCAGAGAACATTCATATTAATTATATTATTGAGCCATGTAAAAACTTATCAAATTACATAGATGTGTTAAAATTATGATACAGCATTTTCGTGACTAGCCATGATAACAGCCTAGTTACTAAAAGTTTTACATTAAAAATTCCTGTGTTTTGAAAACCAGTCAAATTATTTTCTCTCTATATTATACTCTTATTAGAAAAAACTTGCATTGGTAGCTGAAAAAAAAGTCTAGTGGATTTACTTGGAGAAAATACTGTTCTTATAAAATGTTGGAACAAAATCTGTAGGATGAAAAAAATCATATAAAAGATATTCTGTATTATAGAAAATGTAATTTTCTGTATGCTATGAAATGTAAATTCAGTTTTCAGTTTTTCTTCCTAGTTAAAGTTTATTTTGTTTATTAATTTAAAATACGGATTTTTTAAAAGTAACTTGGTTTCAAAAATTTGTCAAATTGTCTTTAAAGCAGGTCCTATTTTAAAATGAGCAATTTCATTATGTAGTGTAAATAATTACCAACAGACGTACACACACACACACACACACACACACACACACAACACACACACACCCCTAATCTAGTCTTTTAACATATTATGACAGTTTCCATTTTGTCATTGATTAGTGTAAATAAATTCTGACTGAACACATCTCTTAAACATGTAAAGTTTACTTGTGTCATTTAAGTTTTGTACACATGATATGTGCATAGAAATGATAATAAAATAATCTATTTGTATACAACCTTTGAGCTTAAAGGATTCATAAACAAAATTTTATTTGTTTTAATGCAGAGGTGAAATATTATCTCAAAGTGGGAAGTAGAGGGAAGATGAGGCAATGTAATTTCCAGATGTATTTCAAACATATTCTTTTATATTCTTATTTAATTTATGTCATTAATTGCTCTAATGAAAATGGAATTAGAGTACGTTCTCCAATCTAAGTGCATTGTAACAGAATAAAATGGGATAAAATTTTACAAAACATATTGGACTTAAATTGTTGAACACTGTTGGAAATGAAGTTATTTAGAAAAAAATAAGGTATTTAAATATAATATTCTGGGGGTGAACATATGACATGCTTCAACATTAGAATTAAAAGAAAAATAACTTCTATATTTAGTTTTATTTTCTAAGGAAATATGATTATTTACGTAGATTAACAATGACAAATGAGGATATTTAAAAACATCTCAGAATTATTTTTTATGATGCTTACATACTGAGAGAAAAAAATGATGAATTAGTAGTCTGTCATTCAAACTTTCTTTTTGAACCTTAAAAACACCAGGAACTAAAGTTGAAAAACTAAAATTTTAAAGCAGCTTGATAGTCATCATATGTTACATTGTGCATTATTACATTTATTTAGCTACCCATCAATCAAAGACATTTATATAAGGGTATAATAGTGTCACTTTTAATAACATTCTTGACAGGAACAGTTTTTATACGTTGACCTAAATAACAATTTAGGTACTGATTTTTCAGACTTCCATTTCATACTTCCTATATTACAGCAATCACTACAGTAAATGCTCTAGTTAAAAGTTACCCCTATGTAAACTTTTTTGGGGTGGGGGGCATAGTCTTATAAGCACTATTGTTTTGTCAATTGTGTTTTTGTACAAATACAATTTGATAAGTTTGCACATAAAGAATGATGGTCACACAATAGACAAGTAGAACATTAATGAGCAAAATAAAGTCTCAATAATAGAATTCTCATATTGGTAAAGATATTAAATGTCCAGAAAATCTGAGTTGTTAAATCCACTAAAACTAAGATATTACTAGAAAACCTATTAGTGAATAATAGTTTGTTATCCCTCTTAACTGGGAATTGTTCCTCTCTTTGATTTCTTCCTTTTACACATATATATAATTTGTAAAGAAATTGTAAAGAAACCAGAAAGATAAATTGTGATTGGGAATGTAAAAGGAAGAAATCAAAGAGAGGAACAAACTATATATATGTATATATATATAGTTTGGTGTGCAAGAAGCTTGCCCAGGACCAAGTGTGTAATTTATTAAACATATGATACTGTTTTTTTTTCTATGGCTTGTGTGTGTGTGTGTGTGTGTGTGTGTGTGTGTGTGTGTGTGTTTGTAAATATATCTGTAAACTCTTCCTGTGAAGTATGTATTATAAATCCTGTAGATATACATACATGCTAGTTTTCTGAGGTAATTTTGTTTCAACATATTTTGCACACTGGGATATTTAAATGTAACTTAAATTATTTTGTATGCTACTTAATGAAATTATATTTCAATATGAGTTAGAATGGAAAATAGAGACCCCACAATGTCCTCTGCTGTGAGTCATGTAGAAGATTCAAAAATCAATTATATGATTGGTTATAGAAAACTAACTTTGCTTTGTATGAAATATATTACATCTGAAAAAAATAAACAAAAACTAAAATTAAACCATAGAACATAAGGTCATACCTGGCAATTTCTAATAACATTTATAACATATGAACATATCCAATTGTTACCACTTTTGAAAATGGAAGTATAATAACAATTTATCTTTTTTTCATCTATCATCCTTTTTCTTTTATAGCACAATGACCTAAATTAAATATCAATATGCATTTCTACATTTCTTGCTTCTCAACTATATTAAGGAATCAATCATTTAGACTAGGCATAGTAATAAAACTAAACAGTCTCTAATACCTAAGTACCTATATCTTCTTACTTGAAAATTTTACATATTCATTATAGACTTACATAAACACAAAGGCATGAATTTGTGTCCCCCATATTAAATATATATATATATATATATATATATATATATATATATATATATATTTATTTATATATATATATATATATTTATTTATATATATGTATATATATATATTCTAAAACAATCTGTGCTGTTTTTATATAGACTTAAAAAAAAAAAAAAACAGTGAATTTCAGAAGAGGACTTATGGTTTGCCACTGTAGGTTAGCAGTCTTAACTGGGATGCCTTCAATATTATTAAATATGTTTCATTTGAACAGAATTTGGGTTGTAACACGAAGTCATAGTCAAAACAGAAAGTCTGTATTATATGCTTCCAAATAGTCAAGTAAGTAGCTCATTATGAGAGTTATTTGGTGTGCAAGAACCTTGCCCAGGACCAAGTGTGTAATTTGTTAAACATATGACATTGTTTTTTTCTATTGCTTGTGTGTGTGTGTGTATTCGTATCTAACATGATTAGATAATAGTTTTTTATGTTAAGCAATCCCTTTGTCAAAAAAATTCTAGTAATTTGGCGTTTGATGATTTTCCTAGAGAAAGAGGCAAAACAAACAAACAAACAAAAGTAGATTCATTTTTTCATTTGATTCTGGTCATTTTGCAAATTATTGCATTGTAATTTGGTTTTGATGGTTAGTTCCTTTGTGTAAGAAGACACTTAATGACAATAAACAAATTCACTTCAGTCCCTGTAATTCACCCCCCACCCAATCTTCTATGATACCTTCCCCAGTTCTCATCCTGATTTGATGACATTTACTTCTCTGAGTAGCTATTCAATTTAGGTGTGAGTGTGTATCTTCTATATGAGCTTTGTAGAAGGAACTTTCAGGGATAATGCTTATTTCTGACTTAACATCCTTATTTACTCAATGGTTTAAAAAGTAAAAGAAAAACATCATAAAGCTCTTTTATATTAGATTGTAGAGAAGCATGTACTACTCCACTATTAACATTTTACTCCCTTATATGAGGGATGTGCTAAAATAGTCTGGCCGTGCCTTTAAGTGTTAAAAAAGAAGATAGAGCTCCTGGTTGGAGCCAGTTTGGGCAAGACAAATTGTTGAGGTTGTAGCATCTACTTGGGTTCAGCCTTTGTTTTTATTTACACTGATTCTGTATTCTCATCTTTTAAGTTTTGTTCACATTAAAAGTTATTCATGATTTCATCTTTTTATCTTTTGTGGAAATAAGAAAGAACAACCAAATGAGAACATGTAAAGGCTATGTTTTCAGAATTGCGATTGCAACAGTGTCATCACCATTGTTTGCACTTTGGCAGAAACTCAAAGGCACTCAGAAAAATGGGAAAACTTGATAGTGGTGGGAGCAAGGGGAGGCTTCAGGTTTGTCCTGGTTGGAGGCTGTTAGCCCAGGGAAGCTTCAGGTGAGCTAACCAAAAGCGGGGTAAACTATGTGATCGGTTGGACATATATTCATGGCTTTCTCTGGATAGTACTATGTTGGAAGTAGGGACAAATATTAGGTTGAGAAGCTGAGAGTCATTGATCAGTTCCTGGCTATTTTAAGCTGATTGTTGTAGGGGTTATTGTTTGACTTGCTAGAGTTAGTATCTTGCTAGAGATAGTAAGTGCTCTGACTTCCTACAAATTTAACTTGTGAATAGTACATTGAGTTCCTGGGTTGGTCACTCTAGATAAAGGATAGATTCCTGGGCTTGTTGCTGCAGACTGTGAATCAAAGTTCTATATTTATATATGGTCTGGCCATTATCTGTTTATATATTCAGTCTCTCACTTCTTGTAGATAAAATGTTATTGCTTAAAAGGCTGTATTAGTTTTAGGTTGATGAGCAAAAGAGTTGCTATAAATAAATGGAACTCATATAGCATAGGTTTAACAGAAAATATTATCTAAAATACACTTGGTAATTTTTTTCATTATTTTTATTACATATGATTTATCATATGTATTAGTTACCATGTGAATATCTTTCTTCAAATTCCCCAATTATCCCAGACAAGCTTGCTTAAGAATAGAACTAACTTACTTTTATTGGATTTGTAAAAAGTATTGACTTTAAATAAGAGAACATCTAGTTATATAGCTCATATTTATGAAGGAAAGTAATATTCATTAATGGATAACCATATATATTTATTTTAGGTTGTTTTTAGTCTGCTATTTCTGAAGGTGATGTTAAAACTTCTCCAAATCTAGGCAGAATAAAATGAGCCCATAAAAATATTTTTGCCATTTATTGAATTTCTTCTATATACCAGACAATTTACTGTTCTTTATGTATTTTTTTAATGACGTTTTCTAAGGAGTAGTATATTTATGTTTGTCAATTTACACGAGGAAATTGAGACCCAGGGAGTGTTTAAATTCTAATAGGTTATGTAGAGAGAATTGAAAATCTAGCTTTGTTTTGTCTACAAATAGTTTATCTACAAATTGTATGTCTCCTAAAATGAGACTATAAATTAAATACTCCATCCAATTGAGAGCAACATAAATTATACTAATCTAGAATTAAGCCTGATTTTTTTATATATCACTGATCCACTGATGTCACAAGTACTAGATAATGTAGACTTATTCAGCCGATTGATTTTAACTTTGAAATAATATAGAAAAAAATCAAATTAAGGAAACAAAAAGGGAAGCAGAAAAGATGAGAGCATGTCTAATTTTTGAAAACCCATTCAAATATTTTAATATAATTTAAATACATTTTTAAATAACAGATATTAGTAATAGCTGAAATATATAACAGGAAAGTATTCAGATAAAAGTTATGCATCTGCACATTGAGTCATTATATATTAATTGAACATAGTTCATTAACTCTAACATTCAGTAGGAGTTGGGTTAAATAAACTCTATCAGTATTTTTGATAAACAAGAGGAATGATTTTTAAGTTCGCCTGCATGTTTAAATACTGACGATATGTGTGAGTGTTAGCTTAAATGCTGTGACAATATTGTAACAAGATTTTCTGTGGCAAATACAATTTCAATATTTTCACTAGGCATTCTAACTTAATTGAATCTTTTTCAGAATTTTAGTGATTGAGAATTTGTAACTGTTTAGAGAATACACCTTGAATTGAATCATTGTTTTTGGCAGAAAGCCTTTGTCAGTAGTCCAAAAAACAAATAGAGTCTGCTGGGCTCTTTGTGGCTTTCATCACTCTTGTATGGCAGATGAGTGCACAACAAAAAGCTCAGCCTGTTGGCCTGACAAATGGCATCCATTTCTACATAGAAACATTTCATTTCATCACCATCACTTTATAGAAAAACGCATATATTAACATTGTCATTTAAAATGTCTTCAAGTTTAGCATAATGATATACTCACATTTGCTGTGTTTTTATTTGGAGCTCAAAATAGATATGATTATTTTTTTTAGATACCCTCATACAGATCATTATAAATAACATTGAAATTTTTCACAGAATCTTTCAGATCTATGGGAAAGTGCATTTTAACATTCAGCTTCTGTCACTGGATTCTACCAATACAAACTTTTAAATTCCATGTGCACTTTGATATTCCTGTTATATTCTGCAATTAAAATTTAAAGCTTATCATACATAAGTTTTAGACAATATCATAAAATACAATGGTTTAAATTTTTTTCATTTAATATTACATCAGTGGTCCACAATATGATTTACAGGGTTCGACCATCAGTATCTCCACTTTCTCCAGACTGCATTTAAGTTGGTCAAAATAACAACCCATCAATAGTTGAGTTAGTATTTATTTAGTTTCTGCTTTATAAAGGGGGTTTACTGCTTCAGATTATAATGTCTATTTAAAAATAAATGATTACATTGCAACACAACAATAAGAGAATGAGTCCCAAGAATATCTTATAATTTTCTGTATTTTCCTTAGAACCAGAAGCCTGGTTTTGCTCTCTTATCAGCTTGTACTATACATTTTAGATGTTTGGAAGACACTCAGTTCACATATTCTTTTCAGAAAATGTTCCAGAAAAGATGATTATTAAAGTTCTGACAAGTAACATGTTCTCTTCAAATTTATCTATTTATGCCTTTTACTTCCCGTTAGAATGAGTGTCTCAAAGAGAGTGTCCATGTCCTAGACATATTTTTATTCTCTCTGTTTTAGAAACTTGAACAGAGTCCTTTAAGAATTAAATAGGCTTTGTTGAATAGCTAGATAGCTGTTCTTTTGATATTTTGATTGATTGCATTTGTAGGATAACATTCCATGACTCCATCGTCCGTCACTTGATCTTTTTCCCATTTTAAGGCCTGTTTTTCCTCAGCATCCTCATAGTACCTTTTTGCCTATTATAATTCTAAATTCTGGTGTACTTCACAGTTCTATCCTCAATGATCTATGCATTTAATTACTCCCCAAATTATATTCCCAGCCCAATCCTATTTATAATACTCCCCTGGAAATAATACACACACACAGAAACACACACACACACTCACACATATGTACATATTCATATATGTACATATTATTATGCATACCTATTGATATATGTACTTTATATATACACACAAGTATATTCGTATATGTACATATTCTCTCTAATTAGGTTTTTTAAGTATGTTATTGATTTATTCAATCATCTCTTCATACAAATATAGTTATTGAGCACCTACCTCAAGACAGCTTGGCAATCACCACTCAATATTAACGCGGCCAAAAACTGAACTATTCCCCCGACCCATAACAAATCTGTTTTTGTTGATGTTGGTGGTGGTGGTGGTGTTTTGTTTTGTCCATTTAACTAAAAAAATAAACCATTCATATATGTTGAACACATAATTTTGAGATATGCTTAGTCCTGAATATCTCTGATTTTATCAGTTCTCATTCTCTCTGTGGCTAAAATCCTGCCTTAATCCCTAATCACTTCTCCTTTATAAATTTCTTTCTTTTTTAATTAAAGTTTATTGGGGTGACAATTGTTAGTAAAGTTACATAGATTTCAGGTGTTACAATTCTGTAATACATCAAAGAAAGAAAGAAAGAAAGGAAGGAAGAAAGGAAGGAAGGCAGGCGGGCGGGCGGGCAGACAGGAAGGAAGGAAGGAAGGAAGGAAGGAAGGAAGGAAGGAAGGAAAGAAAGAAGGAAGGAAGGAAGGAAGGAATGAAAGAAGGAGGGAAGGAAGGAAGGAAGGAAGGAAGGAAGGAAGGAAGGAAGGAAGGAAGAAAAGAAAGAAGGAAAGAAGGAAGGAAGGAAGGAAGGAATGAAAGAAGGAGTGAAGGAAGGAAGGAAGGAAGGAAGGAAGGAAGGAAGGAAGGAAGGAAGGAAGGAAGGGAAAGACATTTCTTACTCTAGCCTCCAAACTGATATCTCTACCTCCACTTTTGTGCTCCTCCAGTCTTCTTTCCATAAAGCAAACATACAAAGAATTTAGAGTGTAAATATCAACTTTCCCATGATGGCCTACAATTTGGGCTTTTGAATTTTTTCTGACCACATACGTCTATACTTTCTACCTTATACACAATGCCCTTGCCAAAATGGCTTTCTTTCTGTCCCTCATAAACACAAAGTACTTTCTTTTCTGGAACATTTTGATTTGTGTTTGTGTTTGTGGGTGGATAATTTTTGGCTTTTTTATTTGTTCGATTTATGATTTGAAAGTCTCTCAAGTGTTTCTATGTATGACTCTCTTAATGTAATTACCATCTCAAATGTCACTTCTTCATGATGGACTTCTAATGATCCTAGGCAAAGGATTTACCCAGTTACTTATATGTTATGCATGAGCATGTTACATTATCTTTTTTTTTGTTACTACTATATGGAATTATTTGTTTACATTAAATTAGATATACCAGATTCCTTTCTGGCAAATTTAGGTCATAAAATATCCATCACCTTCTTCAGCCTCCTCTGTCATAGAACCAAGGAAGAGAATAACAGCTCTCTTATTTCCTATCAGGACCTTTGGCCCCACACTATGAGACAAGGGATTTTATAGTGCCTTCATAAAAAAAAAAAAAAAAAAATTCAGTCACGAAGGGTCAAGGTTATACAAGCACATTATCCTGGGATTATGTAGAACCCACATCATAAATATTGAAACAGACATTTGTTAACAATCAAAGGCCCTTTGAGATTTTATGTGACAGCAGAATTCAGGGTGAATAGATGCCAACAAGCATGAGCCTAGAAAATATATCACCATGGTACAAACTGGAGGGAAACACAAGTGACATCCTGAATTGAGTTACCAAGAGAGACTCGTGAAAAAGTGTGGGAATGGCTAAGTATATCTGAATTAATAAGCCAAAATAATCTAATATAGAGACACACTTTAGGTTCCAGAACAAAGTGTAAAGTCATAACAGGCAAATAAATAATGAAATAATTAAAATACATGCCTGCTCCAACTGAGAACACATGTACTCTGAAAAACAGCAGAGAATATTGAGTTTTGTTCTAAGAGACATTGAAGTACACTGATCATACTGTGAGCAATTTCTAACAGAATAAGATTGAATTCAAATATTCTTTAGCAAGCATGAACTATGTAAACAGTCAACAGGGATTTTTTTCATCCTACTAGAATCAGTCTTACCCAAACGATATAATTATAAATCAGGACATATCAGGTCATACTAATGAAAAATCACTTCTGTTACTTTAAATTGTAAGTGGAAAAAATTTCCAAATGAATGGTATGCTAGACATTTTGTGTTAAATGTTTTCTTTGCTCACTAGGACTTAAAACATATGGAGGATTTATTTCCCACATGAAATTGGTAATAGACAAATATATAGGAAGCATATCAAAAGTCATACATTTCAATGTTAGACATAGTACTAAAATGTTATGAAATAGTGCTTGTAACAATGAGTAAAGATAGACTATGTATCAGGAAGGTTTAAACAAAATTAGCAGGTGCACTAGATGAGGAAAAAAAATAAAGCAAAAATTAATTTGAAGGAGAGATAATTTATGTTTACTTTTAGTGTTCTATCTTTTGTTCTTCTTTTTTCCTGAGGACATTTCAGACAAATGCAAGGCTTAGAATGAAGATGGAGCAAGTCATTGTCTGTCTTAGCTGAAGCCGAGTTTAAGGCAGACTATGAGGAGGAGTTAACTAGGGGATATCTCAATATGAACCTTGCCGTTAACTTAAATGAACAGTTCAGAACCTTGATCACACCATAATTCACTTTCATAGGGGATATATTTAGTTGTCTCTCCCAGAGAAATGATATCACACCACACAAGATTAATATAGCTTGAGCCCTAGTGGCCATTATGTTGCCACAGGTTTATGGTTTTCCCACAGTATTTTGACTTATGATACCCTTCCACTTAATAGGGGTTTATTATTTGTACATTAAAGTTGTAACTTACTCCATCATATGGGGACTTCTATTAATCAGTAGCCTGTGTAGCTCCATCTGACATTACTATCCTTTTTGACAGGATAGCTCAGGCAGAGCATTTTGTTAAATGTGCAAGCCCTCTGTGGCTTAAGATTCACATCCGAAGCTGTAGAAACATATTCGTTTTGATGCAAAATGACTCTTACGTGTCATGTTTTAAGTCATTTAGTCTAGGTGATTAACTCTTGAATTTAACTAAATCAACACCATCTACTTATTTTTATTTTGTAAGGGCTTTGCTTTGGGAAAAAAAAATCCAAAATTCAAAACTACACTCTATCCTCGTCTTACTATGTCTCTTGATACAGTAGTGAGGAGACAAAAAAAGAACACTCTCTCGGCCTTGGCCTTTGGTTCATCATGCTGAATCTCTTTGCCATGGATGTTATTTTTATCAGAGAGAGAGAGAGGGTGGGGCAGAGAGAAAAAGAGAGAGAGAGAGAGAGAGAGAGAGAGAGAGAGAGAGATTGTGATTATATTCACTATTTATGACAGGGGTATCCAAACTTTTTCAACGTTTTTTACCAAGGGCCATATGCGGTAAAATAAACAAACAGCTGGGCCACTAACTTGAGGTGTAGTACATATTGCCTCACCTGGTTTATTAACGTAAACTAAATATATTCTTGGAACTTGCTGCAGGCCAATTAAAAATGGATTGCGGGCCACAGTTGGCCCGCGGGCCACAGTTTGGACACCCCTGATTTATGAGTATTTTGTTTGAGATTTTACCCACTTTTAATCCATTGAGGGTTTATAGAAACTATATTTCTGTGTAACTTTATATGTTGTTTCAGAGTTCCACATTTCAAAAAGTGTAAATCAATTCTGATGATATCCACTTGCTAAGGAATATTAAATTGAAATTTTGGTGAAATAATACCACTGAGCAAATTCTACTTAGTGATTTGAGATTTAAGGAGACTTTATTTGAAGTTTGAATTTGCATAGTCAATTCAGGGAATAAAATGCCTCATGTCAACTTATGAAAAGTAAAATGATAATAAGGTGGCTTGGTTCAAGATATGTATTAACAATACACAAATGCATAAACCTAAATCCTCACGCTAGACTAGGTTTATAGAAGTTTCCACATGTTGGACAGGCAAATATAGATGAAAACCAGAACATTCAGAGCAGCCACAACTATAGGGAATTGGACAGTTGATTTTTCTTGTGCCTTACTCAATTTAGTTTCCGAATTGAATACAACTATGCCATTTAAAAGTCTCTTTATTATTTTTTTCACATTTGAAAAATTTAAATTGTATTATTTGTGTACCTTAAGGTGAAGAATTAATCTAATTGAAGAATCATTTCATTACAACACAGCTATTGAAATGTTTATACACCGATATATTATTTTATATATTATCTTATATTAATATAATAGTTCTGCTTTCATTTGCACATTAACTAGGTTATAGATGAAACGTTAACACATACCAAGAGGGAGAGACAAAGAATAAGGCCAGTATTAGTAGTCAACAAATATGATAAACGGGGCTCCCCATGGATAAAAGGCAAAGACATATATTGTAACATGTCCGTTACAAGATGTACCCTATAAGATAGTGAGTCCTTAAAATCACCGTAGCTGTACAGCCCAACTGAGATGTCCACTTTAAGTCTGGTCCCTTAAAGATTCTAAAGATAGTAGTTACAGCTCTGTTAGAAAATACAACACATATAACGGTTTGAAAAAAGCAAAAACAAACCAACAACAACAACAACAACAAAAAAAAACTCACACATTTATGATCTCACAGTTTCTGTAGGTCAACATTCCAGGTAAGCTTAACTAGGCTCTGTCCTTCAGTGTCTTCCCAGTCTGCAGTATAGTGGTTGGCGGAAACTGCAGTCTTATCAGAGGCTGGACTGGGGAGAGATCCACTTTCATGCTCCCTCATGTTGGCATTTTTCATTTCCTTATAGCTGCTGGACTGGGGCTTCATTTTCTGGCCACCCATGGTTTCTTGCAGTATTGGCTTCCCCAACATTGCTACTCACTTCATGGGAGTTTACTCTTTGAGAGCCAGCAACACAGAGAGACTCTCTGACATCAGGAAGGGCTGAGTTCCTCTGATTAATTCATGTCCACTGAGGATAATTGCCCTTTTATTTAACTCAAAAGAATGGACTTGGGATCTTAATTGCATCTGCAAATGTCCTGCATTTTACAAAGAGGGATATTTCATAATTATAGAATGGTTATTTTATCATGAAGATATGTTTCCTAATATTGTATATACTTAATAATGGACTTTTAAATATGTAAATCTAAAGCTTATAGAAATTAAAGGAGAAATAGTGATAGTTTGAGATTTCAGAACACTAAACCTAAGAAAAGTAGCATGGTTAGAAAGTTACTGGCAATCTTATACATTGCTCATGGGAATGCAAAATTAATATAACCACTTTGAAAAGCAATATAGTTACCTCCTATAAAAATAAGCACAGTGTTTTACCAAACAATCTAATTCCTAGGTATCAACCCAAGAGAAATGACAATCTGTCTACATAAATATTTCTATGCGAAATGTTCATAGCAACATTATTCATGACAACCCCAAACTCGTAATAATGCAACGACCTTTAACTGGAAAATGGATAAATAAATCATGATAGGACTATGCACTGGAATACTACTAAACAATTAAAAGAAGCAAATCACTTATATATGTATCAACATAGATTAATTCAAAATAATTGTATTAATGTAAAGAAGCCACATGCAAAACAAACATAAAGCAAACCAAACTGCTTAAGTATGGTTCCATTTCAGTGACATTTTGCTAAAGTCACAACCATAAAGACAGGAATCACATAGACGTTGCCACCTACTCGAGGTGGCAGAGGGGTATGAATTGATGATTATAAGCAGCATAGAGAATGTTTTAGGCTGATAATCTATATATTTCAATTGTGATGGTGGTCACATGACATTGTATATATTTTCATTGAAATGTTCCCTTAAAGTTCATTTTGCTCTTTGTAAATTTTATCTCAATAAATCTGGGGGGAAAAAAACAAAAATAAAATACTTTGTATAGCGAATTTGTTTTCTCAATTCATTTTTCTATTATTTTTGAAATGTACCTTAGTGTCCCTTGCTTTAAGCATAACTGATCAATTAAACTGAGAAATATAGGAAAAAATATAGGATAATCCTTTATCTTTATATGCACAGCTTTAAATAATTCATATGATAGCAAACCTCATGTATTCAACACATTTAAATATTTTTCTTTTCATGAAATTATATTTTTTTCAGTGTTTTGCTTAATGTGGCATTTCTCTAATGTTATATTAAATTTAGAGTACTAAAAAATAAAGAGTAATAGTGTTTCTAACATTTTCTACAGATACATTAACATTTTCACAAATTTGTCAAGACATATTTCTTGCTATCAAGTTATACTGTCACGTAATTCACCTTTAATGTTTTATAGATGGGGAAATTCAAAAAAAGGTTAATAAGTCATTTTCACTAAAGCTTGGTATGAGTCTTTGGAGACTAAAACATCTATATCAATTCATCTTTTACATGTTTACATTCTGTGGGCTCTCCAAATCTCAGCTTATTTAATATCTCTATGCCTTAGTTTCTTTGTGTATGTTTCAGGCATTGTAATCATATTACATACTCAAAATCTTCCATTGTTAGCCATATAAAGACTAACCCCTAGCACAGAATTTTGAGCCATGAACAGTTAGACCTTAGCTCTCACTCTGAATCTAGTTCCTCTAGTGCCTGCTTTAGCTACTCTTCTATTAACTACACCCATAGATGTTTCTTTTATTTTTTAATTATTATTCATTATTTTATTACTGCCATTTCTTTTTCTTTTTTTTCTACAAATTATTATTTTTTTTTCAGGTCTGAGCAATGCTTTAAGGAATACTGAATTCCTATTTTCTTTGGCAACCCATGGGTTTGTGTTGTCGTGTTCCAATTAAAAAGATTGGTGCTATAACCACAGGTAGAATTACCTTGAAACCAATAATGAATGGGAACTCAATAAGTTCCAGTCATTGGCAGCAGAACCTTCCAAGTCCCTGTGAAAGGTCTTAGCAATGTATTCACATGGTGACAGGCTTTGTAAAAGCTACAAAAATTAGTATTATAAACAAAATTTTTTAACACTATCTCTTTTCACTTGAACTTCCACCCTTAATTTTTTTTTGTTTGTTTGTTTTTTACTCCTTTAGCATTGCTGTGAAGTAGTAGCCATGGACATTTGAGGATTAGGATAAGAGGGAACTGAGCTAAGAGTATATTTAATTCAGGCTTAGTGTGTTTTTGGTCACTTTCATGTTTAGTTAAATGATAACTACTCGTCCAGGTGCTAGTACTGCTCTTGATGATGTGGACCCCTCTGTCATTTGACATAAAGATTCATGGCCAGAAGTTTTATGAGGATGTGTCTTCTGTGGGTAGTTCAGATGAAATAAGAAATGTTTTAAGTATGCAGAGCTAGAGGACAATCTGCAGAAAATTCTTTCAGGTCATTAATTTTATATATGAAGGAAACTCAATAGAGGTGTTCCTCAAACTTGGCTCAATCCCCAAATTTCAGATATCATTACCAATAATAGATTGAAGAAAGAAATCTGTCAATTAAAAAAAATATCAATCTTACCAATGCTAAGACAGAATTTTATTTCATTTTCTCTGTAGAAAATGCTATTGCAAAATCCTTACCAAATTATATCTATCTATCTATCTATCTATCTATCTATCTATCTATCTATCTATCTATCTATCGGTCGATAGATAGATAGATATAACTATCTATGTATCTAGATATATACATCAAGGACTATGTAGCCAAGAACATATAAACTATAAACTATATGTATATGTCAAATAGTTAACAAAAATAGAAGGATATGTTTCTGTATGTTATGATTTTTAACATTTTTTAAATGTGTAGTCTATTATGCCTCCTTTATTCTCTCAAGAAAATTTTCCTGTTTTAATCTAATTTTATATTCTTAATTTTGTATTATTTTTTAAGTGTGACTTCAAAATGTTTAAACTATAGGTATCACAAAAGTCTGTCCCATCGAGTAGGTGACATCTTTGCATTTCTTTCTTTCTAGTCTAGGATTTAATAGACAGAGATAAGTGTATATTTAGATGCAAGTGATTAACTAAGGATCTATGTGCCAAGAACATGGTAGAATTATCCAAAAATTTCTCATTCAGTTCTACAAGGAACATATTGTAATTCCATTTTAAAGATAAGGAAACTGAGGCTTAGTGAGTTGAATTGACTTGTTTCAGTATCACAGATGATGAGTCACATGGGATAGAGAGTAGCGAAGCAAGTCATATATATATATATATATATATATATATATATATATATATATATATAACATTTTGACAACTCAACATGTATTGGTTACTATCTGGATGCAGATCATATATTCAAAATACTCTGTAGTAGAGGACACAGACATTTAACCAAACACACTGAAATCACAGTTACTCTAATAGAGCTCTCCAGAAGATATACTGGTGGTAGAAAGACTAGAGTTTTTAATTCGATTCAGAGGTTCAAGTTAGGAAATATGTCACAGTATTGGAGTTGTTTGCATTAGTCTTGAAGAATGAGTAAGACTATAATGGGCATAGAACCAGGAATCAGTGGATTCAATAACAATAAATAAACAACCGAAAAACAAACAAAGAAACCAGCAAAATTGTACTAAATCACGTGGTAGTTTTCTAGAGTTTTTAGCACCTGAGCTATAAATGCGGAGGATAATGCTTCGAGGGTTAGTAGGGATGTAGAAGCAGAGATGAACAACTTTAGAGGATAGTGGGCTAGGCATAGTCAAAGAAAATAGAGAGAAAGGGATTACAATTTTGGCCAACAAAGTCAGTGTGTGCAATGGTGGACCATCACAGAAAGTGATGTTACCATGTTTAAGTGCTCTTAGAAAAACATATGCAACCAGGCATGAGGAAGAAAAATTGTTCATATGGTTCATATGGTTAGGGATGGAAATTCGTAAGATAAAGTACTAACCCTCAGCGTGACTATTTGGAGATAGGGCCTTTAAGGAGGTAATTAAGGTTAAATAAGATCATAAGGACAGGACCCTAACCCAGTAGTACTGGTGTTATCATAAGAGAGAAAGAGACACCAGGAGTGCCTGCACACAGAGGAAATGCCATGTGAGGACATAGCAGGAAGGCAGCTGTTTGCAATCCAAGGAGAGAGGCCTCACCAGAAACCAACCCTGCTGACACCTTGATCTTGGCCTTCCCGCCTCAAGAACAGAGAGAACATAAATTTCTATTGTTTGAGCCACTCAGTCTATTCTGTTATGGCAGCCCTAGCTGACTAATACACATGCATATTGTGATCATTATTTTTTCTTTCTCTGTATAGCCTATAATTCTGTTTTTATAACTTTTAAGAGAAGGCCTTCTGCTCCAACCTATGATATGGCTTTTAGAACTCTTTATATTTCATTGGCATCATAAGTGGGATTGGGGCAGGAGGAATAGGGAGAGGGAATGGCAAAGGGAAAATTCCAGCTGAACATTTCCTTGTTTTAATGAAGACAAAGTAAATCTCTTGGAACTCACATTTATCTTACCAAGAAGGATTTCATAGAGACAACCCAAACTGAAAGAGAGCCAGAAAAGGTCACATGAGTTCCATGAGCGAGAGGCCTTTGATTTATTTACTACTGGTGTCAGACAGGTAGTAGGCATGCAATAAATATACGTAGATAAATGAGTAAATAGGGTATCTTGCCTCTTGGACATAGGTAGGTAGGTAGGTAGGTAGGTAGGTAGGTAGGTAGATAGGTGACTGGTAGATAGACAAATACATACATACATAATATACATACATAATATGCTGATCAGCAAGAATAAGGACCAATGAAATGTATGTTTGTCATTAGAAGTATGCTACATGCATTTCCTTACTTCCATTTCATTTTAAACATTGCTATATATTCGTATGTTTTTAATCATCATGTACACCATGTAGACCGCCTATTGCCAATCTTTCTTTTTATGGAAGATAAGATCAAGGTATACAGAGATGATTTGTTCACAGAAACACAACTAGTTAAGGGCAGTCCTGGGAGAAGACTCACACTAGAATGAGCAGATCCCATATCATATTGTAAAGAATAGGAAAAATGTGTATATCACTCTAATCCAAATGGCAATACACCATTCATTTCTTCTCGTCTACTTAACTGGAAAATTGAATTTCCTTATCTTTAGCTTGCCAAGTGCCCTGATTCCCTTCCTAGTCTCCCAGTGCATCGCCATGGTGTAGTCAGGTGAAAATGATGCTTCACATTTTCAGTCTTTTGGGGCTACATTATATATATCTTTTTCTTTCTTCCTTTTTTTTAATATAGCTTTTGCTTTTTCAGTTTAGTTTTCAGCTGTCCCAGAGTTAAGGAAACCTTAAATATATCATTGATAATTGTTGGTTGATTTTGACTTGGACCCCTCAGCCGTAATAATTTTTTTGAAATATCTGAATAGAACTGTGATTTCTATATTATCCCAGAGAAAATGTCACTAACTAGATTTATGATACTGTTCATTTCCTATGTTATTACTTATGTCAAGCCTAGTGTAAAGATCTGTTGGGTGACTCCTGGGGAGGCAATTTCTAATTACAGTTTGGATTGTAGCAAAAGCATCAATTATAATCAAAAGAAAACATATGTTTTGAAAAAATATTGACAATCAAATAAAATGTCATACTCTTAGGTGATTAAAATAGTATAATGAGAACTTAAACAGTCATTTTATTTTACAATTATAAACTTACTAGGAGTATTGACATAGCTTTTAGACCCTCTCTCCAAACAAAGAAGATAAATTATCTTAAAATGAGAATTTTGAGATATTCAATACTCTCTTTACTGAAGGCAGGAAAAATTTAACTTTTCAGACTATTGTTAGTGCTGCCATTTGTGCATACAAATTGAGGCAAAAATATTCACTGTTCTGTCATCCCCACCCTCCACGCTGCTCCCTGTATTATATTTCCAGTAAGCCCAGTGTTTAATATATAGAAAATGATGCCAAGTAGGATATGACATTAAAGAGCCATTCGGTATTATTCCAACAGGATGAGTAATCTGAGAATTTAATGTACTGCAGGCCAGCAAAGGTAGCACACATGCCCCGTTTCTAATCAAATCAGGTGGCTACCAAACCCCAGTCTAATATGGCTTTCTGCCCAGAAAAAAAATGTTTAGAAGGTAAGTCAATAGATTTCAGAGCATTTCTCGTAGAACTACATTCATACATAGCCATCATAGAGAAGATACCCCCACATATGAAGGACTCTATATCAAACAGCAAGGGAAAGAAAGAGCAAAATAAAGAATATACAGAGGGTGCCAAAAATGTGTACACATTTTAAGCAAGGAAAAAAAAACTATTAATATTGTAATACTTGATATATACAAATAACAAAAGATATTGAATACAAGTCACATTTGACTTTTACAATTGGTGCTCAAAGTGGTTACCATCAGCATCCAGATACTTCTAATTACAGCAAACTACTGTTTGAGCAACGTTGACCAAAGTGTTCACTTGTATACATTTTTTGCCACCAGCGGTACATAAAGAGGGTGCCAAAAAAGTATATACACATTTTAAGAAAAGAAAAAACAACAGTGTGGGGAAGAATTATGAAAAATATGTAACTGTTTTATATGTTATATAAATATATATAGAAGAAAAGAGAAGGAAAATGATATACATATATGTATATATACATATATGTATATGTATATAGATATATGTATACATATGTATACATATACGTATATATAGATATATAATTTTTTT
The DNA here is from genome assembly GCF_964194185.1 of Rhinolophus hipposideros. NCBI lineage: Eukaryota > Metazoa > Chordata > Mammalia > Chiroptera > Rhinolophidae > Rhinolophus > Rhinolophus hipposideros. The sequence goes on from NC_138048.1 coordinate 90,965,254, forward strand.
TTCCTTCTCTGTTCTACCTGTAAAGTAATATTGTCGCCTGGTTCAGATTAGAGTACCTGGCAGAGGTATAGGAAGAATTCAACTTAAGTAAAGTGGAAATGAATAAGTAATATTATGCCAGGAATTAGGAGCTGTACTTGATTTCATAAGGAAATTTAGTCTTTACAGAGGTGGAAAATAGATGTAACAGAGGAAATATGCACCCTTCCCTCGAGAAATATAAAGTCACATACTCTTTTATGTTTCTTTCAGAGAGGTTCGAGGAAAAATATTAATAAAGGTGTTAGTGAATTTGGTATTTTCTATTACAGATAATGTGTGTGTGTGTGTGTGTGTGTGTGTGTGTGTGTGTGTGAGTACGCGCGTGTGCGTGTGCTCATGCGCGTAGTGTAGTGTCAATGAGCATGCAAGTGAGTATGGATGTTGTCAAACATGCTGAGACTAACAGTGGGGAGATCAATTAAAAATTCTAAAGCATACAGCAGAAAATTGAAAGCATCAAGAAAAATATAATGTGGAGTCAATGTGGATATACATAAATAGGAAAAATCTAAGTTTTGGTTTTGGCTCTAATATCAATAATTCACTGTCATTATATTTATTAAAACCTGTGCATTATTTTATGTACAGATGTGTTCATAAGCAATAAAAAATAGAATATTAGAAGATGTGGTTAACAGTCTTTAAGAAAAGAATAGCATTCCTGCATGTTTATTAGAAAAAAATCCTAAATCATGAAACTATTCAAAGGATGTATATTTAAGAATACGTATATGTTTAGGGGGAAGTATTATTGTTTTAACCTATGTAAATTTTGTTAGATAATATTTTGAATGATGGCTCTAGAAGAAATATTTTACAATGACATCGGAGAAATTTCAACACACACAATAAGTTTCTATTAAATTGTCTTTTAGTTGTATTTCAGCATGAAAGTAAAACAAAATCATAGAAATAATAAACTTTATATTTTAGAAGTTAGTGGCATATAGACCTGTAGAGCAGAGGAGGCTAATTAAACATATTTCACTATCACTATTTCCTTGTCACTACTTCTATCAGTTCTATTTCAAAGCTATGATAAAAAAATAAAAACTGTATTATTTTATAGATCTCCAGGAAAAATAGTCTTCTGTAAAATTATATGGGTTTCAAGTGTACAATTCTATAATACATCATCTATATATTGCATTGCATGTTCACCACCCAGAATCAGTTCTCCTTCCATCACCATAATTTGACCCCCCCCCTTACCATTTTCTAGCACCTCTCTACCCCCCTTACCTTCTGGTAACCACTAAACTGTTGTCTGTGTCTATCAGTGTGTTATTTTGTTGTTGTTGTTCATTTGTTGCTTTTAGTTTTATATCCCACATATGAATGAAGTCATATGCTTCTCGACTTTTTCTGTCTGACTTAATTCACCTTGCATGATAATCTCAAGATCCATCCATGTGATAACAAATGGCAGTATTTCATTTTTTTTTCTTACGACTGAGTGATATTCCATTGTATATATGTAATACATCTTTATCTAATCATCTATCGATTTGGTTGTTTTTATGTCTTGGCCACTGTGAATAATGCTGCAGTGAATATAGGTGTACATATGTCTTTATGGAAAAATGTTTTCAGATTTTGGGAGTTGATACCTAGAAGAGGGATTGTAGGATCATATGGTAATTTTCTTCTTAATTTTTAAAGGAATCTCCATATCGTTTCCTGTAGTGCCTGTACCAATTTACATTCTCACCAGCATTGTATGAGGGTTCCATTTTCACAACTTCTCCAACACTTGTTATTACTTGTCTTGTTGATTATAGTCATTCTAACAGTGTGAGGTGATATTTCATTGTGGTTTTGGTTTGCATATCCCTAATAACTACTGTAGTTGAGCATTTATTTATTCATATATTTGTTGGCCATTTCTTTGTCTTCTTCGGAGAGGTGACTGTTCAGTTCATTTGTCCATTTTTAAATGGATTATTTGTTGTTGTTGTTGTTGAGTTGCATATATTCTTTACATATTAATATTTTGGATATTAGCCCATTATCAGAATTGTTGTTTGCAAATATTTTCTCCCTTCTGCTGGTTGCCTCTTTATTTTGTTGACGGTTTCTTTTGCTATGCAGGAGATTTTCAGTTTGATATTATCCCATTCATTTATTTTTGCTTTTACTTCCCTTGACTTTGAGGTCAAATTCATAAAATCCTCTCTGAACCCAATGTCCATAAGTTTAGCACCTGTGCTTTCTTCTATGCAGTTAATTTTTTCATGTCTTATGTTTAAGTCTTTGATAAATTTGGAGCTAATTTTTATATATGGTTGCAGATAGCAGCCTAACTTTATTCTTTTGCATGTGGCTTTCCAATTTTCCCAGTATCGTTTATTGAAGAGGCTTACTTTTCTCCATTGTAGTTTTTGACTCCTTTGTTGAAAAATACATATGTGGATTTGTTTCTGGGTTCTCAATTCTATTTCATTGGTTTAGGTTTCTGTTTATCCACCAATATTTGCTGTTTTGCTTTGTAGTGTAAATTGAAGTCAGGGAGTGTGATACCTCCAGCCTTGTTCTTTTTCCTTAGGATCGCTTTGCCTCTTTGGGGTCTTTTGTGATTCTATTCAAGTATTATGACTTTCTGTTCTATTTCTTTAAAAATTGCCATTGGGATTTTGATGATAATCGTATTAAATATGTATATTGCTTTGGGTAATATGGACATTTTAACTATGTTGATTATTCCAATCAATGAACATGAAATATCTTTCCATTTCTTTGTGTCTTTCTCAATTTCTTTTAATAATGATTTATAGTTTCTGTGTGTAGGTCCTTCACATCCTTTGTTAAGTTCATTCCTTTTTAAGTAGAGATTTTAAATAGAACCAACACTGCCATTCAAAACATACCAATTAACTGAATAACACTAGATTTTTGGCTATATTCACAGAAATAGCAATTCTTGTTTTAAATCTACAGATGTGAATTTAATATTATGATAGAAACTTGGCTAAGGTGCATTTAATTTCACTGTCACATTAATTTATACCATTAGATGTACATTGCACCAGGGGTTATAGATTTTTTTTGAAGTAATATGTTCTCAAGATAAATATGTTTTAGAAATTGTTCATTGGAGTTTCCCCCCCTAAGAAGTAAAAAGTGAAGAACAGTTATTGTTAAGATAGGGTGAATTTCAAGAAATGATATGTGGACTAATTAACCCTTCTGATTTCAACAACTAGAAAACCAGACAAAATGTGAAACTAAAATTTTCCAGTGTTGGACAACATGTAGTTCAGGGCAATAATGCTTGAATAAAGAAGCAAAACAAGGTGAGCCCTGTGAATTTCCCAACTTACTTCCTAGAAAGAGTTCACAGGCCTCTGCAAAGGGAATGGGAACGTATATATTAAAATTCTTTCTGACTTGAGAAGACAGCAATCACAGATCAGAGAGACCAAGATGACATGAAATTCTGGGGCAAAAACAAAGATGGGAACAGCTGACAAGGAAGCTGAATTGCGAGGAGATCTAAGATTTGCAGAAGGATCACCTCAATGATACAGTTAACAAGTAAGAGTATAAAAACCAGCTGCTCTAAAAATGTGTGACCTTTATGAGATAAAAAAAGTAAGACATTAAAGAAAAATCCAAATCAAATTCCTAGAAAAGAAATATAAAATATCATGAAAAAAATATACTAAATGGGAATAATAGCAAATCAGATATTGCAGCAAAATAAGATCAGTGAATTATAGACACAGCTAGACCAACTATTTAATATGAAGCGCAGATAAATAGAGAAAAAGAAAAAAAAAAACAGAAAATCTGTGACTTGTGGGAAATCTTATTCTGTGTAACATACGTGTAAAAGGAATCTTAGAAAGGAAAAGAAAAGGAATAGAGAATATATATCTGAAGCGATCATGGCTGAAGATTTTCCACATATGATAAAAAAAAACAACAACTAAGTATGAAAAATATAAACGCATATACAAAAAGGTCAGTCAACTACAAGTAGAATAGCATAAAGAAAACCACATAAATTCTGCCATCATGCAATTGTCGAAAACAAATGAATAAAAGAAAGTCTTAAATGGAGCCAGGAAGAAATTTAAAAATACAGTATTTGTGGCACAATCATAAGAATTATAGCAGACTCTATTAGGATCCAGAATCTTACGTGTAAGCCAGAAGACAGTGGAGGGAACACAAGTGAGAGAGACACCATTAAAATACTGAAAGGAAAAAACAAACAAACAAAAAAAAAAACCCAAACCATATATATTTAAATATACTTTTATATATAGTATATTTAAAAAATGAAAATAAAGACTTTCAAAAGAAAAGGAATCTGAAGAAATTCATCATTAGTATACATGCACTATAAGAAATGTTGAAAAAAATGTTCTTTAGGTAGAAGGGACATAGTTTGAAAGGAAAATATCAAAGAAGGCTGGGGATTTTGTTGGGTGTCTGATGGACATGTGTCCTGTTTGGGAGACCACCTCAGGGATGCTGTAGATGCCTGGTCATGGCATTGTACACCAGAGGCTGGACATTAATGAATGCCAACTATAATTTTATGTGTATAATGTGATGGCTCGGTGTGAGCTCGGGGTGGTGGTGGATGGGGGGAGGGGGGTTCACGGTGTGAAGATGTAAAAATAAAATTAAAAAAAAAAAAAGAAGGATGAAATCCACCAGAAATGGTAAATATATGGGTAAATATAAAATCTTTTTTTTTTATTTAAAATAAATTATTTAAAAGGCAATTGATTGCTTAAAGCAAAATGAATGGTGTACTATGGATATTATGTATAGAATTAAATCATAGGAAAACACTTGAACAAGGGCAAGAGAGGATATGGAGGGCTATTGTTGTACAGTTTAAAATATATACGAAATAGTATAATAATACTTGGAAGTAGATTACAAGAACTTAAAGATGTGTATTGCAAGTGTCAGAGTAATTCCTCAAACAGACACTTAAGTGCTATTACTCAATTGCTAATAACAGTTTAGTTCGAACCATAAACAGTACTACAATTACTCTAAAATGCAGCAGGGATAGATAAAAAAAGGAAAAACAAGAATGAACAACAAGAGATCAAACAGAAATTTGGTAGCTTTATGCCTGACTAAAATTACATTAAAGACAAATCTTCTAAATGTGTACTGTACAGTTTACAGCCAGTGGCCACAGTAGCTAGTGAACACTTGACCATCGCCTAGCCCAAAATATAATGTGCTTAGGAATTTTAAATATTTAGGACTAGAAACAGGATGTGAATTACCTCATTAATAATAAATTTAATATTGGTTACATATTGAAATTATAATATTTAGAAGTGTTGGGTTAAATCAAATAAATGAATTTCACTATTTCTTTTTACTTTTTTGAATGTGAGAATTTTAAGATGCATATGGAACTCAAGTTAAATTTCTGTTAGTCAAAGCTAGCCTAAACACGTGAATCAAAAGGCATCATACATGTAAGGCCTGTACAGTGAAGATCTTACACTTTGTGGATATAGATTAAAGGAGATGTAATTCACAGAGAGATATGACACAGAGAGATATGACATGCAGAGAATTCAACATCATTAAAAACTCAAATCTCCCCTAGTTGATCTATAGATGCAAAGCAATCCCTATAAATATCCTAGCAAATTATTTTGTAGAATGTGACAAACTTATTCTGTAGCATGTATAAAAACGTAAAGAACCAAACAGTTTTGAAAAGCAATTTTGAAAAAAAAATTGTTTTGGGAATACTAACTTTCTCTGATTTTAAGTTCTAATATAACTATATGCATTACATTTGTGTTTTGCATAAAATATTTATAAAAATCTGAAGAAAAAATGAAGGTAGAAAATATAGAATTGACATGATAGAGAATTAAATAAACCAGGAATTAAAAACACAAAACTTTCTGATTCTAAATTATTTTAGTTGATGGACATAAAATACAGTGTGAAGGTATTAGTATTTTAAAAATTGTTAGCTGATTTCAGTTTATGTTTCATAATATATGTAGTGATACTTTATAAAAAGGGATTAAAAGTCTTTTAAAAGACACGTAAAATGTTACTTTTTTCAAAGTGATTTCCTGCTATAGAAAAGTATATCATTGACATAGGTAACTTTTATGTTCCTCGATATATCTCTATTAAGTAAAGGATGTATTCCATCTGAACACCCCTGCGTTATAGATTTCATCATTTGACAATACAGAGAAAGGGAGTTATAGACCAATAACGCTCAAAACAGGTCTCTGTTCTCTGTTTCTACAGCAGATATTTGCAGATAACAGTAAACTAGTAATTTGGAAAACTGTTACTAATTTTATAATGTGAAATGTATATTTGTAAAGCTAACTTTATTCTCATAGTATAGCCAGAAATGGTAGCCAAGAGGCCATAATAAAAATTTTTTAAAAAGGCATTTGGTTTGTTGGAAAGTGTGTGCACACGCACGCAAACACGCGCACACACACACACACACACACACACACACACACATACTACACTCCTGGGACCAAAAAAACTGCTTTTGTGTGCAGTTTCTTATTCTCTGTAATTTAAGAACACCAAAGCCTGCTGCACTAATTTCAAGAGAATATGTATTCTTTCAGAAATCCCCAGAAGTTGTACAAGTGCATTTAGAATATTCAGACTTTAACATATCATGTTTCCCCGAAAATAAGACCGGGTCTTATATTAAGTTTTGCTCCAAAAGACACATTAGGGCTTATGTTCAGGGGATGTCATCCTGAAAAATCATGCTAGCGCTTATTTTCCAGTTAGGTCTTATTTTCGGGGAAACACAGTACTTATATCTGTGAGTTTGTTTTTTAACCCACCTATCAGGAAACCTTTGTTACAGACCTAAAATTTCTACTTCATCATGTGGTTATAAATGTCTCTGTTCTAGATCTACTTTTCTGCTTATTCTATAACAACCTTTTACATAGACAAGACCTTTGTTTTTAATTTTATGCTGGTGAATCATCAGCTTTTAATTCCAGCCCTCATCTCTTCTGTGACTTTTGATGTCAACTTAACTGCCACACTCTTAAGGATCCTCTGTTAACATTGACTAGATTAAAATCTTTAATTATATCGTCCAGAATTCTAGACTTATTCTTCATATTTTACCACATTTGAACTATATATTCATTTTTGTGGCTCTTTGATTTACGGTATGTACAATTCTCTAAGTTAAGTGAAGGCAAAGTGTGTGTGTGTGTTTATGTGTTTTCTACTAAGTTCATAGGCCATTCCTTGCACATTGACTGAGACATGGTAAGCACTTAGATATTTTTCTAGGATTGATACATTAAGTTTTCCTTTTTATCAAATGATACTTAAAATATTAAGACATATTATGCATCAAAATATTAAAGTTTTTTTTTAAAGGGAGAGTTGACAAAGGCCAAGTTATTTTAATACTTTACAAACAGACCTCAGTTTATTAAACATACTACTGGAAACAAACGAACAAATAAAGTGTTCCATTTTCACCTAGTATAACAATGTCTTTTGAAATGTCACTTTGAAGCTCCTCCCGTCAAGAATTGGAGTCTGTTTCCCCATCCTTTGAGTAGGAACTTGCACTCAGTTTTCCTCTGGCCCCTAGACTGACATGAAAGCGATGGCATGCCAATTGTAGGTAGGCCTGGGCATTGAGGGCCTTCCTTTCATGCCACTGGAACCCTGACCAGTCAGTGAATAAGTAAGGCCTGCCTGATGCAGGATAATTGACCATGTGGAACAGCAAAGTCTTCCCTGCTGTGACTATCCTACTTGATCTGACAGCTAGGTTCTCTGACCCATAAACACAGCCTGAGTCAGCCCTACTCACTGATCAGCACAATTGTCTAGCCTACTAGGCTTGTCAGAATTAATAAAGGGTTATTGCTTCGTGTCACTGGGTTATAGAGATTTGCAGAACAATACCAAGAATAGTAATACCAAGTGTGATAATTATAAAGAAATATATCTTGAGTAAATCGGAGTAAACCTAAAGATAATAGTTCTAATTATGCATATCCTGGTTTCAAAGTGGTCTCTCATTTGATGAACGTCAATTCAAATGGCAAAATCATTAAAAGTAGCAACATGTTTTAATATGTATTTTTTGAGCAATGTAAAAGGGAGGGTAGTACTTTGTTAGCATTTAGTACAGCATTTTAAAAATCATGGGAACTAGTAAGAATGTATCTTCTCTCTCAACACTGTCTACTTCTCCCTTCCCGCCCATTTTGCGTCTCTTATATTCACAAGCTGCTTCCAAAAACCTGTCAGAAATGCCTACAAACTATGCACGACCAACAAATATATGCATTTGACAATAAGCTACCCTTGAATAGAAAATTGCTCCATTTCTTTGGTTTTATGTTCTTAAGAAATCATCAAAAAAGTAATACCATGCCTTTTGAAATATGTATTTTAAAAAAATCCTTCCTTTTATAAAAAAAGACAAGGAAATGGGGACTCGGGTTATTTTACATTAAGTCTATTGATGAGTTTTAGTCTTGCTACTGATATTGAAGATTGCTTTAGATTAAAAAAGAAAATTTGCAAAATCTCACAAAAAAGAGAGTTTTTCTCATTTTCCTTGCTAATATAATTTCCTGGGATTTTTTTTTTTTTTTTTACACAAGTATATTTTTGAACAGTTCCATTTAAGATATATTTGTTGTGTAACCATAACGGTGCACAGTCGTGGAATATGTCAGGATGGCCTAACTGATACTGAAGAGTTCTTACTAACATTTCTATTGGCTAAGTAGTTTAACATAAAATACTCTTGATGCTCCACTAAACGCTAACAAAATCTTGGCAGAATGATTATCCAAGCACACACATCCACAGTCAGCTTCAATTCATGAGGTTGCTAAAGAATACAATTTATTCACTTTTACAGGTTGTCTTGATTCATAAGCACTGAGATGCAATCAGGAATCATTTCCAAGAAGTATTTATTCGGTTGTGTAAACTACTGCACTTAGGAGAAGTTCATGAACTTTAAGAGTACACTTTTATGTTCAAAAGCATGTCATTTTGCAAAGCATTTGGGTAAATACGTGCTAAAAAGGAGAGAGAATAGAACACTAGAAAGTACCAGAGCCATATGAGACTAGTTACAATATATCTGAGAAAAATCACACACCAGAGAAGATAAGAACTATTTCTACCATTTTTGTCTTGTCACAAATACCCTGTCAACATTATAGGACCATGACCTTTCATGATTTCTGTGACATGTCTCATTGTCCTAACAACAAGGGAAAACAATAAATGTTTAAAATGTCAGTTTCATTAAAGATTTCTGTTATATGTTTCTGAAATACTATCTTTAATAGTGGTGTCCCCATTATATATATATATATATATATATATATATATATATATATATATATATATGTATATATGTATGTATGTATGTATGTATATATGTGTATATATATGTATGTATATATGTATATATATATGTATATATATGTATATTTGGAGTGACAACTAAGAATGGCAAATTTTTAAACTACAAATTAGGTAAAAAATAAACTTTTTTTATTTATAAAAACTATAAATAACTTACAAAAATGAAATTCCCCTCTTTTAAAATTTGAACCACTTCTTGGTATAACATTAAAGCACAAGATTGTAAGTTGTGATGAATAAGTTCTAATGATATAAATAATCATAATAAAAGCAATAATAGCTAAAATATTTGGTCCTGCCTCTCACTTATATTAAATATTCTAATATTCACAATAATGTAAGAAAAAGTGTAGATAGTTATTTATCTCCATTTTCAGATAGGGGAATATAGGCACAACTAGGAATGTAGAAACAAAAATGTAAAATGATCTTACCTTTAAATGAGTACTTTTATTTTAGGTTTAGAAAAATGCTTCTTCCTTTAATGACCCTTGAACTTTTCTGAACCCCTATTTATCAACTCTAAAATGGAAATAGGAAAAATCTAGCACATGTATTTACTATGCAAAGTAAATGAAATATAAATCTTGTATAAAATGTTTTAGCATTTAACAAAATTGAACTTATTAATATTAGTGTTGTATCATTTTTGATGCAAGGCTTTCCTTTGGATCATGAAACTGAAAGCACTAATCAAATTTTTCATGTTTTCTTAATTTTCAGGAAGCTCAAAGGGAAACTATATTTCAGTTTTAGTTCTTTTTTTTTTTTTAATTTATATCCAGAGTCTCTTGTATAAATCACTGTAATTTCATTCTTGTTATTTATCATGTATTCTCTTTATGATTTCATGCTTTTATTAATCTCATGTCTCATTGCAGGGCAACCTTATATTGCCTGTGGACAAAAGCCCATGTATCACTAATGATTTTCTTTTGGTTGCTGAAATTAAAGACTCAATTATAATGAGAGTTAAAAAACCAACACAGAAAACCCAGGGGTTTGTTTTTATGTCACCTAACTGAAGTAGAGACAGACTATTCAGGACTAACATTGCTACTCTATCCTATCATCAGCTCACAGGCTTCTTTATTGTATCTGTTTCGTCATTGTTATCTGGGCCTTCTCTTCAGAAGGTTAAATAGTATATAATGGAGTAGCTGACTTCCATCCTGAAGGTGAAATGTGGTAAATGGAGCAGGGAGAAGGAGGAGATCAAGGGGCAAAGGGGCATTTCCTATGAGCCAAGGGAGCCTCGTTTCCAGAGAGAGACTGAGAATTACTTCAAAGTTTCTTTTTTTTTTTTTTTTTTAAATCGGGATTTTTATGTTTGTTTTTGTTTGTTTGTTTGTTTTCCTTCTTCTTGTTCTTTTTCAATAGTTATCTATGGTTGAAAATAAATTTGAGAAAGAAACCTTTTTGCTACATACATTGACACATAATACAAATTCATGGTTTTGTAACTGAGAAAAAAAGCAAAAATGAATAGTGCTTAGGCCACTAGATGTTCTGTGAAAGCAGAGAAGAAATGACAGAGAGGAACTTTGCCTAAAAGCAAAACCTGTGCAAGACAGAGAGCTTTCCTATAAAAAGACTCATGAAACTGTTCAGCTCAGGAAAATTCCCTAACAATTGCAAGAGATATGCTTCTCACATTATGCCTGATTTAATTTCTTACTTTGGCGAGTTTAGCAATCAGTGGTACTCAGGAATTTAAGAAGTAACATTGTGTATCTACCATATGTATCTGTGAGTAAAGGTGGCCATGTAAGTAGTGATGCTATTTTGAGGTTAAATGATAAGCTAAAAACATGATTTCGTGTATTATGGGTGCATTTCTTAAATTTTATTCTGTGAGTTCTGGATTTGTTCAACTATATAGGACTTTTGCATTTTAAATTGGAACCATATTGCAGAACATATGCTGGCAGTTCAGATGCCCTGTGCCCTTTGGTACACACATTTTGATGAACTACTGCTCATTTTGATATCCTACATCAAACTGTGACAGAAGAATGTTCTAACACTTTTATAGTGCATTCCGTTTTAAGTTGTTTGAACAGTCAATCACTTGCTATTCTTAACAGATTTGAAATCTAAAAAACAGTCCCTTATCAAGAAAATTGACTTGATTTTATAAATTTCAGTTGTTTCAGGAGTATTCTCATACGACTTTCCGGATAAACATTCTTTGCAGTCTTTAAATCTCATGACAATACATCTATTCATTGATCTGTCACCAGACAATAATTTTTATACTGTTATAGTAAATGTGACAATTATGACTGATATAGTGTTTAAGCGCTATTATAGTAGTTACTGAAAGAATGAAGTTATACTTCACTTCCTAGAAAGAGTTTGAGAATGCTAATAAACCTGCATTTTTCTATCTACTGCTCATTCATTCACTCATGCATTCATTCAGTGACTCTAACATTCTGGATGATCTTCTGTACTGAGGCTGTAACAGTGAATAAGAGACGAGTTTTGTGTGCTGTGGGGCTTCTATTCTAGCTGTGGGGACAGAGGCCAGTACAAGGAAGCCCATATTTAGGCAAGGTTATTTGGATTAATGAAAAGTGCCATGAGTAAATATCACCAAACCCACATAGAATGCTTTGTGTCAGAGGTTCAGGAAAAGCCTCCGAAGAGGTTTGCATTGGAGATGTTTGATGTCAGAGGAGAAGCTACATGTAAACGTTAGGAGGAGGAGTGTTCCTGGTACAGAAAAAAGCATTGGAAAGCCTTGAGGATGGAAGCAATTTGACAGCTTTGATGAGTAAAAACAAGGCCAGGTTGGCTGCAGACTCATGAGGAAGCGGGAGAAAAATTCAAGGTGAGAACAGAGTGGGGCTTGACAAGACTTATGACTATTTATCTAAGTAAAAATAGAATTTATTGAAGAATGTTACCACAGGGTTGAATAAACTGATTTATATTTTGACCATTTATGATTAGTAAATTCAAATAGTTTTGGAGTGGTGAAGGGAGTAGGTGCAGAGCTCAGCCTATGGCTAGATAGAGGGCTCAAGGTCGCAGATGAACTCCTGCCGGGAGGAGACTGTAGCCCAGCCTGAGATCATCATTTCTGGATAGGAAGTGGAATTGCCCATGGTGCAATAGATATATATTGATGTTAAATGTAGGAAATGCTGTCACACAGAAGCATGGCTCTGAAAAGAGGTGGGTGCAGTTAGGAAATGGGAATGGCCTTACCAAGAACCCCCACCCCATTAAATTTACCTTTCTGAGTATAACCCTTTGTACTATATATTTAAAAATCTCATTTTGCATCATTTAGCAGTATTTTCCCTCCTTTGCAGTAACTCCTTTTAACTTAATCAGACATCCAATACAACTCAACATATCTTTCTAATAATGGTATAAGAGGAAAAGCTGTAAAACAAACAAACAAACAAAAAGTATGACTTGCTTCATGTTTATTAACCACTGGTGGGGGAAGAGTAGCATCTTGCTATGCAGTGTTTTCAGAAGTTGAAGTCAGGCACAGTGAGGGTGATGAGAAGTGGGTACATGAAAGGCCGGGGCAGGAATAAAAAATAAAATAAAAAATAAAAAAAAAATAAACACTTACAGCTGAGGAAGCCTCGGATTGGACAACTCCCAGACATCTGATAAAACCTCCTCTTTTCCTAGATTGATTTTATGAGAAAGGAGCCAGTGCACATACCTGGAATTTTCATTCCAGGTACAGTATCAGGGTCATTTCTTCAATGCCCATCATATTATTCTGCATTCATTAAAAAATAGTAATTATATTAGGCAGTGGGCTAGGTATTGGGATAGAGAGAAAACCAGGATTAAGACCCTGATCTAATTAAGTTCATGTGCTACTGGGAAACTAAACTAAGCAGATAACTTTTACAATCCTATGTGAATACACGCACTAACAGAAGAGCGCTAGATGAAATTCTCCAATTAGAGCCTGGAGGAAAAGCACTATGTTAGCTGAAAGAGAACAAAGAAAGCTTCATGTGATGTGCTTTGGTAAATGAGTAAGGAATTACTAACTGCAAGATGGAAGGAAGGTCATTACAAACATAGGGAACCTCATGTGCAAAGGGACTAGCCACCGTTGCATATGTCACGTGCCATGAGATATATGCTGAAATGCAGAGAATGTCAACGTAGGATGAGGAAAAGTTTAACGAAGAATAACTGATGAATCATCTGGAATACCAGACTAAAGTTTCCAGACTTTAGCCCAAATGATGTGGACAAAGTAGGAAGCGTTTAGCAGAGAGTCCATATATGCATTTCAGAAAGAAGAAAAATCGCTTTACATGGAATGTGCTTGACATTAGAGCCTTGTGAGCAATGTGTTTGAAAATCACAACTGATACTCAGTAAAAACTCATTTAACTGAGTGAGACTAGAAGGTGATACTGTCTTGTCCAGTGTGTTGTTTTTCCTGTTTTACCTTCCAGGTACTCACTGGCTCATTGTAAAAAAAAAAAAAAAAAAAAAAAAAAAAAACATGAAATAATACCAGTGCCTGCCAGGTAAGTGACAAGTAAGTGTTTGCAAAGGTGTCCCACTCTAAATTTCCTTATTTCTGTTTCATCTATGTCTGATATATATCTTCCTAGTTTTGCATTCTCTTGGCTTGTTTTTCAGCTCCCTCAGATCATTGTCAGGTAATTAGGTTTTCTTTGTCTTTTAACTTCTTTCACCAGGAAAATAAAATGTATTCATTTGTTTTTCATAAGGCATATATCTTAACCTTCATTGTGCTTTGAATTTCACCATTCTATGAGAAACAATTAAAAAAACCAAAACAAAAACAAAAACAAAAAGACACCAAAAACATGTTACTTAAAGCCTGTTGAAATGTACCTTCTGGAATCACAGTTGCTTTGCCTAATAGCCACCAACATTGTGCTTTTGAATTCTCAGCTCTGTTAGTTCCTGGTAAATTTTGTGCAGATTACATCATGTAGTTCTCTTGGGTGCACAAGAATCAAATAAAGAAGCTCAGCTACCCATGTCAGTTCCTCTGCTTTCTACAACAGAGAATCTTTCCTAATTAGCAAGATGTCAGGTTGGTTCAATTCCCATGTCACTGCCAAATCTTGGAACTTGGCTACCAAGAAGCAGTTCCTAGATGAGTGTCTGATTACTTTGACTCTTGCTATATAATAAATAATATTTTCCCTTAATCTGATCAGTTTTCATTGGTATCTAATTATTTATATTTCTTTCTTTTTTTTTTCTTTTTTTACACCTGAAAGCTGATAGATAGCAAATCTGTTTTTACTATGCATTTCTAAATATATATTATACTTTGTAAGACTGACTAGGTAATACTTTGGGGAAATAAACTATTTTGTCTTCTCCCGACCTTCCCTGCCTCTCCCATATAATCATACATTCAGTCTCTCTGGTTAGCCTAAGATAGCCATGCATCGGAAATGCATTTTATGCGAGGAAGGCTCTGTTGTGAACAAAGAGGCTCTTCACCACTCCAGTATTTAGACTTTGGAAAAGGTCACTGTTCAAGGTGATTCATTAGCAACATTTTTGTTCCTGATGAATTAAGAGAGTAAATGAGCAAGGTCAGGCAGCTGGCTCTTCTGGTTTGCAACCTTCGGTTCCTTCATGGTGTGTGTGTTGCTGGGGAGAGAGCCATCTAGACCCTGAGTGGGGTGAGCATACACCATTGTGATAATCTAATTTAGATGTGGTCTTCTTCCTCATTCCTGGCATACCTAAAACTCTTGGAATTTCCTAAGTTATGGGAGCAATAAAGGTGTGTTGACCATGTCAGTGAGGTGACTTTTGGAAAGCAGCTAGGCAACCTAAGGATGGGGGCTGATTGACAGAGGAGGCAACAGCATGACTAAAGGGTTGGAACATTGATTCCCACCTCCGTTGACCCCAGGGGTGGGGAAAGGGGCTGGAGGTTGAATTAATTGCAAATGACTAATGATTAATCAATTATGCCTATGTAGTGAAACCTCCATAAAAACCTGAAAGGACGAGGTTTAGAGAGCTGCTGGGTTGGTAAACAAGTGGAGATTGGGAATGGTGGCAGGCATGGAGAGAACAATGAAGCCCCATGCTCCTTCCCCACACATTACCCTTGCACCTCTTCCATCTGGTTGTTCCTGAGTTATACCCTTGTATAATAACTTGGTGATCTAGGAAGTCAAATATTTCTCTGAGTTCTGTGAGCTGCTCTGGCAAATATCCCAGGAGGAGGGCCATTGGAACCTGGTGAGCAAGAAGCACAGGTGACAACCTGGACCTTTGACTGGTATCTGGATGTGGGGCAGGCAGTCTAGTGGGACCCAGCTCTTAACCCATGCAGTTTCACACTATCTTCAGGTAGCTAGTGCCAGAATTGAGTTGAACTGTAGGACACCCCACCGGTGTCAGTGAATGGCTTAGATCTGAGGGAAAATCCCACAGCCCACATTGGAAGTGGTACCAGAATCATTTCACACACTCAGTGTTCTTCAGCAGCAAGAGAGGCAGTAGGAAACTGAGCTCTCTGGCATCACTATTTCTGTCCTGACTGGGATAAGAAAGAGGAGACTGCAAGTTCACCAGTGGAGGGTGTTTCCAGAGCTAACCAGCAAGGTTCCACTTGGTAGTGACTTTTGTTGAACTTGAGTGCCAGTAGGTACTCCCAAAAAATAGCCAGGCGAGAAACACACCATCCTTTCTATGTTCCCAAAATAACTGACTCCCTATATGACTTAGCTCAGACTCAATGGGTAACCCATTTTATCTCTGACAGGGCCAGGCTAATAAAACAATGAAATTATTTCTAACTCTAAGTATTTTCACACAAGCAGAAATGAGGAAACTTTTTAGTTCTCTGAAAGAGATTGGAAGATTTTTAGGACCATATACTGACATTTCCTAGAATTTCCAAGCATTCCTAGAAATTTATTTAGCAAAATAATAAAAGAGAATCAGTTGATTTTATAATATACTCACAACACTATTTACTCAACTAAGTTATTTCTAAACCCTGTAAATTGTCCTTGATCTGTGGACAGGCTCTTCATAATTCATATTTATGAATATTGTTTTTAAAGTAAAATCCAATAGCAATGCTAAGCAACCTACTTTGCAGTATGTTACACTCTGCAGAGAGAATATATGTTTAAAACAGTCCAATCCTGACAAACAAACATTGTCAAGGTACAAATGTCAAACATGAAATAATTCATGCTGGTGATTATTTTAGAAGAGCTAGAAATAGTACATGGCTGTCACAGAAATTTGTCAGAAGAAGCTTGATTTTTACTAGAATACATAGAAATAGGAAATGTCTTAGAACACATATTGCAGAGGCTGGGCTGAGTCATGTTAAGGGAAAGAAAGGGCTCAAGTCCTTCAGAAGCATTTGAAAATGAATGTATGGGGGTATAAAAATGACTTAATGAAGAGTAATAGAAAATGATAATGGAAGAGAAAGACATGTTCTTAACAGCAAAATGAAAACTGCTAGAGAATTTTGCACAAGTTGGCATACATACAATGTGTATACCCCCTAAATTGAAAATTTCACTGTCAGATGTGGCTATGTTTGCAAATTAATCTGAGGCAACGAAAGTTTGTAAAAAGACAAAGACCTCTCCTGTTCGTGACCCACTCTCACTGAGGGGATACAGAAAGCCAGGAGGCACAAACAGCACAGCTTAAGCTCTGATCTTTTCTGAAGATGATATTTTTTCTCTCTACTTATTAATCTTTCTTAGACATATTCACCTGGAGAGGAAAAATGCTTCTTCTTCTATCACAAAGAAGGCAAGCCTTTGACATCCCATCTTTGTTCTTCACAATGTGGACTTGTATAATATACAAAGAATTCTCTCTGAAGTCCATAAACAAAAGAATGCCTTGAGGTACACAAGTTATCTGTTTAACTAAGTGAGCTTTCTTCTCCTCCTCTGTTCTGATTCAAAGTGTTTTCAATATGCCTCAAATCTATGATCTAATCATTGCAGCCATTGAATGAGCATTCCCACGGAGACTTTAGGAAAGGAAATGAACACCACACAATTTTACGTTCAGAAAGACCCCAAAAGCACATTGGAAATTGCTTAAAGATGGTTTGTTTATTTATTTCTCTTTAAAAATACCAAAATAAATGATATTTTCAGTGAGTTATATTCACCATTGTCTGTTTGTAAGTGATTTGTCTGTGTAAATGTTTTACATGATGTAGAACCTGTATATTATTGCAAATAATTAAATTAAACTGCAGAAGTTATTCTCTATATCGAAGGTACACTTTTCTTGCAGTCATGGAAAGAAATTTTAAATTGTGGCAAAAGCTACTCTTTCATTGTTTCCTTTTGGTAAAATTCTGGCAAGTCCCCAATTTAAAGCATTTTGTCTTTTGTAAACCAAACCCATTCTTGTTTTTTTCACTTGACTTTGTGACCTTTGGGAGGTAGTCTTCAATTAGGGACACTTACTTCTCCTTTCTTTCCCTGCAATTCTCATTGAGAATTACAAATGTCCTTGGCAAATCTCTCTCTCTCTCTCTCTCTCTCTCTCTCTCTCTCTCTCTCTCTCTCTCTCTCTCTCTCTCTCGTTCTCTCTCTCTCTCTCTCACTCTCGTTAGGGGAAGAGAATCTTCCAGAAATGTATAGGATTTTCAGAAGGTGAGAATAAAAACAATGTCTGATGTGGAAATGTCCCATTCTGAAGTGTTCCCTCCATTTCAGAATACATTTGGTACAGCAGTATTTCAGGGAAATAAGAGAAGCAAAGAGGTGCTCTGTTGATTCTGGTGGCTTCCTTCAGTTCCCATCACCTTTGGCTACTTTTTGGGCAAGCTACAAGCAGAGTGGAATATGCACTGGGGAGGCACTTGGACCAAGTGTCAGATGTGCATTAAAAGCCACAAAACCTTGATTTTGGTCTCCAGAACATAGGTTTTTATGTTTATAAAATGAAGAAGTTGGATCAGATGATACTACTGTTTTTGATTTATAATTTTTATGATTGTCATTCGACGAGAAATTAAAAGCCCGTGAAGAGAGCAATGAAGACAGAATGACACAAAAAGCCCCATGATTGATTTTAGCTGACAGATAAATGTATATATATTTATGTACAGAGGGAATTTTCTACAAATACATTATATGATATTTACATACTTGGTCTTTTCCCCCCCACCTATTTAAATGATTATTATTGGCCTAAATTTTTTTTTTAATTATTAATGTGACCTACAATTGTGCCTTTACAAATTCTTCACTTTTCCCAGTGATTACAGGAGAAGATATATAACATTTTTCTCTATAGTAGAGCCACATAATTATATGCCTCACTAAGGCAGAAATTTAAAAAAGAGATATGCAATATTAATTAATTTCAAAAGATCCCTGATAAAAATATTAAGCTCTGTGAAATGCGCATTCAATGATAGACTGTATATGGTGAATTACATATACTTTGCTTAATTTTTGGTAGACAGATTCTTAAATGAATTTAATAATTTTCCAGCATCATTTTTGATAGCAAAGATTCTTTAACAGTTCAACGTAAAGTTTAAATGAAATATAAATTTCAATACATTTAAAAAGTTTTAGCAATATGGAATCAATGCAATAAATTATGATTAAGGAGGTGGTATTTGGGAATGGCAGAGTGACTAATGCTGTGAATCCCACCCCCAGCAAAACAATCTTTTAAACTGCAGAAAATTAAAAATACAGTCATTTAAAATTTCTCAAGATTGTTTTAAGGATGTAAAGCAAATAGAAAACCACTTGTTCAAAAAAGTCTACAAAATCTCATTAAGAATAACAGGAGACTCTGTGGCATTTGAACCATGGCCTACTTTGTTTTCTCCCCTCCCAGCTTCCTGTGTAAAATGTCTGATGAACAGAAAAAAAAGAAAGAAGATTCAAATTACTAAAATCAGTAATGAAGGAGGGCACATAACTGCAGCCCTTACAGAAATTAAATAATATAAGAGAATGCTATGAACAGCTGTGCCAAGGAATTTGATAACTTAGAAGATGTGAACAAAGTTCTAAAAGAATGCAGACTATTAATCTTATTCAAGAAGAATTTTAAAATATGAATAGAACTATAACAAGTAAAAGAGATTGAATTAGTAATTTAAAAATTCCCCACAAAAAAAGCTCAGGCCCAGATGGCTTCCCCAGTGATTTCAACCAAATATTTATAGAATAATTAATACTAGTCCTTCACAAAGTCTTCCAAAAAATAGATGAAACACTTCCTAACTTATTCTTTGAGGCCAATCTTATTCCGAAACCAAAACTAGTTAAAGACATCAGAAAACCAGTATCCTTTGTATATCAGGAACAGGGGTTTGCAATGTAAAAAGCAAGTACTTTAATGTAGAATTGCCCAATCTGGAGTGCAGGCTAGCTCATGCTCTGAAATACCAGACTCCAGGGTGGTGTGTAGGTTACAGATTATATACGGCACAATCACAAGATGCTGTGGCTTAGGGGTTCTGGATTTTGTTGGGAGCCAATTGGTTGGAGGTGAGATAAGGGTAATGAACCATTTCTTCAGGTCTTGAGGAAAATAGATGAGAATAGAAAACAAAACCCCTCCTGTACTGTGCTCTGCTCCATATGTGGCCCCACCAAATAAGGGTGTCAATTCCTCTCTTGCATGTGAGAAGAAACAGGCGTTACTGATGAGTGGATATAGGGGGTTCATCGTTAGAACTGTATAAGAGAAGAAGCCCTTTGATGACTGATCATTACCTTAAACATCTGTAAAAAAGAGACAGTGAATAAAGAGAGTATACTGCCCTAGGAGGCAGCACATAAGCACATTCTCTCTCTCTCTCTCTCTCTCTCTCTCTCTCTCTCTCTCTCTCTATCTCTCTCTCTCTCTCTCTCTGACACACACACACACACACACACACTACTCTCACTTTCTTTTGGTTTTGTATAGCTCTAGGGATATTAGAGTTTGTTGAAACCAATTCTTGAACCCAGAAGAATTTATGGAGCCCACTTTTAGAATCCCTGCTTTGTATACTGGAGAGGTAGGGTAGCCTAACAATCTAGAGTTATAGAAGGGTTGTATTTCCTTGGCTTAGTTTGGCCAGATTTAAGAATCTTTGGGGGGGGTTGGCATAGTATTATTGTTTACAAGTAAATGGCCAATGAAGTAAATGGGTTGTAAGAACGATGTGGGCATTGTAGACAAACACATTGGAAAGGGGGCCATCGAGTGGCATCTGAGGCTAGGAGAGGAGAAAGAAGATTCAATTGGGAATAGAACCTATTGGCCATTTGTTATTTAATAGTTATTAACCATAGGTGTTAATTTATTTAACTTCTCTAGAAATTTGGGAAATACTATCTACACCATGTTTCTATTATGAATATTAAATACAATTATGTATGTGTACCAGGTATTGCAGTACATGTTGCTTAGTGAGTGAACAGTTTATGATTGTTATTTATTTTTATTTTGTAAAAACAAAACAAAACAAAAAAAAACACAACAACATCTTGAAATTAGAGAATAGAAGCATAAATGCAAGGACTTAGGGTCCAACCAGAGAGGTACAGGGGAGAGTTATAGCCTAGTTCCTGAGATTAGAAAAAGGGAGAAAATAAAACACAGTCATCAAGAGAGAAGTTGGGGTAATGAGTTTGGGGGGTACTGACAGCAAGACTGTCTGTTAGGACTGATCTTCTGAGACAGAGGCTTCTTTCATGTGTCATGGAAGGTAAGGGCTTGAATTTTCCTGAATCTGGAGCTAAGCTCACAGAAGAGGGTTCTTTCACCTCACACCTACCATGAACTGAGCTGCACTGATGGCCTGGCCGTGGCTTCCTGATAGTCATTCTTCAAGAATAAGAATGAATCCATTACCTGCAGCTTGAGACTATAATGACACCAGATTTGTTTCTTTCTGCTTTATTTACCTTAATATCGAAAACACAGGGATTTCGAATGAGTTCTGAGAAGAGCAGAATTGATTAATGGAGCCAACTCACTGAGTTATGAAGAAAGATTGCAGGAACTGAAAATGTATTGTTTAGTTAAGCATCAGTTGCCTAAGATATAATAGTCTCCAAGTACCTGAACTATGAAAATAATATGTTGTCCTTCATAAGCAAATTTCAAAAAGTACCAACCCATCTGTAGAACTTGTACATTTAATTATTTTTCTCAGTGGTGAGAATCACTTTTAACAATTTAAAACACTCTCCTTCATTCAATCCCTCTTGTGACCAACTGGACTCCTATAATGGGCCAGGATTAATGATGTAGTTGTAAATGGGAAAAAAGGCTCAGCTGTGTAACTTCAATAGCGGCTGAATCCTACACTATTGAAAGGTTTGTTTTTTTTGTCTGTTTGTTTTGTTTTGTTTTCTTCCCACACACCAACCAACAGGATGTCCAATGCTTCCATTCAGTTCTGAAGCTGTGTGCCTGGAATTAGCATCAGATCCCACAGGCTAAACTGCCTCCTACTTCAAATGCCAGTCATGAGTGCCAAGCCACGTATACCTCTGACCAACTGGCTATAAATCAGGAGGGTCCCATGACTCCCTCCTCAGATTTGATAATTTGGTGGAACAGTTCTTAGAACGCAAGAAAACAGTTTACTTACATTTACTAGTTTATTATGAAGGATGCAATTCAGGAACAGCCAAAATGGAAGAGATGCATAGGTCTAGGTAAAGGGGGGTTGTTGGTGGGATCTTCCATGCTCTCTCTGGGCATGTTATCATCCCAGCACTGCCATGTGTTCCTCGGTTTAGAAGCTCTCCAAACATTGTCTTTTAGGGATTTTTATGGATCATTCATTAGCCACTGGTGATTAACTCAATCTCCAGTTCTTCTCCCCTCTCAAAGGATGGAGAGTAGGGCTGAAATTACAAAACATCTAATCAAGGTGTTGTCTTTCTGGGGACCAGCCTCCATCCTGAAGCTAGAGCTGTCTAGGGAACCAAGAATCACCTCATTAGAACAAAAGACTCTCCTATCACATTTTTTAATTAGTTTCAGGTGCACAAAACAATGTAATAGACATTTATCATTTATATCCCTCACACAGTGACAACCCCCCTCCCCCATTCACTACTCCTCTGACATCACACATAGCCATTGCATTTCCACTGTCTATTCCTAATGCTGTATCCTGCTTCCTGTAAGTGTGTATGTGTGTGTGTGTATATATATATATATATATATATATATATATATATATATATATATATATATATATAATTATAGTTGGCATTCATTATTGTTCAGTGTCCATCGGATACCCTACAAAATCTTTACAACTTTATTGATTACATTCCCAAAATTAACTTTCGTATTCCCATGGCTTTTATCACTTGGAAAACACCAAGGTTTCTGGGTTTTTATCACTTAAAAAATGCCAAGTGTTCTGAGCTCTGTGCCAAGAACTGGGACAAAGACCAGATATCTTTCTATGATACCACAGGTCACTCCCTGTTTTGTTTTTCTTTTTTGTTTGTTTGTTTGTTTGTTTGTTTTGTACCAAAGATCCCTTATAGGGAAAGGATCCTATAGTCAAAAGATGCTAACGCATTACTGGAGTCCTATTTAATCATTAACAGTCCAGTTGTCACAAGTGTCTGCTAGGCTCACAGACCTTGCCGCAGTCTCTTCCTGTAAGTCAGAGGGACAAACCCCCGAGAAACTCTCAGAACCCCAGGATCTACCCAGCTCTGACTGAGGCCTCTGTAGTAGCCCTGGCTTCAAACGAGAAGTAAGGTCAACACACAGGTCTAGTGCCTTCCAGTAGGCTCTATTTTCTGAAAAAGCAGTGGGAGGAATAGTTTCCTTAACATCAATGTCACACTATAATATAATCATAACAATATGACCATCAACATAGCAATAACAATTTAGTAAAGTATTTTGATAACGAACCAGTCCCAGAGTCCATCAGAACCCAGTGCACCTAGTCCGGGAGGTGGGTCCAGCAGAGGTTGGGTCTGAGTCTGATGGAGCCAGCAGGTTTTTGGAGCAGAGGAGCAGTGTAATCACCTCTCAGTGGAGACCAGCTCTCTGAGCCCTTAGAGTCCCGGATTCCTAAGGATTTCAGTTGACACGTATGATGTCATCTTCTCAGTCCTCACACACTTGTTTCCTATCAATCCATGCAGCTGCTTCACGGTCCATCTGGTGATTGTTTATCTTCATGGGGAATTTCCACAGCACTCAGTGTCCAAGATGGAGTTATTCTTGCTCATACAAAATGGAGTCACCCTTGCTCATATAAACACACACTTTTCAGGAGCGCTGTACACACCACTGCATCATTCTATTGTATGAACATGTCTCCCAGGGTGGGCACTCAGGTCTACAGGCTTCCGTTAGATCTTGTCAGGTTCCAAAGTGGAGTGATCTCAGCCTTTCATGTGATATAGTACGTCGTCATTGAAGGTCATTGATAGGTTCTGTGACTTGAAGCAAAGTTAGGTAAAGCAAACTAATTTTATCATAGGCTTAATGATCAAAACAACATTTAAATCCCTAAGGTATCTCATCTATATTATAACAAAATGATGTTGATGAGGACCTGCTCTAATTGAGCTAAGAGATGGTATCATCTCTTGCTTTGAGCCAGCTTCCAGGTATTAAATGTCGTTCAAGAAGAAAAATCAACTCAGTAAATTTGAATATTTAATTGAAAAGCTGTTCAAGAATCTAGCAGCATCTCATCCCAGGGTTTGTACAAAATGGAAGGATTTTATAGGAAGAAGAGTGGGGCAATGGAGCTATTATTAGCAAAAGAAAGGATCGTATTTAGGCTAGGACATCATCTTTTTTGGAGGAAGGGAAGGCAAGGAAGTGCTTCATCATGCAGAGGTTTTATCATAACCTCTTCTTATTGTGGGGGATGGAGAAGGCCCATGTGACAGATGACCTTTTTAGTGTTGACCAGGAAATTCCATACTGGTTGATTAAGATTACATTTCTGGTGAAGGTCCAAACCACAATTGGGTTATGGACTTTTGCACAAGTGATGTCATTTTTTGGCCTGTGGTTTTCACTTTAACAATGTAATGTTTTATTTCCCTTATTTCATAACCCATTTACTCTTTCCTTTATCCTCTGCTATTGTTCCCCCCTCCATTTATGCCCAAACTTTTCCTTCTTGGGAAGGGACATTAGATTATGGGCAGCAGTACTTATCTAGCAAGTATTATCCCTCATCCACTCCCATTCACATATAGTAGGGTTACAGAGGTATAGGACAAGTGGGCTATTTTTACCACTAGGCATTGACTATTAATCCCAATTTTGCCACATGGGGTATAGGCACACGTGTTTTGTCAGGTTTTTAGGAATTCTGACACAAAGATTTAAAAGCACAGTTATAGTTTCTTGCTTGGCAATTATCCCTGCTTCTAACACTTAGATTTCAGCTCTGGTCCCTATACCACTGCATCTGGTAGGTAAAAAGAAAGTTGAGGTGATATGTGAAAGAAAAAAAGAAATCACACCAGCATCCTCCTTGATTGGGAAGGATTACACTGCCATACCAGCATCCTTTTCCATGTACTGTTCCACAGAGCCACCAGAAAAAACAGAGTGATCTACCTAGTGGAGCCATGTCTTTAAACGCCGCCATGTTGAATGTGAGCACACATTCATGAAAGCGGTAGGCAAGCCCTTCTGCCTATATCTAGCCCCATTTTAGACCATCAGTGTTTTAGTTGCCAGTTCTAATTCTCTATCAAACCACTATTCTTGGAAAGACAACTCTCTGCCATTGTTGAACACCATGTACTATAAATTTTGTTGCTCAGTCTGAAAAAATATGACTCAGTGATTCAAATTGGTGCAATATCTTTTGTCCCATCCATTTACAGCACATTTGCATCTACAATGAACTCAGCAAAGGCCAGTCCAGAGTCAGTGTCAATTTTTGTGAGGACCTATTTGTAGCCACCTGGGGATACTGGCATCTACCGGACCTGCCAGTCTTCCCCCCAAGTGCAGATGTCACTTCGCCATCTGCAGTCTCTGTCTTCTTTTTGCTGGTGATAGAACAGTTCTTGTGTCTCAGAGGGTGCAAAGGGATTATGTACAAATTCAGCCCATCTCTGCATTGCTGCAACCTTCCCAGTGTCTACTTATTTCATGGATCCATGTGGCCACCACAAATGAGCACACCGCTCATGAATTTCAGTCACCTTCCAATCCTGGAAGGGGATTGTTCTGATAGGCATCAACATGTCCCATTTTAATGCACTCTTCAAATTCCCATGCTGACTTCCATATGGCTGTGTTCCACGTGGAAATCCCTTTAATAAGCCCATTTTCCACTACCCTTCTGTCTGGCTATATTGCAAGCACCAATGAATTAGTGAAAACTGAAACATTGTGGCAGGCAGCAAGCAGTTCAGCCCACTGAGCTGATGTGGTTTTACCTTCTTCGATCCAAAAGTGATAGCCTTGCAAACAGGATGCTCTTTGTTCACCTTGGGACTACCATCCATAAACCAAGCAGATTGTTGTTGGTCACTTGGTTGTTGTTTATAGGGCACCATCCAAAGGAAGATAGAATCCAGCAGCCCTTCATACAATTACAAAGTCTGCCCTGGAGGGAAAAAGGCTCCCTACTCATGGGTGTGTCTTCCTTGAATTCCCCTAGTGTAAAGATCTTGTGGATACCATTTTTTTAAAAATGTATTGGGGTGACAATTGTTAGTGAAATTACATAGATTTCAGGTGTACAATTCTGTATTACATCATCTATAAATCTCACTGTGTGTTCACCACCCAGAGTCAGTTCTCCTTCCATCACCATATATTTGATCCCCCTTACCCTCATCTTCCTCCCCCCACCCCCCTTACAGGATACTCTAAATAAGGATACCATTTTTGTTTTATTACGGAACTCCTCAGAGCTCTGCCCTTCGCATTAGAACATTTATCTGACATTACCCAAGATGTTGTGGGTTATTAAAGATTATTTTGTGCCCTTCGATTATAAGGACAGTTGTAACAAACATCTGGTAACAAGCTCATAGCTTCCCTAAAATGGACATTCCTGAAGTCCCAGTAGTTATTGCTGGGATGCACTGTCCGGATTCTGACATAAGCCCTAGTGTCCAATCCACATACAGACTCTATCCACACCAGCACTCCAGCTCTACCCCATTCTATACGGTTTGGGCTTAGGCAAACTCATTGTTTCCCATGTAGCATGTCCAATAAATATCACTGAAAGGAAGATTTATATGCCTTAGGATTTATAATACTAGGTAGGAGAAATGCCCTCAGCTGGACACAGTGTCCATCCTAATAATATATCCATGTACAAGAGATGCAGCTACTTCAAATAAAGCCTGTTCAAACATACCAATTATCCTCCAAACTTTCACCTTAATCACATCAATCCTTGCATTTCTAACCGTAGCCTCCATTGGAACTTCATCATAAGGTTTTGGTTTTATAATAGTAGGCAGAACAGGCATTGCCCAGTCAGATATAATACCCATAGATATAATATCCATAAAACATGCAAGTAAAGGAGACATACCACTTCATATAAAGTCTGTTTAAATATTCTAATTTTCATCCAAACATCCACCTTAATCCCATCAACCCTACCATTTCTATATTCTCTAAATCTGATTAAAGCCCATAGTAGGGCGTCACCAGTGGGTTTTGGTACCATAGTATATATGGTTCCTATGTCAGGAAATCCCAGAAACTTGTCCACCTCTGAACATGTCTGCTCAGGTACAATAGACTTTGGGTCTCCAGCAGGGTTTTGAGCTGAGGGGCCTGGGTCCTTTTGTAAATCTTTATCTTTATTAATCTGCCTAATTATGGCAGCCAGTGTTTCCAGGCCCAATTTCTTATCGAAATATTTGCCTTCTCATTTTTTACATTACTCCAAATGAGGGCACACACAGTACACTTCTTTGGAGCCCTTTAATGTAGGAGATTGGCAGGGGCTTGCTTTCCATCCAGTCTTCAATAGTGGCATATTAAGACCTCTGTTTCAACACTGTTGATGCTCATTTTAATCATTCCATTTTTAAATAACTGTCTAAAAATTTCCACACTGCTAGGACAAGTTCCTTGAGTTTCCCCTTTAACTCTCCCTAGTCTCTTGTTAATTAAGCTAATGTTTTTTAACTTCTGTGAGGCCCATGAAGGGAATATGAGACAGCAAATTAGAAAAGGCTTCTGAACTGTTGCTCGATTTGATAGCAGTAAGTTTCCATGGGGTGCCCTTGCAAAAGGGGTCATATTAATCATAAAATTTACTAAAACATCGGTAACAGACATATCCAGTGGGGGAATAACCAAATTATCATAAAGCCAGACCCACATGGCTTGCATATGAAGCTTACGAGCTGCTTAATCTGGGTCTTCCACTTGACATTTATAGGGGCAGTTGGACAGCTTCCTTCTCAGGGTAAACAGTAGAACATCAGCCTGGCTCTTTCCTTGGGAATCGCCTGCTGTGTGTCAGGATCATTCCATAGGGAGCTGTGGATCCTGTATCAACCCAACATGCTCTTCCATACTGCAGCATTTACAAGCGAAGATACTGTCCCTAAATTAGCCCCTCTCATAATCCATTCTACTGAAGATTCTTCTGGAAGCTGATGATACTGATCTACATGATGGTACACCTCCTTCATACCACACCCTCTAGTTTCAGTTTCTGGTTCATGCCTTTCCCTGACACTAACTACCTTCTTGGTGACCGGAGGTTTTTGGGTTACTTTCTGTTGTCCTGGCATAATTTTTCTTTTTGAGTATCTTTGAGGTTAGTAGCTGAAACGCAGACTGACTGAAATCTGCACTTGGTCTGGCATCAAGGGCCAACTCAGTGTTACCTTTCATGTTAGCTCTTAGACAGATACTGATAACCAAGAGACTGTATGTTTGGCATGCTTTTTATTATCTTTCATTTCCACAGGTATCCGATAAGTCAAGTCCTCCAGAAGTCAGATCTACCACCATTTCTAAATTTCGTTGGTAACTTTTACCTTTAGTAACTGGTTGCTGTGCAGCTGAAGTTTTATACCATGAGAGTCCAAGTAACCCTCCAGGGATAGAAGATTCCTCATCCCCCACCCTTTGGTTTCTCTTCAAGATCCACATGTTTCTGTGAGCCAAAGCTGTTCTAGCAAATTCCATGTGTTTTGACATTGAAGGAGAGGCTTTTTCTCTTCCTGAAACCAAATATGTGGTATCTTTTCCAACATCACTTCTCTAATACTGCAAACATTAACTGGGTATCCCACACTTTACATCAGATCTCACAGTTTAAGGGGCTCATTCCCACAAGACTGTTCCGATTTTGAATACTGGTCAGAAGTCCTGGGCTACCTGTACTTCCGTTACCGAGCAACTATAAATCAATGGCTCCCAAGACTCCCTTCCTCCTCAGGTTCAATAATTTGCTAGAATAACTCACACAACTCAGGAAAATACTTCACATACATTTTGCTGTTTATATACAGGACACAACTCAGGGATAATTCAAAATGAAATAAATGCATAGGAAAAAATTCAGGGAGTAAGGATCATGGAACCCCCATACATAATCGAGGTGCACCATCCTCCCAGCATTTCCATGTGTTCATGAACTGGGAAGCTCTGGAACCCCATCATTTAGGGTTTTCCTATGGAGATTTTATGGGCTGTTGGTGATTAACTTGATTGCTAGACCCTCCTTGTTTCTCAAAAGTTGGGAGACGGGGCTAAAATTCAAAGCTTCTATTCAAGGTGTGATCTTGCTGGCAACCAGCCCCCATCCAGAAGCTATCTAGGGACCCACTCACCAAGAGCTTCCTCATTTAAACAAAAGGCTGTCACCAGTGTCACTCAGGAAATTCCAAGGTTTTTTAGAAATCTTTTCAGGAGCCAAGAAGGAGGACAAAGGCCAAATATGATACCACAGCTACACACTAACCCATTGAATTAGCTTATAGCAAACAAAATATAATACTGGACCATCGGTTAATGGACTTACCAGACACACACAAAATATACTGTTATAGCTCCTGGCCAAATATTCACAATTTCTTACCTTCCTCCTTTGTCTTAACCAAACTGTATTCAGGCTTCTTTCTTCCAAACAGACTTCTTTCTTCTTTCTTCTCTAAATTTTGGCTTATACCCAGCCTTGGGCAAGGACAAAGATGCAGAATATTATCCCCACCTCTATCAGATTATCCCCAAATCAGCTGACTCAACAGATAGATTTCCTATTAAATAGCTCCTGTTCTGCTATTTATTCAGTCGCCTTTGTTTGCCCAACTTTTTGTAAATTTCTGCTAAGCTCTGCTTACCTCTCTATATACAAGAAAAGCCTTTTTCTGTTTGATTTTAAAATACTTGCAGATTTCTCAGCTCTGAGTGGTCTCCCTATTGTATTAGATTTTTTTTTTTTTTGGATAGTCTTTCCTTATATAAGCCTGGATTTGTTTTTATTTGAAGCAAAGTGTTAATAATTCTATAATTACATCAGCTATCAATATCAGAATCAAGTCTATCTAGACAAAATGAAGCTAAGAATTAAATAATACTATCATGTACTTGGACAATACAGTAGGTATTCTGGATATTTTTGTGAATTTATGAAAGTGCTTTTTTAAGATACTTTTTATAAGCTGAGTTCTAAAGTGAAAGAAATGCAAAAATTCATCAGTTAAAAATTAACATTTGGCTACACATTAAGGAAAATTTTCTTAGAATTATAAACTACTTAATTTTTGTGAGCTTTCACTTTAGTAGAATCACATTATTTTCATTTTATTTATATTTCATTTGTTTAAACATAACGAGACATCTTTAAGAAAACACTCAGTTTAATTTATATTAGAGAATACAAATATAAATGCTTCACAATTTTGAGTGTCATCATTTTACAGGGACCATGCTAGTTTTCTCATTCCTAGTTTATTATATGTGCTGCCATGCCAGTAGCTACTTTTTCTTTCTTTCTTTCTTCATTCCTTTCTTCCTTCCTTCCTTCCTTCCTTCCTTCCTTCCTTCCTTCCTTCCTTCCTTCCTCCCTCCCTCCCTCCCTCCCTCCCTCTTTCCTTCCTTCCTTCCTTCCTTCCTTCCTTCCTTCCTTCCTTCCTTCCTTCCTTCCTTCCTTCCTTCTTTCTTTTTTTAATAGAAGACCATGTGGAATCAATACACCAATGCTTCAAGACCTATATGAAAGGTCTGTAGAGGTCCGGTGGTTCTCCTCTTTAATATGATAATTCTAGGTATTACCCCATATAGCCATCAGATTAGGAAAAAATATATTATTTTATGGAAGATGAATTTATCACCACAGAAGGCTTGTGTGATAAAAAAGATGGTGAAAGAAAATGTTTACTTTTTGATGGATTTCAGTTGTGTAAATGGATTTAGCTACTTTATATGAGGCAACAGTCCTTGGCTTACTAAATTAATATTGGTAATGTTATTACTTGAAAGTTCAGTATACCAACTAAACAAATATATTTTCTGATAATGAATGTTTAATAACAACAGGGAATTTTAGAAGTCTTTGAAATGCAAATACAATGAAAAGAAAAAAAAATACTTTCAGTTACTTTTCCTATTGTTTTGTTTTATTAGCCTTTTTTTAATGTTCCACTAGATGATAAATATATATTATTATTTTTTGACTTAGTATAATCTTTATGTACATAGGGGAGCAAATTTTGCCAATCCAAAATGTGTCTCTTTGTCATGAAGATGATTTTATGATGATTATTTTGAAGAATCAAAAGACTCAGAATTTTTTTTTTTTTTACTTTACCTCCCCCTTCACTTCCTAAAATAATTTAGATAGGGAGCCTGTACCAGGAGAGAGTTATTACCAAAGGTAACTTCTTTTACATCAGACAGTTTTCTTTGCATGATATGGCACACATTTATTTATCAAACATTTACTCTTCTCATCTCCCTGTGAACTGTCTTTCTCTCCTTTGAAAAGTCAAAGCCCTTCCCTGTTCTTCTTAGCCCACCCAGGAAGACACATCTTATAACCCTCAATTGTCTAACTGTACGTGGGTCTCATATATTTATAGAGCTCCTGTTCCTAGGAAGTTAAATTTTGTATTTCTCCTATTAATCTGTCTTATATTAATTTAATTATTATACCAGCCAAAGAGCCTAGAAGATTAGAAAGAAACTTTTTCTTTCCTGACAAGTATTATTTGTGTCAATCCAATAATTTTATAATAATAACAGAAAAAAAAACAGAATCCATTGCTAATGGACAAATAATTAGAAAAACAATATTATATTCATTCATGGGTCTTTGATTTCAATGCATAGCTAAATAGGAAGCATGAAGAAAGACACTAAAAAAATGTTTTGCAAAGTTTACAAGTGATCAGTTAGTATAATCCCAGTATGAAACAAATGCACCAAATTGCGTGAATATTTCTCAAATGACATGCTAGTAATTTTCTCACTCTCTTAAATGGCTTTATGTCATGTGGAACTATTCCAACTAATTTACATCCATGACTTCACCACTGGTAATGATTTACATATTGCTTAATCAAATATTTATTTTCTTTTGAAAGTATGGCCAGAAATAAGTTTGAATATTTGTCTCATAGTTTCTTTTCTTATATTTCAAAAGAATACTTGACAAAAATAAGTGAAAGCTTCTTAAGTGAAAGTTATATTCAGAGATAAACTATTCAAATTCATCAGTGATTCAGTGAGTTATTCATAAAAATCATACACTGTCATGCTGTTCTAAACCATCTGTATTTCTTTTAATTGTAAAATACATAAGGAAAAGTGAAGGTATTTGCTTGTAGATATAGATGTATTGCACTGTCACCTTTAAATCTAACTAAATGACACTTATTTTGGTCAGTTAATTCACTGGGAGGTATTGAGAGCTCTATAGATCAATCAGTTATTATTCCAAATTAATTCAAGGAGTTTTACAAAAGGAAAAGGCACCATTGACCATTCTTTTTGCAGGAAAAACTTGAGTGTAAGTGGATACTCTGATTAGGAGATCAGTAAAAGTGTGTAATAAAATATGAAGACAAGCCTTCATTTAACCTAATTTTAGGACACAGCAGTGCTGTCTTATATTGCCATAATGGCAAGATTAGCAATGAATGTTGTTTAGGAATCATTTTCAAGTATAAGTTAGATCCTTGGAAGTCCACAAGCGACAGCTGGACAATAATTAAAACTGCAAATTCTCATATTAAAACTTATTTAAGTTTATATAAAAATCCTTTCCCTCAAAACTATAGGATTAGAATCTGCATTTTAATGAGACTTTAGGTCATCTGTATAGACATTGAAATATGAGACACATCAGGTTGTATAACCTTCATGAGGGATGCTTTAAAAGAAAACTTCTTATCAAATCTGTCATTTTTTTAAAAGCCCTTCCCAATATTGAGGCCATATGGGGTTCTCTGAAAAGGTAAAGGATAGAACTTTTAAATTTCCACCTAATCTGCCTGTCCCTTGTCCTGTCACCTCTGTTATTTGGGGAAAACAATTGTTTAATAATTTATTCTTCTTAATTGGCTTTTTGTCTCAGGAAATTAGATTTAAAAATATAAACATATTCTTAATTTTCTGTCATTTCCAAAGTGTAGACAAATCTTAGGGAGAAGCAACAAAAACACTTAAATAACAATCAAGTTAGCCAGGTAGACTTTGCTTTTAATGTAAAAATATAAATCAACCAGTTTACCTAATGTGCAGTGAATTTCAAAATTCAGTGACTTGTTTGTTAACATTGACTTATAGTGCTCTTTCTCATACCTCTTCCTGGTTCTCCATCTCCGATACTATTATCCTACTTTAAACCATAATCATTTATCATCTGAATTTGCACAATACTTCCTAACTAGTTTCAGAATTTTCACATTTATTCCCTCTAATCCATTTTCTATATTGTAGCCAAAGTAAAATTTCTGAAGTAGAAAATGATCATTTTGCTTAAAACCCTTCGAGAGTTTTCATTTTTAGGGAAAAAGAAATGTTTTTATAGCCGACAGCGAATATCCCTAGTGATCATATTTTTGTTCTATGTTTGCGTCCGTTCTGCATTAATCTCCTTGTATTCACACTCTATACTCATGGCGTATTGAGTGCCTGTCACTTTCCCAAGTATACCTTCTTAGCTTTGCTTTTGAGTATTTAACACTTTCTTTATCTATACAGATGCTCCTGGATTTATTATAGGGTTTTATTTATTTCCCAATAAACCCATCCTAAGTTGAAAATATTGTAAGTCAAAAATATATTTAATACACCTAACCTATCAAGCATCACAGCTTCGCCCAGCTTACCTGAAATATAGCCTAAACTACCGTAAGCTTAGAATACTTACACGGGCCTACAGTTGGGCAAAATCATCTGACACAAAGCCTATTTTATAATAAAGTGTTGAATATCTCATGTAATTTATTGAATACTGTACTGAAAGAGTGAAAAAAAACAAATGATTATATGGCTACAAACCGTTAAACACTGGGCCTAAAGAATGTTTGAAGCATTGAACTGAAACAAAAAGCTGACATCGCAATACTCAGTAGAGTACAGGTTGTTTACCCTCATGATCACATGACTGACAGAGCTACAGTTTGCCCCCACTGCACAGCATAATGAGAGAGTATCATACCACATATTGCTAGCCCATGAAAAGAGCAAAATTCAAAATTTGATGTACAGTATTTACTGAATATGTATCGCTTTGGCACCACTGCAAAGTCGAAAACACTTAAGTCAAACCATTGTAAGTCAGAGACTCTGTAGCACAGAGTTGCATTTCTCCTCATCCTAAGTGCAACTTCAATTGGGAAGCCAGCTCATCCCCAAATGCTTCTCCTATAGATTCCCATAGCACCCTGCATTTTCTACCTTTCTCCATACAATATTGTGTTGCCCAATTACTTGCAAAACTTCTTTAAATTGTAATTTTAACTTCTTATAGCAGATTACCTCTTAGAAATAAAACTGAACTTTGTTAAAAATGGTTTCACTTAGGTGATTAAATGACAATAAAATATGAATCAGCTAAAACTACATTGATAAGAAATGAATAGGAAGTTGGGGAGCTGGATTACACACCAAAAGAAGGGGAAATACCAAAATGAAAATTATTGTCTGGAGCTAGACTTTACGTGGAAATTTAAGTTAAAGATCTGATTTGCAGAGTGGCCAAAATAATTGATATAAATTAACTGATAAACAACATAGTTTTTGCTAAATTATGATTTTTTTATATTCACTTGTAAGTTGTACAGTGCAGACTACTTTTCTTGTTTTCAGACTTCTAATATATGC
Organism: Rhinolophus hipposideros; assembly: GCF_964194185.1. Taxonomy (NCBI): domain Eukaryota; kingdom Metazoa; phylum Chordata; class Mammalia; order Chiroptera; family Rhinolophidae; genus Rhinolophus; species Rhinolophus hipposideros. The sequence continues at coordinate 91,000,000 of NC_138048.1, forward strand.
TACTGTGGGAATGTTAGGAAAATTTGCATTCATTAGCTAATGTTATCTTTTATCTGTTAGCTTTTTTGTTCCCCCCACATGAGACACTGCATGTGGGGTTCCCTCCCATGAGAGACTGCATGTGAGGTGATGGCTAGCTTAGGGTTAAGAGAACTTCTCCCTCATCTCTTTCCTGGCAGGAGAGATACGGGAGAATGTTGCTTTCTGTCTGTTTTACCTGCATCGGCAGACAAGGTAGAAAAAGTAACTAAGTTGTATCAGAATGATGTGACAGGGATGTTGCCAGGCTTTGGAAGGCCTTGGGCCGATGGTCCCAGGTGAGAACAGTAAGTTTTGTTTGTCGAATGAACTGGCCCCTCAACCAGATAAGCAATATTCTTATCACAGTAACTGCCAAACCCTCCCGGAACTGGTTGTCCCTGAGGATGAAGCAAGAACAAGGAGCTTGGGTCTAAGGTCTGTCTGAAAAACATATGTAAGACAGACCTCAGTTGGCAGTGTAATTTTGTCATTTGTCCTTGGTGATTTTTCATCACTGTAACATTTGGGAAACTTCAGTAACATGCAACTTACAACACCAGGAGACGCCCTGACTTCCAGCCGCGGACCTAGTGAGGTCTGGCTGATTCCCGACCTCTCCAGTGTTGCTCCCCACAGTTAGCCTTCGTGAGAACTGGGTTAACATTTTGAAAACTTGTGTGGAGTTTGCAGCTTACAGCATCAGGAGATGCCCTAATGTCCAGCAACAACAACAACTATAGCAATGGTAACAGCAGCCACATTCTTGAGAACTTGTTAGCATTTTAGAAACTTGTATGCAGCTTGCAGCATTGGGAGACACCCTAACTTCCAACAACGACAATAGCAGCAACATTTTTGAGAACATTTTTGAGAGCAAGCAGCTTTGGGAGATGCCTCAGCTTTCCCAGCCACAAACCTGACAAGGTTTTGATTTCTGGCTTTTCCAGTACTGTTTATCCTATGGTTTGGTGAGCTTTTGGCATCTACTGTAATAATTGCTATCCGATAGAATTTATTTATTTATTACTGTTTTCGGATACTCTTTATTGATGTTATCCGTGTATTTAGCCAAATGATTTTTGATCCATAGTAAACATATTTTGAGATCTCTTAAATTTATAAGTATGTGTACTCCTTTGACATGACATTGTTATCAATGTATATAGTTTAGTCTTAACCACCTTACTTTCTGTCATTGACACCTTGTTTGAATTGCCTTTGTCTTTTGCTATTGCATATTGCTAAATAAATTGATTACATATTGCTAAATTAATTAATTAATCCCTCTCTAGCATGTTCCTCCCCCTTTTTCCCCCCACTCCTCATTACAGCTTACATCCACTGATAAGAGCTATATTTTACAATTTAATTGGCAAGAGGCTAGGAGGAAACTGTTGTAAAAGTGAGATTCATGAATGAGCAGGAAGATCTTGGAAGCAGAAGTGGGAATAAGAACTTAAGGGAGAGATAGCTCATATAGTGCTTGGAAAAGGTGTTGAGTTTTTCCGTAAGACATACCTTAGGAAACTCAAATAAATTTCATTAAATCTCAAAAGACAGTGCAACCTTATTTAATCATTTCTGTATTCTCCAATAGGCTTGTTTTCAATTGTAATTTCAGTTGACATTTAGTACCTTTCTTGGACTCTGGAAGCTGTAGAATAAACACTGTAAAATAAGTAAATGATTGGATTCACATTTAAAAGGAATTCAAATTTAAGGAACATCTTATATCTAAGCTATGAATAAGCTTATCTTTGTTCTTGTGGTTAGAATTTAAGTTTCCGCAGAGAGAGGATTTTGTAGCTCCCTTACCACTACAAGCCCTGCACCTAGAAGAATGCTTGGCTATCTATAGTGATACAGTAACAATTATTAAATGTATGAGTGGAAGAATTAACCTTCCTAACTCATCAAATTATAGATTATCCACTGATAACCACTAGGAGGAGTGTGAAAAAAATTGAGAAAACCCCACACAAGAGTTGGGAAGGTTTCAGATAGAAGAAAAATAATAACAATACAGAATAGCAATGGCAATAATTGCTTACTTTCCCTCTCTTTACTGTGTTTTCCCCAAAATAAGACCTACACCAAAAATAAGCCCCAGTTAAGATTGTTAGCCAGATGGATGCATTTAGTACATTATGACAATGTTCCAGAAGATGACATGACTGTTTTTGAATAAATGTAGATTGTTATACATGAAAAAAATAAGACATCTCCTGAAAATATGCCCTGATGCGTCTTTTGGAGCAAAATTTAATATAAGACCTGGTCTTATTTTCGGGGAAACACGGTACATGCAGACTATGTAACAGCAACTGACTTTGAGGTGTTTGAGGAAGCACATAGCATAGGGAGATGCTTAGAATGTGTGCCTGGCACTGCTAGGGGTTATATTTTTTTCAATCAAAAACCAAATATGTCCTGACACCTAGATTTTTGGAGAACTTATCTTGCTTTAGGGACATGGAGAAGTTTAAAAAAAAATCTGTCAAATGTATGTAATGTTAATGACCACTTATAAGGTGGTGATTTTCTGAGATCCTTGATTTCTGTGTGGAACAAACAGAATTAATTGGGTTTTGATTTATTTGATTTTAATTAATGCTGAAAGAATAAGGAGGAGAGTGCCAACTGTCTATATTTTGATAGGTTGGAGTAGAACCCGTTACATAATTTGTGGGGCCCAGTGCAAATATAAATGCAGACTGCTTGTTCAAAAATTATTAGGGATTTCAAGATATCAACAGCAGAGTATTAAACCAAATATGAGCCCTTTTACATGCAAGCCTGTGACACTCTTCCTGATTGGGAGTAATGACAAGTGCGATAGGATGTCCTAAAATAGTGACCTATGCTTTTTTGAGGAAATGTTTTTGACACAGAAACTATTTACCTAAGAACCTAGGTTAATAATCGTTTAATATTATATTTTTCTTTGCATTAACTTTCTTTAATACTGAATTCAATTGTACCTCTCGTCTTTGGAAATGGAACAATTGGAGTCATTATTAGACACTAGTAGATGTTAACTTTATCCTCTGCCTGAGGGTTCCTTGAAGACCAAAACAATGAAGGATAGGTAATTAACTTTTATTAACCAATTAGTATGTGCTAGATAACTGCAGATATATACTCATTAATCCTACAGTAAAATCTTTGTTCTCATCATAGGTTCATGTGTAATAAAGAAATAATTAATAAAATGAAGGAACTCATAAAAGGATCACACTATTAATAAGTAGCTAATTAAGAATCAACATCCATCTTTGTTTAATATGAGGAGGGAGAAGCTTTCTGATACTTCCTCTAACACATCATTGTAGCCATCTCTTCTTTTCCTACTGTCTCCGAATGGAAGAAAAGTGACTAATATGATTGATTAGAGCCCAGGGCATTAACTGTATATTAAAAAAAAACCCAAACCTATGTATTTCTAACTTATTCATTGTGATATAGTTATTAGAAGTTATAGAAGTTATAGAAATTATTAGATTGGTGCAAACATATTTGAGGTTTTTGCAATTATTTTTAACCCTTTAAGCCACAATTACTTTTGCACCAACCTAATATTATTTTTACTTATTTTTAATTCATCCTCTCTCTCTCTCTCTCTCTCTTCTCTCTCTCTCTCTCTCTCTCTCTCTCTCTCTCTCTCTCTCTCTCTCTCTCTCTCTCTCTCTCTCTCCCCCCGCCCCCCGCCCCTATGTCATGTTTGACACCTTTCTCTGTTATTGTATCCAGTGTCTTCAGCTACAAGAATGGAACAATTTGCAGGTTAATGTTTAAGACTATTGAGTCTTTACTTACAGCATTTAATCTCATCCTTAGATTCCAACATCTTAGAGGTACAGTAACCACATAACTTCTGAGTTGGCATGATTTGTACTCAAGTTAGCATCTATTAGGTTGCTGCAAAAGTAATTGCAGTTTAGAAGGTTAAAAATAATTGCAAAAACCACAGTAACTTTTGCATCAACCTAATAAAATTTACAGTGATGTTTGACAACTTACTTGTTGCCTCTGTGTCTGTTATCACATCCATAAAGTAGGAGATACCAATTTCACAATTTTGTTTTCAGGATTAAATGAGGCAATGAGTACCTAACTGTAAAGTCTACTCTACTTGAAACAAACAACAATGATGATAACAATTAGGAAAAGTTCTGTCTACGTCAGCGTTCTCTAGAGAAATAGAACCAATAGGATGATATTTATCGACTGATGGGGTTACGGAAACCAAAAATTCTCACACTCTGCAGTCAGCAATCCTGAGAAACAGAAAAGCTGGTGGTGTAATACAGTCTAAGTCCTATGGTCTGAGAAAAGAGGCCATGGCTCTAAGTCCTGGAGTCTGAAGTCCTGAGAACCAGAAGAGTCAATGTGTGAGGGTAGGAAAAGATGGACATCCCAGCTCAAGTAGAAAGATAATTTGTCTTTCCTTCACATTTTTATTCTGGCCCTCAATGGCTTCGATGATGGTTGCCAACACTGGAGAGAGCTAATTTCTTCATTCGATCTACTGAATCAAATGCTAATCTCTTCCCATAACACCCTCACAAGCACACTCAGAGATATTTTAGCAGCTATCTGGGCATACCTTAGCCCAGCCAAACCTGCACATAAAATTAACCATCACAAGTTTAAACGCACATTATTGATTGATTGATTGATTGATTGATTGATTGATTGGGGGTTGGTGGAACTAAACACATATATTGATAAAAAAAATTACTTGAAAAGTATTCATTGGAAAATTGCATCATATATGATTATTGTAAAATTGTATAGAATAGGATTATTAAAGTGAGTTTTGAAATTCTTATAAAAAAGATTAAGAGTGGCATACTGTTTTTTAGTCAGAATAGTCTGATTAGAGTAGTCAATTCTATTTGGAAAGCTAGGCCTTTTCAACTACAAAACATTTTTGGAAAAATTTTATCGACTTGATATTCATAAAAGCTATTTTTGGTCATCTATGATAAAATTGGCAAATATTTTAGTTTATGTCTTTTTAAAAACTAAAACTGTGAAATTAACCATCATTCAATAAATGTGTTTCTATGGAGACTGAGATAAACAACGTATATAAACTACTTTCTAATAATTCAGCTTATTCAAGGACTAGAGTTTTGGAGGCTTAGTGTTTCTTTAAAAACTTAAATGTGTCAAGCATGCATTAGAAAACACAAATGCAGTTTGATATGTACGTATTCTATCTTGGTGAGTAAAGGGTGACTCATGTGTTTTATGGAAGATACATGTAGTAGTATTATTGATAAACTGTTCTGTAAATTTAGGACTATGAGCTGAATTTTCCTTCAGAGAGCCAGCTAGTTCATTTTTATGAGGGCATAGGATACAGGGATGTATGTGGCTAGACAACATATATTATTTTTTCCCTGAAAAAAGAGTTTTGATGTTACTTAAGTACTTAGACATGTGCCATTTGAGATCCAAAGTTCAGCCCCATTAATCTTAGAACAGACCATCTGGAATGAAAAATATTTACGAACAGGTGTTATAAATTGACCATTATGTCTATACAGGAGTAAGAGAGTAGTAGAGAACTGCTTTCAAGTAGAACTATGTCTTGATAGATATTTCAGAATAAATTTAGAGACTTAAGAGTGTCTAAATAAGTTTGTCAGCTAGGTGAGGCAACTTAAGAGTATCTACTTACATTTTGGCAAATGTCAAATTATTTTTTTTCAATTTTGAATATTTAGTTGATTGTTTTTACAGTACATATTTGACACACTATTTCTGAAGGTCTAATTTCTCTATAAAATTAAAAAAAATCTGAATCAGAGAATAATGCACATGACTTCTCACTATTGTGGTAGATTTAGATATAGCAATCCTTTTTAGCAAACATTTATTTTACATACACATTTCTCATTTTTTTCAAGGAAAAATAATAATCTTTTCTTTGAGGAATTTCTTTTTATCTTAATGCATGGAGGGGTCATTGGTTAGGGGGACTGCTTTATTTTCCCCACAGTATCATTGTCCACAGTGCCCAGGTGCTGGGAAAAACCAGCCCACAGTGGTTGAGCTCAGATCCAGTGAGTTCAGAGGTAAGAAAGAGAAACTCTTGGAAGTATATTTGTTTTGTTTTGGTCTTTAATCCTGGAATATGTTTGCCCTGAAACCTTGCTAAATTTTTCTGCCCTAAGTATAATTATTAGAATTACTAAATTTTCTTCCTCTCTAAGTAAAAGTTGGAGTTTTGGTCCTTGAAATAAAAGACTTCAGGCTAATATTCCATTAAGAAAATTACTGTACAGCCACTATGGGAAGAACCGTGCTAGAACTTAGGTTTAGAGTAAATAAATCTATCTATCTAAATCTATCTATCTTTATCTATCTATCTATCTATCTATCTATCTATCTATCTATCTATCTATCTATCTATCTATCTAATCTATCTATCTTAATCCATGTCCATGAAGAATTTGAAGTCAGACGTAGAATGGAGGAAGCAAACCAGCAAATTAAAAGTATAAATATGGAAACACTTGCAATTCAGGAATATATAAATTGCCATTGAAGCACAGAGGTTTCTGTAAAGAAGGGTTTCCTGAGCCAAAAAAATTATGTGCCATACTTTTTCTTCTTCACTTTCAAAATTTGATTTATTAGTTTTTTGTGTTTTTTTTTTTTTCATTCTATCTGTGTCTTGAGTCCCGTGAACATTTCTTCATTTCAATTATCAACCTTCGTTGGGGAGGAGGGTTGTGTAGATTTTTAAAACATGAGCTCTGAAGTCAGAGAGCCAGAGATCAAATCATACCTCTGTCACTTAACAGATACTTTATTTGAGGAAAGTAATTTAAACCCACAGTTTTTAGATCCTCTCACTAGCAAACCAAGGCTGAAAAAAAAAAAAGATGTATTCAAAAACAGTTAAGTCTAAAAGAAGTGCATCATTTAAGCATCCACCAAATAACTGATTGCAATTAGTGTTAATTTTTCTGTATTATTGCTGCCGCTTTTTGTTTTATACTCTCATATCCCATTCTTATTTATCGTTTACCATATAACTGGACTTGTTTTGATAAAATGTAAATGTGATCATTCCATTTATCTACTTACAGCTCTTTAGGAACTCCTATTTGCTTTCAAGATAATGTCCTAATGTTTTTTGAGAGCATGTTAATCGTTTCATCCTGAGGATCTTGTTTAGATATCTGGTTTTATACCTATCCACTAATGTACCCGTCTCCCAACTGTTGTGCTTCTCTCTACCTTTCAAATCCACTCCTGGTACTGCAGATTCTGGGCAGAACAAACTACTTACATTCAATTCTTTAAATTGGCAATGCTGTTCTTCTCTCTGTCCTGAGTCCTGAAGTTGCAGAATTCTCATCACTATCTCCACTTTCTACTCACCTCCCTTCTTTCTCCTGGCAAATTGAGTGATACTTCCTCCAATAAGCTGTCCCAATTGTATTCCTCAACAATACTGTTTCCTTCTCTGCCTGTCCTCCTGTGTGATGCCTGGGTCACCCCAAATCATAGCATAGAATCACAGTATACAGGGATTTCCAGGTTCTTTGTCAGTTCACTGTGTGGTATTTGAAATCAGAACAAGAATCATTATTATGTGTTAGTTCATATATACCGGGGGGCCAAAAATGTATACACATTTTAAGAGATCTTATTTATGTATTACTTTTCAAAGTTGAATTGAATTATGGTAGCAACATGTAGTATGATGTTTGCTCAAAAGATGGCATTAATCAAATGAATGCTAGCATCACTATGCGACAGGCAACACTCAAAGAAAATGGCAGAAACACAGTTGTCATTTGAGGAGGGCAAGACCATTTTGAAGTGGTATTTGAAATTCAAGAACGTTGTGGAAGTACGACAGTGGAGGTGTGAGTATGCAACAGACCCTCCAACATGTCTAACAACTGCACACATTTGTGATAAATTTGAGAGGTATGGTACTATGTGTGATGGGCACAAAGAAATCCAGGAGGCCTCGCACAGCAACAAGTCTGCTTCTTCTGCTGTGGTGTTAGAACAGTTTACATGCTCGCCACAGAAGTCTACCAAACAATGTGCACGTGAGAGAGGAATTAGCAGAACAAGCATTTGACACATTCTTAAAACACCAAAAGGGAAAGTTTTCATACAGATTATTATGTGCACGGAATGAAGATGACCCTCATTAAGTGGTGCAGTATTGTGAGTGGTTCCAAAACATGGTACGAGGCAATGAGGAGTTTGTGGGGAAAATAGTTTGCTCTGATGAAGCACTGTTTAAATTGATTGAAACAGTGAACCAGCACAATTGTGTGTATTGGACTCCAGAAAATCCACATGTTCATGTGGAAAAGAGAAGTCCATTTACCAGGCCTTAACGACTGGTGTAGACTGTCATTAAGGAGTCTAATTGGACCATTCTCTTTTAAAGGTACCATTACTGGTCAAGTGTACCTAGACATGCTACACATATGTATTTCACCTGCAATTCATACTCTGTTCGGGCATAATCCATTTTACTTCCAACAAAATGGTGCCCTTCTGCATTTCCACCAAGATATGAGAGCTTACTTCGAAGGAAATTTGCCAGGACATTGGATAGGACAAAGAAGTTCAGTTGAGTTTCCTCCACATTCTCCTGACTGAACACCCCTTGACTTCTACCTATGGGGGATCTTAAAGGACGTGATGTGCCATAGAAAACCGGCTAACTGGCAGTACTTTGGGAAGAAAATGAAACAGCATGTGCAGCTATACAAGTGGACACTTGGGTCAACATTGCTCAAGTAGTAGTTTGCCATAATCAGAAGTGTCTGGGTGCTGATAGTAACCAATTTGAGCAGCTGTTATAATTACAGAAGTCAAACGTGACTTGCATATATTGAGTATTACAATTAATACAGCTTTTTTCTTTCTTAAAGTGTGTATACATTGTTTTGTCACATTGTATGTGTGGTGTGTGTGTGTGTGTGTGTGTGTGTGTGTGTGTACCATGTTTCCCAAAAGTAAGACCTAGCCGGACCATCAGCTCTAATGCATCTTTCGGAGCAAAAATTAATATAAGACCCAGTGTTATTTTACAATAATATAAGACTGGGTCTTTAATATAAAATATAATATAATGTAATATAATATAATACAATAATGTAATATAATATAATATAATATAATATAATATAATACCGGGTCTTATATTAATTTTTGCTCCAAAAGATGCATTATAGCTGTTGGTCCAGCTAGGTCTTATTTTCAGGGAAATGTGACATATATATATGTTTCATATATATATGTTTCATATATATATATGTTTCATATATATATGTTTCATATATATATGTTTCATATATATATGTTTCATATATATATGTTTCATATATATATATGTTTCATATATATATGAAAAAACATCTCACGAGAGAGAGCAGATCAATCAGAAATATAAACCTATGAATATACATGAATTATAAAAAAAAGTGTTGCATATTCAGAAACCACAGTATGCTGTAATACATTACTGTTTTTTATGTCCTTGTTTTGCAAAATCAAGCGCTGCTATTGAAATACATGTATATGTATATAATTATATGATTGTGTGGAGTGATAGTGTGGCATATTGGGAAAATTAATTCTGCACTGTAAATGTGGCTTATTGGATTGCAGTTGTTGATGTAAAATAGACTGCCCGGGTAACCTTGAACTATTTGGTTTATCTTATTACTTGTTTCCTACTTTGGAGAAGTAGGTTTTTAAATTCCTTTCCTAAAATTACTACCCATTAGGAGCTGAATTGTGCCTCTCCCAAATTCATAAATTGAAGTCCTAATCACCCATACCTCAGAATATATATGACTATATTTGGAGATAGGGTCTTTAAAGAGGTGGTTAAATTAGAATGAGTCCTTTACAAGGGACGCTGATTCAAGCTGACTGGTGTCCTTCTAAGAAAATAAAATTTGAATGTATAAGAAGAGATACCAGGCAAGCACACCCACAGAGGGAAAAAAAAAAAAAAAAAAAAAAAACACGTGAGGGCACAGTAAGCCAAGGAGAAGGGTCTCTGAAGAAACCAAACCCTCTGACACCTTCATCTTGGACTTGTAGCCTCTCGAACTATGAAAAAAATAAATTCTATCGTTTAAACCATCTGGTCTGTGGTATTTTGTTTTGACAGTACTAGCTTACTAATATGCTGGATAAAGTAATCAGTGTCAAGAATCATGGTAGGCAGATTAATGCCCCCTCCCATAGATGTCCAAGCCAGCCACAATCCCTGAACTGTGTGATTATGTTACCTTACATGGCATACGAGACTTTGTAGGTATCTTTAAGGGACGGGCCTTGAAATCCTGATTGGTGCAATCTAATTACATGAGCTTTTACAAGTAGAGAACCTTTCCTGGCTTAGAGAGATAAGAGGAAAGAAGGAGAGTTTTGATGCATGACAGTGATTCAATCCATCCTTGCCAGCTTTGAAGATGGAGGAAGGCAGCCATGAGCCCAGGAACACCAGCAGCCTCTAGAAGCTGAGAGCAGGCCTCAGCAGACAGACAGCAAGGAAAAGCTGGTTTTAGACCAACAGTCACAAGAAACTTAATTCTGTCAACAATCCACATAAGGAGAAAATTCATAGATCCTCCAGAAAGGGACATAGCCCTGACTATACCTTGATTTTAGTCCAGTGAGACTTACATCTGATTTCTGACCTACAGAACTGTACAATAACAAAATGTGTGTTGTCTTAAGCTACTGTTTATGATAAGTTTGTTACAGGAGCAAAAGAATCGTCAGAAAAGGATCTCAAATCTTCAGAACAGGACTTCAGTGTGTTTATTGCATAGGTATGTCCTAAAAGCTATGAGCTTCCTTTAGTTTTTCATTTTTCAAATATAAATGATTGACATCTTTTACAAACTACTCCATGTGCATATCACACAGCCTTTCATCCACAAAAAGGCTATAATTTCCCATTATCTTGTTGACAAGACTATTTGTTTCACACATCTTTGTTCATTAAAATAATATGTACCTGTGCCTTCGTTCCATCCCGCTTCAAAGTCCAACTGCTAACAATTTAGACTCAATTAATTTTAGTGAACGAAGAAGAACAGTTAAGAACTATACATGTTTTTTACCTTTGTAATTTATGAAATTTACCAACTGTAAACCAATTACAAGAAAATGTTTTTAAAACATTGTCTAAAATTTAGTTATAGTGCAATTTAGTCTTAGGTGAAAACAGACATTTAATCATTTTTAAAAGTTAAAAATTATCTTTTAACATACTTAGATCAAAACTGTAACTTCAATTTTTACTGTAGTCTTTAATGTTAAATATATAGTGCCTATATTACATGTTTACCTAATTCCCCTTTACTTGCAATAATTTTTCAAGTATAGTTTCTATATTTAAGAGGAAAATTTTTCTTAAAGTCATGTAAAAATATTCGCCTTATTGATAAAATCACTTTTGTTTATCTACTATTACCCAGAAATACTTGTCATAATTGTATTTAATAAAAGAACAGATCATATGTGATTGTGATCATAGTTTGCTGACAGCGTTTCTATGTAACTTAAAGCAGAACAAGAGCAACATCAATCCATGTTTAGAGTTGGAGCCACTATGCATACAGTACAGGCTCCAAGGCTGTGAAATTTTGAACTTGAAATGCAACACTCACTAACACTGTTTAACCGTGTTCTCCAGGGGAATTTTAACTACCTCGACAGCTGGTGGTGACAAATATCGCTAAAAATAAACCAAAAAGATTTCCTGGTTTCTAAAAGGTCAATTACATTGTTGAAACTAGACAATTCAACACAAAGAAATTATTCTAATGTATGTGTCATAAGCCATACTGCAATCGCTTAAAAGTGAGAAGGAATAAAATAAATGTGATCATAGGTACAAAAGATTTTAAATTTCATGGGTTTAGGGGGAAAAAAGGCATGTTTTAAAGTCATATATTACGTTTCAAGGAAATGCCTTTGGGAAAATCATAAAATAGGCAAAGGAGACCAGAGAGGACATATTCACTATAGTTTGAATAAAAGGTATGCTATCACAAGATATCAGCATATGAAAGAGAGTAGGAAGAATTTTCACTTACAAGTAAAAACACAAACTTTAAAGCCATACTTGAACAGTAGAAAATTGCAATTAAAAGGAAAAGTGTCTCAGATTTAAGTATTAAATGTTAGTAGGTGTTCATCTGTCCTCAGGAAGTTTCAACGTATGAAGGACACAAAGGTTTTTGAAGTAGAAAAGAGTCGCTTTACTTAGAATATCCCATGCCCCTAATCCCTTTAAATATAAAATATCTAATAAAAATCACATTTGTACTTGTAGCCTTCTAGCTTGATATTCTTTCTGTTTTACTCTTTTTGGAAAGAAACACAGTGTTCATCTCTACAGGGCTCAATAGTTTTTTAAATATAAAATATTCACAAAAAATTCTGTAAATTTAAAGATGTAATGTGTTTATAGACATGTACATATTAATCTAACAATAAAATAATAGGCATATACATGTACATGTGTGTGTGTATGTACATATGTGTATATATATATGTGTATATATATATATATATACATATATATATGAGAGCATATACAAGAAGTGTGATAAAAAAAATCCAGTGAATGTTTAAATTGAAAAAAAAAAACATTTATTACAGACACATTGCCATTAATCCCCCTCACTTCTAACACACTTATCCCATCATTCTTGCCACTTTCTGAAGCATTTCTGGAAGACCTCTTTCATGGGTATCTTTATTTGTGCTGTTGTGGCTGTCTCCATGTCCCGAATCGATTCAAAATGTTTTCCTTTCATGGTCATTTTGATTTTGTGGAAGAGCCAGAAGACGCACAGTGCCAGATCTGGTGAATAAGGTTGATGAGGACACAACATAATGTTTGTATTTGACAGAAATTGCCGTATCAGAATCGATGTGTGACACAGAGCATTGTCATGATGGAGGATGAAGTAAAGATGCAAAAAAGGAATCCCAGAACTGCTTCAGAAAGTGGCAAGAACAATGGGATAAGTGTATTTGAAGCAAGGTAGAGTATTTTGAGGGGTATTAATGGTAATGTGTCTTTTACTATAATAATTTTTTTTATTTGAACATTCACCTTTTTATACGATCACACCTTGTATATGTGTCTGAGCATATATGTGTTATGTGTGCATGTAAACGTGTATGTGTATTATGGTGCTAGACTGAACAAATGCTGCAATGACCATTTATGTCATGTATGATGTAAGTCCTATTAAATAATTGCTATCAATTACTCTGATCTGAGACTTGGTGTAAAGCAATTTGAACTAAGGCCTATTGTTGTTTTTTTTTTTTTTATTTCTAAAGTCTTCTTTATTGTTTTAAAGAACAGCTACAAATCATGTTTGAGAGGAGTGCTCATTCAATTTTCTAAATTTCAATGAAGGAGCATTTTTAATAAATAATTTTCTTTATATACCAACTGTTTTTTAAAGTTTGGATTTATTTTATATATATATAAAATTTTGTCCCCTTATATTTTTCTACAAATAATCAGCTAAACCTCAAAATATTTGACTAAAATGTTAATTTATTTCACAGAAGCACATGACTTATTGTACTTTACTTTTCATTTAGATCACCTTTTAATTTACAGAAATACTACCTTTGAATAGATAGGCCAAGTTAGAGATTATTGCATTCCCTGGATTGTCTTCTACCAGTTCTAACAAGTGAAATCTGTGGCAAGAACTTAGATGAATCCTCTTTAGGACTTTGGGTAGAGAAGTTTCTCTTTTAAATAGTTGTATGTGGTAGATGTTATGAGTTTTGTTTAAAAAAATATATTAGCCTTTTTTGAACTACACAGACACACACACACACACACACACACACAAACACACACACACACAGAGTTCTATAACTACCAGCACAATCAAATCAGAATATTGAATGTATTTTATTAACTACAGAATGTTACCTTGTATCCTTTTGTGGATATCCTCTCCCATCATCCTCAGCTCTTGGCCACCACTGATCTGTCACTATAGGTTTGCCTTATCTAGAATTGAACATTTACTCTAAAACTTAATATTTAGTCTTGTAAGAGAAAAAGAAAATTACCACCTTTATGTTTTTATTCTTTTAGTTAAGTGAATTGTACTAAGATTTATAGTAATGCAAATTTTATCTACATCTTGTAGACATCAGTATACTTACTAAAACCTGTTGATTGAGAAATAAGAATGTATGAAAATCATGTTATGAATGGAAAATAAGGTTGTGTCTCTGGATGTGAATAATACTGATTTTAAAAAGGCTTTACTATTTAATGCTATGATTGTCAAAGAAAAAATAATTAGTTCTCAAACATGTTTTTCATAAAAATGGGACAGAACAAATTCTCAAATAGCTGGATCATTTTTTTATATTTCACTTGAGCTGTCTAAACTCTTTTACTATGTTAGGAGTAGAACATTTGACAAGTTCTTGATTTAATACAATGATATTTTATCTCTCAGAATGTCATGGACATAAAGGGAAATGCTTTTTTAGTCTGATTTTGACTCTCAGGGAAATGTTTGATAATGTGGCAGGGACATAAATATGGAGTGGACGTTTGGAGTATTGAGTGAAAGTCAGTTTCTACTATTTTTTATGCTGAAGTGGGGAACTGTGAACTAAGAACACAAGGATAGATTAAAACAAAGGCAGAAATAAATTACATTGGAAAGACATGAATACCATTTTATTAATTGCATACATCTTAAAAACTAATTCTTATATGAACAATTATAATAAAAGGGAAATTTATAAACATAGTGAATGTGCTGATAAGAACACTCTCAGATCTTTGGGATAACGTATCAAATTAAACATAGGTAATATTTCAGTTCTTCTTTGTTTCAAATACTTTTTAAAGCACTTTCCAGATATTAACATGTTTGAACCTTACACACACAGAAACTAAGAGATACATATCAATAATAGGCCTAATTAGCAATAGGTTAAAATGAGGTATAAGTAGTTGAAATGAATTGCCTGTCAGTCAGGGTTCAAAGCTAGAGCCTTCATTCTTAACAACTGATAAAAAATATAAGGGGTCTTAATTATGTCCTGTACTCTCAAGATTATAAGAGGTTTTATATATATATGTATATATACATATATATACACATATATGTATATATATACACATATATACACATATGTATATGTATATGTATGTATATATATATATATATATATATATATATATATATATATATATATCAGAAGTAGAGGGCAGTCCTCTTTCGATCCTTAATTTTCATGTATTTCTTATTTATTGTGATAGAGAGGACAGTTGCTTTTGCCTACTACTCACTTTCCCTTTTCCTTCTCAAAATGAATCACATCTATGATATATATATCCTCTCTGGAAAAACATAGACTCATATGAAATATACTTTTAACACATTTGTGTTTTGATAGACATTTGGAAACTAGCTCCAGAAATCTCCTGGGCATAATGAAGAAACAGATTCATATTTTCTGGGAAATGTTAACAAACATTATTGATGTTAAGAATGTTGTAAAAGAATTAAGGGAAGAAGGACCTGGGGGGAGATAGGTGAGACTAAATGGTCTCCAATGTCCTTTTCATGTTTTTATTCAATCGGTTTTATTTTATCTGTTTTATAGATTGTTAGGAATGTCATGCAAAGTTTTAAACCATAAGTTGATAAGAAAACATATTATGCACTTATATTGGATTTTCAAAAATGTAGAAATATTTATCTTATAAATTATATAAATAATATAGTTGTTTTATAAAATAAATTCAGTTTGGTATTTACAAATTAGTGAAAGGAATTGGGGAGGACAAAAGGTAAATGTGACATGGAAAAAAAAAACAAAAGAAAACAAACAAAAAAAAAAAACAGGAGGGAGTAGCAGAATGAACTGAAAAGGAAAATAGTGGTTGGCATGCTAAAAAAGGTAGGGTTAAATAAAGAGGCAGAGAGATAAATCTAAAATAAAATCAGAAAATGAAGGCTATTACAGAATAATATGCTCAGTGTAGTTAAGTGAACACAGCATTGGTTTCAGAGACTAAGGAATTTGGGATTGAATCAGAGTTTTGCCATTTATTATATGTGTATATATTTAAAATCACTGTACTTAATTAAATTGTCAAATTATGCATACCGAATATTTATTTATTTATGCTGAGTATTAAAGCTAAAATATAAGTAATGCAGTTAGTATAATGGGCATCCTGATTTTAATGTACCATTCTAATTTAACATATTTCTTTGAAATAAATTTTTAGTATATACTCAAAATGACACACAATATGTAGAGAACTCTGTATAAAGTTTGAAACATACTTAAACACAGTATTATTTTAAAGCAGTGATTTAGATTTTCTAAATCTTGATCTGTAAGCTCTACAAAATATTAACTGAACAAAGATAACTGAATGATATGTGCAGTACTCTACAAAAGCAGAAAAAAGAATTGATACAGCCCTCACTCTTAAGCTTTTAATATTTTTTTTCATTTTTTCTCCCTTCTTTCCTTTCTCATACTTATTTAAATAGAAATATTTGGTAAGTAAAATTTATTGCAAAGATTTATGAGTTTATCACAATTATTATTTTGCTTAATATAAACTATTTTAACTGTATATTTGTCTGACAAATGCAACATAAAGTTGACACAGGAAAATTTGGAAGAACCTGCAGAAATTTGCAGTATCATGAATTATTTCCTCTGTGATAAACATATGCTAGATCTCATGCTTTATTTTGAGATGAGAGAACATGTTTTGAAAAAGAAAGTTCTCCAGGAAATAAGTCATACTAAAAATTGAAAAGTGGGCAAATTTGTGCTTTTCCAAGGATATAGTGATTCATTTTACATAATTATGTTTTAAGTATTGTAGACTTTCTAATATTTGCTATTCAAATGCCTTTTTACCTTCCAGCAAATATATTTTAAATGCTCTTGAAAATAAATGACCAGATACAAACTTGACAAACACAAAACTTAAAAGAATGATAATCATCTACTTCCAGTTGTTATAATGGTAGATGATTTATTTTTTAAAATCATAGCCTTACAAAATGATCTTATACTGTCCTGGTACTATATATAGTATCATTTTCTTTTAAGAAATAGAAATTTGATCATTATTGTATAGAATTAGAACCTATTTTAAAATACATGTCTGTAATGACCTAAATGTTACACAAAAGAACTTAGTATACTAACAAATGCGTGATATGACCTAAAATAAATAAGAACAGTAAAATCATTAAAGTCTAAAACAAAATAAAAAATAAGTTTCTGATGTGTGAATTTTCTCATAGTTCACACTATTATAGTTATAACTGTGTACACTTTATATTTACTATATATCAGTGTGCATTTATATGTAATACATAACTACCGTATATACATACACAATAAATATTTTAGTATATAATGTATATAACTATACTATACCCTATCAACACTATATTATATATATATATATATATATATATATATATATATATATATATATATATAAACTCAAATTTTACATATTGCAGTATATTGAAGCACTAATGTCAAAATAGAAGAAACAATGTCTTCATTGTTATATGAAAATCTTATTTGCAGCTTACTAAATTACAATTAAACATAACAAAATATTGCTGTATGACTAAATAGTTGGACAAATGATTATGTCAAACATTATGTTTTTCAGTTTATATAAATTCAAAGAACCAAAGGCCTATAATTATCCAGAGAGTTCACGGTATTTTTCAGTATTAGCTTCAACAATGCAAATTTTCCTGCAGGGGTTTCTTATCTTCACACTACAAAAAGAAGAGTGTGGTTATTATATTAGATTCTAGCTTCACATTGCCCCACTTCTGACAGTCAATTGCGTATGACCCTGGGCATATTTCTTATTTTTTCTAATAGTCTCTTCAATTGTAAAATGAGGATAAGTATCTATATCCCGCCGTTCTCGATAAAGGGAAATGTGTAAATGTGCATGAAGCACTTAGAACAGTGTTTGGCACATGGGAAGCAAGCAGGAAATGACAGCTCCTGCTAGATATGAAATGAGCACCTGTGTTCTCAGAAATGCTTCTGTGGCCTGCTTCCAAACTTGACACTGTTAGGAATAAGAGAAAGAACAACAAGGTACACAGGTATAATTAAATTACCCCTAGAAGTTATCACAGGAAAATTGTATAGCAAAAGAATAATTTAGACAAACTTTGCCAAGTATCAAAATTTTATGTGGTAATTTCCCTGCTTTTAGTCCATGGGGTACTTCAGCATGTTGTCAAGTGTTTGGGTAAAACCATGTTAACAAAATGTCTTTCTGAAGGGAAAAAAGTGGTCCCCCAGCATTTCTATCAGTGGCCCATTACAGAAACGTACTGAATGTGGAGAGAGGGAGGCCCCATCGACTCCTATTTGTCCTCCAGAAATGCTCATGCTTTTTCATCTTTCCTTTGATTCCTTTTATTGAAGTAAGCATGCTCTCCCTATTTACATGAACCATGTGCCAAATCATGAAATATAATTAAAAGTAGAGGTAGGGACAGGTACCAGCAAAAGCGAATGAGTAGTATTAAAACACAACACAAATATCCACAATGAAATGTCATAAAATCCTCAAGGTTTTTACCATAAGAGTCTGTAGATTTACTTATCCTGAAGAATGAATCTATTTGCAATTACATTATATATATATATATATATAGATAGATAGATAGATAGATAGAGAGATATATTAGGTTTATATATAGCCATATATATATATATTTATAGCCATATAAATATATATATATTTATAGCCATATAAATATTTATAGCCATATAAATATTTATATATAATTTATATATATTTATATATTTATATATATATTTATATATATAAATATATATATTTATATATAAATATATAAATATATTTATATTTATGTATATAAATATAAATATATATTTATATTTATATTATAAATATATATATTATATATTTATTTATATTTATAGCCATATATATATATATATATATATATTTGGTTTATATATAGCCATATATATATATTTGGTTTAAAGGCAAATACATAGAGGCTAATTAATCACCAATTAGCATTATGTTTTACTATGTTGGAAATTATTCAATTAAAAACAAGTATGGCAAATGAGTGGATACCAAGAAAAAAAAAGTCATATAATGGTCATTATAGAAAATACAGAAATGAAAGACCATATATTTCTGTTTGGAATATTCACCAACACTTTAAAATTCTGTTAGCCAAATAGACAACAATGAGGTTCAGTTTAATTTTGTGGAGACACCGGGTTTAGTTGATATTTACTTTTGACTTCATAGTGACAATGAACAGGTTGTAATTCTTTGTTTAGAGAAATTTGCCACAAAAAGTTTCCTGTTAGTTTGGTAGAATTATACTTACTCTCAGGAAATACCCTAGCATTTCATCTTTCCATCAGAATCCTTACTGGTGTGTTAAGAATGATAAAGAAAATCTAAATCTGCCTAAACAAACAAACAAACAAACAAAAACCCAAAAACTTAACTCATCTTCTACGGTATTTCACATTGTTTCTCTTTAAGTGTATGTGTATGCATTTATTATTTATGACTCTTATATTGGCACTTATAAATACAAAGTATATTCAGATACATTTTAGTCAGAATCAAGTCCCAGTGGTACAGAGATTGGGTAAAGGGTAAACGGGAATTGATGATCACATTTTTTTCTTCACCTGCAGCTCAGGGAAACAGCTGAGACCCTGCTGAGACAAAGTCTCCACCTGCTCCTCCTGAAATGAGCTAATTGCCTAACTGCCAATCCATTCTTCTGTTTCCCTTCACTCATAGATGACTTGAAATAATGGGAGTCTTCATATCTCTGAATGGCAGGAGGAGGGCAGGACCTGGAGAAACCAGTCGCCTTAGATTGCTATGTACAGTTTAATGATTTTAAATACATAATGCAACCGAAGCAGGGATCAGCTCTTTCTGTGTGTTGTTTAATAAAGAGAGGAACTTACTTCTTGGATATTAGATACAGTTATTGTTAAATTCGTTCAAAACTTGATTAACTTGACTAAGCACACTCATTTAAATTCATCATATTATGGATTCTCCATACCTCTCATCAGTTTGTAGAATCTCTAAAAAACAAGCTCAACACCTTGAACTCTATTGGAATAATTAAGAGGTCAGATAGGTGTTTCCTGTGGGAGGACACTATTTCTTATTGGAATGTAACTTTGTATCTAAATAGATTATACGGAGGGGGCCAAAAAATGTATACACATTTTAAGAAAGGAAAAAAAGCACTGTATTAATATATGCTGACAACAAAAGATGAATACAAGTCGCGTTTGACTTCTGTGATTACAAGAGGTGCTCAAAGCGGTTCCCATCAGCATCCACAAACTTCTGATTATGCCACACTACTGCTTGAACAAAGTTGACCAAAGTGTTAATATCTCTTAAAATGAGTATACATTTTTTTAGCAGCCCCAGTATAAGAGATCCTTAATGAAAGTAATAAATTTTAAGATACAGGTTAAGGGAAAATAATTCCTGGATTTTTGGAAAGCCTCAAATTCCATCATTATAACTAATTTTTGCCAGCTAGTCAGTCAGGTATAAGTCATCACTGTGCTTCTTTGATCCTCTTTTAGGAGCCAAAGATTCTGAATATATATACAGCTTGTAGTATAGTTTATCATCTGCTCCCTTGGCTTCTCCAGCAATATAGAGACCTCTCTAATGGTTTTGAAGGGTGTGACTTCTAAATGCAATATTTTTAAAACCACTGTTGATCACAAACAAGAAGTACACGTTATTACTAGTTATCCTGATGCATATCGAGACAAACCGAGTCATTGACGTCTCATAAATTTATCGTCCAAAGGTTAGACACACCTGCAAGGAGCGGACATGTATTTAACATCCAGATCCTCCTTAGTAGTTGTTCGGAACACTCTTTAAAGAGAAAAATGCATAATTACATGTCATAAGGAAAGTAAAATAATTGTATATTCATGTAAGTGTTTAAACTTATTATGGTGCTTTGTGAATGTGGATTGTTGGGAGATGTTCTGGGAAGAAATACCTCCAAGAGTGCTGATTACCCGGAGACAGTGAAGCTCTCTCCCCAAATAACAAGTATTATAGAAATGACACTGTCTAGGCAGTGTGGACACGGATCAGAAAAGGTAGATTTTTGTTTCCTGCCTAAGAAATGTTGAAAGTATTCATCAACAGTAATTGTAGATGTTTGTAGCAAACTAGATGTAATAAGAATATGGGTTCTGGCCAAGGCATAGGCAGCAAAGTGGTAGTGAAGAGATAAATCTAAGAGTTTAGCAGCACATGAGCTGATTAGAGAGGCATATATGTATATATATACATATATATATGTATATATATATGTATATATATATAAATTAAAGTTTATTGGGGTGACAATTGTTAGGAAAGTTACATAGATTTCAGGTGAACAATTCTGTATTACATCATCTATAAATCCCATTGTGTGTTCACCATCCAGAGTCAGTTCTCCTTCTGAGAGGTCAAATTTTGTTTAACAAGGTCTGGGTTTCATTAAGGGCCATGCATATTTTTCATAAAGTTGTTATCCTTGCGTAACACAAGAGAGTACTATGGAAACTTTAAAAAGGCAGTAGTAGGGACTCAGAACAGTATTGAGGCATGGGTTGGGAGGGTTGGAAAGACTTCTTGGGGAGTTGGCATTTTAAGTGCCCTAGTCACTTAGGGCTGCTATAACAAAGTACTACAGACTGGGTGGCTTCTAAAAACACTAGGACTTTATTTCTCACAATTCTGGAGGCTGGAAATCTGAGATAAGGATGGCTGCAGTATCAGGTTCTGATGAGGGCTGTCTTCCAGTCTATCTTCTCATCGAATCCTCAGATGGTGAAAAGAGAGGGGAGGCAGCTCCTTGGGGTCTCTTTTGTAAGGGCACTAATCCCATCAATAAGGACTCCACACTCATGGCCTAATCGCTTCCAAAAAGCTATTCCTCTTAAAACTATCACCTTGGAGGTTGAATTTCAACACAAGAATTTCAGGGGGCAAAAGTATTCAATCCATAGCAGGATATACAGATAAAATGTTGGGAGTGTGGAGCTTTGAGAAGAGCTTTCTAGAGAAATGTAAAGAAGTTTCCATTAGTATGTTCCCGAAGGTAGGCATAATTTGATGCAAATAAAACACATATAGGAAGAAAGTAGTTTTCTTCTAAGTGTTTTAAATTATTTTCTATGTATATAAAGTAACACAGCTCATCAAAGCGTATAAAAATACATACTAGATATTTTGAGTAGAGATTATTTCTTCACATGTGTTTGGGAAGGCTAGATTTTTCCCATTGCCATTCACTTTCATGTAATAGAAAATTAATCTAGGTTCAACGTATGGGTATTTGTTTATTAATATTAGCAATTGCAAAGTTGCCATAGGAGAGTTCAGGATACGTTGGATAAGATAAATTTGAGAAAGTGTTTGAAGTAGAAAAGAGTAGCCCAGCAGGAATAAAATGGAAGATGTTTATTAGGTGCCACAGATAAAATGAAGAGTATATCAGTAAGGATGTTATAGAATGCAGCCTGCTTAGGGCAACAGAGGACTATAAATTTTTTTACAAAGCACATCAAGGAGAATTTTTTCCACTTAAATTAATAGAGAAGTGATTACCTGGTAAAGATGATATTTGAAGTGAAGAGAAGGTGGCTTTTTCAAATATGTTAAAAGCTCTGGAAAACAATTAATAAATTGACTCTTAGGTGAGAAGTCAGTGAATTTTTCAACAAGCGGTTTAAAATCAAGAGACCATTCATAACTAAGCTGTGACTGAAATGGCAAATGTCTGTGAGAGAAAGAGGCAGGAAGTGATTACAGTAATTGACCCAGCATTGTCCTTAGAGGTGCTCTTGGCAGTTCCAGGAATGAGTCAACATATAAAAGGTAAGTTTCAAATGTTTCATGGTTCTTGTGTTGAGAATGGTATTTCTGTATTAGGGAAACAAAAAAAAATGGCAAAAATGATAAGTGATAAAAGTGCTCACAGTCAATGGAAAATTGGCCTGTTTGGCATTTCGCCTATATGGTAAGTTAGCAGTAAGGCTACAATAAATCAGTTGTGCGTGCCCAGGAGAGATTGTAGATGAAAGAGTCATTGAGATGTACCTATTGTATTCAAATATATGATACTCTTTAGGGTGAAATGACCTTGAGAGTTTAAACTTAAATAGGAAGTTCGCTGTCCTTAAGCAATAAATTCATGGAACAGTGCGGGTGGCACAGTGATTTGAATACAAGCATATGATCTTGCCAATCATCACGGCCCTTTATCTCCTAGCACTTGTCTGTTTTTATTCAGTACTGCACTGCACTGCTACATTCTACCAGGACCATTCTAGTCGTTCCCAGGAACTTCTAACTTTAAAGAAATACAGGATTTTAAAGATCATAAATGATAAATTGGGATAATATGTTCATTAACAATCCCCTTACCCCCCAACCAAAAAAAAATGAGCTTCGGAAAAAGATTTAGAAAGGAGATCATTATAACATTTAATAACTGTGCTACGATCTTGGGAGATATTGTTTCCTGTGAATTTAGTGGCGGTCATTTTCTGTGTCTGTCCACCCTCTCTCCTCTAGCCTGCTTATTATCTTTTGACTTTTTCAGTTAAAGCTGATTTCTACTTTCATTTGCAGACAGTATTTAACATTGTCCGATATGTGTATACTATTTTCTCTGCTATTTGAGGGTAGAGAATTTAGTTGTTCATCTCTTTCAGGCAAAATGATATGACCTACTGGTTAAGACCCAAGTCTGAATTTATATGGGTTCCTGGTTTCTCTATTTGTAGCTTTTTTTCATAATTTCATCAGCGTGGGCTGTTTATTCAACATTAAAATGGGAATCATAGTCTAATATCTCATAGGCTTGTCATGAGCAATAAAGTAATAATTCTTATAAATTGTGTTACATAGCGATTGGCCTTTATAAGTCCTCAAAAAGCATTATTACATCATATTTCATTATTCGTATAAGTTTCTAATCGGAAGATCTATACAAAACAGACTTTTGTGATCACAGAAATTGAATTAAGATAAAAATACATCCTGTTATCAAAATTAAAAAATCACTACTCTTTTCGGGTGATGTAGTTACTTCCACATAAATAATCAGAGGTTGTTTCCAAATTTTTTGCTTCATAAAATCCAGTTATAAACATTTATGTTTAAAATATGTTTTTATGTATATTTTTCTATTCAGGATCATTTTGTCATGACAGATTTTTAAAAAGTAGAATGGTTATTTTGAAATCATGTACTATCTAAATATGTTCAAGTCACATAAAAATGTATTATTGGGGGTTAGTTTTTTTTATAAGCACAGTCCAAATTTATGAAGGAAATGAACAACACTAACAGAAATCTGTAATAAAAAAATTTGGTCCTTTTCTTTAATGTGATTACATAAATAATTGCTTTATTAAATAATATCTTTTAGCATGGGATATATATAATATATAGTTGTGTTTCTTATACTTGAGCTCTGCCAGAAATTCTGATTGGTACATAGTAGGTGAATTAAGCAATTGAAAATGTTTTACCACCTGTTATTTCAAAATGAAGTTAAATTTAACCGACTGATTCTCAAGAGTGAGTTGGTAATAGGCTCTGTACCAAGAGCTGGAGCACATAGATAAAAATTATGCACCTTCTCTCCAAGAAGTTCGTAATCTAGTGTACAAATTAAAGCATATCACATAGTTTTATCACCTCTGATTGTTTCAAAACCTTTCAAATGATGAAAATTGAATCTTCTCCCTATCCCCCACTGAGAGAAACAGAGAGAGAGAGAGAGAGAGAGAGAGAGAGAGAGAGAGAGAGAGAGAGAGAGAAATTGGAGGGAATGGGAAAGAAAGCAAAAGGAAAAATCCATTTTCACTTTGTCAGTAAGTTAGTGGAGGGCTATGCATTCTCAACCAAGATTATTTTTCGAATATGTCTTACTTGTGAACCACACATTTTGTCTGCTTTATTAATTTCATTATTGCATGACATATCCCAGGAGACAAGATTTAGTCCTTTCATGTATTCTTGAATCACAAGGAAATATATTAAAAAGTTGCAATGACTCTCCCAGCTATCACTGTTTGTGTGTTTCAGGAGAGCAATTTATGCTAGAACATTAAAAGTCATTCACTGATTAACATCAACATTGGAATTGATATGGGAAACTGAAAATAAACAGATTTGATTCTGTTTATTTTCAGTTTCCCATATCAATTCCAATGTTGATGTTAATCAGTGATTGGAAGACAAAAACTACCCTACCTAGACATTGTTTTCTGTTATGTTGAAATTATTTTGTTTTTAAGTGAAGTAGTTAGTACTTCAGATCCAGTGTTCTGGGCTTGCCTAGGTTTGGAATACATACAGCTATCTTTACTTATGTTATCTAAACTAAGACATCATTTAAAAATATATATACTTCATTATTTTATATATCATACCCAAACACACACAAGCAACCTCTACAAATGACTTGTAGGATACCAATTATTTCAAGATGCAATTATTTCAAGATGCATCTTGATTTTCAGAGATAGGATGATATATATATATATATATATATATATATATATATCTTAGAGTTGAAATATGGCAGTAGCTGAGTAAACATGGACAATTTACTTAATCTAAATAAAACGAAGGTTCTTTATTATAAAAACAATGACAAAGTACCCACCTATTTAAACTTTCTTGAGAGTTCAATCATAGAGTTCATGTAAAGCACTTAGAAGATTGCATGACACGCTACATCAATTAGCTGGAATAAAAGACTAAGTTATTACATTAAAAGTAAAACGATGTTATAATGTAAAAATATATATTCAAAGAAGCATATTTCTTTCACATGACAGTTTTCCTGGAAAGCATTAGCAACCAGCCTGCGATAATCTGCATGTTGCACAGTGGTTCTTCCAGCCTAGTTCCAGTAAGCAGAGAAAGAAAGAGAATAATGGGAGAGATCAGTGTCTCACACATCCAGGCTCCTAAGTGTCAGAGAGCCATTCACTTTCATGAGGAAAATGTAATTACGTGAGCTGTGATGTCTACCTGCACAGTTGTCTGAGAAGTGATTTTTTTGCTACAAAACCTCATGGTTAGAACTATCCCTGGGTAAGAACAAGAGAATAGATTTAGTGGAGAGCTTAAAAAAATCCTGCCACAGTACATGTTCAATAAATATTAGCTAATATTATTATTAGCCAACACAAAAAAGTTTATGAAAAAGGAAAAACACTACATTAACTTAATACAGGTGTAAAACAGTAAGGATTATTTCTTCCTAAAATAGAAAAAGCCTTATTTATTTGTGACGTTTTAAGTATAATGTGTTCTCAGTATTTTCTCATCGCATTCTTAAATTAATGAAGGCACAACTGTAACTGGTTCTTATTTTTCACAACTTGGAGTTAGGAACAAGGTAACTTTCCCTTGCATTCATTGGTCATTTTCATAGTCATCTGGAAATGGGAAGGTATGCCTCTTAAATATTCCATAAATTGGAAATAAATTAAAAACAAATTTAATTATATTTTATTGTGGTTAAAATGCATCTCACCTATATACAGAGTGTGCAAAAAATTGTATACACATTTTAAGAAGGGAAAAGCTGTATCAAAATTGTAATACTCAATGTATACTGATAAAAAAGATGAATACAAGTCACATGTATAAATTTTTTTGGCACCCCTGGTATACGAGGTAGGACAGTTAAGTTTGCAAATTTGTTGCAAACCATTTTGGATATCACAAGGATTATTCTTTGTACCGACTGGACAAACAGTTAACCAAGTTTACTATTTGGAGGCGTTGAAAAGGCGGCATGAAAAAGTCAGACGACCTGAACTGTTTGCCTACAATTCATGGCTCTTGCATCATGACAATGCACCAACTCACATGGCACTGTCTGTGAGGGAGTTTTTATCCAGTAAACAAATAACTGTATTGGAACACCCTCCCTACTCACCTGATCTGGCTCCCAATTACTTCTTTCTTTACCCGAAGATAAAGGAAATATTGAAAGGAAGACATTTGGATGACATTCAGGACAGCAAAGGTAATATGACGACAGCTCTGATGGCCATTCCAGAAAAAGAGTTCCAAAATTGCTTAGAAGGGTGGACTAGGCGCTGGCATCAGTGCATAGCTTCCCAAAGGGAGCACTTCGAAGGTGACTGTAGTGATATTCTGCAATGAGGTGTGTAACACTTCTAAGATGAGTTCGTTAATTGTCAGACCTTGTGTTTATACAGATAGCCACAGCAATTCAGTAATAATGGTATCCTGTCATGCCATTGTTAAGTCAAATAATCTTATTTTAGCAAAAAATTCTCCCTGTGGCAGACAAAAGATTGTTTTTGTCTTCCAAACTTCACAGAAAATATGGAGCAGCTGCTTCACCAGTTTCTATAAAATAATCCTTAAAATACTGAAGAACTCGATCTTTGGAATGCATGAAGTTAACAGGAAAGCCATTTTGTAATCCTTTCTGTTTTCCTGTGTTTGTTTTACATTTTTATTAACCTGTGATACCCGACACTTACCATGTTTCCCCGAAAATAAGACCGGGTCTTATATTAAGTTTTGCTACAAAAGACACATTACAGCTCATGCTCAGGGAACGTCTTCCTGAAAAATCATGCTGGGGCTTATTTTCCCATTAGGTCTTATTTTTGGGAAAACATGGTAATTGGACCTGTTCCTTTCCATTGTGCTAAGCCTTGGTCTCACTTTCATTCCTAAGTAATTATTTTTTTCTACATCATCAGTTTCAATTCTCAAGCAGACTCTTCTTATAAAGTCTGTCAGCCACAATACAGTCCTTTGAATAAAGCAAATTGTGTAAAACAGGTACACAAAATATAAAATACGATTGGCCACAAAAAAGGCATACTAAATACATCAAATTTCTCACAGGAGGGAAAAAAATACTGTTTTCTTGGAAATACTCTTTTTATTACTTTTTTCTAAAAATGCAAGATAGTTTAGTTAAACATATTCTGAATTCCCTAATATAGTATATGAGACCACAGGTCTCTAATGATAGAACCAAGCATAGTAAAATATTCTCTACACTAAGCAATGTGTTTAAAATGTAGCTCATTTCTCATAGCTCATTAGCTCACTGAATGAATTTGTCCAAATCATGAAGGCAAAAATGGGTTTAAATTCTTAGGGCACATCTTTTCTTTATCTACTCATGTAATTTACACCTTCATCACTTGCTCTCAGAGCAAAGAGCCTTTTCACTAATGACTGTATTTTGAAGCATTGCTAAAGTAAGATATAATGAGAACATACTGAGAGAGTCAGTAAAAGAAATATAGAAGGAGAATAAGAAATTGCATACTGAGAAAAAGAGTTGCATGAACACTTAACCCAAGTGCTCTCTCCTGGGTTCGTGGTTTTGCTATTTTATTCCTGAAAAAATACTGTGAATAAAGAATCACATCAGGGTTTCAGTTCATCTTTCAGTGAAGGAATATGCACTATTCTATGGTTTAGGATCACAAAACTGTTCTTATGTGTTTTCATTAAACTGCTGTGTGTAGAATCAATTTACAGCAGGAACCAAAATCAAGGAATTTAAATTATTCTTACAGAATGATTACTATAGCATGTAGCTTGGGGAGGTGGCTATTGATAATGAAAAGAAATGGAGAGCAATAATAGAACAAATATCAAAGATGTAGATTTTTCTGAATAGACTTCTTAAAGCTGAAAGGTATATGAACCTGGCTATTTTCTGCTCTTGAAATCCATATGCATGGGTGAAAATATGATTACATAGTAAGTTATTCCAATTTGTATACATAAAATGAATTCTGTATAATTTCATTTGTATATGCATATAAATCATATGGATGCTTACGGGAGAATATGTGTTATAAATAAAATATAAAAAACAATTTACTTGAGGTCAAATCAAAGTAAGATTAACATATTGGTCAAGCTGTAATGTGAATAGAAGTGGAAGTGTTATTTTAAATAAAACATTTAACATCAAAAACCAAGGCAATTCACTGAGAGCTCCAAAATATATCAAAACAGTAAAAACTTGAGTTCTAAACAAAGGAAAACTATTAACTGGTTACATAAAATGATGAGCCTTAATTCTTGAATGATATGACAAACCTAATTTGGAACATCAATATGTAGCATGATTTTATATACATTTGGGCCACAGCAAAAGAATGACCAAATAATAAAACAGAAAATTGACTTCACAAATAGGTTAGAAAAATGCTGTTAAATTCTGTTGTACAAACAACATTTTTCATAAAATAAATTTAAAGGAAGCAAGAGAAATACTGTAATTTTTCTAACTGGGATTGAAAAACTGCCCTGGGAGAAAGATTCCATTTTCAAATATTTAAAAATGTGCACATAACATATAGTCTGCTGGTGCTTTAATTCAGTTCAAACCAATCGGGTTGCTAACCAATTTTTTTTCCCTACGCATTTATTTCATATCTTTACTCATAATCAATCCATCATTAAATCTTTTTGCTTAAGTGAATGATTTACTGAATTAAACTCATTCACCTAAATTCAAAAACTGTTTTTAAAGTTAATAAAAAATATTAAATATCAATACTTTTTTTTTTTTTAGACTATTTGACTTTACAGTTGCTGGATCACAGTGGTTATTGTGAGAACACTACTTTTCATAATCTTTCATCAAGGATTCTTTTTTTTCTGCAGATTTTAAATCAAGGCTCTATCCATACCAATGAAATTAATCTAAATAAAAAAGGCAGTTTTCTGAATAAACTAGAGTGATTTGATTATTGAGTTTATTCTGCAACTAGTAATTAAATTTAGAATCTGAGAGCGGATTAAGGTCAATATAAATCTTTTTGATTTCTTTGCTACTTAATTTCCTGTTCATCTTTGCTTTTACATTTTCATTTCCTCTGATAAAATTAATAATATTTGTGTATGGTTGAATATTTGTACTCTGTAGGACTAATTAATTTAAAATTTTAAAGTATGAGAGTGAATGAACACCTGTAGTTATATTGTAACTTTATTTTTATTTAAAAATCTACTTGATCTTAATAGTAAAATTGTAGACCACTATGTTTTTAATCAGTGCAGAAGAATTAGATTGCTAGGCAAGCTGGAGGTCAACTGTTATAATTCTCAAATATGCGAAAGACATTCTGAAAAACAATTAAGTATTTTTCATTTATGTATACATGTATATCCTAATTTATACTATTCAGGCTTTCTTGGCTAATATGTATAAAAATGTCTGTGGCCAACAGAGGAGTAAATGAATGAATTATTTCTAAAATAGACATAATCTTGTTCTGAATATGAAATAACTTTTAAAATAACTGATGGACTGTAATGGTTCCAAGGAAATCATCATCATTGATCATGTACTCTCCTTACAGTGTTTATTTAAAAGTATGTTTTTTTTTTTACTTCAAGTTAAATAAAGAGCAAATGGAGACTAATAATGAATATTTTGTTTTGTTTTGTTTTTTTTTTTTTTTTTTTTTTTACAGTGAAAATGTTCTATATAGAATTAGCCAGCTGGATTCCGTTTGGATGATCACAGCTTTGTTGGCAACATCCAAAGCATCGTAGTCAGGAGCCAGTCAAAACTTTTGCCTTCTTCTCTCCATCAGGCCTGATCAGGGGCTTGACCTTAGCCTTGTCAATGTCATAGAGCTTTTTCACAGCATGTTTCATCTGATAGCACCTTGACATCAACAATGAACACAAATATATTGTTGTCTTCTATCATCTTCATGGCTGACTTGGTCCTTAGAGGCAATTCGATGATGGCGTAGTGGTCTAGCTTGTTTCTCCTGGGGGTGATCTTCGTAGGATATTGAGGCAGCCTTTAGAGCCTCAGTGTCTTGGCCTTAGGAAGGTCGGTGACGTGCAGATATTCTTTTTGTGGCTGTGGACTTCTTTCAGCACTGCCTTTTTTGTCTTCAAAGCCTTTACTTTGGCTTTGGCTTTGGCTTTGGCTTTGGGAGGGGCAGGGGCTTCCTTCTTCACTTGCAGCACCATATTTGTGAATAGGGGATAACGAGTGTTTGCTGTATTTTATTTTTTATACTAGCATTGTTTTGATTTAAGTACTTTTAAATTGCTTTTCCGTGTCTCAATCATTATGTGATATTTGTTACAATTCACTCTGTAAAATCTTCTAAACTATGGGATCATTCTCATGATAAGCAATATATATATATATAACATTATAAGGAACAGATGGTCTAAAATTTTTCTGAACTTTTGTTGGAAATACTTTGGTGAAAATACATAGTAAATTACTCAAGAATAAGAGACCAGCCATTTAAATTTTATGTTAACATGTATAAATTTCAGTACTAAATATACTGATTTTATCAGAAGTAGCTAAATCTTATGATTTTTAGAAACCTAGAGTAATATTGCCTAAATTGTTTTCTATAACTTGCAGTTTTTGTTTTGTTTCATTTTGTTTGTTAGTTTTTAATTTAAACATATTAAAAGAGTTTCTCCCAGGAGGGAAACAAAAATGTTCCAATTTATTCAGGTTTTATCTTAGCATCCTAAATGTTACAATATTCAAAATCCAGGGAAGTTGGCTAGGGAATGTAAAACTTGATTTAAATGGTCCAATTCTTATTTCAACCATTTAGACCACTCTCCTTTTGACCAAGGAATGTTATAGAACATGGAGTGAAGCTAAGCTAAAGGTCAAATAACTGGGTCATTTTACTCAAAGAAAACACAAATGTATCTCACTCTGGGGAGCAAGGGAGGTTTCAGTCCCCAAAGACACCCTGCAGCAGGCTCATGTATAAGACAGCAATGCATTAAGTTGATTTTAAATAATGATAGAATTAATATTTCAATACTACTGTCTAACTTAAAGAGAAAAGTATTTAATTAAGATGTCGCTCTAGTCTTTGTTTTTGTATTGTTTTGTTTGGTTTTTAGTTTGGTTTCTGCTTATGTTTTGTTTTTGTTTCTTGTACACCACCAAGGTTGCAGTGAAACTGAAATTGATGGGGGTTCTGCAATGTGTGGACACTAGTGTGATGGTAGATTATACTTCTGATTGTTTCTGAAAAATTTAAGTTCCCGTCTTGATAGAAATACATTTTTAACTGAATCAAAATGCAGAGCCAACTAAGTCTTATACTTCAGAATTTATGTAGTACATTCCATATACAGATGTGCATTTTCACTCTCATGTTTGAAAAGGAACATTCTATTTACTCCATTTCTAGTATCCAGATATTATGGTATGATTCTGTGGGAATGTATATTATGTGCATGAGTGTCAGCAGCAGAGACAGGAAGGAACTTGCTATGACTCAATTAAGACA
The DNA here is from genome assembly GCF_964194185.1 of Rhinolophus hipposideros. NCBI lineage: Eukaryota > Metazoa > Chordata > Mammalia > Chiroptera > Rhinolophidae > Rhinolophus > Rhinolophus hipposideros. The sequence goes on from NC_138048.1 coordinate 91,032,511, forward strand.
GAATGTTCTTTTTTCCACATCTCTTTGACATGTTATAAATATACTAATGTAATAGTCAGGGAAGATGAGCATACTAAAATTTTTCAGATATGTCATTTGATGTAACATTTTGTATTAACTACATAGCAAATTGTGATCCGTTCCCATTCATCCACATATCCTTTCACACATTCAACAAATATTAAGCACTTCTCTTTGTCTGGAATTGTATCCTAGAAGTAGAAGTTTGTGTAATCACAACCATAACAAAATGAATATAACTGACCTTCATATAACTTTAGGGAGGAGACAAAAATACGTTGAAAAATGGCAAAGATAAATATGTAACTGAAAACTGGAAAAGGAAAAACATTCAATGCTAAGAAATGAGGGAAGAGGGGTACTTGACCTAGTCTGAGGAAGAAAGGAAGGTTTTCTCCAATGAGATCTGAAGAATGATTATAAAGTATGAATAATTTAATCAGGTACAAAGCAGAACATTTAGACAAAAACAGTCCTTTCTGCCAAAGAGAGGAAAGGGCATGGTGCTTTTTGTGGAAATGAAAGCAGGCAAGGTGGATGTAATACAGAGAATGGGGAGAGAGTGGAGGGAGAATTGGAAGGAGGGATAGCTGAGTGATGATGTCGAGGGCCATTCTAACAGACCGGAGTTTGCTACCATATAATCATTTGCAGTTTCCTCTGAAGGAATTAAATTAAGCTTTCTTCATGACACCGTGATTTCTTGCCCAGCTATGTAGGCTAATCTTACTTCATTCACTCAGCACTACCTCTGGAGTGATTATTCGATAATCAGTACTTTTTCAGCATACCTGGATTTTGTCACACCAGTAAGCAGAGAATTTAGAGTAGAGGAACTAGAGTTACTTTTTCTCCTGGGGTATTGAGTGTCACACAGTGTAATGCATCCAAAAGGTAATGAGTCATAATATATCAGTCTTAATTGAGGAATATAGCAAAATGAAGATTTATTCCATCTTAAATTCAAATATTTGAAGGGACTGCGAGTCAGATCATTCATAGTGCTTCTCTGTGGTGACATTATTTTAATGGTGCCATTGAAATCCATTTTCAGTGCAATACAATAATTCTTAAATGATAAATTTTATTATTTAATTTTTCAATTGAGACATTGGTTAGACATAGAGGTCCAATTGTTTTAGTGAAGTGATTAAAGATTTTCCTGCATGTTAAATTAGAATCCTGCATTAAATTAATAATTTTTAAACTGACCATTTCTTTTGACTTGTCAGAGATATACATTGATTGTAAATCAAATGTTGTATGTTGTTGTTTTCTTAGATCCACTTAACTTTCAATTTTGAACAACCTTACAAAGAATGCACTGAATGAAAAAAATATATAAAAAGTGATGAATTCATTTACATAGCTGTACTCCTAGTCCCATACCAATAAGTCTTTTGCCCTTTTTCTTATTTATCACATATTTGTAAGAGAGACTTGTCTTGGTGATGGGGGTGATGTTAAATAGAGAAGTTATGTTTGAATTACCTATTTCATGTTTTTCTTGCTTGTTTCTATTTCAAATAAAGCAAAGCGAAACGACAGCTAGAAGTGATTCATTTTGAGCAAGTAGAATATAAGTATACACTAAATGTTTTTTGACTATTTATTTATATTATTTATATTATTGTTCAAGTGAGTACATTGTGATCCAAGTGAAGGATGAACAAAAATATTCTCGTTCAACTAGAATTTGTTAAAAGGCTCCAAATTGTCATTGGATGGTATTCTGTTTAGGGAATTAGAGTTGGGAACCCAGTGATTTCTGTGTGTATCTAAATCAATGTGTTCTTGCTTTCATGCAAAAGAGGAAAAATAGTCAAACAGAGATATCAGACTTGCTGGAACAGAATTTATTGTTAAAACTTTTGGAGATAAAAATCAGTGACAGACATTCTGTCTCTATTGCTCCCAGTCAACTGATAGAAATCTGAAGTGATCTCAGGGGTACCTGAAGTGAGATTTAGTTTATCAGATGGCAGTCCTTCTGCTGGTGGGCTTTCAGAAAGAACCAGAGAGCTTCTAGTCCAGAGGTACCCGGGGCCAACATAAAAGCAAAGTGCTGGTCCAGAATCTTGAATACAGGTTGCCCTACTCCCAGCTCACTTTGGGTTTGAGACTTAGAGGGGAAAACTTCCTTTTTCTGGGATGATATGTTTTGAGGATTGAGGCACAAGATGTTAAGTTGTAGTTGTACTGTGGCAAACTCCTTGCCACATTGTTGTTCCTGGGTGAATTGAGACTGGGGTCCAAACTTTGAAAAAAATCACAATTCTCTTCATTAAGCAATGGATTTGGGGTGAACAACACCCTCTCTAGGAGTCTCTCATGCAGGGGTTTAGCTTGTGACAAGTTAACCCTTACCTTTCGCTTGCAGGCATCAGGAGTAATTTTACACAATTCAAAGACTTAAAAGGACAGGTACAAAAGACCTATAATTATCACTGTAGCCAATAACTCCCTTCAGATTCTATTTGTGTAACTCTCTGGCAACTCATTTACATTCCCCAGGAAGATGCTCATTTCTATTTCCTCAGAATCATTTACGTTTTGGAATGTTGCCATACAGGTGTAGTGAGAGTTATAAACTGGGGGGAAAAATGGAGTAGTTCTTAAGCAATGGCATTAACATATATCTCCCTATCTTGTGAAGGAATCAATGCAAGTTTTAAAATTATATGTCATAGTTAATTTATTTTTTCCCCTTCAAAAGCATGTTGATTCTGTTTGGTCAGTTTCATTTGTTTTTTGTTTGTTTGTTTTGTTTTCTATTATGTGTAAGGAAAAATAATTGTGTGAAGTAATATACATATTTATACATATGTGATTATATGAATTAATATGTATATACAAATATTTTTATAAAAAACTATTAAGCCACACTATATAGCCTTAGTTATACGTGAGCATTTTTGTAATGCTTTCTAGCATACAAGAATTAGTTTCCCTTGCATTTAACAGATCTGAACATTTTCCAACAGCAAAAATATAAAAGCTACACTTTTTGACCCACTTTTATACCTCAAGATATTTTTTTCATGTTCCTAATTGATTTACTATATTCACATTGTCAACAGAACTCTTTGCTTTTCAACATTTAACACCTGTGAAGAACTGTGACTTGACTGCAAGCGATAAACATAATTGGCTGCAAAAGAATTTAGCTCACTAGCGGGTATGTCGGACTTAACAACAAATGTTTTTCAGTTCAAATAAATCTGAATTGAATGTACAGTTTTATTTCCTTCCCAGTTTCTAGCATAACATGTTTATTATCAAATTCCTGGTAATCTCAGGTGACCTTTGGATATATTTCGGTAGCTGTCTTATTATTCTCTATAATTTATTTAAAGGTATTTTAGCAATTTCAGTTTTGTTTGTTTTTACCCTCAGTCAGTAAAGATACCATATGTTTATACAGTCTTCAGTTTTTCTTTCAAAACTCTCTTTTATGCTGTTTGTGTTATATTGTATAAGAAGATAAAACAAAACAATAATAACAAATGTTCATAAGTTTTCAGGTGCAATACCAAAATTTAATGTTCCCAATGTAAAAACGACCCAGGATTATGAAAACATTGGTGGTGGACTAAGCATATGGTCAAGCTGAGGTTGGAGGGAGAGTGGGGACTTCCTCTCAGAGTTGAGGAGAGCATGCTGGGGCACAGTGGCCTTCCAGAACAATCGAGGTGAGTGCTAACAAAATAGTAAAGGACATTTGTGGGTTATCCTAGGGAAAAAAAAACAAACAAACAAAAAAAAAACTGGGATTTATTTTGCTTTCATTTTTTTTTCCTCTTTAAAAACATGATTTTTTTTTTTTTTTCCTACAGGTCTATAGAGTAAGTAGGAAATGACTAATAGCAATGACTAGCAGCTCTAGATTGTCAGGTGACCAGACTCTGTTCCAAAATTCTGTAAGATCTCCCATTCCAAAATCAAGTATTTTTTTTCTTTAGAAAGACATTTTCTGTTAAAATTATTTTGAATACCAAATTGATCTGAAAAAAAACACACAAAAAAACTTTTTGATTTATAAATGACTCTTGTCCAAGTGACTATAGAAAAGTTAAACTATTTGAGGCCATTCGTATCCAACCACAATCGTCATCACTGCCATCCTCTTTCACCACATTTCTTCAGTTTTCTTCTCTCATCTATATATATATTGACCTCCTACTGCTTTCTTTTTTAGATTAAATTTATTAGGGTGACATTGGTTAGTAAATTTACATAGGTTTCAAGTGTACAATTCTGTAATACATCATCTACATATCCCTTTCTGTGCTCACCACCCAGAGTCAGTTCTCTTTTCATCATCGTATATTTGAACCCCTTTTGCTTCTTCTATCACTCCCCCTGCCCCCTTACCCTCTGGTAACCACTAACCTATTGTTTGTGTCTAGGAGTTTTTGTTTCCTGCTTTTGTTGTCTTGTCTGTTTGTTGCTTTCAATTTTATATCCCACATAGAAATGAGGTCATACAGTTCTTGACTTTTTCTGTCTGGTTTATTTGTTTTAGCATGATAATCTTAAATTCCTCCCACGTCACAAATAGCAGTGTTTTCTATTTTCTTGTGTCCAAGTAGTTAGTATTCCCCTATGTATATGTATTCCCCTGTGTATATGTACCACAACTTCTTTATCCAATCATTTATTGAAGGACACTTTGGTTATTTCCATTTCTTGGCCACCGTGAATAAAGGTGCCATGAATGTAGTGGTACATATATCTTTACGGATACATGTTTTAAGATTTCTCGGGTAGATACCCAGGAGAGGAATTGCTGGGTCATATGATAATTCTCTTAATTTTTTCAGGAACCTCCATACTGTTTTCTGTAGTGGCTATACCAATTTACATTCCCACCTGCAGTGTATGAGGGTTTTATTTTCTGAACAACGCCCCCCCTCCCCCCCAGTACTCTTATTACTTGTTTGGATGATAATAGCCATTGTGATGTGGTATCTCATTGTGGTTTTGATTTGCATATTTCCCTATTGGCTGGTAAAGTTGAGCATTCTTTCATATATCTGTTTGCCATTAATATGCCTTTTGGGAAGAAATGTCTGTTCAGGTCCTCCGCCCATTTTTTCTTTTTTTTTTGAATTGGATTATTTTGTTGTTGTTGAGGTATATGAGTTATTTATGTATTTTGGATATTAGCCCTTTACTGAACGTGTTGTTTGCAAATATCTACTCTCATTCAATTGAATGCCTTTTGTTTTTTTATGGTGTTTTTCTGTGCAGCTTTTTAGTTTTGTATAGTCCCATTAAGTTTTGCTTTTACGTCCCTTGCTTTAAAGTCAAATTCATAAAGTTCTCTCTGAAATCAGGGTCCATAAGTTTAGTACCTATGCTTTCTTCTATGCAATTTATTGTTTCAGGTCTTATGTTTAGGCCTTTGATCCATTTTGAGTTAATTTTGTTATATGATTACAGATAGCAGTCTAGTTTTATTCTTTTGCATGTGGCTTTCTAATTTTCCTAGCACCGTTCACTTAAGAGGCTTTCTTTTTCTCTATTGTAGGTTTCTGGCTACTTTGTTGAAAATTATCTGCCCAAATATATGTGTGTTTGGTTCTGCGTTCTCAATTCTAGTCCAAATGTCTGTGTGTCTGTTTTTCTGCCAATACCATCCTATTTTTGTTGTTGTTTTTAATTAAATTTATTGGTGTGACATTGGTTAGTAAAATTACACAGGTTCTAAGTACACGTCTCTATAAGGCATCATCTATATATCACATTGTATGTTCACCACCTAGAGTCAGTTCCCCTTTCATCACTATATATTTGACCCTCTTTACCCAATTCTACCACCTGCCTCCCTGCTTATGCTCTGGTAACCATTAAACTGTTGTCTGTGTCTATGAGTTTTCAGACGGAAAAAGTCGAGAACCATATGACTTCACTGATATGTGAGATATAAAACTGAAAGTAACAAAGGAACAAGGCAAACAAATAGATACAATGCTGTTTTGATAATTATTGCTTTATAGTGTAAATTGAAGCCAGGGCATGTATCTCTAGGCTTCTTCTTTTTTCTTAGGATGTCTTTGGCTATTCGGGGTATTTTTTGATTCCATACAAATATGATGATCTTTTCTTCTATTTCTTTAAAAAATGCCATTGGGATTTTGACGGGGATTGCATTAAATCCCTTTATTGCTTTGGGTAATAGAGCCATTTTAATTGTGTTGATTCTTCAAATTCACGAAGACAGAATATCTTTACATTTCTTTGTGTCTTCTTCAGTTTCTTCTAATAATTTCTTAAAGTTTTCAGTGTATGGGTCCTTCATATCCTTTGTTAACTTTTTACCTAGGTATTTTATTCTTTTTGTTGTGGTCCTCAGTTATACCTGAAAACAGCCTACCAAAGAATGTTCCCTGAGGAATCAAGTTTTGCCTCACCCAATTTGGAGTAGAAAATTAGGAATATTTGAGAGATTTCTTTTTTCTTTTTTTCTTAATGGCCCCCAAGGAATCAGATATAATTTTGTTGCTTTGCCCAAGTGTGTGTGTGTGTGTGTGTGTGTGTGTGTGTGTGTGTGTGTGTGTGTATGCATGCATGTATGTGTGTGGTATATTTTGTGGTGAGGGCTGGCCAGCAGCCCAGTTAGGACAGAATACAGATTTTCATCATGAACAAAATCTTTCCTACTTGAAGGTAATATGACCCAATTATTTTAAAATTCATAGGAAATATTTGGGTTCTGTAAAGCCATAATACCATCTGGAAATAGTATTATCTCCTAATGTACATACACATCTCTGAAAATGTGCATATAGTATGTTTCTAATGAAAATATACATCCTATATTTCTGTTAGTGTTTTCATCAGCCGTGTAACTGTCTCTTTGTGAAATTACTTACGTCCTGACTCCAAGAGTTCATTCACTTTCCAATCTGTTATAATATGATGTTTTGGAATTATTTATTTTTTAATAAACTCTCCAATATTCTCAATGTTTCATATAATTTCCCCCCACTTATTCCCTTAATTGTAAGCTGGCTCTGACAGTAGTAGTTATCTATTGCTATATAATGAGTGTCCCCAGGTGTAGTGGTTTAAAAGAACAGACATTTATTATCCAATTTCTGTGGGATGGGCATTTGGGACTAGCATAGCTGGTGACTCAAGATCTTTCATGTGATTACAATCAGGATGTCAACAGGGGCTGCCGTCATCAGGAAGCCTGACAGGGGCCAAAGGATCTTCCCGCATGAAGCCTCACTTACATGGTTACTGGCAATGCACCTCAGATCCTTCCAACATGAGTCTGTCTTAGGCTGATTGAGTGGCCTCTCAACATGGCAGATGACATTCCCTAGAGGGAGCACTGCGATAGATCATGTAGGAAGTTGCAATGCCCTTAATAATGACCTTGGCTCTCTAAAGTCACACACAGCATCACTCCTGCTTTATCCCATTCATTATCAGTTGGTTACTAAATCCAGCCCCTTCTCAACAGGAGGGACGTAGAACCTCTCTCTCTCTCTCTCTCTCTCTCTCTCTCTCTCTCTCTATCTCTCTCTCTCTCTTTCTCTCTCTCTCTCTCTCTCTCTCTCTCTCTCTCTCTCTCTCTCTCTCTCTCTCTCTCTCTCTCTCTCTCTCTCTCTCTCTCTCTCTCTTTTCCCCCCGGTAATATGTTTACTAAAAGTGAACCCATATCAGTATTCCTAAACTGTAAATAATGATGGACTGAAGTATCAAATGATGCACATTAGGGATTATATATAACAGACAAAACCCCTTTAATTTTCTTATTGCCTTTATACAATCAATGTATAATATTTAAGCAAAACTGAATTTCTTGTTAAGCAAACAGTTTTGCATATGCTGCCTTCTCTTTATCTTTCTGTGTCTTTTCTTTGATTTGATTTTCTTTTCTTTCATTTGATTTTATTTGATTTTCTTTTATTTGATTATCTTTCTGTGTCTTCTCTTTATCTTTCTGTGTCTTTTCTTTTATTTGACTGGATAGCTTTATCTTCTGGTGCTACCTACCTCCTGGGCTTTCATAAGATCGATCAATGCTTGATCAGATTCTTTTAATCCTTGCCATCCTTGAGCTCTATAGTACAGTGCTTTGGTATTTGATAGATCTATGTCCAGAGCCCCAAAACAACTGTCTGTTGCTCTCTGCTAATCTGACATCTTCAGTTTAACAAGCACCAATATTCAGCATGCATCTTAAAGCTACGGGTTGAAGCTTTGATCCATCTGTTTTCTCAATAACATCCTTTGAACTTCCACATATCTTAAAACTTTTGTATGTTTTTTAATGGTCATCTCCCACAATGCTTTGTTGTTGTTGTTGTTGTTCCTGTTATTAATAATAGTTTATCTACGTCTTTTAAATCTGTGTCTGCATCCTCTGGGAAATCTGGGTGACTTTCATTAGAACCATTTTATGGGAATATTACCCAATGATCACCTTCATTCAATTCTCTGCATTCTGTAAAAACACACAATTTGGCCAGTTTTTCACCTGTTATTTCTACATTTTCCAGAATTCTTGCCGCACCCATTCCTTTAATTACTTGGCCAAATACCACATGCTTCCCATCCAAATGAGGAGTGGGGATTGTTGTGATAAAGAACTGAGATCCATTTGTATTGCAGCCTGCATTTTGCATGCTCAATAAGCATTCCTTGTCATTTTTATAATAAAAAAAATCTTCAAAATTTCACCATAGTTTCTTTCTCCACTGCCCCATTATGATTTGAGAAGTCTCCACACTGAATCATATTTTTTTAAAATAATTCAATGGAATGGACATCTTTTGAAATGGAGAGGTTCCCTGGTGGTGTGTCCAATGCCTTATTCTCCTGTACACAATGCATGAAAATTTTCTGCAGTTTTGGGTAAAATATCAAGAAACAAGTCTAAAACAATTTGACAAACTCGCTCACTTCCAATATCCACATCAAAGAAGACAAAGGGGTTATTGGGGTTGGAGGACTTAGCTTGGGGAGACAGATGTGACATTTGACTCGCAGACACATTTGGAAGCGGGCTCAGGGCACCTTGTGGCTGCCCAGCATCTGAAACCCAAAAGTGTCTCTCTTGGCGAAGAAGAGGTCCCACCTCTTGAAGGGAGGAGTATCAAATAATTTGTGATCCTATGTTATTATTTTAAATTAATTTATCTTCCAATGATAGTTGGCATACACTATTAATTAGTTTCAGGAGTGAAACATAGTCATTAAACATTTGGGCATATTTGAAAACCATCATATTGCTTATTGTCCTCACCAATGGGAGATACTCATATTTATATACCTAAGGCATCACGATCCCTGTGACAAAAAAACGGGGTGAGGTGTGGTGATACAAGAGGAGATGAGCCTATTCTGAACTGCCTACTATGTGTTCCAGAAGAGTTTTCTTTCATTTCCATGAAACCTTTTTTTGATTTTCATAGGATTATACTTTATATTTTATCATCCTTTAAATCCATATTTTCCAGAAATGTTCCTTCTCATCATTGGAGATTTTGGATCTATGCATACTACAGACTCTTTCCAACTTCTCCCATAATCCTGAGAGGGTTTAATGTCTCTGAATACTTCTTAAAATGAATGTATCTTAATTTCAATGACCTTGATTTCTGTTCCTTTTGATTCATGTACTGGATTGTCTCATATGAACGATTCTAACTCAGAAATTGTAAAGTGCAATATCACTCTCTCAGAACAACCTCTACATTTCAGATCTCTCTTTCCTTCCTGTGTGCCTTATTTTTATCTTCATTGTACCATCTACTCCATGATGCTGCCACAGGAAGCTCAGAGCACGAACACTTAGAAGTAAAGAAAATTACTTTTAAGGAAAGTAAGGAAATCAAACTTAATAAGGTCTGGCTCAGCAACTGAAAAATGCAATAATGTTTAAAGGAAAAAAAGTCTATAAAAAGATTAGTAATGTTATTACATTTACATTAATATTGTAGATTAAAATGTGGTATTGTAATAAATGTAACCAGAAGTAGCCTTACAGGATGATCAGATCATAAATTCCTAACTGGACAGGTCATGGTGGGTAGTCACATTTCAGGACTGTAACTTTCCTAGTGAAAGGTTGTCTTTGCCTTCAGCAAGCTCTGTCCATTTTTTCTGTGCATTTAGGTTAACACATCTTTGAAATGCCTCTTTTTCAGACCCCTTGGGTGTGTAACCACACCAAAGGGATCATATAACCTTAACTATCCTGTACCTTGATTTCTCCCACCTACAAGTAATCTTCTCTCCTTAATTCCAAATGTATAAAAGAAACTGCAAAACTGACATTCTCCAGAGAATTTGAGATCTTGTTTCCCAACATTGTCATTAGTTTGGCTCAATAAAATTATTATAAAAATTGTCTACATGCTTGGACCTTTCTTACATCAACATATACATTCATGGCAAAAACAGCAATATCTTAGTCACAAAGATTATGCAGTATCTTCAGACATCAGCATAGCAAAAAGAGAAATCAGGGAAAATTATTTTTCTTAAGAAGGCATGTTTATTGTTTTAGGTACAAATCCCTCCCCTCCCTCCAGCTGCCATCTAACTATGTAACAGTTGTGTTTAGTGATGTTGAAAGCAGGCAAAACTGACAAGTTTTACTTCTATAATGTTAAAATCACTTTATTGCCCATCTCCTTGACCTACATCAAAGTTCAGGATGAGTCATAAGGTCTCTAAATGTTCTTGGAAATAATCACTCCAGAGTCAGTCACCATCACCTCTCCCCTACATGAAAAAAAAATGCCCAATATACATAATAGCCAAGACATGGAAACAACCAAAATGCCCATTGGTAGATGACTGGATTAAGAAGCTGTGTTACATTTATACAATGGAGTATTACGTAGCCATAAAGAAAAAAGAAATCTTACCATTTGCAACAACATGGATGGATCTAGAGAACATTATGTTAAGCGAAATAAGCCAGAAAGAGAAAGACAAGCACCATATAATCTCACTTATATGCGGAATCTAAAGAAAAGAATAAGTGAATGAACTAATCAGAAATAGTTCTGGGGACAAAGAGGAAAAACTGAGGGTTGTTAGACGGGTGTGGGGGTGGGGATAAGGGGAAAGGTGAGGGGATTAGAAAACAGTCAGTAACCACAAAATGGCCTCAGGGTTTTTGAAAAATAATTTCGGGAATGTAATCAATAATGTTGTAAAGATTTTGTAGGGTATCTGATGGACACAGGTCCCATTTGGAAGACCACCTCAGGGAAGATGTAGATGCTTGATCAATGTACTGTACACCTGAAGCTGAACAATAATGAATGCCAACTATAATTTTATGTATATAATGTGATGGCTCCGTGCGATGTCGGAGGGATAGTGGAAGGGGGGATGGGGAAGAGGGATTCACAGTGTGAGGGATATAAATGATGAACGTCTAAGTATTACCTTGTCTTGTGCACCTGAAACTAATAATAATAAAAAAATAATAAAAATAGACCTAAAAAAAATACCCACTAAATGGATATTCATGGTGTAATAAAGCTATGTTGGCCCTATTTTTAGCACTTTGTGACACTCAATAAAATCATGACCACACAGATGATGTTCTCCACTCTCAGCTGTAATCACATACTGGTTTATCCATTCTCCTCCCTCCATTCTATCAATAACAGTTTATTAAGTGAACTATCTTTTGCATTTCCTCTGTGAAACCCTTGTTCTCCCTCACTTGTAGCAAATATCTCTTCTTCCAAATAGTAAAAGCCAAGAAGGAGCTTTGTTCTGATCTTCCTTCGGGGACAATCATGCATTCATCTGAAGGTGTACTATGAGCTAACAGCCTCCAGAGTCAGCATCTACCTTAACCATTTCCCTCAGCATCTGAGCCAAGGCCACAGTTTTCTTGGGCAGCCCGTTGCTGGCGACTGAGCATGGTGGGTGTACTACAGCCTGTTCATTTTTGTCCAAATTTTAAATCAGGCAATTAAGTTTACAGACTTGTTGCAACAATGTTGCTCACCTTTTTTGATATCAGATGGATTATTCATTATGAACTTGTACCAAATGGACAAATAGTTAACCAAGTTTACTATTTGGAAGTGCTGAGAAGGGCGTGTGAAAAAGTTAGACAACCTGAACTTTTCACCAACAATTCATGGCTCTTTCATCACGACAATGCACCAGCTCACACAGCACTGTCTGTGAGGGAGTTTTTAGCCAGTAAACAAATAACTGTATTGGAATATCCTCTCTACTCACCTGATCTAGTCCCCAGTGACTTTTGTTACCCGAAGATAAAGGAAATATTGAAAGGAAGACATTTTGAGGACATCAAAGGATAATATGAAGAATGCTTTTTTGGCCATTCCAGAGAAAGAGTTGCAAAATTGCTTTGAAGGGTGGACTAGGTGCTGGCATTGGTTCATAGCTTCCCAAGCGGAGTATTTCAAAGTTGACTCTAATGATATTCAGCAGGGAGGTATGAGACAATTTTTCTGAGTTCATGAACTTAATTGTCAGAACCTGTGTGTACCTCCCAAAAATATATGCTCATATCCTCATTCCTGGAACCAGTGTCTATGAATTTACTTGGAGAAAGGCTTTTTGCAGATGTAGGATATTAAGTTAAAGTTCTCCAGATGAGAACATCCTAAATTAAGATAGGCCCTAAATCCAATACCAAACGTCTTTATAAGAGAAAGCAAAACAAAACAAACAAAGAAACAAAGAGACAGACTCTCCAGGAAGAACTTCAAGGGAAGATGGGATCAGAGATTAGAACTATGCTGCCCCATCAGGGAATTCCTAGAACCACAAGCTAGAAGAGGCAAGAAAGGATTCTCCTCTAACACCTTTGGAGGGGCCATGCTAATCTTCTCTGTATCGTTCCAATTTTAGTATATGTGCTGCCGAAGCGAGCACAGGAGCATTCTAATTCAGTATTTTCAGAGGATGAACTTACACCCCTGGGGAAGGAAAAAATACAGTTATTTATGCAGTTCTAATTTCACTCCCTAGTCCTCCGCTCTGCACAGTTCATTCAAGCCCTAAACTCTTAAAAGATTCAAGAGAATTGATGAGTTTTGTGCCTGTTATCCCTCTTTTCACTGAGGTTTCATCTTTTACTGCTAAAATGCCCATCCCTTCCCTTTCTTTTAAAATATGCAGTGACATTGTTTCTTCAATGTGTTTTTTTTTCTTTTTTTTTTTTTTCTCTCTCCGTTGTTTGGTTCTTGTGGACCTAATGCCTCTTGCCATTTCAGTGGTGTTTTGAAATGCAACAAAGATAGACTTGTTCACAAAGGCAGGCATATTTGTGTCATAATTATTTTTATGATCTGTACACTCACTAATCTCTATCTCTAATAATACCGCCTTAATTAGACTTCTCATCATCTCTCAATTAAGAACTGAGTCCTGGTTTCCCTTCCTTTAATAATGCATTCTCAAATCCATCATCCACAGACCTTTGGCATGATTTATCTCATTTATATGGTTGGTTGTGTCTATTCTCTTTTTAAACCCTCCAATGACAGTATGGTTCTGGAACTAAGTGCAAGTCCTAAACATGGAATATACAACCTGCCTTGCATGCTCTATTGACATTATCTCATCCATAAATTTTCTCTGCTCCCAGGTTTACACTCAATGTTCTAGAATCACCTAAGGTATCTGTAGCTTTGCTAATTTCTCTAATTAAAATGACTTTCTCATTTTTATCTTTTCTTTTTAATCTCCGACTGATCTTTTAAAATAAATCAGGCATTTGTCTTCACCAGGAAGCCCTTCTTGCACACTCCTTCCCCCATCACCCCATCCTGCTCCATCCAGCTGGTTTAGTTACTGATTATTTTATTTGCTCCTGGAAGCTACCTCTATTACTGTCTTTATCACATTTATTATAATTTTCTGTAAATGATCACTATTTATTTTCCTCTGAGAGATTGGTATTTTGAAATGGGCATTGTTATTTTTTCATAGGTTTAATTTTTTGGCTTATAGCATGGTGATGGGCACACAATTGAGTGTATTGAAAATATGAATACATTAACAAACCTTTGTCCTGAACAAGAATGGAAGACAAAAGGGAAAAAGTGTTCTCTGACCTCCATGGAAGAAGTCATGTGTCTTCCATGTGAATTTTGTCTGTGTTTCTAGTCAGAATAAGCTTTTATGGCTCAGTGCTTTTACTTATGTTTGACTTTTTGCTTGTAATGCCCTTTTCCCACGTTTTCCTTACTGTATCCCCTACTACAGATGAGACATCATGATTTTTTTTTAAGCTCCCCATAGAGGAAAGTCTTATTTTAGTACAATCCATCAGAAATAATGGCATTCAGAATGTATTCTTCTTTGCTACACAAGTCAATTTTCCTACTGCTAGTAGAGCATCCATCACTCTAAGTAACAAAACAAGATACCTCCCAGAAGTTAAGAGTGGAATTATGGTAAAATCCACTTGCAGTAGTTGACCTAGCCTTGGGTACAGTATAATACTGTCATGCAATAACTCACAAATGGGTGATTGAACAGTTTTTGCCATTAAAAAGGTCAGGATTTGCTTCAGAAAAAGACTACCTGTATTGGCAGGTTTAGGTCTGTAGCAGAATCAGTATCTATGATGAAGGATATTTCAATCAGAGACAAATGGATGTTTAGTTGAGAAACACACATGAGATTGAGACTAAGGTGAATCAGTAAGCATTCTGGTCTGAAGAAATAAATGCACTGAAGATTATAGTCTTCCTATTAAATTTTAGGGAAGCATTCTCCCTCCCTCTCTCTCTCTCTCTCTCTCTCTCTCTCTCTCTCTCTCTCTCTCACTCTCTCTCACTCTCTCACTCTTACACACACACGCGCGCGCACACACACACACCAATATATAGCATTCTCTCTCTCTCACTCTCTCTCTCTCTCTCTCTCTCTCTCTCTCTCTCTCTCTCTCACACACACACACATACAAACACACAGACACACACACACACACACCAGTATATTGAGATCACTGATGAATTTGGGTTCTGTTTGCACAGCTTTTTCTCTTACTAGCTTGAAAAGATAGACTTGATCTTTCTATCTAAATATTCAAACACACATTCAGTGCTCTAGAATTTTATTGAGTGAGGCAAGTACACAAATGTATGTTGGTAGATCAATTATAAATCTTAGTTATACAGGCTTACATAATAGAATATTTGATCTGTTCAATTCCCAGGTTGTGATTTTATAAGACTTATGAGAAAATTTGTCGATAGTGAGATTGCTTGACATTTTCTTTTGCCTTTTTCTCCTTTTTCACTTTGATTGTTATTGTGCAGTCCAAGGTAACCCTTAAGTATCAGCAGAGCCTGGAATAACGACATTATTAGTCTTCTCTACTTTCAAGTTGAAGTGCATTGAACCAGTCACTAATATTTCAAACAACAAGAAATAAGTCCTGTGGAACTTTGGGGGCACCTTGCTATTCTTACCTCCTTGGTTTTGTTTGCCTTTGGTGTGTAATAACCCTTCACCTGTTTTATTTCATTATTTTAAAACATGATGCATCAAACATGTCATGTCCCAGGATGTCATGATTTAACATGGAACAGAGGAGTATTTTCAGAAAATGATATAAAAATCAGAGGTAGCAGTTGCTAGGGGATTGAAGATGTCCACATAATTATCCATTGTAGCAAAAATAATCTCTATATGTATCTTTCCTGCCTTTTTGCTTTTCATTGTGTGGAAGAATGTTGCATGTCTCATTTTCTCTTTTGGGATCATTTTCATGAGCATATGTGCCAAGTGTGAATACATCTAGTAGATGCAATAAAAAAGATGAAAGCATTCTGAATATATTTCCTGCACAACCTAGGAATTCAATCCTATAGTACTATATTCCATTATATATGAACTGTTGTAAATAGAGAAAAAATTAAATGGCCAAGATCAGAAGTATAAATTGTTAAAACTACACTCCCCTCCAAAAAAAGTGCCCAAATATGATAAGAATATTTCCTTTGGGTTTCAGTGACAGATGTTGGACTTTTTTCCTTATAGTTTATTCTAGTACAATAATAAAAGAGGCACAGAAACTCTGATATTTGTTTAAAATTGGAAATGTATAGATGTGTACCATTGTACAAATAATTATAAACAATAGCATTTATCTATTCTGAATCCACTTTGGGAAATAGCTATTTCACATCATTGGACTAGTGCAATTTACGGAACACAAAAAAACCAACTCACTAATGGGAGTCATAATTCAAATCAAAATAAACAAACAAAACACAATATTGCACTGCCTTTTAAAACTTATATTTAAAAAGAAATTTTGCCACTTACTGCCTTCAATTTGCCCTGGCCTCCTGTTTCTCTGTCATGTTTCATTTTTGTTCTTGTATGTCCTTTAAATTCTATTCTACTTTTCCACATAATTACTTTGTTTGTTTGTTTTTCTACTCTGGGCCCTTTGAATTGCAAGGGATGTGAAATCCCAGTTTGTCTTTAAGAAAAAAAGTGTATGAAAAGATACAGATGTCTGATAACTCAGGAGTAGATGAACAAATGGGTTTCAATGTGGGAAAAAGCCATGGGAGTTCTGCAGACCAAATGATCTTTTCTGCCTGCTTCTCTTTCTTCTCTTCCGTGATCCAAATCTCTCCCTGCTTTCGTGTCTCCATTTTGAGCATTTGCCTCTGGTTTTTCTATCTTGCACATAGTTCAGTATGTACTTTCCTGACAAAGTACATGTTTTTGCAGCTTCACCATCTATCACCAGATGAATTAATTTCTTAGATTCTCTAGACTGTTGAATACCATATGGTGGTTTATCCAGCTTATTTATTCAAGAAAAGCCATAAGTCAAAGTTAGCTGACCAGGCTATACCATGCATATCATTGAGTAGAATTTATATCTCTTTATCAATATCTACAGTGGGAGAAACAGGGCCCCAAAGAAAGGAATTTTTTTTTGAAGTCTTTATAAGGTCAAGTATACACGAAAACCTATTACTGCTTTATTTTTTCTATATAGTTGATTCCCAGTCACAACTCAACTTTTTGTATCAATAAATCAAAACAGGGAGTATAGACTTTATTTTATGCAAAGCCAACATGAGTTTCCTTATCCTCACATTTATTTGACCGCATTAAACTGAATTTAACCTGGGTATCTAATTTCAAGTTTATAATGTTTTTGATACTATTTTCAAAACAAGGTTCAAATACTTAGGATGTGCTTGCACAAAAAGATACTTTGAAAACAAGTTGACATCCTTTTATTTTAATTCACTATACAGTCTTAACCTCCTGGACCATCCCAGGTTTTCATACTGTAGTCAGTCATTTGGTGTTTATTAAACATTTCACTTCTGCTTATATAATACGTCACCCTCACTTAAGACTTTACCAGTCTTCTGATTACATTTTTCCTCTCTTCCTCACCCTACCACTGGCCAGGCATTTCTGGCTGGTTATCTGGTGATTTAGCTCCTGAAGCCAATAGAAATTCAGCTGTGAGAAAACTATGTAGAAATCATTGATAGCTATGTAAGTACTATCACTTTGTCTCGGAAATTGAACTAAATTAGCTTGTTGCTAGATTTCAAGACTTTAAAACTTAAATAAAACTGCAGTAGTCAAACATTTAATGGAATGGAATTTAAAATAGCTGAACTTCTTTTCCTATTGCATATGTGAACATCAAAAGTTTTTAATATACTGCATAATTCCTAATTTTTTATGGACAAATTGAAAGATGTATTTTAATTACTAAACATAAAGCTAGTAAGTAAATCTCATGCCTATGTTAATTAAAATAGTATTATGATAAATAACTTAAATACACGCAAAAATTAAATATTTATATTAAGAATTAAATGTGAAAATTGTAGTTTTTATATTCACTTTAATACTTTCTCTAACTAGTATATTCTCATCCTTTTAACAATCAGTAGAACTCTAATGCCACTTCTCCTCATAGATAACTATAAAACCACAACTTGAAATTAAGTAGATAGAAAGAAAAATTGTAAAAGAACTGGATTTTTAAACTGCCTAGACATATTTTGTCACTTAAGAACTTTATTTTCTAAGCCATTAGAATTTCTTGGTGGGGAGGATATGTCCAAACTACCGTAGCACTTCGTTCATATCTTTCTTTGGAATACTTCAGAATTTTTTTATATACTCATGAATTTATGGTTTATGCACTCACAAAATTTTCCCATTAAAAGAAGTAAAATAAATTTTTAAAACCTCATTCAGCCCATGTCTAACTCCCATCATCTTTCTCTTCTCTCTCATGACTAATCCCTTTGGAAGCTGTGTCTGAAGGTAACAACTCCAAATCCTGACCACAGGCATGTTTAACCTATGGTAATCTGGCTTCTGTCTCCACCACTAGATTTTGATCTTGTCCAGGAGCCCAGTACTAACGATTTTGTGAGAGGTAAATTTTCACACCTTCGCTGTCTTGATGTCTCAGTCTTGTTTGTATCCATTCAAAATCCTTCCTCACGATGCCCTTTTTTTCTTCTCTATGTCCACGTTTGCTTTGCCAGAGTCTAACACTCTGTTTGTCCATTGAATTTCTTGTTTTCTTCAGGACTCTGTGCCAGGCTTTCTTCTCTTCTCATTTGAACACTTGCACTGGATGATCTCCTTTATTTTTGTGACTACAGTTAACCAACTCTATGACTACATCTTCAAATCTATCCCTAGCCCAGATAACCTTAATGAACTCCAAGTTCATAAATATACTAGGCTCCTGCAGATTCCAAATAACCATAAAAATCCTTTAAGTACTTTATGTGTTTCTTCCAATTTCCTTTTTACTCATGATTCTTGGTAAGACCCTTGAAATAGTCTCTGCAATGAAAATTTGACTACAGGAAATTTAAGGGGCAGTATCTTAGGAACATCTCCTGTAGAAGAGTAAGGAAAGTGGGGTTCCCAGAAAGTATAGTTGAAGTGCAACACAGTTGTGATGCAGGCTTTAGGTAGTAACACAGTGAGCTATGGAGCTGGAATAACCCTTTAGGGTTGTCCAATTGAGGCAAGGAGGTTGAACCTTTGAACCATGGCATTCATCAGTCACTAGATGTGTACTGACCCTCGATGGAGAATTAGTCACCTTGGAAGGTTTATCTCCTTTGGTCAAGAGCAATTCCTCAGGAAAACCTCAATTATAAGTCAGTACCCAATAACATTCCTGGTACCTGGAAGGATGAGTGTTTCATTCCTTAAGGGTGATCTTGGTGGCTCAGCAAAGAATTTCTTGCAGGCTATGACTTGCAGCACATGAATCAACCCCAGCTAGAAATAGATTCTCCGAGATTCTTACTGAACTCTTACTGAAATAACTTAGATACTCAAATGAGTGCCAAATGAGATTAACCTACCCCCAATGTGTAGAGTCATCCCTACCTGTTCCCTTGCTAGTACAGTGATCTTTTTGACATGAAGACATACATTCTCTTGGTAGCAGGCATAAATTAAAGTTCAGTTGTACTCTTACTCTGTTTCCTGATGAAAGTGTTCCTCTCAGACAAATAGGAATTCTAGACTCACAGAGCCTAAAGTTATGAAGAAAGGAAGCATGAATTCCCCATTTGAGAAGTTCAGTAAGTGATGCTCTTTTATTTTCATTCCATGATCCTCGTACCTATGTATTCCACCTACTATGGACCAAACACCATAAAATGCTAACTGCTTTAGGATGTGCACTGCATCCTGGAGTTTGGAAATGTGGAACTCCTTCACTTCAGAGTATCATTACCATAAGGGCATATTAGCTTCAGCTTCAAAGCCTGTTTCTTTGCTTTATCAGGATAGAAGCTCTGGAGGCTTTGCTTTGCAGTGCAACCAGTAAGTCCCAAGGTCACGAGTTGCCTGTCATATATTTTTGCTCTAAAGTGAGCTCCATTGCGTGAAGCAATCTGATGTAGGGTTCCATGTCTGTAAGCCTCTGAATTTTATGCTTGCCAAAGCCCTATAAACAGGAAAGACAAGTCCTTATCTGAAATATTTATTAACCCCATTCGAGAAAAACCACTGTACTTTCAGTTTGGAAGTGGCACTATGTAGTAAATGTGACAACAGGTATTGGGGGTTCAGCATTGGTCTATTCTACTACATCTTTGGACATCGGGCTTGAGTAGCAAGGAATCCATGCTGTTGGAGCCATGCATAGCTATGATTCCTGCCACCACAGTTACTCTGTTATGAATCACTGTGCCAGTCCTCAATAGTAAAAGTTTACTGATGTCAACGGTGCCATTCTATAATATCTACTTGGTTGGTTAGTGCCTCTTCTATATTACATGCTTTCTGGTGGCTAACTTACTTTTCAAGGATCTTCATGCCTTGTGCCCAGTTAATGCTTTCTCTTGAAAGTTCTTTATACTTGATCTTCTCCCCACTCTTTTTAAAAATTCTAGTTCCTTGAACAAAAGACAAGTCAGTCACCATAACTGTCAATGTAAGAGAATGGGAGAATAAATCAGGGCACAAAATAAATTTTTGTGTCACATAAATAGTAGCTAATTCTGATCCTCACTTCTGACAGTGATGGCAAAGAATCTATTAACAACAAAAAAAAATGTGCTTATCTGCTAAAATCCTGCATCTGGCACAGCAGATGCAATAGAGACAACCACATTTTAAAGTACTTCTTTGCCAGTATTTGTCTGCTTTTATATCGCCGAGGCTGGTTTCATAGGGATATGTTGGAGACCACTACCTCTGCATATTTTAAGTCTTCAGTAACTGTGAATTTTCAGTAACTGTAATTTTAAGTCTTCAGTAACTCCTGTGATATTCTCCTTCCAGATGCAATACAGTTTTTGATTTATGTTTTGGGAATGCAGTTCTATAGGATTCCATGTGGCTTTCCCAATGGGATATATCTTATCCTGTATGCTAAGGAATTACTGTGGTAGTTCTGATAATTATCAAGTATGTTTATTCCAGCTGTTCGTTTGCTAAACTGACCCCTGGGTGGTCTTATAGGCCCAGTGGACTCCTAATGAATCATATTTAGAAACAGGATTCCATGTTTTACTATTCAACCCACGCTAATGTCTTGTGGCCCATGTATCATTGTCAACTTCAATAGACTTTGAAATGTCTGAATATTCCATTCTCTCCTGTGTACGATTACATTCTAACTGGCATTAGGTGCATTTAGGGAAGAATTACTCGAATACGCTTGCCAAGGTGTTACAGCATCCTTCTTCATGGAGACCTGGCCTCTACTTCATTTAATGAATTTCAAGTCTGAGTATTGGGTCAGGTCCAGAAACAGAGCAAGTGATCATGAATTCTATTGGATCCTCTGCCCTCACCATTAATCATTCATCCTTGATATATGTATGTATTATTCTATACACTGAGAAACATTCTCATTGGCTGTACTCTTCCCCCTAGGAACACTATATTCTATTCTATTCACTATTGCCATAATCCTCTACAGCTCAGGATTTCCGTCTGCCAATTTTGACATTGTTACATGTTGCTTAATAATACTCCTGCTTTCTACTTGTGTTTAAACATAGTCATGTGATCTCTGTTATTTTGAGATCCTATCCTATTGCTCTTAAGGAGATTTATTCTCCAACAGCATCCCAAAATTGCCACTCATGTCCTAGAGAAGTTAGTTACCATTGAGCCCCTCAACAGGTTGTCCCTTCACTAACAATAGAGTCTCTTCCACATTCTCCTATACCACAGTTACCTGTGAGTTTCCTGGCTTTATGTTATATGTTCACTCTACAATGGCCATTTGCTAACATGACACTCTCCCATTAACACAGCCCCCTCAGAACCTAGCACCTACATACTTTGCTGGATTCTCCTAGTGTGCAAGTATGTTGAGTAGGTCCCTTTCTTCCACTAGAAGATGCAACACAAATTCTCTTTGACTCTCACTGTAATCTGGTAGTCAGGAGAGATGATTGGACAGATCCTGAGGAAGGGGTTGATTGTATTATGAAGGAGAAGGTCCCTACATCATTCTGCAAACAAGGCTAAGCATAAGCCTTACATTAGAGGAGTAGACTGTTTATTTAGGCTCAAGGAGTTCTGGAAGATCTGTGTCTTGACACTTATGCACATTGACTCAGAGGTCCCCATTCCAACTCTAACAGAGTCCCTTGGCTTTCCAGTCAGTGATGTGACCTCAGAAGAGCATAAGGTTCAAGTTGTGAATTCAACCTCTTTTGGGATTACTCTACACTTGTAACTGAGTCATGGGTCTGATATTTAGTCTCTGTCCTTTGAGTATAGAAGACAGATGTCTTTTTTCAAAGTGTCCTTCTGACTTTCACAGCCACTTAAGTTGGAGTTTAACAATCTCAGCTTTGTCTTTTTGTGACATATTGGTAGCACTTCGTTATAGCCAAGTCATCCCACAATCCTTATGATAGTCAATTCCCACCACAGTGTGCAAATGCCTGAGCTATTGTACCATTCAGTACATTTTCTTCTAGTAGTATTCTGTCTGAATTCCTCAATAGTCAAATTGCACCCCTACTCCATCCAGGGGCTATCAATATTCCACATACCACCAGTATGCTGGTTTTCAGTGCCAATTAGCCAGCAAGTAAATTATCAAGGTTTAAAAATTGTATTTAAAACCTGCTGCCTAGGACAACTCCTGGTTCAACTATATTAAGTCTGTTGGGACTAGACTCTTGAGAGGAAAATGCAGAGGCAAGAGGTTTACTGAACACTAAGAAACAGCCCTATAAATGAGTCAGGGAAGCAGAACAGGTTAATGGAGAAGTTGAACTGAAACAAGAGTGTAAGGTGGGGCTAGGACATAGAAGATACTTGGGGTTTCTGGAGATCCCATAGGTTCTCAGTGTTGCCTTTCTTGAGGAAATCACCCACACACTTCATCACCACTGTGTGTCGATAACCTACCTTTTAATCAGGGGGCAGATCCTGTAAGATACACACTGAGATTTGACCATTGGCTTTACTGATGTATATACAGGTCATTGCTAGACTTGCAACGAGGTGGTTTACTTATATAAATGTGCATGAATTACAAGATCACTGATTTTCTTATGTGGATGGATACAGGTAGTTTAAAGTGCTATTAAAACTTACTGTCTCCACTCCTCACATGCTCATCAAAGGCACAGTCATCTCTCACCTGAGTTATTGCAATAAGTTCTCTCATTCGTATTTTGTACCTTCACCACCCAGACTAACTTGCAACACAGCAGCCCTTGTAATTTTTTTAAAAAATGTAGTAAATCAGATAATCTCACTTTTCTTGACAAAACCTCACAGTGGCCTGATCTTAATCAGACTACAGGGCAGAGTTCTTGCTGTGCTCTAAAAGATGCTCTATGACCCCACAACCACCTTGTAATGCTGTGAGCATCTGCTACAGCTCTCCTTTGCTCACTCTGTTGTAGCACACTGACCTCTGCACTTACCTAGAAACACATCAGGAAACATCCATCTCGGGGCATCGGCAGTGGCTACTTTTCTCTCCAGAAAACTGACCTCTGGCTACCATTTTGTGGTTATTATCTCTCCTCCTTTATTAAAATAAGGCCTTTCTCAATAATCATGACTCTGAAAGTCTCCTCTATGTTCCCTTTTTTATGTTTATCCATATGCTTATCATCTTCTAATGAGCTGGACTATTTATTTATTTATCAGAATTATATCCTGACCTCAATGGGAACCTCGAGAGGGGTCTATCCCACCTCTATCAAGATCCATCAATGGTCTAAACAAAGTGACAGCCCCACTACAAGAATGTGAAGCAGAAGGGGGCTTTGGAAGTTGGATGAACATGGTTCACCATATCCAGATATAGTTATTTTTCATCTCCATTTATTATTTTAAAAATGGGTAATATCTTCCAAATATAAAAGTGGCCTAAAAAGAACTGAACTGGATTATCTCGAATTTTGTGTATTTTTCAGAAACCATTCTAGAAAATCTCCCCAAACTTGAAATGAAATATCTCTGTAGTAGTGGTTTATGACCTTCAGGAATCTCAGAATTTGATAGTATTTGGAAACGGGGGTCTTTGCAGATGGAATTTGTTAAGATGAGGTCATTAGGAGGTCACTGAAGGAGGTCACTGAATTAAAATAGGCCCTAACTCCAATGACTGGTATCCTTCCAAGAGGAGAAGAGAGCACATACCCACAGGGAAAAAGGCCATGTGAAGACAGAGGCAGAGATGGAGTTACGAGACTACAAACCCAAGAATGCCAGGAAAGATCAGGAGCCATCCAAAGCCTGAGGAAGCAAGCAAGGACTCTCCCCTACTGTCTTCAGAGGAAGCATAGTCCTGCCAGCACCTTGTTTTGGATTATTGGCCTCCATGATTGTGAGAGGATCCATTTCTGTTGTTTTAAGCCACTCAATTTGTGGTAAATCATTATAGCAGCCCTAGAAACTATCATACATTCTATAAATAAAATGACTGTATGTGATAAGTATAATCAACCATCCACAACAATTATTCCACCAAAGGAATGATTTGTAAATAGGCAGTTGAAGATGTTGAGAAACACCCAACTTCTAATTGATGTGATCTAGAAGCAAAGCACAATAAATAAGTTCATACCTAAATATTTACATTGTCCTCTAAAAAAAGAAAAATATGAAATAAAATTATAATCAATAGAGCTTAACAAGACAGAGACCAAAGAACAAATTTTTATCAGGAAATTCTCTGTAGCTTCAAAGATAGAAGACATCCTGATTAGCTAATTAAATGTATATTTAGCATATATTTGGTACCCTGTCAAAAACAATATTCCAGACTAGAGAATTATATTTTCATTGTAAATAAATTAAAGCCTATTTAGACATGAATGTATTGGGAATGTGATTAACGTAAGATAGTAATCATTTCTGCATACATTAGCAGCTTCAAACTAGAAAATGAGAACTGGAACAAGCAATGTGGTGAATGTGTCATTATATATCTCATTAGCGTAGTTATTCAGCCAGGCAGTCAAGTATTTCTTATGCAGCTTCTTTATTGGGCAATGAAACATGTATGTTAACAATATTTCTCTGGTTTCCCTAATCACTTTCCCGGAAATGATGCCCATTGTTAATGTCAAATTGCAACCAACACAACTCGTTACAATTACATCCAATTCTCCCTTTCCCCTGCCTTTATTTGATGTTCTTTGTATCCGTTACGATCCAATCAGGGGACAGAAACCACAAGTTAATTTAAACAGGAGCAGTTTAACGTAAATACTTGTTAATAATTAGAGCAAAGAAACGATACAGATGTAAAGAGAATTTTAGTGTACATGTACACAAGGAAGGAAGGACTGAGTTGGAAGAGAGTGTCCCCTCCGCAAGGCTGGGATACAGATTTCCTTTGGAGAAGTATGGTTATGGCCCACTGGTGGGCAGGACAATTCCTGGGCTGCTCCAACCAGAGCTGCTTCACAATTCCCTGGCAAACTGGAGGTGGGTAGAGAGAAAGGTGCACAGAGGAATTTGGGGTATCAGGAGTCCGTAACAGTGTGCTGTTGGTAAGACTGCATCAGGTACCCTCTTATCCTCGACCAAGGGCTGACGGAGGCTGTAAGTTAAGTGTGTAGAGGGAAGTGGAGGTTTAGGAATCTGCTGGCTGCTAGGGCAGCATGCGGTCTGCGGGCCACAGTGTCTCCTCCAGGAAGGAAGCAGACAGTTGGTCACCAGATAGGGGCAGGGACTGGAAGCTTGCTGAGAAACTACATGTTCTGGGTTTCAGAGTCCCTGGTACAGCTGCACAGCAGCAGCAAGAAGAAATAAAGTGGGGACAAGGAGACCTAGGGAAACAAGCACCTTATACTGCAATGTCTGTCCAGCACTGCTTGCTTACTAATGTGCTGGCTGCAAAGCTCTTTATGGCAGAGCAGGAGAAGAAAGGTGCATTTGGTGTCAACAGCAATCCACTGATAACTACAAATTCTTCTCTGGTCTCTA
The DNA here is from genome assembly GCF_964194185.1 of Rhinolophus hipposideros. Taxonomy (NCBI): domain Eukaryota; kingdom Metazoa; phylum Chordata; class Mammalia; order Chiroptera; family Rhinolophidae; genus Rhinolophus; species Rhinolophus hipposideros. The sequence goes on from NC_138048.1 coordinate 91,058,464, forward strand.
ATTCTAATATTTCTAAAACCACTATCTCAAATCTCGACATTGCTAAACTGTAGGCCTCATTTTCTATTTCCAGGTCTTATTTCCATTGCCAATCATATTTTAATAAATTCCTTATTCTGCAGACTTATCTTTAGAACCACTGTTTTGCACAACTCTAGAGGATGTCATTTGTGTTAGGTAGACGTATGAAATTTATCTATTGATCAATCTACGTCTATCTATAATGGATTTTAGGTCACATAAAATAATTCCTTAAGTATAAATTTCAAAATCCTTAATGTTTTACGCTGGGCCCTGTTTGATCAATATTTCAGTGGCATTTCAATCCTCTTCTTTCATTACCTACGCTATGCTACAGATATTCCAAATGCAACTTGTAGGCGATCTTTAATTTACTTCAATAAAGTTTTATATTTTTTCTCTATTGAGTGTTTGAGCACTCTTTTTTAGATTTATTTCAAGATACATTATATTTTATAGCTATTACAAATGGCATCTATTAAGTGTAACTTATTAATATTTGTTACTGAGAAAGAGGATTTCAGATGACTTTTTTTAACCTTGCATATAGGAACATGGTCGCACGCATTAATTCTAAAAATTATCTGTAGAAATGTAGTGATGATATTTTTGGTTTAATTCTCCTATTCCTTAAACATTTTTTAAAATTTAACTTTTTTACCTGGCTTGTTAAGTTTATTTTGGATGTTTAAATTTTTATTTAATGAAGGCATTTTTATCCCTAATAATGTTTTTACAACAAACAGTATTGTGTGACATATATCCATACTGGATTCCATGCTAGTTCTGTCTTTTGCATACTTTAAGCTTTCAGTTCTCTTGTATCTTTCTTTTATAAATATCATTATAATTTTTAAATCAAATCTGATAATTTCAGTATTCTAATCAAAAAACTTTAATCCATTTAAAGTTATAATGATTATTAAAACATATGTATATATATAGATAATTTATATATAAACACATGCATTAAATATATATATATATGTTACATACATAATAAAATATATATTGAATCAATTTTGGATTTACGTATATATATTTAATTTATTTAATCCATATATATATATATATATATATATATATATATATTCTCTGATTATGTGCTCTATTTTTCCCGCCTTTTAGTCTTTTAGTTTATTTTTTTTTTCTTTCTGTTCTCCTTTTTTACTGATGTGTATTCTAGTAATTGTGTGTTTCCACTCTACTGTTGGAAGATACATAATGAATTTCAATATTTGTTCTAATATAGAAACTTTAAGATCCATACTTAAATTAACAAATTATTATTTTTAGTTTACTCTCTCCTGGCAATTGTCTTTCTCTCATGATTTGTTTTATACACACACGCGCACACACACACACACACACACACGCATACACATGTTGCCAAAAATAGATATATTTACTCATTTTAAGAAGGAAAACTGTATTAAAATTGTGATACTCAATATATACCAATAACAAAAGATGAATGCAAGTCACACTTGACTTCTGCAAGTACAAGAGGTGCTCAAAGTGGTTACCATCAGCATCCAGACACTTCTGATTATGGCAAATTACTGCTTGAGCAACGTTGACCAAAGTATCCACTTGTATACGTTTTTGGCACCCCCAGTATATACTTATTTTTGAATGTTTGGTTTTCCCTTAGGTTATGTACTTCTATATGAGTTCTAGCAATAGTTTTATTTATATGTCTCTAGTATTGCTACTCTCAATTACATTGTTGTATTCTACACATTCTGCAATTAATAGCCTTCATTACTACTTCTTCTCAACTAAAGCCAGTGTGTTTTCCATCTCTCAGGAGATGCCTCCATATTTCTGTTACATCAAAGTACCATTTCTATTTTCTGATCCTGGCCCTCCAGTCCCTCATAATGTGATATAGATTTTTTTGTATGTATTGTTAGCAGTGGATGTTCAATATAGAGAAAATGCTTCTGTTTACTTTTCACTCAAATTTGTCTTTTGGGCTCCTCCAAAAGAATGTGCTTTTTCAAATATTAATCAGATTATCCATATTATTCAATCCAGTGAAAGCTTCTTTGACTGTCTTTGCAGCAACAGACACATTTTACCACATTCTTTTTTCCTGAGCATGTTTCTCTATTGATGTCCATGATGTAACACTTTGATAGTTTATTTTCACCTCCTGTAATATGCCACCATTCCTGAGGGCCGACAATTCACTTGTCATGGGAGTCCAGAGCCTTTCCTGCTGGCCATTTCTGCAGAGCTGGCCAACCAATAAATTCATGGAATTTCTGACCTCTCACTCACCTGATACATTGGAATAAGACACCACACCACAGGTGCAGGGATCTGGGATCCTTCAGGGAATGCCCAAGTCACTAGACATTGTATTCCAGAAATGGGTGGGAGGAATTATCCTGTGGGATAAACATTGGCCGATGGAAATAGGCACATAACTCTTCTGTTTTCACTGACTGGCTGCTCAGAGCATTGGCTTACCTGGCAGCCTGTCCAGATATATTCTTCCTATGGAACAAGCAGCATACCTGCTGAACTACCTACACAAGTGAGTCATATATAAGCTTTTTGTCAAATAGTAGTCAACAAAGGACTGCATCCATACACATTTCTTTGCATCTTTCATTACCTAACTCTTTATTGTTTCTCACCCTTATGTCCTAGATTTTCATGCCCTAAATAAATCATCAATGTGTTTATTGCTTTAGGCTCTTTTTTTTAAAGGATCAGGTCTAAGATCTGGCCTTTTTGTTGATTATAGTATATGAAGAATCTAGATATAGTGTCTGTCACAAATACTGTACACATTTTTGTTCAGTGATTGAATATGCATTCAGGAGTTAGAAGAATAACTAAAAATTAAAAAAAAAAAGTGTGTTTATCATGCCCAGGAAATTATTCTATGTGCTGAACACTAACAGGTATATTAAAATATTGCTTTTTCTTAATCTTCAGAACAACATTATGGATGTGATTTTTTTTAATCTCCATTTTACAGATGAGAGTTTGGTGGCTTCGTGAAGTTAACGTGACCTATAAAAGGTTACACAACTCATGATTGATAGAGTTGGGAATTGTGCACAAAAAATTTCATGTTCTTCTGCTATTTGGTGCTATTTTAGAGGCTTATCTTTATTCCTTATGACTGAGTTGGAAAATATGGCTGACGATTTTTCATAGAGAGTGACACAAAATACTCCCATGACTTAGAAAAAGTCATTTCCCTCTCTGCTGTTCTTTACCAGTTAATGTGACATATGAAAAAAAGACTCTTTGGAGAAATGGTGATATTGTTTGCCATTTACTTACTGTGTGACCTTGGGCAAGTAACTGAGGTACCCTGGGCCACTGTTTTCTTAAATCTAACAAAGGACTATAAAAACTACCTCAGGAATTTGTTGTTAAATTTTTAATACACATTATAAATCTTAAATAAGTGTTTCTACCCTGATCCTTTATAATGTATTTCTTGGCTCTTCTGCAATAAAGTAATATAATTTTCTTCAATGTGAAATAGTGTTAGAGCAAGGTAGAGTATAACTTAAAACAGTGAATATTTCAAAAGCTATCTATAAATTATTTGGTATTCACCACATGATATTGTAGCCCCAAAATGTATCTTCCTAGTGAGGTTTTAATTATTTAAAATGTCTTAAAGTTCCCTAAATGCATGCATTCATTAAACTCAAATTGGGAAAATTTAAAACTACAGTGCTAAGAATTGATGGTTCTAAGTTGAATAATCCTTACTTTTGAAAAGCTGAGAGACATGCGCTAACTAACTCTGTTGTAAAGTGAAATGTATCAGATCAGATCAAAGTGAGAAAATCTGTAGGAGAACAAAATTAATTTTAAGTTACGTGTGGAATCTCACCCTCTCAGGACACCTTTCTACCTTCGTGTACCTTGCTTTCTTTTGTCTTTCAGTACTGGTTTAAAATCTGCTGACTATGAAATATACCCGCTCTTTGAGACAGTATACAGTGTTTTGTACTCCTACGGTCTTCTGTAATTATGTATTCTCCCTTTTTTTTATTTTGGATATATATATATATATATATATATATATATATATATATATATATATATATATGCTTAAAACCATGTCTGATGAAGAAATAAATGAACACACAATTTTCTAATTGTATTATTGTGTAGACATTCTGTGCCTTTTTTTCTCTTACATTTAAATCCCACTGAAAACACTACGTTATTGGGTGATGCGTAGAACACATGGGGGAGGGATTCTTTTTAACAAAAATTAGGCACTGATTGCCTAAAATACCTTGTTGATTTTGTGAGTAAACAGTTGTGGGAGATTCTCCAATGTATTGTGATCTGAGAATAGGGTCTGACTTTCAACCCAGAGCACACACATGATTCTTATCCTGAAACCTGGGAACTGTGCCCCTCACAGCATATAGGGATTGTTTTTGTAATACTGTGTTTCCCCGAAAATAAGACCTAGCCGGGCTATCACCTCTAATGAGTCTTTTGGAACAAAAATTAATATAAGACCTGATCTTATTTTAATATAATACCGGGTGTAATATGATATGATATGATATGATATGATATGATATGATATGATATGATATAATATAATATAATATAATATAATATAATATAATATAATATAATAATATAATATATAGCAGGTCTTATGTGAATTTTTGCTCGAAAAAACGCATTATAGCTGATGGTCTGGCTAGGTCTTATTTCCGGGGAAACATGGTACTAGACACATTTACTCCCTTTCTCTTGTTCACCGGGTCAAAATTATTTCCTGTCCTTGGGGACCCAATGTTTATCCCTGTGACTTTAATGATAGTGCTACCACCAAGTGTGGTCTCTTTTATCCTTCTGATTCTCTGCAAGTCTTATAAATCATTTAAAGACCAGTCCTAATCCAAAATAATCTCTGAACACTTGTATTTACAACTATCATCCTGTCTGTAGCGTTCCTTGTTTCTCTGTGCTTACACTCTACTACCATACTCTCAATGCTTCAGACACCAGATGTGTGAGGTTTATTTTTCCCACACCAAGCCATTCTCTGAGACACCAGTTAGGTGTCCTACAAGTCACTTCAGTTCTGAAGTAACCACTTGGCACAGACCCCACAGGTTAAGTCCCACACCTTAAAAGCCAGTTGCAAGCGTAGATAATAACCTGTGTTTCTTACCGACAGGTTATAAATCAAAAGTTCTCACGGTCCCTTGTTCAGGTTTGATCATTTGCTAGGATATCTCACAGAACTCAGGAAACACTAATGTTTGCCTGTGTGTGTGTGTGTGTGTGTGTGTGTGTGTGTGTGTGTGTGTGTGTTTAGCAGTTTATTGTGTAATAAAAATATGACAAAGGATATAATAAACAGATGAAGCCCTGTGCCCCTTGTATAGGGCAAGGTCTGAAGCATTCCTGAACACAGCAGCTTTTGACCCCATCGAGTTGGGGTACACTACCCTCCTGCCATATCATGTGTTCATTAATCCAGAAGTTCTCTGAACCCAATATTTTGGGGATTTTTATGGAGGCTTCATCATATCGGCACAGTTGATCATTAAATCCACTTCTAGTTCCTCTCCCCTTCCCATAAGCTATGAGGTGGGGCTGAAAGTTCCAAGCTTCTAACAATGGCTTGGTTTTTCTACCTAACAGGCCCCATCCAGAAGCTCACCAAGAATCACCTCATTAGAACAAAAGACGCTCTTACCACTCACAAATTCCAAGGGATTTAAGAGCTCTATATGAGGAACCAGGGTCCAAGATTGAATGTTAAAAAGAAGATGCTCCTTGAGCTCTTATTACTTAGGAAATTGCAAGGGTTTTAGGAGCTCTGTACTGGGAACTGGGGACAGACACAAATGCATATATATTTCACATATCACTTTTTTAATATTTTTCATCAATCCATGTATCCAGTCACATGCAAATCACTGACCATGTACCTGGACATATAATAGTTAACAAATGAGTCAAACATATTTTCACTGAAAGAAATTACATTTCAGTGAGGGCAGACAAGTGGTAAAATGCAGAGTATAATAATAGTAATTTGTACTTTGGACAAAAATAATCAGAAAAGGTCAATAGGGTTTGGAGAGAGATAATTTTAAATAGGGTAGTCAGGGAAGGCTTTATAAAGTCTATATGATTTACTTTTTACATAATTCACTGAGCACCTTTTTTAAAAATATATACTTTCTGTAGCTATTGCATGAGTTAACTTTAAACATAGTTTATTGGTTCGGCAGACATATATTTTCAAAAGTTAACCATAAACTAATGACTTGAAAATATAATCCTTGTTTGGGAAGTGGGAGGGTTAGTGATTTTTGTTTTTAATTAATATACTTTATTTCTTAGAGTACATTTAGAGTTATAGGAAAATTAAACAGAAAGTACAAAGAATATATTGTCTCCTTCCCTATCTTCAGTTTTCTGTATGATTAACGTGTTGTATTGGAGTGGTACATTTGTTACAATTGGTGAACCAATACTGATACGTAATTATTAACTATATTCCATGATTCACATTAGGACTCACTCTTCCTGTTGTACATACAGTTCTATCAATAATGTCATGTCCACCATTATAGTGTCACATGGAATAGTTTCACTGCTCTAAAACTTCCCTGTGCCCCTCGTATTCATGCCTTCCCCCTTGTCTCTAACCACTGGCAACTACTAAACTTTTCCATTTTTCTATAGTTGGGTTTTCCCCAAAATGTCATTATAGTTAGAATTATAAAGATTTTCAGACTGACCTATGACCTTAGCAGTAGACATTTAAAGTTACTCCATGTCTTTTTGTGGCTGGTAGCACATTTCTTTTTATCACTGTTATATCCATTGTATAGTTGTAACAGTTTGTTTATCTGTTCACCTAATGGAAGATCACCTTAGTTAATTCAAATTATTGACAATTATGATAAAAAACAAAACAAAAAACTGCTTATAAATGTGTGTACACATTTTGGGATGAAGATAAGTTTTCAACTCATGTGAGCAAATACCTACGAGACTGGATTGCTGAATCACGCTAAAACTGTTTAGCTTTGTAAGAAATGAAGTGTCTTCTGAATTGGCTGAACCATTTTGCATACCAGCAATGAATGAGAGTTCCTGTTTGTCCACATCCTCACCAGCATTTGGTGTTGTCAGTGTCTTTGATTTTAGTAATATTACAACACCTACTCTGATGGTGTGTAGTGATATCTCATTATTGTTTTAATTTGCAACTGTCTAATTACATATAATATTGGACATCTCTTTATATGCTTATTTGCCATCGGTATACTTCTTTGGTTAGTTATCTATTTTGTCTATTCAGATTGTTGTCCACTTTTCAATTGGGTTGTTTTCGTACTGCTCGATTTTTATTATAAATAAATAAATAAATAAATAAATAAATAAATAAATAAATAAGATGCAATTTATCATATATGTGCTTTTCAAATATCTTCTTCAATCTGTGGCTTCTTTTTTTCATTCTCTTAATAGTGTTTTCATAGAGCAGAAGATTTATTTTATTTTTTAATGAATCTAAATTTTCAATTTGTTATTTGATGGGTCATGCTTTTTATTGAAGGGTTTAATTTTTGTGAAAGACGTAGATCAGTTTCTTCTTTTTTTACATAGATACCCAGTTCTAGCTCCATTTGTTAAAATTTCTTCAATTGATGGTCTTTGTTTCTTTTTTTTGTTAAATATCTGTTGACTATATTTGCGTGGATCTATTTCTGGGCTATCTATTCTGTTCCATTGTTCTGTTTTACTATTCTTTCACCAATACCATACTGTCTGAACTAATGTGGCTGTATAGTAAAGCTTGAAGTCAGTCATATTAATCATCTAATATTCCTCCTTCAATATTGTGTTGGCTATTTGTTTTTCTTTTTCCCCTTTCCATAGAAACTTTAAATCAGTCTGTCAATATCACTAAGTAACTTACTGGGATTTTGTTTGAAATTGCACTGAATCTATAGATAGATTAATCTATAGATAAAACTGGGAAGAAATGATATCTTAACAATATTGACTCTTTCTATTCATGAACATGGAATATTCCTCCATTTATTTAGATATTATTGTATTTACAGTTTTATAGATTTCTTCACATACACCTTGTACACTTTGTTTGATTTATCCCTAAATATTTCACTTTTGGAGGACTGCTAATATAAAAGGCAGTGTGTTTTTAATTTCAAACTCCAATCTTTTATTGTGTAAATATAGGAAAGCAATTGACTTTTGTATATTAATCTCATGTTCTGCAGCCTTGATGTATCACTTATTAGTTCCCGGAGGTTTTTGTTGTTGTTGTTGTTGATGATAGTGATTATTTGTGATTTTCTGCATTTACAATAATATCTGTGAACAAAGATAGTTTTACTTCTTTCAAATCTGTATGCCTTTAATTTAATTTTTTATCTTATATTAGCTGGGAATTCATGTGTGACATTGAATAGGAGTGATGAGAAAGGGCATATTTTGCTTTGTTTCTGATCTTAACAGGAAGCTTCTAGTTTCTTGTCACTAAGTACAATGTTAGCTGTAGGTTTTTTGTGGATATTCTTCAATACATTGATGAAGTATCCCTCTATTCCTAATTTTCTGGCCATTTTTATTATGTATGGATGTTAATTTTGTCCAATACTTTTTCTGCATATATGTATATGATTATGTATTTTTTTCTTTAGCCTGTTGATTTTGAACATTATATTAATTGATGTTTGAATGTAGAGCTTTTTGCATTCTTGAAATAAATCCAAGGTATTCATTCTGTATAGTTATTTTTATACACATTTAGATTCATTCTGTTAAGGATTTTTGTACCCATGTTCATGATGTTTATGAGAGACATCAGTCTATTGTATTTCTTTTTTGTGATATCTTTCTCTGGTTTTGGTATTAGGGTAATTCTGGCCTCATAGAATGAGTTATGAATTATTCCCTCTGCTTCTATTTTTCTCAAATAAATTGAAGATAATTAAAATGATTTGTTCCTAAATGTTTGGTAGAATTTACCAGTGACACCATCTGCTGCTTTCTATTTTTGAAGATTCACACACACACACACACACACACACACACACACACACACACAAACACACACAGTAACACACACATTATCTAATTTATTCGTGCTGAATTAGTTTTGGTAGATTGCAACTTTCAAGAAATTGGTTCATTTCATAAAAGTTATCAAATTTGTGGACATAGAGCTGTTCATTATATTCCTTTATTTTCCTATGCATAGCCATGGGATTGGTAGTGATGGCTCTCTTTCATTTCTTATAATAGTGATTTGTGTCTTCTCTCTTTTTCTTGTTTAGTGTGGCTAGGCTTTTAACAAATTTATTGACGCTTTTAAAGAACCTACTTTCAGTTTCTTTGATTTTCTCTGTTGTTTTCCTGCTGTAAATTCCATTGGTATGTGCTCTGATTTTATTACTTCTTTTCTTCTGCTTAGTTTGAATTTAATTTGCTCTTCGTTTTCTAATTTCCTAAAATGGATGCTGAGATTATTGATTTTAGATCTTCTTTCCTAATAGATGCATACAGTGCTATAATTTTCTTGTAAGCACTCCTTGTTTCTACATTCCACAAATGTTGGTATGTTATATTTTTATTTCCACTTAGTTCAAGTTTTTTTTAATTTAATTTCTCCTGAGACTTCTTCTTTAATACACATGTTATATAAATGTATATTATTTAATCAACACATACTAGGGGATTTTCCAGCTTACTTTTGTTATTGATTTCTAGTTTAATTTCATAGTGGATTGAGAGCATGCTTTGAATGATATCTATTCTTTTCAATTGGTTAAGATGAGTTTTACAGCCGAGAATGCGGTCTGTCTTCATGCATGTTAGTGGAAATGTAATCATTTTAGAATACTGAAGCAAAAAGAATGTCTAAGAATTTCTGGAGACCCATCACTGTAACTGTCACAACACTGAGCTCTTTTCCATGCTGGTAAACCCTGTTGAATTAAAATGAATGAATTTAAAATGAATGGGTTTGTGAACCTGATGAATTATTCTAAATTAAATAATCAACATAGTACATAGTGAAATGATTTACTGTATTCATATATTTCTTGTGGCTGCAAAGCATAATCATTTAAAATTTAGGTATAGTGATTAAGAACAAGGACTTTAATCCCACAGAAAATTTGTGGAAACAATGCAAAAGAACTCAAGATCATTCTATCTGATGGGAAAGATACCTAGAGTATATTTATCTGAAGTATAAAGAATCATTGTTTGAGGGCTGCCAATGGTGTTCACTCATTGGCACTTCAGTCTGGCAGTGCAGCTTGCAACAGTTCCAAAAACAAGAGGCTTTAGGCATTTGGAAGTTGCACATTGAGAGATGTGTGAGTTATACATGGGACAAAGATAGCATCTGCCATCTGCCATAGAAACGAATCATCATCATAGTTGTTTGAGCTAAAGTAAGCTCCCCAAGACCTAGTTAACTAACGTGCCAAATGGAGGTTGGAATGATAAGATGGTTTACTAGGTAGATGAGATTGTGATTATGTTGTTTGTTTGTTTTTTTAACTTAAATATATGTAGGCCCCACTGACCTAAATATCCAAGCACTTTCTTTTATAATGTCCACTTTCTATCTAGTTCCATTGTTTTACCTTCTTCTGCATATATTCTCTTCTGCATTTCAAATTCATGCTTAACAATGTAGTTATTACTAGATGATTAAAACAAGAATGACTGAGTGAAGGAGTTTCAACAAAATAAATGCTCTCCTCATTACATTTTGTTTTACTTAAGTTCATTGTATCTCATGTTTGAGAATCATGAAGTGATATTTTTCATTGAAAAAGGAAAAACAGTTTTTTGTTTTTGTTTTATAATTTTAATAGAAAAGGCTTTACCATATGTGTGTGTGCGTGTGTGTGTATGTGTGTGTGTGTGTGTATTTGCAAATAAACTTGGTGAAATTTTTCTTAAATTTAAACTGAAGCAATTTCATTTATTATTCTGAAAACCAATATTGTATATGGTATTTAAACAAATATTTGGTAATACGTTTATCAAATGTGTTACCTCATAAAATATTTTCAATTACTATTTTAGATGAATAAATATTATAATTATGTTCTCGGTATTTTCAATAAGTTTATATATGATACATTTATACAATTATGTATTTATAATGTTACATGAGAAATTATATTTGTATCACAGCTGCTTTCGAGTATAGCACATAAAAATTTATTCAGCAAATATCCAACCAAGCAGTTGATTTTGAAAGATCTTCAAAATGCCTATACAGTTTTCATCAGTATAGTTTAAACATTCAGTTATGGTGTAAGATATAGTTTGTAAGATTCACATACAATGAAACGTATCATCTTCAACCCTTTACTTATCGATTAAAAAATTCAACGTTAGAAATACTTTCAAATAAACATTATGATGAATCTTTTTTATTTATAAATTATTTACAAATATATGTTGAGACACTGCATTAAAAAGAAAAAAATATACATATTTATATGTTTCTACTCTGTTAAAAGGAGAGTTGGTAAATTAGATTGTTTTGCTAAATAATAAAATAAAATGTTCTCCTCATAGTTATCATTATGGTATTCTTTGCAGAAGCTTCTCAAACTCTTAGGCAAAGCAGATTTATGAAGATGAACATTTAAGATAAGTCAGTATTTTTTAACTAAAACTCATCAGCAATTAACACAGGCTGGGCGCACAGTTGGACTAAAAGACATTTACTACCTTGATTCTTCAAATGGCTTATAGTGCCTGACTTAATCCATATATTTCTTTAGTCATAAACATGCTTACTAAAGTACAGACAGCTAAAGGAATCACAGAAAGTATTGTAGAAAATAGAAAGCCGTTTCTTAGATAAGGAGGGGTCCTTAATTTAAATATGCTGTATAGTTGTAGTAAAAAGTCTATCTTTGTGTGTCTCTGTGAAAATACAACCATAAAAATAAATGTTCCCTTTTGCTTAAGAAGTATTTATATAAAATACCCTTTCAAGGGGGAAAAAGAATAGCTTTGTAGCTTCACTAATATTCTCCGAAAACATAATAAAATGTAACAGAAAGAATTAAGACTTCTAATCACAGCTGTAAAATGAAAACTGCTTTAATAATGCAGGCAGAATTATTACCAGTGAATTTTTTCAGGTAATTTTATCAACCTTCCCACCCACATTTGACAGAAAGACTGCCTTTTAAAACCTGACAAAACTATTTTGAATAGTCTGACAGCATTTGGGTTATTTTAACAAAGAAAGATTAAATAATGTATTACTGGAGCTCCTATTGAGGATAATTACTATTTTCATTAAAAATAAAAAATAAAAAAAAAAGTAACAAAGAAAGTGAAATCCCAAGTTATTTTCTGTCATGTTCTCCCCGGGGAAATAAAACTTCACTTCAGCTGGGGTTTGCTCATACATACATGTATGCCATTGCATTGTGTCTGTCAACTCTGTTAAAAAAAAAAAAAAAGAAAAGAAAAAGAAGTATTTTCTAGTGATAGTTTAAAGCAAATATTTACTAGAGTCCTTCCATTCTTGAATTGGAGATAATTTCACTATCAACCTACAAATGAAAAGAATAAGAAATGAAAAGTTATTTTTCTCATCAATTCCTTTCCCTAATCAGAACACTAGTGACTACTGTTTCTTGTGTTTTTTCCTAACAGGGGACTTTGCAAAATTGGGTGTTAATCATCTAAAATATTCAAATATTCTCCTTGAAATACATTAAAGTTAGACAAAATAATATATATATATATTACATATATATATAATAACTCATATATATATAATAACTCATCGCTATTACTGGCAATACACTACTCTTTTCTTCCCTAATTTTTGAAATAGTTACATTTGGAATATCATTTTTTTCAAGAATTATAACATTAGTGCCAATTGATACGCTGTTTCAAATTGAGCATTGCACAAGGGCACTCATTGGGCAACACTTAGGAACTTGTGGTCTTCATCAAATCAAGAGAATAAAAATGGGGATATTTGCACCCAATGGAAGAGAAATCTTTTTAAAGTTACACAGGTTTCTACAGGGGCAAATCATATCCCTGTACAATATCTATAGGTTTATTTTTCAAAGAGGATACAAGTTGTCTATCAAATCTTTTATTTTATACATTATATTAAATTTAAGAAATGTTATGATTTGCAATGTTTATGCCTTCGTCTTAACTTTCAATTTTCAGCTCCTTTACTTGTAGTAAAGTTTGAAAGTAAGGTAAAGATTCAGCTAGTACTCTACCAGTTAAAAGACTGAAATACTTTGTATGCATTGGGAAAGAGCCACTGCTTCCCATGTGCCTGCTGATTTATACATCTCACCTCTCTGCAAGACTTCATGGACTTTTCCGTGACTTGTGATAAAGAGTTAATTCATGGCTCAGTAGAGAACCTGTGGGATCCCACTCTAGAGTTCAGGCTGATGTCCATTCTGATTATATTATTCTGAATGACATCCTGGTTAAGAGTTTGGAAAAAATACAGAAAAATTTGAAAAAAAAAAAAAAAAGAGAGAGAGAGAGAGAGTTTCTTTAGAAATTTGCTGGCTTTTATTTATTGTATTCCATCCACACTGGCATTCTGCTTTGATCATGGTAAACTCTTAGGCATCAAAGTCGATGTGCTTACGTTTCCTTCTTAGAATTGAACCAACTCTCTCCTCAGCTATCATCTAACTCTTTCTAAATGTAGATATCTGTATAGAGTCTATGGGTTTTGATGTTTGGCTTCACACCATGTTTAAACCTCTTCTTTTCCTGTTTCTCTTCTGTTTCACATCTGAACAAGCTGATAAAAAAACACAGGTGCCCTGTCCTTAGTACCAGTAGGAGTTTCAAAGCACTGCCAGATCCTTTCTGTACGGAGGAATCTTTACTACCCACATGCCACAGTAAAAACTCCAAATAAGTCTCCTTTCCTTGCTCTCTCCACCCATTTTTGAATCAAGTTGGGGGTGCTGCTCTATCAGAGAGCCTCATCATGTAAATCATAATAGTTTTTATATACCCTTTTGGTGTGTGTGCATGCGGCCACATCAGTTCTGACATCTGAATCAAATTTTGAGTGGTGTTCCATTTTCCTAAAGAGGGGATACATACCTCTCCCTTTTCTAGACTCAGCTGAAACATATCTTCTGTTTTAAAAAATATTTTATAAACAATCTATGGGGTATCTCCCACTCCCATTTTGGGTAACCCTGAAACATTTGTTAAGGTTTATATTGTTTGTTTTCTTCAAGTCTTATACAAATTTGTAATTTCTGTGGTTTTCTGTTTATGCCCTGTGCTCATGGCCTCTCAAAAAATTTGAAGGAAGATATGGACTATATTTGTCATATTTACCATTGTATCTCTGTAGTTAAAAACAAGTTCCATCATCTACTATTGAATAGATATTTGTTTACTGAATAGCATATTGTAAGTGAAATTGCACCTCAATGCAATTTATAGAAATGGATCATTTCTATATTTTGTAACCAAAAGAAAATTGGTTATATAATTATTGTAACCAAAAGAAAATTGATTTAAATTTTCCCTGAAACCACAGAATTTATGTAAGGCTATGGTTTTGGACATTCACCAACCTATGGGAAGATATCTAATGGAATGACATTCACTAAATGAAACCACACTACATGGAGTGGTTCTTGCTCTATGCAGTGAGTCTCAATCTCTCTCTCTTCCTCCCCAAACCCACTTTCTCTGTGTCTTTCTCTATGTCTCTCTTCTTATCTCTAATCAGGAGTTCAGTATCTCACTGCCTTCCATTCAACTTCATAAATGTCCTTCACATGGAAGCCTCCTCTGTACCTTCCTTAATTAAGACCTACATTACTTCTCTTCTGCCTTGCTGAAGTGTTACTTAAATGAATTTCCTTACTATAGTAGCTGCTTTCTGATGCACCATTCAGTTTTGCTGAACTTCCTATTGTAAATCCTCTCATATCTCTGTCTAAATTCCATTATTGCTTCTTTATATTTATACTTCATTCTACTTCACTTGTATCATTTTTAGTTATATCTGACTAGTAGATGTGACCAGCTAAGTAGAATTTTTGGTACTTCTAATGATAAAACACTTTTTTTTTTCCTCAATAATGTCAAATTATCATTGAAAATTTATTTTAGTGTCGTTTCTTCTTAAAACGATCTCATTATTTCCCCGACCGATTTAGGTTGCTTCCCACTTTATCCCCAATAATTAACTACATCAAACCCTGAATCATATCTATTGAGAATGTTATTTTACTATTATGTCTTATTCTTCACTATTAGAGAGCACAGTGTTTTAATTTATACCTTTTATCAATAATAAATATATAATATGTAGCAATAATAAGGTATTGTTAAAAATATGAACAATGATTACATAATATATAACAACGTCTAGTCAATTCATATAGTTGATAAATAAATTTGGAATGTGTAAATAACTGTCACTATACCAATGCTGATGGATCACAGAGTCAAAATAATTAGCAAGAAATGAGATGACACATAGGAAAATGAATAAACAATGTAATAAGACAGTAGTAGATTAGACAAGTAATATGCAATGTCCAGAAAGTTAAACTACAGTGCTATTAGGTCAAATGATCTCCAAAAAGATTCAGATAATTTGATGATAAATGAAGGTGCAACATCTGCTTAATATAGTCTGTTGTCTCTTACATCTTATTTATTCCAGTTCTATTGCTTTCTGCTGGTGAGATATCTAGTTGAATCAAGCAAGTGCATTTTATTGCTTAATAGTATTCATTATCAGAACAGGCAGATACAAGAATTTGGAAGTTGTTATTCATAATATCAGATATTACAGTGTTTCCTAAAGGCCAAATTGTTTCTTCCTAAACTTAACCTTGATTCTGGGATTTCCCAAGCAATTTTTACTTCATAAGAACTTGAAACATTAAAACATGTGATCTAAGAGCTTATATGATAAAAAGGAAATATTTTCTTTGGACAAAGTGAAGATAAGTTGTTGAAAAAAGAGAAAGAGTTATGAAAATGTGCACAAAATGTAGAAAATAAAAACAAAAAAATGCTTGCACCAAAAGCAGAACTGTGGTTATAACAATGGTAAAATGAAAAAGTGTGACAGTAAATGAAGTCTTAAGTATATAAAGTATAAGAATCTCTAAAGTATGTTTCCCTGCATATTTGATCACCGACGCAGGAAACACTGTAAGTCATCTTGAGCCCACCCCTTACTGCAATCACTCTCATGTCTACCTGTTTCTGGAAGACTTGATAATCTGAGAGAACTTTGCTTTTGGTTCACTCACTTCTACCTAGGAATTTCTGGGGCCTTGGGATAGGATGTACAATAGCAATAAACTAACCGTCTATCTAGAGGTAGAAAGAGGGCTTTCAAAACACTTCAAGTTCAGTATGGCTGAGTTGTGAGAAATAGAGGGATGTGATATAACGCATTTAACTGATGTTAAAATATTTAAAACGTCTTATAAGGGTCTTATAAGGGTATTAGAAGGTCACTGGACAGTTTACGAAAGTATGGTATGCTGAATGTTGCATTTATGAAAATCACTGTAGTTGGGAGACAATTCTACCAAAAACAAAGTGGTCATTAGAAAGCTGTTAGCATAGCCCAGGTGAGTGAAGGCACTGGAGAATTGTTCTGGCAGTAGGGATGAAATTATTTAGACTAGTTTGGAAAAGCAGGGGATAGTGACTAAACAAAGATGAGGCAGCAGAATAAAGCAAAATTACTACCTAAAATAATGGCTTAAATGGATCTTTGTACTTTTTAAGCATTACTGAAACATTCTCTAATAATTTGGGCAAGAAAGTGATAAAAACAAATGGGTTTCTAGCAATCAAGTGGGATAAGAGATTTTTGGATGCCTGTTATCCAAGTGTCTTTTAAAGGCTTGAAATTGGGAGCCAGTTAACATACATTCCCCCAAACATTGACACGCAAAATTTTGATTAAAAAGTAAAAAAAAAAATAAAACATAAAACACATTTTTTTCATATTCATTCTTATAGTTTTTTTTCTTCATCTTTATACTTTGCAACATAGCTAAGTATACCTTTTTATATTATTAAGTGTACATCTTTTGTCTCACAATTAATGACTGAATAGTGTTCCACTGGACAATTAGATTCTCACTCTAAACGTCTAATTATTTCCTAATGACAAATTCCTAAAAATAACATTTTTTAAGTAAAAATATACACCTGCATTAAAGCTTTCAATATTCACATTAAATTCACATTGGCATTATATCAGAAAAAAATCAACATTTTGGCTAATATAGTTTTGTTTTTTGGAAAGGAAAGGGGAATATTAGATATCTACTTCTTACTTATTAGATGCATGCTTTGGAATTTTTAAGAAAAAACTTGCAGAGTTTTGTGTTTCTCATCTGGTTGTTGTGAAGATTAAATGAGACAGGCATGAATTGTGCAAAGCACACAGCATAACGTTCCCAGTTTACTTTCTGTAGACATTCATGTTACTGTGGAACGTATAATTGCTTCTTCCTTGACAAAAATCTATTTCACTTTCAAACTCTGGCTCTAAAATCAGCAACCGTTAACTGATAAGATTAAGTCAAACAGCAGACTAAAGAAAAATCTTCACCTTTAAAAAAAGTATTCAAAAGTCCGTTTTTCCCCGTTGTTTCCATGATATTTGAACTTAATATATTAACAATTGATGATAACTATAGCAGAGCAATAGAAGATTGCTACTATAATTGGTGTCAGATATGCTACAGGAGTTTGTATACCCACTTCCTTCTTTCACATGAAACTGTTAAGATGATATAACAATGTGAATATTAAATTATACTCTCCACACTTTATTTTAAACCTAAATTGTATCGGATTGCTCTTCTACTCTAATCCTTCCAGTAGTGTCCTATTATTTTTAGAATGCAATCTATAATCTTTCTCGTGGCCTTCAAGTCTATAAATAATAAGGCCCCTGTTTATGTCTTGGACCTCAACACCTACTATTTTCCTTTAAATTTCAGCCACATTATGAAATGTGCAAAGATAGCTTCAGGTTAAGGTATCGACAGCAGTTACTTCGCTTGCAAAGTTCTCCAGATTTTCATATGGCCAGCTTCTCCAATTGTCACCTTCTCAAAAGTGGCCTTCCTGGACTTCCCAATCTAAAAGAGTTCCCATTCCATCATCTTTCACTCTCCTAAGACCCAAATTCATTTTATTCACATTGGAAATTTCATCTCAAAGTGTCTTTGTTCTAGTTCCTAAATATTTGCTGTGAGTATTTGCATTCTGTCTCTTTGGTCAAGTAGGTGATAAACATCACCGAGTAGAACAATGTCTTACCTAATTCACAGTTCAATACCTAACACAATTGGTTGGTATAGCCGGAATCCAATAAATCATAGTTGAATGAAAGATTAGTGTTTGAATTCAAACTCCTGGACACTATTAAATCTCAAAGGAAAAATTACTCTTGAATTTGCCACTTGAGAGTCCATGGGTCAGTATCCTTGTTATTTAAAATTAATAATTTTCCTTGTGTGTATTCAAAAGCAAGAAGCATAATTTTTGAAATGCGGCATTTGCCTGTTTCATTTTGTTGTTTATTGAAAATAATACATGTTTTTCAAATGTTAGTGTTTATATTTTAGAATGTACTCTATTAATTGGTATAATGTGAGGTTTTGCTGTTCATACTACCTGGATGTTGGATAATCTCCTTTCCATTCTTAGTGAACAGAACAATTGTATAAGGGAAATCTTGCATTGTTTCCATTTAAATATATTTTTTAATGCAATGGCAGTGCAATTTTCATGTCTAATAATGTCTTCTCAGTAAGGGCGTCAAATAGTATGGTTTCAAAAAATCCTAAAATCAATCATTAAGCTCTTTCTCTTTAAATAACCTGTTGATGGCATGTTAAATATGCACTCAGTGCATGTAATACATATTTTAAAAAACCTCCAGTTGTTATTAATCTAGGATGAGAAACTCAGAGAAATAACGTGAACTTATGCTTTTAAATGTAGTGAAACCATGAGACATACTTCCGATACTACAGTGCCCTTTTTAAAGCTGTCATGTGATATAATAGAGAAAAGCTATAATATCTTTTTCTTATATCCTGTATCTCATAATAGTTCATCAATCTAGGTCCAATTGCTGCACCTGTGTGAGCCTATTTTTCTACTTTACAAAAATACGAAAACATTAACTAAATCAATGATTGTAAGAATTTAATAAAATACTATTTTCACTGTGGTCTGTACATTAAATAGAATTATAAACATGTAAGTTATTATATATATATATATATATATATATATATATATATATATATATATATAACATATCTGAATGAGTGGCTGATTTCAAAAACATATGCAAAATTCAATAAAACGCTAGGAACATTATTGCCTTTATTCAGAGCCATTTTGAAAATTTCAAAGCAAAGAGGAGCTACAAAGTAGTTTTCAGATTTTGACATACGAGGGATTTGATCCAGCCCTCCAAAGCAGATGTTGAAAACATTGAAAATGTAACAAAAATATAACAAGATTCTTCCCAATTATGTAATCAGAGACTCAGAAGCTCATTTGCTTTCCTAATGCTGTCTTCAAAACCATAGCACTTAGTTTCCTAATAAAATTTGCGGATGTGTACAAGTATCCTCATCAAAATCCTTTCATGTATGACACATGACCATCAATTTACTGATGTTATAATGATGATTGAAATATATAGAGTACCATTTTGACTGCAGGATATCTATTGAAAAATTATCTTAAATAGCATGGAATTTATTTCTCTGTCAGGTAATATTCCATGCAGTAGTAGCTAAAATCTAGAATCACATCGTTGTGGTGTTAAGGATGCAGGGTCCTTCTTTTGCTTATCTTCGATATCCATAAGTTCTCTTTTTTAAAAAAAAAAACTTTTACAATGACTCATATCCACATGTGTATTTCTGCCAGCAGGAAAAGATAAGGAGAAATAAAAGGCAATGCCTTTTTTTTTTTTTAAGAGTCAGAGAATATAGTTGCCCACACCATCTGCAGCTTCACTCCACTGGCCAGATCATAGCCATATAATCTAGCTACAAGATAGTCTTTACATGAATCCAGCCCCAGCTAACATTTTTATTGCCATAAAAAATGGGCAGAGAAATGTCACAAAATAACTCACCATCTCTGCCAAAGGGAGGAACACAATCCAAAATCTAGGGTTGCTCTGAGTCTATTACTGTATGTTAGTGTTGACAGTTGTACTATAGTCTCAATAA
Organism: Rhinolophus hipposideros; assembly: GCF_964194185.1. Taxonomy (NCBI): domain Eukaryota; kingdom Metazoa; phylum Chordata; class Mammalia; order Chiroptera; family Rhinolophidae; genus Rhinolophus; species Rhinolophus hipposideros. The sequence goes on from NC_138048.1 coordinate 91,078,803, forward strand.
ATATGGAATCTGTGTGTGCATGCATGTGTGTGTGTGTGTGTGTGTTTAAATCCAAAATTATTTCATGCTTACAGGTTGGAGCAATTATAAACTCCACAGTAAATTTCCATTACTTAAGATGTTTTAATCCAAATAAGTATATGTGTGGATATGTATGGCCTGCAATATGTGTTAACATAAAAACCTATATGCATCTTTCATATAGATGCTTCTATAGGATACATAAAGGACTAAAATTAAACAGAGATAGCATGTGGATGGCTAGTATTGTAAAAATTAATACAAATTTCAGTATTTTAGATCACTAAATACTGAATCACGTTAAGTGATTAATTCAAACAGGTTCTTCTTATATCCACTTTCAGTCATTCCACAATTCTAATGGACAATACATGTTTTTAAAGTTTGCTTTATGTACTTCTTGAAAATCCAATGCCTCTTTTCAAAAAGATGCATTGATCCTGTAAGCAAATGTGTTGCTTTAGTATGTTAGAAAAAGCATAAGGGAGTAAAAGAACCTCCGTAGGGGGACCAAAATCTGGCAGGTAATGTTTGGGTTAATGCATACTTTTGTTAGATTGTCCAGTATCCCATAGGTGTGGGTCCAATAGCAATCAGAAATGAAACACATCAAGAAGAAGGAGAAGAAATCCTATTAGGAGAGTGATCACTGATAATCTCTAATTGCATTCTTACAGATCCTAATATTTACAAATGAAACTGTACGAATAGACATTACTAAGAATTAAAGTACTGAAAATAGTGTATCAGGAGGTAACTAGAATGAATACAGATGTTTCATTGCATTTCATTCTTCTTAATTTTGCTTCTGACTGATTCCCATTAAACACTAAATGTTTAGATAGTTAAAGAATGCTATCCTTTAAAGGGTTCTTCATGAGATTGTTGATAATTTCAAATGGAGAAAATAGTAGAGAATGCAATACATATACTCATTGAATGGATTTTCTTGTATGTTCATTGAGTATGAGAAGGCAGGAGCATATACGAAAGAAATAGAACAGATGTTGGCAGACTTCCGACTTATATTACTCTCCATCTTGGCTCTTATGTAAATCAGGAAACTTGGTTGCAAAGCAACAACAACAAAAACACCTCTCAAGCCATCTTAAGTAGAGGCAATTTTTTGAGGAAACTAATGAATCTTGGGAATCTTAGTGCACAAATTTTAGCTGGACTACTTAGCAAATGAAAGAATGTCAGACGGACATTCTCTTTATCTCTTTATTTACTGGGAACTCTTTATCTCTGGGGACACATGGCATTTTTCCCATTTGCTCTCTTCATTCTCATCTCTACATTCCACTTTAATCTACAAAATTCTTAATTTCTGTAATGGATAGTGTGGTTTGCATGTAGCTGAGGGAAGGGGTCTCATTGCCTACCACCTCACTATGTTTCTTAATTCCAAATCCCCATGTGGTTTAGTTAGATACTATGAGATACAGTTAGATACTGTCAGAATAGTCTTCAATTCTTTTTGCAGTTTCTGTCCTTTACTATAGAGATTAAAAAGTCAAGAACATAATGTCTCACTCCCTTTTATGTAAGGATCACCATGTAACATATTTCTGCCTGATGAAATGAGAAGTGAAAAATAACAAGGATTTATTAAGAACTTTGCTTTTAGAAGAAGGCATTATAACTTGCTGTTTATCCCTCTTCTTGCTTGGATTGCAAACATAATACTAGAGGGAAAACAGTTACAGACATTTCTAAGAGATATTTCCTCTGTGTTTGAATCAAGAGTTTATCAGTCACTATTTATGACCAGAGAATTGGGCTAACATATGACGTAGGACTTCTGAATACAAGCTCTGGGCAAAAGAGAAATGGATGTGGGTAGAAAAGAAATGATGGCTTATGCTTCATGAAGCTCAAACACCATGATCCACTTTCTTTGATCCCTGCAGGAATCATTGATTGTTTAGCCATTTGCAAATAACAATAATAATATTTTACCAACCATGTGAGATTGTAAATATTGCAGTACTGGAAACCAGTTGTTTTTAAAGAGAAAGTTTGAGAAAATACTAACAAAAAAGAGATTACTGGTAAGGAAATTAAATATTTTGATTTTTTTGTGTTTTAGTGTAAGCCTTGACTATTACAAAGCATTAATCCTGCAGGTACAAAAAAAGAACAGCCACATTTTAATACATTTAAAATTTTTTAGATAAATGTAAGTTATTTGACTTGAGGAAAACATAATCTATTAATATATTTAACATTTACTAAGAACGGACAATAACCAATTCACTATGATTACTGACTGGGTCTCTGCCCTAAAGGAATTCAGTTTATTAACAGAAACAAAATTACTTCACTAATAACAATGTATGTTAGAAATATTACACTAATATTATGATTAATCACTATAAAGTAATTCATTTTATCTGTGTATCAAAAAAACTGTCCATAGAAATGAATCATTTGAATTCACTTTTTAGCGTGTTAAGAATTGTTGGATGGAAAAACATTGGGGTGGGGGATGGGGCTAGCAAAGGCATTATAGACAAAGCAATAACATAAGGTCACTCTTTGTGGTAAAGAACTAATATTTAGTTTATTTCCCTTTATGTTAGACTGGAAGTTCGGGAGTGGCAGAAGACCAGATCAGAAAATTAAGCTGGTGCTAGACTGCTAAAGTACTTGAATATTTTTCTGATGAAAGGTAAATAATACCTTTAGTCTTGGTAGTGGGGAGCATTTAAGACTTTAAAAATTTCAAGAGACATAAATTGATCAAAGCTTTTAGGAGAGGATTGTGTTATTTACTTGCTTTCAGTTCCATTGACTGCCTGGCCCTTGCACTCCTTAGCATAACAATGGGGGCTGCACACTTTTCCCAGGCTTCCTTGCCTGTTGACTTCTGGCCACATTCAGTCACAAGGAGACACTCAGAGGAAATTTTGGGATGGGAGGAAATTGAAAGAGTAGGTGTTATTTTACACATTTCTTCCTCAGGCAGCATCTCTGGCAAAAGCTGCATCTCTTCTCTATCTCCTGCTCCCACCATATCCACTGTCTTTCCATGGTCCTACTCCTGACAGGCGCATCTGCTATGGTCCCACCTTTCACTCACTATGTGCACCAGCTCTTTGATGGGGTACCACCATCTCCTCCCTGTTTCTTCAGTCCTAAGAATAGTAGAAGCCTCCTGTAGATGTTAAAATAATTTCTTCATTCTCCCCTAGTTGCCCTTTTTCACTTACGGAATTCTGGAATTAAAGCTCTGTGTTAAATTCCCTCTGTTGAATTACCTGATGTGAGTTTGTTTACCTGAGTGCACCCTAATAAATTAAAAATTCATATAGCTCTGTAAAGAAATAGATTTAAAGTTATTTGCCATCTCTTTTAAATGCTTTTGAGTGAGGAGCATAACATGCAACTTTGCACTTGAAATTGCAATCATGGGAATGACCCCAAAATCAAATTAGGGCCTTTGACCATAGCATGTTTAATACACACACACGTATATTAAACCGTGCTTCCCCGAGAATAACACCTAACCAGAACATATAATTTTTCAGGACGACATCCCCTGAATATAAGACCTAATGTGTCTTTTGGAGCAAAACAATATAAGATGTGGTCTTATTTTAGGGGAAACACAATATATATTTCTCTTTTGTAAGTCTCTCTGTTAAAGCCTTTGCACAGCCGAACTTATTATTTTAATATCACCTGGTGCTACTTGGGAAATGTCAATACAAGTAATTAAAATAAGATTATCTTATTTTCCTGTTTTCTTCTTTTATGTATTTTTTTTCACATCAATCCACTTTTTTACAGGAATCCAAAGAAAGCTTGAGAAAGTTGTTTATAGTTTAAAAACCTTAAAGTCATTGAAAATTTAATGGCTCAATGGTTAAAACAGACAAGTACTTCAAGCTCACCTGGCTTTGTTTTCAAGACAAAAATATTTGTTCCAGTTGCAGTGCAGGTGTAATGTAAACATACCAGTAGTGACAACATGGTTTATGCTTATCTTTTCAGTCATTGTTGTCACCACTATATTTATAAAGTGAATTTTGGAACTTTCCTACAGAGAAGGCAGGTGACGTTGATAAACAACAGGAACAAAGTAATTTGTACAGAATTAGATAACAAAATCAATTTAAAAATAGAATTTCTACTAATTGTTTTATTCCTATTAACTTTTATCAAAGTAATTAAGGGCAAGCTCACTCTTAAATTATTTCAGGTATAGAGAGCATTTCTACTAATATTTATCTTTAAAAAAACATATTTGACTTTTCTGAAATTCACTATTTTTTGCTTAAAAATACCTGTAACTTTCAGAGAAAAAAATACTATGTTTCCCCCAATCTTCCATCAGATTGTGGAAATTAAGAGGTTTAAATGTGAGATAAACATAAAGTTTGCATGGAAATATGGGGCATAGATAAATTTATCCTGATTAAACTTTATGTAATTTTTAACATGAGATATAAATTTAAAAGTATCCAGGAATTATTTTGGTTTCTTAAAATGATATTAATTCCAAAACACAGAAGAGAGTATTGTAAATTTAACTAGGTGTCCTTAAGATTTCTGAGCTGTCAATTAAGTTTGAAGGCTCCCTTTTAAACAAAGCTTAACTGTTCCATACTTTTCCAAATAATTTCTTAATTCATAACCACCAAAATGACTGTGGTACTTGGTTGGAAAGTGTCTCAAGATTATGACTTCTTTCAAAATTAAAATTTGTCTGTAGTAATGGCAGTGTTGACCAATCCTCAGAGTATTTCCATTTTAATTTTACTTTTCAATACCAATAATGAAATAATAACGATTCATTTCACACATATAATGATCAGATGCCAAGTTTCATGGCTTAGCAAAACCTGTGGACAGAGAAAGAGGTAAAGTTTTATTTAAAAAAAAAACATTTAAAATAAAATATGATTAACATACAATATTATTTTAGTTTCAGGTGTACACCATAGTTATTCCACATTTGTATACCTGAAAAGTGATCACCATACATTTCTGACAATTAAATTTGCTAACTTGTTGCAACGATGTTGCTCACCTTTTTTGATATCACAAGGATTATTCATTATAAATTTATAACAAACTGGACAAACAGTTAATCAAGTTTACTATTTGGAGGTGCTGAAAAGGCTGCGTGAAAAACTTAGACAACCTGAACTTTTCGTCTATTCATGGCTCTTTTATCACGACAATGCCCCAGCTCACACAGCACTGTCTGTGAGGGAGTTTTTAGCCAGTAAACAAATAACTGTATAAGAATTTACCTGATCTGGCCCCCAGTGACTTCTTTCTTTACCTGAAGATAAAGGAAATATTGAAATGAAGACATTTTGATGACATTCAGGATATCAAGGGTAATACGATGACAGCTCTGATGGCCATTCCAGAAAAAGAGTTCCAAAATTGCTTTGCCAGGTGGACTAGGTGCTGTCCTCGGTGCATAGCTTCCCAAGGGGAGGACTTCAAAGGTGACCATAGTGATACTCAGCAATGAGGTACGTGGCACTTTTTCTAGGATGATTTCGTGAATGTAATTGTCAGATCTTCATACATTAGACAAGGTGTGTAAAACAGATACCAGTAATTTTCACAGATAATTGATCAACATCTAGAGAAAAAACAGAAATTAAAACAAAAGCAATTACAATGGAAGAGGGTATCCCTCTCCAGTAGTCTTCCTGTCGAAGCAGATATATTGTCAAATATTTTAAGCTAGTAAGTAAGCATGCAAGTAACTCCATTTATTGCTTCTGCATTAACAAAACGTGGTTTTAGTTGAGTTTTCCATATATCTCACTATTGGTGAGAACAGTGAACTGATTGAGGGCCCTGAATAAACTCCAGTCCTAATGTTGTTGAAATTCTCATTATAGAAAATTTTATGACTTATTAAATATAGTTGGTTTAGGTGTATTTATTTATTATTTATTTAATTTATTTTTTGCTTTGCTGTGTGTGTGTGTGTGTGTGTGTGTGTTTGTGAGTGTAGGACAGCACTCCAGAGAGGCACATCTCAAAATAGTGACAATACTGGGGTTCTGAATGCACAAAAGAGAATGTTACACCCTATTGATTTCCCCTGCTCTTTTTTCCTTTACTAGCTGTCACCTTGTTTCCTCCGGAAATAAAAGCCCTTGCTCTTTGCTATTCTGTAAAATGTTAGATTAGGAAAATGACAGCACTCTTGTTTTTATAGAAATGGGAAAAGACTAGTTTAATGCCAGGATTTTAAGAGGTCTGATGTTATGGTTTCTTTTGTATGTGGATAAGGCAAGATTATCTGCTGAGAGAGGGCATGGATTCAAAGATTTATGGAGAGCAGAGCCATTTTGAAGAATCTGTGAAAATGTAAAGAATATTGCCAGGAAGAAGAGCAAACCAATAAAAAAAAAATAAAACGGTAGAGAACTTAGCAGCAGGTTTTAGGAAATATTCAATTTCATAAACATAAGTGAGCACTGTTATTATTATTTTTTTTTTTCTGTAACATACTGCTCACTTGAGAAAAGTTCAGAGATACTATTGATATATGGACAATCAGAGTGAGGTTGGCTTACCTACTAGCAATCTCAGGGCAATGAAGTGTGGAGCTGAAAACACGAGCAGAATGATAGCTGAAGAAAACTGCTAGAGGGCAAGGTATATAGTACTTTCAACTTTGTGTTACCATCAACTCATACACTATGTGATATATCTTAAGTACCTAATTAATAAATATTTAATCTATCAAAACACTTTGATTTCATAGTTTTATGTTTAGAATTTTATACTATAGAAATTCTTAAACAAATACTTAATTCCGGAGATACAAATAAAGGCATTGTTTGTAATAGATGCCAAAATGTTATTAAATGTACATTATGTAGAATATTATGAAGCCTGTAGAATGAACATGAATCTACAGGTTATTAAAAATTATGTATTCTGATCCGACATTAAAAATCATGATATTTTTATGACATGCATAGCAAAGGCAGGAAGATGATATAACCAGTTGTTAATAGTAACTTTTTCAGGATGAATTATAAGGAATTTCCACTTTTTATTTTACATATTTATCCATTGTTTACATTTGTTTATGAAAACATATATATTGCTTTTTTTTAAAAAAACCAAAAAGAAATTTAAAGGAATCTGGGACTCTGGATAATTTAGTCCATCAACCAACTTTTTTTAGCCATTTGATATGTATCAATAGATACACGTAAAGGTGGCCAGAGTAAAAGTCATTATTTCTCAGTGTCCATTATAATTTTTAGAACTTTTCAGAAAGAATTTCATATCAATGTATGCTTTAGACCATGTGGACATAGATTTTTGTACAATGATTTGTACCTGAGAGTCCCCCTAATGCTTAAAGATGAGGTTTTGAAATGGTAAGATGCTCAGCCCATTTGAACTGGATGGTGACTGGCTGGTTCAACCAGATCTCTGCTTTTGGCAATCTGAACATAGAACATTTGGAAAGCTAGTAGAAAGTAGCATGATTAAAATTGGAAAGACAAAGAAAAATGAGTAAGCAGGAGCCAAGAAATGGTATTACACGGTCTGACAATTACGTTTGCGAACTCATCCTAGAAAAAGTGCTACATACCTCATTGCTGAATATCACTATGGGAATAGCACTTGGGAAGCTATGCAGTGACATCGGTGCCTAGTCCACCCTTGAAAGCAATTTTGGGACTCTTTTTTTCTGGAATGCCCATCAGGGCTGTCGTCGTATTACCCGTGAGGCCCTGAATGTCATCAAAACGTCTTCCTTTCAATATTTCCTTTATCTTCTGATAAAGAAAAGAGTCATTGGGGGCCAGATCAGGTGAGTAGAAAGGTGTTCCAATACAGTTATTTGTTTACTGACTAAAAATTCCCTCACAGACAGTGCCGTGTGAGCTGGTGCATTGTCGTAATGCAAGAGCCATGAATTGTTGGTGAAAAGTTCAGGTCGTTTTTGTCTTTTTCACACAGCCTTTTCAGCACTTCCAGATAGTAAACTTGGTTAGCTGTTTGTCCAGTTTGGTACAAACTCTTAATGAATAATTCCTCTGGTATCAAAAAACGTTGGCAACATCATTGCCCAAGTTCGCAAACTTAATTGTCACCTCCTAGTCGTGAGCAAAGGGGTGTCACGAAGGAGAGAGAACAGTAACTTGGTCTCATGGTAAGTTAAAAGGAAGGAGTGAATAACAGGACAGATAGCCAGGCAATGTAGCCACAAATATAATTATTGGAAGAATTGCTTAGGACCACTGTTGCTGCAGAATGCTAGAGCTGTATAGCATCCTGGTGCTAATTATTCTATTGCAATTTTCTGTGACTCTGGTAATTGATATTACTTCCTATCCTTCTTACTTCATTATATACATACTATGAATCTCCATTAATGAAAATAACGTGAGTGTGTCCCTCTTCACAGACATAAAAAGAATGTCCGGCATAGTTGCAAACCTGACTGCTGAACAGCTTGACCCTCTTTGAAAACTAGAGGCTCTTTTGCTTCCCTTCCAATTTTACTATTTCATCCTTCTCTTCCTATTACCTACTTCACATTTCTTTAATATTTGTCATGTATTTTAAGTTTCATTTTCTTGAAGATTTTAACCTTCAGTGACATTCTTATCAGTTAAGCTTGGTACACACTTTAATGAAAACATCCTAAACCAAATTCAATTTTTATACATCATATATAGTTTCTTTGAGACCACATTTACAAATTTGTGTTTCTTCTTTAAGAATATTTGGCCTTAAAACAAAAAGAAAGAATATTTAGCCTTTTCTGACAAACACATTTAATCATTAAAATCTTATGCTACAGTTCATTTTCATAAGCTTTGCTGATAGTTCAAATTTACATATTGGTTACATTAGTGCTAAAGCAAAGAAGCAGAGGAAATAGATACATAAGTTTAAATAATATAAATTAAGAAAAGTTTTTTTGTTGCTCTTTGTTTTTATGATGATACAGTGTAAATTTCTCTGGACTCCTAGTCATATAAATAACCTCTCAAATTATATATGATGTCTTGGCCTATTTCATGTAAAGGATTGAACACCAGATAAAGATTGTATTTCATTCTCGGGAATGCAGTAGGGATTTACCAAAAGTTTTCAATATAACAAAAACAAAGTGATTCTTAACTTTTCATTAATATAGACAGTGAATCAAATAGATATGTCTCTCACTTCAAAACATATAGAGCTTAATTTCTGAGAATGTGCAACATAAAATCAGTGGCTGTGTTTAAAATTTTTATACCCTAAACATCACATAGGCGGTCTACCTCAATGATACACAGGCAGCTGGTGGTAGAATAAGATTTCTTACTATTTTTCAATATCAGGCTATTAGTCTTGATGTTGTGAAATGGGTTTTATTTTTTTAATTTTCTTGTAGTAGATCTGTGCAAATAGGACTTGGGATAAGGACAATCATACTCTTAATCTTCTCACCATGTCACTCTACCCCACAATGTAATCACAGATAGAGGGTAATCATGGGATGCATTTAATGATCTTAACTCTTCCAGGGAATAAGCTTGGGCTTTGCAGAAGGAGGAATAACAAACAGTAGCTGTCATTAACCCATGTAGTCACTGGAGTTGTCCTGAGGGCCAGAATCATCAGCATCATTAGTAACACTTTAATTTGTTCAGCAACGAGAAATCAGTCTGTAAAGGGAAGATATATATTGCCATTTTCCGAAAGGTTGCTGGTGATACACGCAATGAGACGGCAAACTTGACATTGCACAGATTCATTTACAGAGTTATACAAAACAACTAAGATAGAACAATTGGGCAGATGTAGAATTGGGTATTTTCATGCTCACTCGTAAAAGGTAGTAGAGAGCAATAAACTTATTTTCTTTGCTTCCCACTCTCCAAAAATTGATAGCCATTTTTTTGTGAGAATGCAAATTTGATCTTAAAAAATATTATGCTGCCAACCTCAATAATTATGTTTGAATATAAAAAGGAAAACAGTACTTAAAATTTAATGAAGTAAGACCAATAGTACATATTCTCTTTTTTGCTCTTTTTAAAGAACTCTCTGTTAAATTATCATTATTATTATTATCATTATTATTATTGTTGTTAGTTTGGTAATGTAGAAAAGTTACATCTAAATTCTTAAACTTGGTAATTTATATTACCTTTGTAACATATTTTTGAATGTTTCTATGAGATTTTTCATTGATAATGAAAATTATATAATTATATATAGATATAAGTAAATTCAGTAAGCAGGCTTTCTATTAAGTCAGAAAATTGCATTTTAATTTGCAGTTTCTTCTTGATCTAGTACTAATGCAAGTTTTACTGAATTCTCTGCTTTAAGGTCAAAATGCTAATTAGGAGTTCTACATCAATGATAATTCAGATATGTAGAAAATGACATTAGCTTTCTATCATCTTCTGTTATTTTGTACTCCTTTGTCTTCTCAAACTTCTGATAACTCTGAAGTCAGTTTATAACATTTAGTACTTCCTATTTCAATTTAATGCATATGTTCTTTTTGAAGGAACACATTGTATGGTTTCATCACAATGTTCTCCTTTCCAAATGTGACAATGTGATATACACTTTAATCAGCTAAATTTTACAGACCACATCTTAAACTGCAAATGAAACATTACACTTTATATCTACAGAAGAATCTACATCTACAAAAGTTTCTATTTTTAAAATGTGTGTTACGTATAATTAATCATTTCACCTTGTCTATCCCATCATACAACATTGGACAATTATGTTCATGAACTCATCCTAGAAAAAGTGCTACATACCTTATTGCTGAATATCACTATGGTCACCTTCAAAGTACTCCCCTTGGGAATCTATGCACTGACACCAGTGCCTAGTCAACCCTTCAAAGCAATTTTGGAACTCTTTTTCTGGAATGGCCCTCAGAGCTGTCGTTGTATTACTCTTGATGTCCTGAATGTCATTGAAATGTCTTCCTTTCAATATTTCCTTATATTCAGGTAAAGAAAGAAGCCATTGGGAGCCAGATCAGGTGAGTAGGGAGGATGTCCCAATACAGTTATTTGTTTACTGGATAAAAACTCCCTCACAGACAGTGCTGTGTGAGCTGGTGCATTGTCGTGATGCAAGAGCCATGAATTGTTAGCGAAAAGTTAAGGTCATCTAATTTTTACACAGCCTTTTCAGTACTTCCAAATAGTAAACTTGGTTAACTGTTTGTTCAGTTGGAACAAATTCATAATGAATAAACCCTCTGATATTAAAAAAGATTAGCAACATTGTTGTAACAAATTATCAAACTTAATGATCAGACCTTGTACAATGCTATATGATTGCAAAGTTCATAGCATATAACATAAGATTCCAGTTATGAAAATGCTCATGGAACATGTAAATCTATTAATTCAAGTGAGTTTTCCTCTATATGCAAACAAAGCTGTGCCCCGGAAAATGAAAGCATATATTGAAAGGTCCCCGTCATCTGATATAAGTCAAACGCGTGGGAGTTTATTTACCAATTATAGAGATTATGTATGTGTGTAAAATCAAATTCACATTGTCTTAACATAAACCTGAAAACGCATACACAATGACAGGTTCATGACAGTAAAGTGAAGGCATAGTTCATAGGTACAATTAAAGAGAGTTTCATCATGGGTCAATTTCAGAAGCTTTGGCAGACTTAGAAATCAGTAAAGGTTGGCGGCTATTGTTGACACTTGGAAGCCTGAAGGAGGAAAGCCCAGCAAGAGTTGTAACTGTAAAAGAAAGTTGCCCAGTCGGAACTGCGCCTTTGATAAAGAAATACCCTCCCTCATCTTCTGTCTTCTGATCACCCATAGTTGCAATCTTTGGCCCAAGCCAACTGGAAGCCACAGGATAAGCAACCCCGTAATGCAGTCCATAGAGGTTAGTGCCCTGGATTACCAAGTAGAGTAGAAAAGAAGAAAAAAGCTAACAAACAAACAAACAAAACAAGGAACCGGAGGGGAAAATGGCAAATAGTTTGTATTTTTAGCATATAATATGTTAATGGAGGACAAGATTCAACATAGCAAAGATGTCAGTTTTCCTCAATCTCTCTATTGGTTAAGCACAAATCAATCAAAATCCCCTGCAAAATGTTTGTAGGAAACTACAAACTGAATTCTAAAATTGAGAAGGAAAGGCAAACTGGAATAGCCCAGACAACTCTAACAAAAGAAGAAAATTGAAGCTTCCACACTATCTGATTTCAAGATTTACTATAAACCACATAAATCAAGGAAGTATTAGTGAAAAGATGAGATAACAAAATAGAGAACATAGAAATACACCGAAAATGTAACTTCATCTAGTAAGAAGATGCAGGGTCCTTTTGGTGTTAAAAACATTAATGTGCAATAGCATGTAACTGATCAAAACTAAAGAAATATATGGGAATGGCAAATTTTATTGTTATTAAGTAAAAAGAATACTTTATTGAAAGTATAGCTTTTAATGGGATGAGGCAAGTTTTTGTTTTCCCAATTGGTGCACCTGTGTGAATGTATATATATATATATATATATATATATATATATATATATATATATATATATATATATATATATATGTATGTATGTATATATGTATACACACACATATATATGTATATATACGTATATATATGTATATATATATAAGTTATTTATTATGAGAATGAAATATGATTCCAATATAATTCTCCTGCTTCCCTTTTTGTTCTTAACAAATATAAACACAAAGAAGTTATGGCTCCATAAATAAGTAGAATGGAATAAAACAAACTGTTATAGCAATATAACTAATTTCATCATTTTTAATAAACTATATCAAAAACTTACTCTGATTTATCATAAAACTGTTTCATTATGTAAATAAATAACTAGATTAAGTTCTCCCTTAAGTTTTGTTAAAATAATGATTTGGGAATAAGCTAAATTGAAAAGTATGTTATTACTCTGCATTTGACTCATTCAATTCCCCCTTGTAAATATATTGTTGACATGAATTATCACACTGCCCAGGATTTTGAACTGAAGGTCATAACTATAAAATATAATCTGAGTAAAATATGATATTCCTTTGGAAATCAGAAGATGCCTGAGAAAGATCCTCTGTGAAGGATACCTGAGAAAGGAACTACCACTCAGCTATAGATATTTTCTGATCTGATTAACTTTAGGAAATGGGACACTTGGGCCATAAAGATGTGGTGACCTTTTATATGCTTTGCACTTTGTATACTCTGAAGGGTATAAATGCCCCAGTTTGAAGACCATCATTCTATGTAGTGTGGGAGTGGAAATTCTCTATCACTCAGTGTATAACACTTTGGTTTCCCCTGCTTTTAGAATATTCTAAGAGAACCCATTCATTAGCCATGGGTCTGCTGATACTTCTGAATGTCGCTAGTGCTTTAGGACACTAAAATGTATAATTAAAAATGAATTATGAAATCAAGATAATTACAAAAGTATACCTCAAACAATATATTACACTTAATACAGAAAAATCCATATCAATTCACCAAGAACCAATGAATATTAAGTGCAATATTTTTTCTAACATTGTAATTTTAATTTGAGAATACTATAGAATAATGGTGATGAAAAAGTTACATTTTTCTCTTCCCTTCCTACTTGACTCTTTTTACCTAATGGGAAAAACCAATTTGTGTGAATGAATGTTTCTGTAGATACACATATACATATGCATACACACATGTGAACACATACATTTATATACCTACTAAGACACTCAGAAGTACATGCACTCACACATAAAAACAGACTGTCGTGCAGGGCATCCGGCGGGGTCTCAGCTCCCACTCCCCGCCCAAGAACTCAGGACACGGTAAGGCCAAAAAGGAACACCCATGGAGCCATAAGTAGGGGAGTCAAACCAATATATTCTCGCTGGCGGCTGGGCTGGAGACACAGGAAGCAGGATCTACATAATCTGCCTAACAGCAGTCCGCGCTTGCCAGCCACCATCTTCTTGCTAGCCCCCATTTCTTCTGCTAGCGTAGCCACAGCAGTTATATTAGTGGCCAATGGCTTACGGGTTACAGCTGAGGGCCAGCTAGCCACAGCTGCTGGCCATCTGATCACAGTTGATGGCCATTTACTACCCGAGCCAGCACCTTTCTATTGTGAGGCCGAGAGCCTGGAAACTGTTTTTTTGGGGCTTTGTCCCCACACAGACATATGCATAAAGTCAAGTTAAATTAAGCTCTAGGAAGCTTAAGGTAGAAAAATAAAAATGAGGACGAAAAACCAAATGAACATATAGATTGAGTAGATTTTACAGCCAGAGACACTTATATTCTCCCCCCATCATTTTTTTGCACTCTTGCTATATACATGGGAGGGTCCTAGAAATAAAAGTGCCAGAATTTCCATATACAGTTTTTGTTGCTGCTTTTGTTTTATGGTCTTTCTTCTCCTTTAATTGTTTAAACATTTGTTTATCTGTGATTTTCAGCTTGGAGTACATCCTCATTTTTCTTGAGCATATCTTAGTTCCCTTATACAACATCCAGGTGGATTCTATCAGTAGCAGACCTGAGGAATAGATTCAAGAGATAGTGATAGTTTACAGATGCCTCCCCCCACTCCCAGGAGAAACCAGTTAGTGTAGGAGGAAGCAAGAGAGAAGATAGTAACAAGCCAAGCTAAGGTGGGAAGTTAGCTGGAGTCTCCCATTCTATCTGATCCTGCAGGGAGATCTGAAGTACAAATTAGACCTGTTTATCCCTCCTTGAGTCAAAGGGCTGCATTTTGTAACCCCATACTAATCAGTCAGGTTACAGGCCGTGGGCTTGTAAACTAGCTAACGTGTGTAGTTCTTCATAGAGATGAGAGAGTTCCAGTGCCTAGGGCCATATCTCTCATGGTCACAGATGCCGGCTCTGAGCAGCGAAACACACAGGATATTGGAGGTAAGTACAGAGTTGATAAAAGGAGATCCAAAGAGATATGGGTAGGTGACAACAGTGTCTGCTACAGGGCATGATGTGACTGACTTCTTTATTTGTGTTCATCAAATGATTCCATCTTCTATGTAAGGGGAAGGGAAATACGCATTGGAATGGTTGCAAAGGAAATATTCTAGATAAGCAAATGTCTTGGTCAGTTATTAAATTTTCGAAGACTTAGAAAGTACAAATAAGTTGATACTATAAAACATTGGGAACTGCTAGAGAGTTATTATATTTACAGTTATTATAGTTTTGATGTTGAAAACACAAGGGAATTGTTTTCTCATATTTAGAATAATGGAAAATCAGATGAATCTTAAATACAAAATATTTGAGTCACTTTGATAGCACTTATGTTAATAAATCAAAGAAATGTCAATCTTGACGTAGTGTGGTTTTCCAAGTTAAAAAGTAGAATGTAGTAACAGAATTTAAAAGACTGAGATACTTAAAAGAAAAAAAAACTGAAAAGAAAAGAAAGGAAAAAAAAAGAAACAGTGTTAAACAATGATCTCACCTGAGAGTCATGGAGATAGCATCGTGGTAGACAGTGGAGCTATACCTTATGGTTTCAGACCCTGCACTTCCATTTACTATTTAGTTGCGTGACCCTAAACAAGTTAATTAACTTCTATGTGCTTTAATCCTGACATCTTTAATTTGGGGTAGTTTTTAAATATAAGCTTTCATAACTGTATAGTGATTAGAACAGTATCTCCCAGGTAATGCAGTGTTTCGTTATTTTTATTATTAACGCAAGATTCTAGGCAACCAAATAAAATTCAGAATTACTTGTTCTAATAGCCGAAGATAGCAAAAATTTTCCGTAAAAGGACAATTAGGAAATAAATTTTGGCTTTGAAGGCTATGTGGGCTTATCACAGTTATTCAGCTTTGACCTTGGAGCCCCCAAACAGCTAAAGATGATATGCAAATGAATCACTGCGGTTGTTCTTCAATAAAATGCTCTATGTAGAAACAGGCAGCCAGCCAGATGTGACCCATGAGCTAGTTTGTTGAACCTCGTCATAAAGTAAAAACTTGAAATTCCTTTTTCTACCAGAAACAAAATTAAAGTGATTCTGTCCCTTTTTATAAATTTAATAAATATTTTATGAAGAAGCCAAAAACGATCTACTTAATGAATGTCAATTCTATCAATTTACTAATCACAGTCATGGCAGATCAATTTGAGATTTGACTCGGGGTGGGGGCTTGGAAATGAATTACAACTCTCAAAGAGAACATGCTGGCCCTGATTCAGGAGCAGCAAAAATATGAAATATCAGGGACACCAAATACTGAATATCTTTATTAATCTGGCACATAGCCCATGGGCACTATGCCAAAAGCAGCCAACAATAAAACAACTTCTGCCCAATTACCATATTGAGTTGACCTGGCACTACTTGGCTTAATTGAAAGTCCAATACAATGAGGAACATTACTTTCTTGGATGTTGTTATTGCAACACATAAATGATACAGTCTCAAAATTTTCTAAAATTTGCAGTAAAAGAAATTCAAATAGCCTAAAGATGTCAGAAAGAAAGAACTAAGAAAATTAGAGCTACATTGGATTTTACATATAATAATTTGCTATATATTGTGATATGTGAAACACCAAATAGAAATAAGGCTTTTTAAAGAAATGTTTTCTATAATATAAAATCCATCTAATAAGAATGTATACTTACAAGTGTCAACCTAAACAAGGAGGTAAACCAAAGAAAACTGATACTACTAGAAATTGTGTGTGTTCGACAATAGCAGAGGAATTGTGGTTTGAGTAATGCATGCTAGAGCAAGCTACAAGAGAGTTTGTTGAGGGTTTGGACCAGGCTGTATTTATGGGCAAGGAAAGCAAAAAAGGTGAGTGTTTCAGAGTCCAAGCAGTAAGTTCATTGGCTTGAGGATGGGGAGAGATTCTTGGAGGATGTTCATTGGTTAGAAGATAAGTCTTGGTCTTCTGTAAATCAAATATTTAATGGAAATCCGTCTCTCAACTCTTAAATTCTGTTCTTCTGAGGGCACATGAGATTGTCCATTTATATCATCCAGTTCCATTTTAGATTGAAATCCTATATGTACTTGTATGGTTTATTTTTTGTGGCACTCTATATTAAACAAACAATAAATAATCTCATACACAAGGAGAACCAGAAAGATTCAAAACTATACAAGTGAACATGAAATATATTGAGTCTATATTCTGTATCCTATATACAATAAAACCCAAAGGACATAAAGCTGGCTCTGAAAACATAAACTGGCTCTACTCACTATGGAATTTTTAAATCTTTTATGCAAAACTGGCAAATCAAAATGCTAAATATATTATGCTTCATTTTTGTTTTGTGAATATTCTTGGCTTATCAAAGTGAGCTTTGAAAGAATAGGGTACTGGTACTTAAATGTAGTAAGTTCTTTCTTCCTCATTCTCTAAAACTTTTTAAAATTCAATTTTTTAATAACATAGCATTTATTAACTTTATTTCTATAATTCTACCTACTGGTGTTTCAGAAAAAAAAGAAGAAACAAATATTGGAAGAGATTTAGTCAAAGATGTGTCTTGGGAGATTTATTCTCCACACAAAACTGCAAAACAGTTTTTGTAACTGCCTGTTAACTCAGGAATGGTTCCTCTTTTTCTTTCAGAACTGTGTTATGTCACATTTCTGTTTCTGGTGATTGCTCTTGATCTATTTCTCCGCTTTGTTGAGTTTAGAGGGATCAATCTTTGTATTCCCAGCCCTGAAGAGAGTGGCTGGCATATAATAGGCACTCAATATGTTTTTTCTTCTGAATAAATTAATGTATGTTGGTGTCAGTGTGCCACCTGCTCTTCAATCTCAGAGGAAAATTCACAACTACTTCTATTCAATTTATCTTGACTGGTCATAGAGCAAATTTTCACCAACTATAAAGCCCCATCAGCATATCTTGTGCTTAGCATGAGATTTAAACTAAACAATGTTCAGAATTTGGGCAGACAGAGGTAGAGAGTGGAATGGAGGGATGTCAATACCCCGTACTCAAGGACAGTTGGTTGTTGAACACTGTACAGAGTCTGCTCAAAACTAAAGAACATAGTTCTTTCCATTAAACAAACTCCTCATAACCTCTTCTTTCCTCTCTAGTGTTGCCGTTTAGGACTTAATTGTTCTTTGGGGTCAGACAACTTGCTTTTTTAGTATGTATTTGTATATTACATTTTTGCAGTTGGGTGTTAATTCTTCATTGCATATCCAATATATATAGGACACAATATGTTCCTATATAATTATTTACTATGATCTACTTAACTGCAAAATTAACTTCTTTAATGATTATAAACTATTCAAATTATCTTTCTATCATGGTGTAGTTTTGATAGTGCATGTTTTTGAGAAAAACTGGTCCATTTAGTCAGAGTTGTCAAATTTAAGAGAATAAAGTTGCTTATAATGTTACCTTAGTATTTTTTAAGGCTTAGTATTTTTAAGCCTGCAGGATGTGCATTGATACATTTCATTCCTGATACTGGTTATCTGTGTCTTTTATCTTTTTTATTTTATTTCATTTTTATTAGTCTTGTTACTGGTTTACCAATTTCATTTATTTTTCATAAAAATATGTATACTTTTTTTTAATTTTTATTTGGCAAACAGTTGACTGTAGCGGTCAGGCCTCATTCTCATTTTTTTTTTTTTTATGATTTTATTGAGGAAGGGGAACAGAACTTTATTGAGGAACAGTGTGTACTTCCAGGCCTTTTTTTCCAAGTCAGGTTGTTGTCCTCTCAATCTTAGTTGTGGAGGGCGTGGCTCAGCTCCAGGTCCAGTTGCCATTTTTCTAGTTGCAGGGGGCACAGCCCACCATCCCTTGCAGGAGTCAAGGAATCGAACTGGCAACCTTGTGGTTGAAAGGATGCGCTCCAACCAACTGAGCCATCCAGGAGCTCAGCGGCAGCTCAGCTCAAGGTGCCGTGTTCAATCTTAGTTACAGGGGGCACTGCTCACCATCCTTTGCGGGAGTCGAGGAATCGAACTGGCAACTTTGTGGTTGAGAGCCCACTGGCCCATGTGGGAATCAAACTGGCATCCTTAGGAGTTAGGAGGATGGAGCTCTAATCGCCTGAGCCACCGGGCCGGCCCCAGAAAAATATATTTTTGTTTTATGATATTTTTTCCAATGTTCTTCGTGATGTCTTGAGTCACTTTGTCAGTTTTCAGCAGTACTAAGTCAGATAAAATTATATATCTATGGACTGTTATCATTTACATTGATATCAATTATGCAGAACTTATAGATATGAAAATTTGCATAAGGAAAATGAAAGGCAGAAACACTGATGGTTGAGTTCATTTCAAACTGTTTCAAAAATGTTTCCTAATGTTTCCCCCATAAGCTCTATCTTCTGTGTCTTCATCTGTTCTCTTTTTACTCAGTACTTTTGGTAGAGAGTTACTCTCTTTTATTTGATCTATATTGACCACAACTAGATGCTGTTTATCTCCTAATTGCTATTCCTGGAAGTGGTGGCATAAACTCTGCCTGCAGATTAGCAGGAGTTCATTGGTCATGTCTAGCATCCTAATAAAAATGCAGAAGGAAGCTACACAATAGCTCATGATGATGAATCATGCTCTGCCACCTATCTAGAGCAGAAAATATTTAGCCTAGCTGGTTATGTTATCATCAAATCCTTGCTGAAGAAAATGACTACGCACAATCTTACGGTGATGTTATTTTGTAGGGGAAAATTGTGTAATATCTTCTCAGTTAGAATACTAAAATTCTGGTAGAATCTGAAATCTCACAAGAACATACATGCCTACCTGTTCCAACTTATGCTTTATTGTAAGAAGCAGGCATATTTGTTACAATTAGGAGCAGAGGGAACCCTACACAAGTCATGCTGCCATCTTCCCATGTGTTCTGCCTGGCAATAGTGATTGCAGCAGAGGTTATGCAGGATATAATGGGTTTTGCGTTCCCGTAAATCTTATTTTTAAGTAAGGTCTTATTTTGCATGGTAGTGTAGTTTCAAAAAGACAAATCTAGCAGGTATTTTAGGTGGCAGAATAATCTTAGACACAATTTTAGAATGTAATTTCCATAAATGGTTTAATAGTTAGTTAACTAGTTTTTGAGGCGTTTATGCAGTTTATAATATGATAGTTAAAATAATTTGCATAACATTGATGATTTTCTCTGACTTCTGATAAAATCTAATAAATGAAGCAAGGCTATTTTTTTGACAAGTTGGAAAAGCTAACATGCTTCATTAACATTTCATTAACAGGATTGTTCTCAATTTTTCATTACTTTTCAATCCAAAGTATACCAAAACAGAAAATACTATCCATGTGTATAATGATGGTTGTGTCATCAAGCATGCATAAACAATATCTGTTTTTTCATTTCTCCTAAGTTAAAAATATATATGATTTGTTTTTAAATATGCAGTTCACAGTATTTAAGATTCTATAGTCTTAGAGGGTCTAAGACTCTCACATAATTAAAAAAAATGAAATACAACCCTGTTGATGGAAAAAAGAAAACTTCAACATTTTGAGACATGTATTTGAAAAACAATACCCTCAGTCATCCTTTAACACTCCCATTATAGAGTTGGGTATTTGACAAATGTATCCATGATCCACTGTATCATTGATTTTCGGAGGTGATCTCTGACTCTGCAAAGGGTCTTCTCTTGAGTATGACAGCTTTTAATGAAAATACGAAATTCGAGAAGAATAACCTGAACTGAGATAGATGATTTAAGTTACATGAGGCACTGAATTTAAGTATCTCATTCTTCTCAGGTTGTTGATTTACTCATACAAATGCACTGAGGAAAGGGAAGACTATCACAAGTGATTGAGGAGATGAACATAAAAGATAAAAAAGGCAATAAATAAATAGTGTAACTTGAATACTGTACGTCCAAAAGATGCACTAGTACTTAAATGGAAAAGAAGGAAAATATTAAAATGCACATACATCCACACTAACGTACAACAATGCAATATATGGCAGGTGATGAGGAAAAAAGAGAATATTTAAATATTTGGTGAAATATAAACACTGGATTATATTTCACAATTTACGTATTTTTCTGTTTCTCTTTACTCCAAAAAGTAATGGAGTTATGTAAAGAGGAAGGCATAAGAAGCACCTGTTTGGTATATCTCTTGCTTCTTAAGTTTCATCTTTAAAGGGAAGTTGTTGGGGAAGCAATAATTATAAAAGGAGTCAGATTAGATAAGAAAATGACTAAATTATTTAGGTCTATGTTACATGTATGTTTTGGATTTTTTAACTGGATAGTGCTTTTTAAAGAATAATTTCCTTTTATGTATCTCAGAATGGCCACCATTTTATTATATACAAGAAACTAAGATTTTACTTCAGTTTCTTATTCTACCTTCCATAGATTTAAGCTTTCCCTTTGGAAAACAGAGAAAATGATTTGCAAAATACTTCAACATAGATCCTCATTTCAGATTTTAAATTATCATGTATTTTAGACATAACTACAAGCATGCAAAATATTCCTCAAAGAAAGAGAGAAAGTTGTCATCAAAATTAATGAAATTTCAAGGCTGATTTGAAGTGTGGTTCTTATATGTTTGTGGAACTTTGGATTTCCAGAATCATCTATTCTAAATTGCAAAAGAAATTCTAGAGCACCCCAAACCATATTAGACAAAACAATGCAAATCTGAAGATGCACAATGTTTGAGAGCTAATAAAACTACTAAAAAACAATTACTAGAGTAAAATACTTAAAATAATAAAAAAGTCAAAAATCACCTTCTGTTTCAGAACACTTTGAAAAACAATGTATTTGTTTAATAAAAATGTTCTGTGGCCGTAATCAAAATTTTAGTTTAAGATATTGAGATTCCAGGAAGTCATAACTCTAGATAACAATAAATGGGTTCTGTTATTTAATGTGTGGGGGGAAAAAAAGAATACCTGCTGTTCAGTGTTTCACACTAAGCATCTTGTTTAGTGTTAAAACCCATAATATAACTTGGAAGAAGAGATGATAAGAATATACATATATAAAGGGTATATGTATAGGTATAGAGGTATAGATAGATTTGGGAGAGAGTAAAAAAGAGAAAAGAAATATTCAAGGATTTGTGTCAAACAACTAGGATTATTAAAGTTTGCATATTGTTCTATGATTTGGAACCATCCCATAGTTTTGTAAAATCCTATAAAAATATACTTGGAAGTCATAGAATGTATTAGTCAGGATTCTCCAAATAAACAGACCAATATGAGTGATATGATATGATATATGATATGAGATATGATACGATATAGAAAGAGATTGATTTATGATAGGAACTGTCTCATGAGGCTCTGGAGGTTCAGAAATCCCACAATCTACGTCTATAAGCAGGAGAACCAAGAAACCATGTGGTATAATTCAGTCTCTGAGTCTGAGTCCTGAGAACCAAGAGAGCATATGGTACAATTTCCAATCCAAGGTGGAAAGCCTAAGTACCTGGGACTTTCGGTGTGAGTCTTGGAGGCCAAAACCCCCCAAACCATGAGCTGCAATGTGCAAGATCAGGAAAAGATAGACATTCCAGCTTAAGAAAAGAGGCAGAATTTGCCTCTTCCTTCATCGATTTGTTCTATTCTTGCCCGCAGTGGATTGGCTGATGCCTGCACACATGAGGGTAGATCTTTACTTAGTCTCCAGAATCAAATACTAATATCTTCCAGAAACACCTTCATAAACACAGCAGAAATAATGTTTACCAGCTATCTGGGCATCCATTACACCAGTCAAGTTTACACGTGAAAATTAACTATCGCATATAATCAGTTAACAAGCTATTGAGCTCAAATGTCACATAAACACAAGAATGCCCTTTCACAATCCTTGAGCATCCTTTAGAATCATTTTCAATCTACGTGAAAAACTTTTCTGATAGGACATGACTATCTAAAGAGCATTTAAAAAAAATAATAACCACAACTTATAAAAAAACAAAACAAAAACAAACATACAAAAAACCTGTGAAGCATCAGGAGCAGTGAAATATAGGACACAAAGAAGTGTAGTCTAGTCCCAGCACTGCCACTCAACATACACTGGTGACTTTGGAAATGCCATTTCACTTTCCAGATTTTTGTGTGTGTTTTTTCTTAAATCAAGTGATTTTTGCATCTAACTTCTTACTCCATATTTACTTGATACTTATTTCATTTTTTTGTTGTTGTTCAAAACATCATTCTTAGAATTTCATAAACATTTCTTCTACATGACATGCCTGCTCATATTTGATGATGGTATGTTTAGTCCTCTTTTTTTAATTTGCTATTTATTTTTTTTTGTCTTCATTAAACTTTAAAAAATTGTTCAGTGTAACATATATAGATAAATATACATAAATAAAAGGTGTATGACTTATCAAATTATAATAAAGTAAAAAAGCAATTAGCTGCCACCCGGATCAAAGAATTGAAAAATGTCTAGAGCCACAATACTATCCTGACATTTTAAAGTAATAATTGTTTGATGCCACATATAATTTTATCATCCTTCTATTTATTTTTACTCTTTTATGTACAAATATTATTTTTAGTTCATACTTGCCTTCTATTACCATCAGTGTTGTACACAGTTTTACAATGTAGTGATATGCAAGTGGCTGTGACATATATTTGTGAATATTATTACATTCTAATGGTAATTATACTAGTAATTTTATCCTCTTCCTGGATAATGCAAGAAACAAGGAACACATGAATTTGTTCTCTTTACCTGTGCAATATTATATAATTTAACTATCCCTATGTTTAAATCCTATAAGAAACTATATTATTTTATACAAGTGATATTTAATTTAATTATTTGCCCTTTTTCTTACTTTTCTGTCCTTCATGCATCCCCAAAATTCCATCTAGGATCACTTATAATGGAAAAAAATTATTTTAGCATTTCCTTTGTTGCAGTTATGTAGATGACTGATCTCTCACTGTTGTTATTCTGAAAATGTCTTTATTTCACCTTCAATTATGAAGGATAGTTTCCTGAATTTTCATCACTTTGATGTTATCAACCTGTAATGGTAATAGTATTAACTGCCTTTAAGATGTTTGTATTTATATTTGGTTTTCAGAAGTTTTAACCTCTGTGTATTTCTTGTGTTGATTCAGGTTGCTGTTTGTAATATTTCTTCAATTTATTAAGATTTCCTTCACCAGTTTCAGAAAATGCTCAGCCATTATGTCTTCTTATGCTTTCTCTTCTCTCCTTTGAGAACTCTAAAAACCATGTGCAACTCCTCTCAATTTCTTTGCCTTCCATATATTTCTTTTATTTTTGTCTATATGCTTCATTCCGCGTAAGTTTTTGACATCATTTCCCGGTCAGAAATTTTCTTTCCAGCTGTTAACTTATGCATTAGTATCTTAATTTTAGTTTCAATGTATTTCAATGTAGTAGTTTTTGTTTCTTGTCTGTAATCTTTTGTCTTTTTCTCCTTGAATATAATGTATCTTTATTATCAGTCTATTAATGAATATATCTTACCTTTCAACAATTTATTAATGCAAATGAAGTTTGCATAATAATTTTATAGTCATGTCATAAAATTAGTTCTATATGCTTTTCAACTGTCAGTGCATATGACCTTTTGGGGTTTGTTGTTATTGATAATTCATGTGAAGAGTTACAAGTACAATATGCATTATTTAAAATATATGCAGTCTTTAAGTCAGCCTCCTTAATTTTAATTCGTTCTTCCTTACAGACAGATGATTTTTTTAAAACTTATTTTGTCATTCAAAATATTTTTATGTTCTCTTATAATACTTTTTTGCAATTCTGATATTATACTGGTTTATTATCTAGCCTTTCCATTATAAAATGTAATGATTCACTACTGTGACCTTAGCACCTAGAAAAATGCCTTCCACATATTAGAGACTCGATAATATTTGAGACAACAGTAATCTTGTGTAATTCCATCTGTTTTCCAACATGCCATTGATTACAACACAGAATAGATTATTAGGTGAAGACTTGAGCTTTATTCTTGGGAATATTCATCTATAAATATGTAACTTGCATATGATTGCTCAACAAATTCATTCAACCTTTAATCCACATTTTCTTTTTCTGATAATTATCTTGAGAAATTATGTCAAATTCATTGCTAAAATCAAGGGACAATACATTCATTAATCACATTAAGTAACTGGCATTTTACTTACAGCAAAATTTCAAGGTTGCCCACAGAAAGTAATGCTTCCTTTAACATTTTTTCCCTCATGCTTTATTATTCTTTTTGAAATATTTTTGGAAATTGACATTGTTAGCTATTTGGTTATTTCTGTAATCTCTGACTTTCAACCACAATTTTAATTTTAAAAATCTTGGTCTACTGGCTTTCAACAATGACACATAGGCATTTTTAAAAACAAAATACTTGCCCATTTCAGATGGTACTAAATGGAAGGAATGTCCCATTTTTAGTACTGGGATACTTACCAATGTTCCTATTTCTATGCTCCCATCAATTCTCTTTCACTGAAGTCTCAGGGATTTATAAAGTGCTTCTGTGATTAGATCTGTTATTATTTTAGGCTTCTGAATGTAATTCATCTGATTCTAAAGACTTGAATTCATTTAGATGTACTAATCCTCTTTTACCACTCTCCTTAATAGATTTGTAAATTAAGTAATTTTTGTAGTCATGTCACATAATTAGTTTCTATATGCTTCTCAGTTATCCATAGAATATTATGCCTTAGGATTTGTTATTGTTGTCAGTAATTCACAAAGATTTATAAAGCATCGCATGCATTCTTTAAAAACTATGCATAGTCTTACATCACTATTTAACTCTACATCATTAGTTTTAACATATTCTTTCTCCATATCGATAACGTCTTAAAACTTTATTTTGTCATTCAAATTGTTTCCATTACTTTTCAATTTTCGTTCTTAACTATGTTTATTCTATCATTTTAAACTTGGAGTTACTTATTTTCGATAGAGAATATAAGAACAAACTATACCCCAGTAATATTCTATATATTTTCTTATTAAAGATACAACTTAACATCACAACAGTATTTATTTTTTCATGCTCTGAACTATGCCAAACTATCTGCTTCATTTTGTCTTTCACTGTCCTCAAAGGTCTCAGTTAATTCTGATCTTTAACGTTCCTGAATATACTTACATTATCTGCTTCTCCCTTGAATCCCTTGTATGTTCTATTTAGTCATTCTTCAGTTTCTAATACTGTGTCCTTCATGGTTACATTAGTTTAAGGATCCAAGTGAAACATGCAGAGAGTTAAATTAGAATACATAAAACAATAAAGCAGCAGTTAAAATTGCATGTACCGTATAAAAACTATGATCCTTAAAGTATCACTCCATTAGGAAAGACCAATTAAAAACCATGTCTCTTTCATTCTTCCCTGACGGTCATTAGACCAAAGGTTTGACAGATTGAAAATTTTGTTGGAATTACCTATATTTCATGTTTTTAAAATAATCCTAATTGTTTTCTTGACATCAGAAAATTGTAAACTACTTATTTTACATATCATTTTAATTTATATAACTATATAGCAAGATATTGAACAAAAATCAAAACGTAAAAATACTGCTCTATGAATGCATCTCTGGAATTAGCTTGCCAGTAACTTCCCAGTATGCTTACACTTGTCATTGCTACAAAGCCCACCATCAATTTCCCCAAATCTATAAATGTCCTCTTTCCAGGCAAACCCTGTCAGATTGCTATGACTTCTATCGGAAATAAGTCCACTTCTAGTTTTGGAAACGGACTTAGGTTGTGTTTGAAGGCAGATGTTTATATTGCCTAGGTTAGCTTACAGAGACTGCAGAATTATTACACAATGTAAGAATGGGATAAAGAGTACCTGACTAAGGACAGAATTGGAATGTATTAAATAAATATAGCTATAGTTATTTTGAAGACAAGAAATGACAGGGAAAAAAACAAGAAAGTAATAGATAAAGTAGGAGTTAAAGTGTAACTTTTTTTCTCTAAATAGACACCTTTGGGAGAACGAAATTAAAGGTGACTAAAATATCAATTTTCCTAAATCTCTCAGCTTTTGCCTAAAGCCCATTGCTTACTTAGACTCTAGATTCTAGAGAATGGCATGGAGTATCAGCAAGGTTCTGAGAATACCAATGTTTAACTGTAATCTTTTTAGAAATCCTGTATAATAAATTAATGCAGATGCAACTGATTTTTAGATAGGCATCGGACCACAATATTCTCATAATGTTTTTATAAATTGTTTTACTATAACTGCCCATTTGGTCCTGCAGTTTACAAAAATCCCAATGGTTGCTGCTTTCCTGCAGTGCCAGGAAACCCAAGAATGGTTAGTTTTAGGGTTTCCGGGCAGGAATTCCTGCCCATTCTCAGGATTTTTTTTTTTTTCCTGCTTTCCTGTTCCTGAATCCTGAGATATAAACTGTTTTCTGTTCTCCAAGATGAATCATTTCCACAAAGTGATGGCTGATACTACTACCCACCTGGATTCAAGGAGCCGATTTTCCCGATTTCCCAACCAACTTTTCTCGGGATTCGGGAATGGGAAAGAGAAAAATTCACGAGAACCGGAGGGAGTTCCCGCCAAGAAAGCATAGTTGGCTTTAAGAACCTCAAGAAACTGTATTTCACTTAGATGTTCTACCTCAAGTGAAAATCTAAAATCTTTATGCTGCCAAGAACTATATTGTTTCAACTCTATTAATGTTACAGTTGTTTGTGCTTATAGCCATTACTGATTCAGTTCCATCAACTTACTTTAAGAGCCCCCATCCTTTAATAAGCATTTGCGTATGAACAGGTCTGTCTAAGGCTATGTGCCTCAGAAGCAAAGTCCGAGACACAGATTCTTATATCAGCCATTTTTGCGAGAATCTTCTCAGTAGAAACTTGTATAGAAGTGAGAAAAACATAAGCAGAGATGAGTAAGAGACTGAGCCAACAGGATCGTTCAGGTGAAGGCTAGCCTCATCTGATCCCATGAGAGGCTCTGGAGCATAAATCTCACTCAGGTATAGGGGGACTGAACTCAGTCATTGCCTAGTAGCTGCCTAAGATTGAGAGCAGCACCACACATCACAGGCAATTCTTGGTGAGCCATTAGCTTTCAACAATTAAAGCAGCTAGTTGTAGGAGTACTATCCTGCTTAATGATAATAATAATAATAATAATAATAATAATAATAATAATAGTTAAATGAAAAATCTGGGTGAGGCATCACTAATATCTGTCAAAGCGAAGAACAGAAACAGTGGACAGTAAATGAAGTTGACAACGATTTTCAGGGTTATTTTCCATAAAGGCCATGATGACTCTAGGGAGTGATTTGCATCTTTGGTTATAAAGCAGCAATCATTTGTCACTACAAGAATCTGCAGATAAATGAAGCCAAGCAGTCTTAGAATTTGGTTTCAAATGTTATCTGCTAGATTTATTAATGACTTTCCTTAAATCCCACATCACATGATATTATCTAAATGTCAAACAAATCATGTACTTTCTCCATAAAACTAGACAGAAGAGAAACAGTACCAGACTCAGTGATCTAATATATCTTAATGACAAGATAGTAAAAACATTACTAGGTAAAAGGCAATGCCAGTGGTCCACTAAAAATAATAAATAAATAAGAATGAGAAATGTAGTCACATTGAGTTTGAAATGTCTTGATACCAGACATCTACCCCTTAAATTGGGGACAGAGTCATGCCAGCATTTCATTAAATGTCCTTTCTTAATCTTATGCAAAATCTCTGTATCTTAAGTATGCATTAATTCAGACTTTCAAAAAAACCAATTCTTCAATAATTGTCTGTGATCAAACTAATAACTTGGAAAAGAAAGCACATATGCACCTTAATACAAAATCAATATGCAATATAGACAATATACTCAACTACTCCATTTAGACAAATACTCAAAAAAGAGAGGCAATAGAGTACGTGAAGTAAAAATGGAATAGTTCTTAGATGTCGGATGTAAGTTCTTCTGGGGGAAAAATAGATTATTTTGAGCATGAATCAACTCTAAAGTTCATATTTCATTTGAATATATATGCATATGTATATATGTAGATATGTATCTATATGTATTAATGAATATATATTTATGTGTATATATACACATGCATATATTCATATGTATATGTGTGTATGTGTGCATATATACATATATAATGAATATATGCACGTGTGTATGTATGTATATATGCATATATATATATACACATGTCTATATATACACATACATATATTCATTAATAAATATAGTTTTAAAGCTGAATTTTGATCATGCCCCTTCTATCAAAGTAGTAGAATAAACAGACTGTGCAGACTGTGCTCATTGTATTCTCTCGTGTTTTGAGGCTGGTTTATCTATGTTACTATGGCTCATTCTTTAATGGGCAATCTAATCAGATGTTTAGAAAAATTGAACGCAGTGAAGGTTCTGCATACAGACTTTAACCGATTTCACAACACAGAGCTCTTTAGCATAGGTGTTTCTGTAACTGTGATAACAGTGCCAGGTTTGATTTTGTTTATAGTGCCGTAGGGACCCACCACAGCTTGTGGCTTCAGACAAAGCAGCATCTGGCACCGTGTGAGGGGAGGGAGGAGCTCCACTTGTAACTACTAAAATATTTGCTAGCACATAGCACAGACATGCTCATGGTTTCCTTTTCTCCCTCCTCTATAGTTCTTTTGTCTCGCTCCATTTATATAAATTGTAAATGGGTCAAAAAACCCATTAACTGAAGAACCACAAATATCAAAGTGAGAGATATAATTTGGATCAATTAGTGCATTCCTTACCAAAACAAGGTGGATTTCCACAACACATTTTTATTTCTTTTTATTCATGTAAGCATTATTACCTAGTGATTCCTTATTATACTGAAAATTTTAAAGTCATATTTCTATGATTTATTTTAAAAAATCACATTAAGAAGCTATGACTTTTTCACACTATTTTAGAAATAAGTGACTTATCCCTTCCCTTGAACACTTCTCTTGCTAGTTCCCTTCAAATATCTATATCTATCTGTGTATATCTTTATATATCTATATCTATCTATCTATCTATCATCTATAAGTACTAGTAATAAGATACTCACAATAAAATACTATACTGCAAATTAAGTTTTACTGGCGTGAAATATAATAGAATTTCTGATATCTTTGTGTATGATTCCATTGAACAATATGGTTATTGCATTTTTCCCTATATCATTTCGCTTTATGTAACTATGGTTTATTTATACAATTTTACACACTGAGCTCTTCCATCCATAAATTATCTACAGAATTACATTTGATAGTTTGAATATTTATAACTAAAAAGAAATCCAGAATCTTCTTTGAAGCTAAGGTTGTTTTTCAGTCATATAAATAAAAATTGTATAAAAGCAAAGCAGAATCATTTCAGAGCCACATCCTCCTTGGTGGCCTCAAAAGATGTTTTCTTGTTGACTGCCATGTGTAGCCTAAGTTCTGGTTTTGATCGTTAATAAAAGAGCTGCAACTGCCAGTGTAAGGAACATACCTATTCTACAGATATGTTTAGTTTGGTTTTTTGCAGTGTGTAGAACTTACAACTAACTAACATTTAACAGTTGGAAGATTTCACATAAATGTATAAAAATAAGACTTCTGAAAAATTACAATTTAATTTTTTTATTAAATTTATTAATTATTGAATGTTAATTTTAACCTGACAACACTTGGCTGCAGTTAAGCAGCAACT
The DNA here is from genome assembly GCF_964194185.1 of Rhinolophus hipposideros. Lineage (NCBI taxonomy): Eukaryota > Metazoa > Chordata > Mammalia > Chiroptera > Rhinolophidae > Rhinolophus > Rhinolophus hipposideros. The sequence goes on from NC_138048.1 coordinate 91,109,592, forward strand.
GCTTGCCTTAGTTGGCAATGCCCACCACTGTGCCTAGTCACAAAGCAAATACACATGAACTTAAACCCAGATTATTTTACCCATTTAAACAACCAACAGTATCCCTGTGGAGATTAGAGTTTGGGAACCCTTTCCAAACAGATTTTTGTTATTGCTGTTACTTTTTTTTTGCTTTTGCTTCTACATAGTCTAAGATAATTATCTTGCAATTAAAACAAGTGCCAAGTGGTATCAAGAGATTACTTGGTTAAGCCTCTTGAACTGGCAGGTGAATATTTTATTCAAAAATGTCAAAATTAACTTTATTTTGCCTTTAATGATGTAAAGTTTTTCTTGAATAACATTTCATTAATAAAAATAGAGTAGAAAAAAAATAAAACAAAATATATTGTCATCCACAAGAATATTTTGATGTAATATATTCCAGGTCATTCATACATGATAAAAAAGATTTTTAAAGTGTATTTTTAAAGGTCAGTAATATAATATGCTAGTAACATTACATATATGACCATATATGTATATTTACTGATTGATAACATATTTTCACTGAAAATATAAACAGATTCCATAATAATACATGTTTACATGACCATTATAATGGCTATGTAATATTCTCTTTCATGGATATTGAAAAGGTAATTAGTTCAACTGAGCTTCACCATTGGGTACTTAGATTTCATGAGGATTTTGCTGCTATACTCAGTGTTTGCTGGACACCATTAAAGCAGAAATTTCCCACCCATGCTTAATTATTACATGAAGATAAATTCTTAAGAAGATTGGTTATATAAAACTGTCAATATTTTTAAGATTTTAATGGTTATCAAAGTGCTCTCAGAAAAATGATGACAATCCATACTTCTATCAACAGTATGAGAGAAACCCGTTTCCCTCACTATATAGTGATACTAGCTTTCAATTAAGAGTGATTTCACCATTTAGTGAGTTTTTGAAAATAAAGGAAATGAATCTGCCAATAGCAGTCTCTATGTTATTTCAGCAGAGATGGGCCCATTAAAAGTCAATGGGGTCTAATCATTCATTTAATGTTCCTACTACAGCGTAGCAATCAGTTCCCAGTGTCTGAGGATGTTTCAGAGATAGTCTGTCCATGTGTTAAGTCTATACAATGCTATACAGACTACTTATTTTTTCACATTTGCCACATTTGTAAAATTGAGAATATCTTAGAATGAAGAGTACATAAAAGTACCAGGAAAGGTTTATAATTTAATATTATATGTCCACGACATATATTACTTAGCTATAAAATAAGTATACACTAAGACCAGTTTGCATATCTGAAACAGTATGTTTCAGTTATATGATTAGCAGAAAATAGAGTAGGATTCAGACCCCATGCTTCTGAAGCCAGTTGTATTTCTATATCTGTGCATTGATGTTTGTCCCTGCAAAAGTGGTGATAATAACCAAAGTATGGAAATAGCCTAAGTCAGTCGACAAATGAATGGATAGGAAAAATATAACACACACACACACACACACACACACACACACACACACACACACTATCTATCTATCTATCTATCTATCTATCTATCTATCTATCTATGATAGATAGATAATAGATAGATAGATGATAGATAGATAGATAGATAGATAGATAGATAGATAGATAGATAGATAGATAGATAGATAGAGTGTGTGTATTACTCAGACAGAAAAAGAAGAAAATGTTATCATCTGTGATGACACAGATGAACTTGGAGGACATCAGGCTATGTAAAATAAGTCATACATAGAAAGTGCGTCATATCACTTATATGTGGAATCTAAAATAAAAATCAAATTCATAGAAACAGAGTAGAGAAGTGATTGTTAGGGGCTGGGATGTGTGAGGGGAAAACGAAAAGTTGGTAAAAGGATACAGACTTTCAGTTATAAGATGAATACAGTTTGAGTATCTAGCGTATAACATGGTGAATATAATTCATTACACTGTATTAAATGATTGAAAAAGATGTCTACTTCACGAAGTGTTAAAGCTTTTCTGTATCACCTAAATTGTCACTAATCATATTTTTAGCAAGTGGAAGGCTGTGACAATATGAGTTGACATGAGATGGTAATGACAACAATCGGTATAGAACAGGAAGAAATGCAGTCCTACGTAAGCCATTCTCAAAGTCAAATTTTAAATGTCCAACATCAAAATTAGTCACACTGTAGAATCTGGTGGTCTTTCATTTCATCTATTTGGCCTCCTTTAACTGGATTATAAACAACACATACACACACACACAAACACACACAGACACACACACACACACACACACACACACTAAAATAGAAACAATGTTGATTGCCCATGTTAAATCATTTGATGTGAAGTAATTTCAAACTACTTTTCACTGTCTTGGCAGAGTTTCTTCATTTTCATGAGGAAAAAATAAATCTGAATTTTTTGTGAAAACAGTAGTTCAAATCAACTGCTCCTTCCTCTTGCCATTTTATTATTATTATTATTTTAAAGAAAACTGCATCTTAAGGAGGAAAGTATGTCAAGAAAGAAGAAGGATAATAAAATAAAAAAATAAAAAGGAGGAGAAAAAGGCAGAGAAGAGGAAGGAAGGAAGCAGATTTAAGAAAAGAAGATGATGGCATCGACAAAACATTTGAGATAAGGGGTAATTTCTACAACCCATAGAAATTAGGAAATCACTTTTTTAGGGAGAGGGAAGAATTGCATCATTAAAAGTAAGATTAATATTAAATAAGAAAATTTTAACACTGGTTCTCTGCTTTTAAAATATAATTTATAAAATGTGGATTTTATAAAATAGAAAAATATAATAATAAGTCAATATCCAGTAGACAAAAATGGCATACTGGAGGAAGATAGATATTAAAAGGAAAACAATATAAAGAAAGTGTAAAAGATTACAAAAATGACTTGTACATACAAAATCTATCTATATATTAGATATAGTAAAGTGTATAATGCATATATGTAGCAGACATTACAACAGAGGTGAGGACATCTCTCAAAGAAGAAACGGCTAGAGATAAAACCAAAAAAGAGAAATTCATATGTGTTAAGATTGAGAGCAAAATGCTTGATGTTACTGAAAAAGATGTTGAATAAATAGAAAAAGAAAATGTGTTTGGTGAAGAGAGACTTAATTTGCTAACTGCTTGCCTTATTTAAAATCATACAATATTAATATCAAGAGAAAACACTTCAGTAAATTTGGGTAAAATTAATACGTTTAAACAATACCATGAAATCCAAATTTTCCAAGAGAGTCAATCATTTTTTTTTTCTTTTTCCCGGTGGAAAGAAACAAAAAATGTCTTGGGTTTATCTTCTGTCATACAAAATGTCAAAGGACAAAAGGGATAGCTACATTATTTTAAGAGGAAAGGTTTATGATATAAGAATTCAAAACATAACTGCTTTGCTATTCATGTATGAAGGTAATCAAAAGATACTTTTAGATATGCAAAATTACAGAAAATATATCATCTATATAAACTTCATGAAAAAAACATTTCTTCATTACATATTCCAGTCAACTGAGATTAAAAAATAAATAAAAATGAAGATAGAGTATAAAAATGCTGTCAGAGAATATTGAAAGTAGTTACCTAAAGTGGCATATAAATAAGTTTATATATGTTTCCAAATGGAAATCCAAAATACTAGCCGTCAACAAAGGCTTGAAGCTAATAAAATGGGAAAGATGAATATATACTATCTTTATGAATTTACATAAAGGATAGGCAACTGTGGTTTTGTTTTATGATGTAAATATTTAAAGAACCACAGATTTATGTACACATTTTGCTTTTGGATTCTTTTATAGAATTTTTTTTTTGTTTATAAAAATAACATATAATTTAAAGGCAATAATTTAAACACACTAAGGTGTATGGAGACCTGGTTATTAATCTGTCTTCCACACTGATGTAATTTTACACCCAAAATATGGTCAATGTGCATCTGTCATTATGTTTCTTTTCATAAATTGTATAAAGTAATTAAAAGTTGAATCCTCAATAAGAATTTATTTGTAGTTTATGTTTAAAAAAAATAGCCAGAGAAATATTTTGCCAACGTTAGTATCTTGGTAAAATGTTACCACAAGGCGAATACTTAATGTTCGGTAATTTCTGCTAGGTAAAGTGATATTGGATCTAGTTTGAAGTATTAAATATGGACAGATAGGTACTTTCTTTTCATGCGAAAGTCAGACATTCCAAGAGAAATTAAAAGATACTATAAACTAAATGAAAATAAATATACAACTTATCAAAATTTGTGGGATGCAGCAAAGACAGTGCTTAGAGAAAATTTTATAATGTTGAATAAATATATTAGATAATGGAAAGATCAAAATTCAATAATCTAAGCTTCTCTCTTGGAAAATAGAAAGAGAATTTGAGCTTAAAGCATGCTGAAAAAATAAACAAAAAGTACAACAGAAATCAATGAAATTAAAAACAGGAAAACCAAAAGCTCAATCTTTGAAAACAATTTTTTTTTAAATGATAAAATTATACTGAGGCTAACCAAGACAAAAGGAGAAGAAACAGAAATGAGTGTTCTTCACTCCTTGACTCCAACTTAGAGCAATAATTCAAAAATGAAATAAAAAATGTACAGATTTGATTCAAAGAAATAAAAGTATCTTTATTTGCAGATAATATGATTGTCTATGCAGAAAATCCTAACAAATTGCCGAAAAAAAACCTAGAACAAATGAGTATATCAAGGTCATAGTAAACAATGTTAATATATCGAAGTCAATTACTTTTCTAAATACAGCAATAAACAATTGGAATTTGAAATTAAAAACAAAGCAAAATACAGCAATATCATGAATAACAGCACCCAAAATGGAAACAGTGGTCACTCTGACAAAATATATACAGAACCTACAGTATATGTGAAAAAATACAAAACACTGATTCAAAAAATTAAAGATCTAACTAGGCTGAGGAATTGTTCCTCTGTTGACATAACATATATGCTAACATTTCTGAAAACACTATATATTTTTATGAACATTTAAATGATTGCTGATGATGTGAACCATGATTCTCACCGTTTGAATAGGATATTACAGGTTAACAAGGGAAGGGAGCTAGAATAATCCACGTGGTAATAGATTAGAGGTGGATAAATGATTATGAACCCACGTTTAACTTAATATAGACACAGCCGATTACTCATATAAACGTTTATATATGTATGAAAATACAAGACTTAGGTAACATATATATTTTTTTCTTCCTCTTTCTCATGAGAAGGCCTAGAAGCAATTACACTCTGATAACAATAAACATCCAGATCTTGGTTTGTAGTAAAACTTTTAATAAATGGGACCATGGCTCCTTGGAGAAATGGCTGATTCTCAGGACTCGGGCAGGAAACATACAAGATGAGCCTGAAGCATCTAGTATTGTCAGTAAGTAAGGAAATGTTCAGAACACATAAATATAAAAGCCGACAAAAACCGTAATGATAGTGATGCGTCATCGTTGTGAAGCTCAGCAACTATACATATTTTCAGTTTCGATAGCCACATTCAGTCTTCTGAGTACTTACCAAGCACCGATAATGCATGAAGAATTGAAAGAAAAAGCCACAATGGTTTTATGTTTTGTCAAAAAAAAAGACCTTGTATATATCAACTCACAGTACAAGCAGACACACACACACACACACACACACACATGAACACACACACTTTCTAGGGTGAAAAAAAGAAGCCATAAAAACTTAAGTAAAGTTTGATAGGTATCTTCTACGCAATGTCGTTGGCCAGAAATTCTATGCCCAGAGAAGTATACTCTAAGATGTCCACATATAGCTCAGGAATGCTCCTGGTTGAGTAGTTTCCTTCCATTTCTTTGGTATCATTTGTTTCATATTAGACAATCTTTGAGTAAAAATTAATGGTCCTAGCTAGCTGGCTGGTGAAGATGTGCTAGACTTGCTATCAGAACACTCTAGTAACTCAGATTGACCTAATTGGACAGGAATAGACTGGAAGGAAGTTACTACCTTTGCACAGTTTTAATTCCAGATCCATCTGAAGTTCTCTGAGAGAATTCTGAGAGAGCAGAGGAAAAGGAAGCTACATAGCTCTTACTTCATTTAACTTTTTGAATCTAACTACTTTCAAAACAGGATTTCAAAAATTATCCTCCATATGGTTAATTATACCCAATTTCCTGCATTCATCACGAAAGTCAAGGAGATCATTTCCCTGGATTTGAAAACATCACCACATTACTCTCTGTAGGAACTACTGTCATATACTTTGAAATAAATGCTAATAAAACATTGAGGGAAAAAAATTCTCCTGAAAGTCAGTGCTCAACTAGAATACCAAGTATTTTCAAGAATAAGAAATCTATGGCTTACCCTAACCAAATTAAGTTCCAACTGTAGACAAAACAGCCAGGTTCTACAGTCATTTGCGGAAGACCACTAAAGTATGTCCTCTTAAGAATAAAAAAGTTTCTAATAACAGATATCATTAAGTGTCTTCAAAGTAAACTAAATTAATGGAATCCAACCATAACTATAGGCCTTTTCCTTTACTAGGTCACGGTTGTTGTTGTTTTGTTTGTTTGTTTTTGTTTGTCTTGTTTTTTAGTGTCATTAAAAACTGATAATTATTTATTAAATAAATGACAATGAATTAAGCAATCTAAAAGATCTCTCTGCCAATGGCTAATGAATTTTGGAAAAACATACAATGTAACTAGAATTATCTCTATAAATGTCACAGTTCACAGAAATGATTTCAAGAAAAGAGTTTTAGCTATGATTTCTAATATTTTGTTTTTATAATTTATAAAAAGGTCACATTTTTATCAACTGCAATTTCTACTTTTTCTTTCAATTGTTCCTGCAGTAGGGAGCATTACTTCATCCATGGATTAAGCAAACGGTGAAAACACCTACAATATAGTTTTTGTATATTTATCTCCATGAAGTACAAACCTTTTAGTCTGATACTCTAAAACTTAGTCATACATCATTATTTTTATCTTAGAATGTTGACATTTCTTCCTAACAAAGAGTTTAATTCTCATTTCCAACCAGTATGACATAGGATAATCCAATGCCCACACTATCAGTTTTCAGAACATATGGACTCTTACTTTTAGTCACAAATAGAAAAGCTTATTTTTCTTGGATTCAGTGATTATTTTGAAACAGCATTACAATACTGAGATGTTTTCCTTAGAATATTTTGGGATGCTTTCATCAAATATCTTAACCTTTTTATTCCTCTTGTTATTATCTGTTTATAAGTGAGTTAAATTTTGGAAACAACATATAATAATGGTCATAGTTTAGGCATTCAGCCACGAAAATAAATAACAAAAGAAGGAAAGAGTCATAGATGCTGAGCAAAAAACATAATTCAATAAGGACTATTCTTTTTTCTGATACTATTTCTAATGATACCGACACATACATGTACATTCACACCCACATATATGTGCAGGTGTACGCTATTGTGTATACACATACATAAAATATATGAACAGCCTCCTTACATACAGTGGAAAGTTACCATGGACTATTTTTTTAATAATCATTTTTTCAGTCAAATATTTTTTTTTCAACTGAACAGAGAAAATGGATAGGATAAGTTTAAAGGAACATTCACAGTAATAAAGACAAAATTATTGATTAAAATAATTATTTTCTCTTTTATCCTCTTCTCCAAAGAGGATAGTTTTAGACTGAATAGAAATATTCCTTTCCCCTTAAGCATATTCTACCACGAAACACCAGCACACCAATTTTAAGTCATACAAAAATATGAATTTATAGGGAAAACAATGTTAAAATAAAACAAGGAACAGTTTTTTTCCCCAACCAATATTCCAAGGCTTAAAATTTCAGAGGTATTTACTAAAATTGTTGATTCCATGAAGTGTGAGTTTAAATAAAACTCAACAGGATGTTGATAACCTGAAACCAGAATTCAGTGCCATATTTATTTTGCACAAACAGGATTGAAAAATAAGTATATTCTTTGTTCCCTAAAAAATGTTTTTAAAAAAAGCAAAAAGGAAAATAGATAATACCTTAAATACTTAAGTAAAACTATAAAAATTCATATCTCAAAACCCAGAAATCTTTTCTTTTGCATATTAGTTTTAATCTTGTTTCAAATTTTAACATTACTATGTAAAAGTATGCAAATCATAAACTTTAGTGCATTCTTCTTTAATAAAGCAAATTCAATTATATTAAACTAGCACATCAAAATCAGAATATAATCCACAACCCAGAAGCCCTCTCAAGCTGCTTCTCAATCACTACAGCCCCAGAAACATATCTACTATCCTGTCTTACAAAGTTTTAGGTTGGTTTTGCTTAATAGAAAACTATATAGATATAAATATAATTTTCTTTTGTTTCTTGTTTCTTTTACTAAAGTTTAAGTTTTCAAATACATTGTTATATTATGTAGCAGTGATTCATTTTTCATTAATAACCATTAATGTTTATGAATTAACACATCAATTTGCCACAGTGTAATTGATGATTCCAATACTGATAGCTACTTAACATTTTCCATTTTCTATCTATTATGAATATTGCTGTTGTGAACATTCATAGACAAGTATTTTGCTAAACGTGCTTACTTATTTCTTTGAGGTATATATCTAGAAATGACATTTCTGAGTACTAAGGTATGATTTTGAAGGAACTGCCAAACAATTTTCTAAAGTTGTTTTAACAAAATTGTATTCCCTCATTAACAGTATGAATGTTCCAGTAGCTCCATATCCTCATTAACTTTTAGTGTTTTCCATCATTTTCATTTCAGTCATTCTTGCAGGGCTAATGAATTTGACTACTTTTTAATATGTGCATTGATCACTTTGATATTCCTTTTTTTAAATGACTAAGTCTTTTCTCTATTTTTTTGATTGGATTGCCTGTATTTATCTCAATGATTATGGTGTTTTTTTCTGTTTTTTGGTTTTTATTTTTTATTTTTTTTAATACTCTAGGTATTGGGGTTTTGTAAATAAGATGTACAGTATTATAAATATCTTCTCTGTTTCACTCAGTGGTATCTTTTTATAATCAGAAGTCCTTACTCTTAATGCAGTTCAGTATATCTATTTGTACTCTAATGGATAACAGTTTTGAATCTAGTTTTAAAGGTGATTGCCCATCCAAAAGAAAGAAAAATATTCTCTTAAATTTTTTTTTATAAAAGCTTCTTTATTTACCTATTACCTCTAGATCAATAATCTACTTAGGACTTATCTTTCTTTATGTAAGTTAGAGTACAGGTTCATTTTCTCACATATGGCTATCTGGTTAACGCAGCACATTTAGCAACATTTCACACTTCTATACAATGTCATCTTTGCCATAAATCAATCTGTAATATAAATATGGGTCTACGTCTGGATCCTGTCGTTCTTCATTAGCCTATTTATGTATATGCAAATATCACACACTCTTAATTTTTAGCTATTTAAGCCTCAATGTCTGAGAGTTTATGACCACAACTTTTCTTTTTTAGTCTTTTTTTTCATACTCTTAGATTGATTAATCTTGGCCATTTGTATTTGATATAAATTTTATAGTCATGTTATCAATTTCTACAAAAGCCTATTGGATTAATTAGGATTTCATTGAAAATATGAATCAGATTTTAAAGAATGAAATTGTTACAAGGTAATGATATAGTCTGTGTTGTAATTCTGCAAGTTCTATAAATAAATCACTTCATCACATTCTGCAGAGGAAGTATTCACACAAGTTTAAATTTCAAGTTATTGTACCCAAATTGAGATCTTTAAGAATATATTTCATAAATGTACACAAAAGATTGAGCTTTTAGGTATCATACCTTGTGTAACTAAAAAGTCATTGCATCCTATTTTGTAGTTTATATGGATAAAAATATTTGTAAGCCCACATGCAAGTTGTGCTCAAACAATATGGTGAATTTTTAAATAAAAGACACATTGCTATTATCCTTCTGAAAATACTCTCCCTGTTTCGAACACATTTATCCCATGGTTTTTGCCACTTTCTGAAGCATTTCTGGAAGTCCTCTTTCATGAGTGTCTTTAGTTGGGCTGTCATGGCTGCCTCGATGTCCTGAATTATTTTGTCTTTGGGAAAGAGCCAGAAGTTGAACAGTAACAGATCCAGTGAATAAAGTGGATGAGGAGACACCATCAGGATTTATTTGACAGAAATTCCCATACCAGAAACAAATGAGACACAGAGCCTTTCTGTTTTGATCACAAAATATGGTGACTGTTGCTGCCGAGTTGCCATCCAATGGAAAGGCAGGATCTCCAATACCAGAAGCAGCACATCGAACCTTAGTAACAGTGTGTGACAAGTTTCAACAGTGTGTGTCAAGTCAGTTGGGTGTGAGCTATGGTTGAGAGAAGGTGTGTTTTAAAGTGTGCGGTAAATCATCCTCCATCATGACAATGCTTCATGTGAGACATTGCTTCTGGTGTACAGCAATTCCTGTCAAAAACATTATGATGTGTCCTCACTCACCTTATTCACGGGATCTGGCACCATGCAACTTCTGGATCCTCTCCAAAGTCAAATGATCAGGACATCGAGGCAGCCACAACAGCACAACTAAAGGCACAACTAAAGTGGCAAGAACGATGAGATAAGCGTGTTCGAAGTAAGGGAAGTATTTTGAGCAGGGTTAATGGCAATGTGTCTTTTACTGTTACATATATGGCAATGTGTCTTTTACTGTTACATGTATATATATATATATATATATATATATATATGTATGTATATATATATACATATATATATATATATATATATATATATATATATATGTTTGTTTGTTTAAACATTCACCTTATTGTTTGAGCATACCTCATAAGCATGTAAAATTCAATCAGTCCTTCTAATTCTATTGCTTAGCTTTATTCTTATCGTGGATCTAAATAAGTACATTAAATGTCAATCTAACAGCAGAACTCAAAAGAGGCAGAAGAGAGAAGATAGAGAAAACAGAAGTTAGAAAAACTCTTTAGCTACTTTCAAGTGAAGTGGGCCCTGCTTGTTACTAAACCATTTAAGTGAACCCTATATGGAGATAATAGTGAAATTAGTTCTATCAGAATACGCTATAACCTACTACATGTTAGGAAAAAAAATGATAAATATGTAAGAAATTTTTAAAAAGAAGAAGAAAGAAAGAAACTCCTCTATTCAGTTTAAATCACAGTCCCAAGAATTCAGGTCAGTATTTCATCTCAAACAAATTATACAACCAATCCCTGATAATGGACTATTAGAACCAGCCAAGTGTTATGAATAACTAGACAATTTCTGAGAACTTCTCCATTCTTTTTCATCAGTTTGAGAATGTATTTAAAATAGCATTTTTATCATTTTCACTTATTTCTTGTCAGCTCCTGATAATATAAATATAAATCATCTTTAATGAACATTGTGTAATCTAACTCAACATATTAGCCAAAATTGCACCATTTCATTTTGCTAGAACATATTTTCTTAACAGAACAGTTTTAAGGTCAAATTTACACTAAAAATAATAAAATGTCTTTTCCAAGTATATTTAATATTTTATTACAAACTGTCCTTAGTTTTATAGATAAATTAGTTGTCTTCAGGCCAGCTATTATAGACAAGAAGGAAATTTCCCTCTTTCCTGGTGATATTGTTTTTTTATCTCAATGATGTGTGTCCACTGAAAACAACAGAACCTATTACTATCAGAAGAAATATTTTAAGGTAAAGTACAATAAAATTGGCATTGTTGAATTTGTAAATATTCTCAACAGTTAAATTAATGATACCTCACAGTCTTATTCAGTAGCTGAATTTACTGAGTATTTAAGTGAACACTATATTTCTATATCTTAATAAGCTTATCAAAAAGGCAGACCTACTCCGAATCAGGTCTTGAATGGAGAATATACAAAGAAAATTTTTATTAATGTAGTTTTCTAATTAATATGTGTCTTAAACATGTTCAGTCAAAAAATGTCTTTGCCCTGCCTTTTGGAATGAAATCTTGTGTTTCAGTTATATACATATCAAAATACTTAGGTTAAAATATCTCTGCTGGAGAGGACAACAAAATACGTGTTTCATGCTCAGAGGCATCCATGCTGCCCATATGTTTACATGATCATTCTGCATATGGGTGAGAAAAATATTGTGCTTCTAAGTCTTCCAAAGTCAGTTTTCTGCCCTACTTACATCACAAGTACATTGGGCACTTCGACCACTTGTTCTCATACATCAACACATGAACTTACACCTATGAAGCAATATGGCATAGTAGAAAAAGCAACGCATAGTGTGTCAGAGGACATGCTGTTTGGTCAGGAGTTGTTATTTGCAACAGTGATTGTGAGCAAGCAGCTTAAAATCTTGGACGAGGCCATGTTTGAGTAGAGCCTTGACTGACAGTCTGATTTATATTACTATAGGCATGGAGTTGATAGGATCAATGTGGAATTACCAATATGCTGTTGTTGTTTTTTTTTAAAATGCATCCTTTCCATCTGCAACAATCATGACGTCACAAGCATACATTATTGGGATCAAATTTGGACAGAGTTAGTCATCATATTAAAAAGCAATATTTCAAGTGTTTCTCTTTCTAACAACGTAGAAAATACCACACTGACAGTCCCATACCATAACATTTTTTACTATAAATTAAATTTGTGCACTTGCCATCTAGTGATTAAGGAATATCACTATTTCTATAACTCAGAAATCCTATAACATATGTTATCCTTGTGCCACAATCATCAATATAATAATTTATTTAATGAAAATTTTGTCTTTTCTTCTTCTTGTTAATCTTTAATTCTCTGAATAGTCACCAAAGTATGGCATTGGAATATATAGGACTGCCTTTGAAATTATCATCACTCTCTTGAAGACAGCAATTTTGAAGCAATAACAGCTTATTTACTAAAAGGAAATATTATTTTTACTCATCTGACATGTATATTAGAAAACTCTTAGAAAAAGGCAATATCAGAAGAAGAATAAGAGATATTTTATTAGTTCACATTTTATTATTTACTATACATGTTTAAGCTCTATCAATTTTCAGAAACTATTTGGAAGATTAAAATAACTTAAATATCTGAAAATACTGGTTGTTTTACATGTAGGAAGAAAACCTAATGTTATTCCATATTTTCAGGATACAAATTCAAATTTGTATTTTAATTGTTTTTCTGCTTATGGCCCATTTCAATCCCATGATCCAATCTAGCTTTGCTTTACAGGAAACTATTTTTTTTTCTTTTTGTATAGTTTGTATCATAGTAGAATACATGTTTATACCACTTTGTAAAAACATATCACAACTTATAAATACAGCTAATATTGTTTTCATTTAACTAAAAAAAAATATTTTCCTGCATTTAGTATATTGGGAACATATTATCATAGTTATAGTTTTATCTACATTGTAGAATGTAAAATAATCACATTTGCCAAAACTTGAAATATGCTTTAATAGCATTGCACAATTCATGATTTCCCATCCTACTCCTGTATTGAAAATTCTCTCCAATCACAAAGCAGAAATTACATAATTGGCAGACTGACTTTGATTACTCAAGCACATTTCAGATGGCATAAAGTAGTGGAGAAAATCCTGGTTTGGAAGAGGCTAACCCATTTAGGGCTGCTTGTGAAGAACCTTTTTTTGTTTCATACCCGGTGATAATACAGAAATAAAGAAGTTAATAATATGAAAACTTTTGCCCTAAAAAGAAAACAAAAATAAAAACCTGGACCTCTCTCTAAGGTTATAATCAGTGGTCTTCCACAATTTCTTCTTTTTGGACTTCCATTGTGAGTAGTCCCTACCAGTGGATTAACATTTGCCAGAAATTCATTGTGAGTTTCTAAATAAATATTCTTCATATAAGCAAGTGTAGTAAACATTTACATACTCTTAATGCTTATATTTGAATTGAAATATGCCAATGCTGTTAGCTTGCTAAATTAGAAAAAAGTATGCATGAATACAAAGGAAATTGCTACATGTTATCAATTTTATGGATTTTGATATAAGGTAGATGTATCTTTGACTATTCAAAAGTGTTAGAACTGAATTAACAAAACTTTTTGTTATTGCATATTATACCTACATATACCTTAAGTATAATGTGAGGTTCCCTTGAAAATGCAATTTTGTTTTAATTGTGAATGTGTTTTATATACCTTTTGGAAATTAATTGCACACAGAGATGGCATTTCAATCATTTTTAATGAAATACGCTTTATTTTTAAAATCTAAATTGTGTAGTGGATCTTGAGAAGATCAATGTTCATTGTATGAGAAAATTAATTTAAATGAGGTTATATTATGGACCCCAAATAAAGAAGCTTAATATTTTAAATATTTTTACCTGCTTATTTGTGCTACAACATGAGTCAAAAGTTCAGTGCTATACCAGAGATCACTGTTTTGTGTGTTTTTTTTTCAGTATTACAAGATAAAAAATATAGGTAAATAAAGATCAAAGTGACTGGAACAAGAATGAGAGAACCAGCCCTTAGTCCAATAGCATGTGGTCCAGCATGTATTAGGTTGGTGCAAAAGTAATTGTGGTTTTTGCAATTTTTAACCTTTCAGATCGCAATTATTTTTGCACTGACCTAATAAAATTTTATGTCGCTGCTGGCATATACAAATAAAATATTTGAATCCAGATTAATTAGAAAATTATCAAGATTAGTGTGAAAGAGAAATGCAAACCCAACTGAACAGCTTACTTATTTTCAAGGTAGAAATTCCTAAGCCCTGTAATATTCAAAAGAGCATGACTCCAGTAATGAGACTATTGACTCCCTCAATTCTTACAGTTATCAGTGGGGTTTGAGGCTTTCAAGATCCACAGGATTATTGTTTTTACTAGAATTTGCCTCTTCCATTTATCTAACACTTTATTTTGTTATTTCCTGAGTGTGCTGTGATATGAAAACCATTAAGGACAAATGTTCTGAACTGCTAAAGAAGACAGAGAGAGATCCCAACTCTGCGTTGAAAAGCTAAAAATAGTTAAGAGCTTCTGGGATATATTGTGATGTCTTTGAAGGTCCTATATTCTACCTCAGCTTTCCAATTAGAGATAAATACATTTGTCTGTGTGAGTGTGTGTGTGTGTGTTTGTATGTGTGTACATCTCTATTTTGCACCATCTCCTTATGTTTAATCTTCCATAATTGATGAAAACTGAACACTTATCTATTTCAGTTCTTCAGTAACATTTAGTTCTACACTCTAGTATTCTGTATTTCAAAATTACAACAATGATGTTCATGATTTGAATTGTTTAAAAGGAGAACAATAGTTAGTAGTGGAGTCAAAGCAAGAATGTTTGACTCTAAAACAAAGACTTCTGAACTTGGATGTGGAACCAAAATTACAAGAAATGAAGTGCTCTAATCCTAAACAGCATCAGATTGGTGTACAGTGTCAAACATGAACAGGATTTTAGCTGTGGTTTAGTACACATGCTCATAATTCTGTTCCCATATGGTATCCATCCTTTATCCTCAATAAAAATTATAAAATAAGAAAGCAGATACCGAATGAAAGTGGAATAGGTCAAAATATAATGTAGGTATGGTCGTTGTCTAAGACTGGAGAAGCTAGAATTCTGGAACAAAGGAGGCTGTGGGGTCTTTGGGTCCCATAGGAGAGCCTGATTGTTTAGTCTTCTTATTCACTTTGTTTCAACCACATTAACCTTCTTGCGTTTCTTTGTGCACCAGACAGGGTCATAATTTAAGGGACTTTTCTTTTGTTTTTCCTGTTATACCCTAAACATCTAGGATGGTGACTTGTGTATTACAGATGATCGATAAAATTTGGTAATTGAAAAAGTAGCAACTACAGAATATATAACAGTTTTCACCACTCCATTTAAGGGCTGTACTCTGCTTGGGATAGATATGGTTACTGTAAAAATACTCAAAAATCTGACATTGAAAATTTCACAAAGTTGATTGACCTTAAGTTCAAGGAAAATGTACAATGCAATGTCAGAAATCTAGCTTTAAATCACTTTTTATTTAACATGTCACTGGATTAGCTATTTGTGCACCACTTTATTTTTAAATTATTTAACCCCTTCCAAGTTAATTTTACTTCAACATATTAACCCCATGTTTGTGTCAGCACTAGAAGGCTGTATCATAAATTGTAGTGAATCATTTTTTTTCCATATCTGATCATTGTTCCTTTTTTTTCTGAGTCCAGGCTCTTCACTTCTGGGAATATAAAACATAGCCAAATAGCATCTGAGATGCATGCACTCCCAACATCTTTGCACCATTGATATTTCTTTCTTACTACAATATACTAGTACCATCCATGTTAATTTAAGAATAAAAATAGAATTACATATATTCTATATAGAAACATGGTGGCTTTTAAAGATCCCAGCAATAATTACAAAAATGGAATTTTCTATATGGGAAAATGTTGAATGGAAAAACAAAGCAAAACAAAACAATTGTTATCCTTTATAAAGGAAATATCCAGAAGACAAAAGAAACCTACTGCAAAGTAATCTAAATAAGCAGGACTGTAATAGCGACCAAAACAAATATGTGTATTACACCAGAAATTTCCAAGGAGAAATGCATGACAAGTAACACTGGAATCTGTACTATCTTTTTCACATATACTTGTTGATAATACAGTTTACCCCATCTCTTTCTGGGCAATCCCTCTTGTGAGGCCTCCACAAAAGTAAAGCTCTGAATAGTCTAATTACATAGTCTATGATTTACCTGAGATAGTGCTGTGAATGGCCTAACAATATTTTAATGTCTTGGAATATCGAAATATTAAAACCAAATTGTTTTCCAAAATTATTTTTTCAAGTTTTAAAAGATTGCTGAAACTTGTGCTTTCATTTATGCATGGCTGTTGGCTTATTTATTTATTTTTCTTACCAGACAAATGCCTCTAATAGGAAAAATGTCCCATGGTTCACATCGTGTTTTCACGTGTGGGTAACAGTCACTAGAATTGCCAGAAAATACACATCTACTTTGCACATTCATGATTTGTAAAAACCACATAGATATTTTTCTTTTCTTTTTTTTTTTTTGTTTTTTAGGAATAGAGCTATGTTGCTAATATTAAAATTGGCAGTCTTAATGGAATTTCTTTCATTTCAGAAAACATATTGTGTTCAAGGTTAATAATACAGTACAGCAAAATACATAGTGCATTTGGCAGATGTATGCTCATTTTCATAGGCAGATCCCATTCTTTTCCTTTTCATAATAAGTAAAATCCTGCCAAAAGTCAACATTTTGAACTTCTTTAAAATTTATTTTAATGTAAATTAGGATAGACTAGTCAGTCTCTGTAAGAAAACTTGCTGCCTGGAAAGGAAGTTCATGATTTTAATAGGAAACTTATTACACAAAGATAAATGGGATAAAATCATACTTGCATGTTTGGGGAATGGATTTGAAATGTTTGTTTTTTTGGGGAGAGAGAGAAGGAGCTACTGAAACTGTCATATCTAAAACAGAATTCCAAGTAAAATTTCATCAGTGAAATCATGGCATTACATTTTGAGATATTTTAAGGATGATTAACATTGACTCAGTCCTAATATTGAAATTCTGAAAGGGCATAAGAAAATAGTTAAAGCTTTTAAAAATTTAGCTATTTAAAAACAATTGCATGTACTTTGTTACTGGGATTGATCCTAAGTATACTCTGTAAAAGCAATCTTTATACCAATCGATACATGTAACAATTAGTGTTGAAGTTCAACATTCTTCTCTTGATTAAGAAACAAAACAAAACAAATAAAAAAACCCTTAAATTATCCTACTTCACAAAATTATTATATTGAAGGCTCATTATGTTTGACAATATAGGCTGCGAAAAATTACCTACGATGAATTAACCAATATTTATTGAGCCTTTGCAATGTGTCAGCTTCAGTGCCGATTATGGGAAACCTATTCAAATATGTTTTCTACTAGCGAGGGTCTTACAGTCTATCTGAGAGTGAAACAATGAAACTAGAATAGTGTAATTCTTTCTATGATAGTTTTGCAATTTTGGAGGAATGGGCATAAAGGAAAAGGTCTAACTTGTAGTGAAATTTTCACATTTTTTTGTCCACAGGCAGTGTCTCTTAAAGTGATTTCTAAACAATGAATGGAGATTCACATGAAGGAAAGAGGAAGGCTTTTTGTTTGAAATGGGTGGTAGACTTGAAACAGTATGTGTGCCCTTTGAGTTATTTATTATAATTAGTTTTATAAGCCTAGAGCAAATGCTACATACAGGAGAAATACTGGAAATAAGAGTAGAAAAGCTAAGCAATAATTAGATCATGAAATAATGTGTGTGAAGCTGATTTTTCAAAAAGAAATCATAAATGTTATAGAGAATAATTAAATAATTATGAACTCAATAAATTTTGCTCATCTCCAATTGTGGACCTGGAAAAATAGATCATCCAAATGTTTAGGTCGCACAGCAAAGAAAACACATCTGGATAAAGTCAACTGAAATATTGATTATAATATTTTTCAATCTCTCTCTCTCTCTCTCTCTCTCTCTCTCTCTCTCTCTCTCTCTCTCTCTCTCTCACACACACACACACACACACACACCCCAATATACATTCACCTCATGGATTATTGCTTTAAATAACTGTTGCTTGACCCATTTGTTTTAAAAAGAAAAAATATAAACATTTTCTTTTTATAAATATAATAAATAGTGAAGAAAATCAAGGACATTACAAGAAATTTTTTGTAGTCTTATAACTGACAAGTTTTGAATTTCATAATAATGGTAAATGTATTGATAAAATATTAAACAATTATAAATATATTTAAAAAGCAAATATTTATACACATGCAAATATAGAATATTGAGTAAGAACAAGGAGATTAGGCCAAAACTGATCAATTCAGGACTAAGAAAACTCTATATATGTTCTTTTAGAAGGAGTAAAACTTAACTTTTGTCAATCCTGGGCCAGATAGTTATATTTTTGCGAGATTTTATGCAGATTAGAATATGCCATCAGGCCTCAAGTTATTGAGTATCAGCCTCCTAGGGAACTTGAACCTGTCACTTTCAACTTCTCCAGACTATCTATTGATGCCAATCAAGTGACACCCCTCGGGGCTGGCTAACAGGACCCCTCTGTGGCTGAATGAGTTAATGCAGCTTCATAAAGTGCTTCAATTCCACCTCTCCCTAGAAAGTCTGGCTCATTGCACATGGAGAATGTGCAAAGCAATTTAGGTCTGCAGATAACAACCAGATGGACTGGTTTGAAGACAGAAGTCCCTTGTTTATAGAAAAAAAAAACAAGTGCAGAAATGCAGTCTAAGGCCAAATAAATTCCCTCAAACTGCCAAGGCAAGCTTTAGCTGGTTAAATCCCCAAACTCTCCTGATGCCCCAAGGGGGAGATTTTTGTACTAGACTTTGTGATAGTGTTCATGTTAATTGCGTTTTTTTTAAACAGAAATGTGTTTAACATGGATTAGGAAGCCCTTTAAAAAAATAGGCCATGAGGGGAAGAAATAACTTTGATATATCAAATAAACAATATTAATGTTGAAATAAAGATTATAATTCATTATAATGCTACATAAAAAATATTGGAGAAACATAAGGTAGTTTCGTGCAAAGAATAAAAGTTGACAAAACAAATGCTTCCTTTTATTTTTTTTTCAGTTATTTTCCCCAGATTATTTTCCATATTTCCCAGAATAGATATTTGTTTTATTTTTGCTTTAAACAATGTTAAGATGAAAATAGCCCTATTTGTGTATACTTAAAAGTATATACCTTATGTCATTGAAATGAGACAAACTACATAACAAAGTATAGCACCTTTTTTTTCTTAAAAAAAAATTGAAAGAGAAAGAGTATCTTGCAAGAGAAGGATAAAATAATAACTATCCTATATGATGACATAGATTTAAAAAAATAATCAAATTCGATCCGGTTTTCTATATAAATCTTTAGGTATATTGTTACATATTATATTCTACAATGGTTTCTGGTCTTTATTTTCTAATGCATCTTTTCTAAAAAGTCAGGATCGCTTGAGTTTGGGGAAAGAGTAACAAATTCTCAACATTACAGAATATTGCAGTGTTTTTGGAGTGAAAATTCAGCCAGCTGGGAAGGGTAGGGTCTCTACAGAAAAAGTGATTGCAATTAGAAAAATTTTAAATCCTATCCTTAGAAGTGTAGGCTCGTGTGTGTGTGTGTGTGTGTGTGTGTGTGTATAAGCATACGCAATCCCACATATACATATATGCCTGTTAAGAATGTCCTGTTTATTCAAATTATAATCTTGGCATAAATTCTTGAGGATTTATTTACTATGTAAGTAGTAACTGGTAACGTTTTTCAAATTCTGAGATATCATATTATAGACTTTCTCTGTTAGAGATGAAAATTTTCTTTCACTGAATGAAGTCTGTAAAATCAAAGCCATTGTTCCAACAACTAGTTAAATGATGTTTACTTTGAATATCTGATTTAAATTTCAACCACTAGGTAGAGCAGTGAAGAGTGGGTGGTAAAGTTTACTGATAAGAATGCATCTATCTTTAAAATGAAGTTGAAACTACTTCAGTCTGATTAGGGAAAATAATCTGCTTGTAGAAAAAACCCTAACTGACCCAGCATTTAGCTAGACTATGTGGGACTCAAAGGAGAAATGAAACAACATCTCCAACAAGAGTCATTCTCAACTTTGACTACGCATTAGAGTCAATACCCTAAAGGTTAAGTAAGTCTGATCAAATCAGAATTTCTGTAGTGAAACTCAGAAATCAGCTTTCTCAAGTGATTGATGTGCAACTCGATTTTGCTAGGGAGATTCTTCTTAAATTTTAATGTTTCTAAGAACTAAGGTGCTGGGGAGAGTCTTCTCAAATTTTAATGTACCTAAGAATCACTTGGGAATTTTAATAAGATGTATATTCCAATTGAGTAGGTCTGGGTGGTACCTGGAAGTTTAAATAGTAACACATTCCCAGAATCAAGTTAAGACAATATGGCTATTTGCTTTTTCTGCTGGTGACCTTTTTTCATGTAATTATTATCTTTTTTAGTTGTTCAGTCATTGATTTATTTAGCAATTTGTTTGGGGGCATCATTTAATATCATAATGATGGAATCCCACAGAGATAATATATGTTTCAACTGCCAGGTACCTAGTCCACTACCTCTCTAGAGTCATTTGAAATCAACATGGTTGTTATATGGTTTCTTGTATCATCCAAACTGTGAATGTCAGCTTCAAATCAATGTGTAAACCTCCTGGAGGATACAGCTTCTTACAGATATTTATTATTTAACCCTGTTTTTTTTTTTTTCCAAAACAAACTAACAAAAAAGTTTACTGAAGTCACTTATAGTTTTGAGTATTTGAACAGTACCGCATGCATAACAACTATTGTGGCAAAGACACCAGCTACTCAACAAACACTTAAAATATTTTTTTTCCTGTGCACTTATTTTGATATATCCCTCCCCCATTTAAATCAGGTGTGGCTATATGGCTGAAGTTGAGTAAATAAAATGTTAATGGAAGTGACACCTGACAATGCATATAAGAATTTTCACTCTCATGCATCAACGCTTGTACTGGTTTGCTAATATCTGTAGTGTCCCTAAGTCACTGTGTGAAGAACATCGATCTACTTCCCTTCATCCCAACGCGATCACCCACAACTAAACTTCTCTTTTAAGAAATAACCTTGATGTTTTTGAACCACTACACATTATGCTCAGACAGACGTTTATTTATTTTTTTTATTTTTTTGGTCTCTTAGATACCAGAGGTCTATTTAAACCTGCTGAGTTGAATTGTACGGTCCCAAAAAGACATGTTGAAGTTCTAACTCCCAGCATCCATAAATGTAACCTTATTTAGAAATAGGGTCATTGTAGATGTAATTAAGTTAAAAGGAGGTCATTAGAGTAGACTCTAATCCAGTATGACTCATGTCCCTATAAAAGGGGAAGAGACACACAAGCTCAGAGCAAGGATGGTATGGAGACAAACAAGATGAATGCCATATAATGATAGAGGCAAACTTAGGAATGATGCAGCCACAAGCCAAGGAGTTTCAAGGATTGCAGGCCACTACCAGAGTGAGGAAACTGCAAAGAAGAGGAAGAATTCTATCCAGAGTTTCAGAGGGACACCTTGGTTACAGATTTCTAGCTTCCAAAACTATGAGAAAATAACTTTCTGTTAAGTCACTGAATTTGGGGTACTTTCTTATGGCAGTCCTAGGGAAATAACACAGAATCAAAGCACAATTTTTCATGTTTGGGAATGCCCTGAGGATGTTAGCAAGTTCAATAATCAGTTTTCTTCTCAAGAAATCTGGTATCTTCTATATTTTGATCAAATAATTATGTCTTGAATCTTCAGATTTGCAAAGTATATGTGGCATGCCATTTCTCCCAATGATGAAAATTGAGAACTGAAACCATCTATGTCTACTCATTTTATAGGCTGTATTAGCAGGGCTTTACTATTTCCCTGTCTCTATCATAATACATTTATTACTCCAGGCAGTTGCCAATAACTTAATTGTTCATTCCTGGAACTTTAGAAAATTCCATGTGAATAAACATAAAACTATTCAATACTTCAACATATGACATGAAATGGCAGTTTTACTTCCCAAGATTATCAATCCTCTCCCCCCAAGTTCATTCCCTTCTGTGTCCACCAATGCTAAGCTATTATAACATTCAGATATTAGCATTTAAGTAGACTCCAAACCTCGTAAGTACCCCATATTTACCATCTCGGCTCCTGCCTACATGCAAGACTCTGTCAAATAGTGATCTCTTTTACTGCAGTAAGAATAAACTGAGTTTTGTGTTATGGGCAAATGGTTTTGATGGTATTTTGTGACAGTACTATTTTTAAATGTAGGCTGAAAACTTTAGAATGGGAAATAAAACAGGAATATGCTTAGAATGACTTAAAAGAAGCCAAATGGCACAGGCCGCCAGAGATGGTTCAGAAAACTGCAGGGAGATGTCAGGGAATGGTGATTTGGAGCCTACCCCCAAATTCTTTCCTCTGATTCAGTCCTACAAGCAGAAAAAAGATGAGTGATTTGGAGACTCATGAATATAAGCTCATTTAGAGAGAAAATTCAGGAGAAGATCCTGTAGTATATGTGACCAGTTTTCTCCATTTTCTGTGAGTGGTGTTAAACCAGAAAAGGGGGATTTAATATACTCATACAAAAACTATAATGAAACAACAGTTCCATTGCCAGACCTATGGTACCAAACTGAACATTTTGAAAAGATTAAGAATAAAAATAGAATAAATACCAGAATTGTGGGTTTATAGAAAACGAAAACTAGATCCCTTCTCTCCAGTCATTAAATACAGTAGGATGAAAATACATACATACATACATGCACACATATATACATACATAATACATACATACATGCATACATACATACATACATACAGCAGGATGAATAATTCTTTTCATAAAAATGTGTGTAAGTAATATAAACAGAAATAATTTTGGAAAAAGGACCAACCTGCACTAGAAAGAAGCTAAAGGGAAAGAAAAATATAAAAAGTAATAAAGTGAATGATCAATGGAAGTGTCCAGAGGTGGAATCAAAAGTCCAATTTCCTTTTTTACCCTGACACTCACAAGGAGATATTTCTCTAAATATTAAAAGACAAACTTGCTGTTGTCCCAGGGGGCACAACCAACCATCCATTGGGAGTAGAACTGGCAGCCTTGTGGTTGAGAGGATGTGCTCCAACCAACTGAGCCATCTGGGAGCTCAGCAGCAGCTCAGCTCAAGCTGCCATGTTCAATCTTAGTTGCAGGAACAGAAAGGACAACAACTTGAAGCTGAACGGCACCCTCCACAACTAAGATCAAAAGGACAACAATTTAACTTGGAAAAAAGTCCTGGAAGTACACACTGTTCCCCAATAATAATAATAATAATAATAAGAAGAAGAAGAAGAAGAAGAAGAAGAAGAAGAAGAAGAAAAGAAAAAGAAGAAGAAGAAAGTACTGTTCCCCTTCCCCAATTAAAAAAATAAATAAATTCAAAAAATAAAAGACAAACTTGCAAAATTGTTATTGACACAGATGCTAAGATATCAAACTTAAATCTATCATTGTGCAGCCTTTCATTCAGAGTCAACACACTACACGTACCATCATAGGCCTCATTCTTAATAGTCCCCCATGTTCCATCCCATAAATGTCACCTTCTTACCTACTAAGTTAATAAGAAAGGATCTATGTAGAAACAAAATTGGGGGAATAGTGCTTTTCTGAAAGTACAATTTGAAATTCCTATCCATAATGAGTCAATCTATCTGGAAACATATTTACCAGGATGCCTGTGCCTAAATCAAGCCCAAATTAAAGATATCAACTTGGCATGGAATTTCTAGTGGGCAAAACGTTGATACAGAAAGAAGTGGTCTGAACACATTTAGCTTCAGATTGACCCATCAAAAATTCTACCCAAGCACACAAAATAACCTCTTCAACTGGGAGATAAAGTAGGAAAAAAACGAATAGTGGAAAATTTATTAGATAAAAGAGCCATTGTATCTTTCACCAGTCCTTGTAACATTGCTCTCCTCCGAGTCAAAAATTTCCAAGTGCCGTTCTCTAGTCACCAACCAAGACTTGTAGACAGGATCTTAAATTTCTCTTGAATTCTACTTTTATTGAGCACGTGGATGACCTTTGCATTATTCTGAACAAAAGATGAGCTCTGAGACCGATTCCCATCTACCTACTTACAGCTTCAGCTCAGAAATGGCAAAAGGTTTCTTAAGATAAGTGCAAATGTTGTCCAGAGCTTATAAACTAGGGCATGATAGAACTGCATGCTGCAATCCTGCCACCTCTCACTTGTCTGTAATGACAACAAAGGGGCTGGGAGAGGACAGAAGAGGGTGAAAGAATGAGTAAACTCAGTTCTTCATGGACAGTGCTTTTCTCCTTTCTCTCTAATTTGTGGTCTGAATTAAGTTTGCAAACTTGTTGCAACAATGTTGATAACCTTTTCTGATATCAGAGGGATTATTCATTATGAATTTATACCAACTACACAAACAATTAACTATGCTTACTATTTGGAAGTGCTGAAAAGACTGTGTGAAAAAGTTAAGACGACCTGAATTTTTCGCCAACAATTAATGGCTCTTGCAACATGACAATGCACCAGCTCACATGGTATTGTAGGTGATGGAGTTTTTAGCCAGTAAACAAATAACTGTATTGGAACACCCTCTCTACTCACCTGATCTGGACCCCCAATGACTTTTTTCTTTACCCAAGGATAAAGGAAATATTGAAAGGAAGATATTTGGATGACATTCAGAACATCAAGGATAATATGATGACAGCTCTGATGGCCATTCTAGCAAAAGTGTTCAAAAATTGCTTTGAAGGATGGACTAGGCACTGGGGTTTGTGCATAGCTTTCCCAGGGGAGTACTTGGAAGGTGACCATAGTGATATTTAGGAATGAGTTATGTAACATTTTCTAGGATGAGTTCACAAACTTAATTGCCCAACCTTTTATAATGTTTTTGTTTTTGTTTAGTTTTTTTGTTTTTGTTTTTCCCACAGAACACAGAAAAATAAAGGGGGAAATAATTTTGCATATTCGAGACTGCCATAGTTTGTCATGAATTTAGCATAGATCTGCAATATATCAGAGCAACTGAACAGAAAACGGAATAAGTTGGACCACGTGAAGTTTTAGCTTGTAGTTCACATTTAAATATATATATATATATATATATATATATATATATATATATATATATATATATATATATATATATATATAGTTCCATTGCATCTAAATATGACCCTATCTTACTCTGGCAAATTTTTACCACTGCGTTATACACTTAATTGTCTCCTCACCCCCAACCAATATATAGATTGAAGCTGTAAGCCCCAGGTCCTTAGAATGTTGTGGTATTTGTCAGTAGGGTCTTTGAAGAGATTTGAGTTAAAATGAGGCAATGAAGGTGGACTCTAATCTTCTGTGACTGGTGTCCTTATAAAAAGTGGAGATTTGAACACAAAAAACAAAGACCAGAGATACAGTCACATGATGGAGGGCACGTGAGGACACAGTGTAAAGGCCAAAGAGAGAGGCTCAAAAGAAATCACACCTGCCAGCATCTTGATCTTGGACTTTTAGCCTCCAAAACTACAAGAAAATAAATTCTTGTTTAAGCCACCCTCTTTGTGGTGTTGTCATGGCAGCCCTAGCAAACTAATATATGCCATTTACCAGCTAACTTACTATCAGCAGCACCACTTAGCATTTTATTATATTATCTTTCATTATTAGAAAACTGATTTGGCCTGTTGCAAAAAGTATAGGTTTGAATTTGACCTTATCTTTTGTTGAAATAAAAGCAAAGAAAATTTAAAAATTAAATGCTACCTGTCACAAGATTTTAGTTGGGTAGTATTGATGATACATATTGTTATAAAAGGGAAGAAGGTTATTATTAAACCACATGGTATTTTGATGGCATTTTGATTTTTCTATCTTTAAACTTTAAACAATATACATTGTATTTCTGTGAAATACATTTCTGAAGTACATTTGTATTTCTGTGAAAAGCAAAATGTCTTCAGATTACAGAAAAAGTTTCAAAAAATTACTTTTCTGAACAAAATTACATATATGTGTTTTCCCATTAACCTAGCTTTTCAGGAGGAAATCAATATAAGTATCAAGAAATTAAAAGTGTTAAATATTGTCTCTGCATATCAGAGTTTTGGGTGGTGAATTTTGACATCTCCCTCTACATGTTTATTATTTTTATTATATTTTTCATCTCCTACAATGAAGAAAATAATCTATGAACTATTATGGTCTTTATATAATTTTCTAATATAGTGTCAGCACCAGGATATTATCTGGGATATAATAATTACAATCATTGTTAAATAAGTGAATAAAATATTTACTGAAGATTTTGCTCTTTCTCTTATGAATAACCTCTTTCCATTTAATGCACATTTTTTAATGTTCATATTTATACATTAAAATCTTTGTCTCTTTATTGGAAAGTTACACTTTCTTTAATATATGGACCTTGAAAATCAAGCAGGAAAAGAAGGCAATATTTTCAGCAACCCCTGACATATAAAACAAATGTATTTACTAAACACAAAAAATGGAACACATTTAGAGACACATAAGCTTCAAAATAAACTTCATTTTGACAAAATAAATACTAATGGAAATAAAAATCCACAGATAATTTCTACATGTAGTCTCCCTAAAATAGTGATGGATGAAGGAAATGTTAAGCACTGAAAAAACAGAAATGTGAATAACACATGGTGGGTTTTTTTTTTTGTTGTTGTTTTTTTTTTTTTTTCAATCTCAAGTAGCTCCCAATCTGTGCAGAGACCAATATATGTGACTAGACACTTGCAATGCAGCAATGATAATTATCATTCAGGGATCATTTACCAAATGTCATGTATTGTTCAAAGCCTTCATCGCTATTTCTTTTTTTAATCATTGATACACTCTGGTTTATTGTTATTATTCCTACTTTATACATAGAATGATGCAACAACTGAGAGCCAAGAAACTTGCTTATACTACACGGGTTTAAAATTTCAAACTTGGTACTCAAATCTAGACAATCAGACCTCAGAATCCCTTGTCTTTGATACTACTCCAGGAACGCAAAAATAAAACTGAAAATCTGTCGAGGTGGAGGGAAGATTAGGTATATAGTGCAACATGGTTATGGATGACTTCTCCTTAGAATCTATTAGGTTGGTGCAAAGCTAATTGCAGTTTAAAAGGTTAAAAATTACAAAAACTGCAATTGACTGTTGCACCAACCTTATACCAACACTAGCAAGTAATAGAACATGGATAGAGTTCTGAAAGTTAGATGAGTCTTCAGTACAGAATTATCTATCTAGTGGGACAGCTCTTTAAAATGAAGGCAAAACAAAAAGCATTTTCTGCTGGAAATATCTCCAGCAGAAAAAAACAATAAGAAATTGTCCACAAAATTCTTAGCGATGAAAAGAATAATACCAGATGGAAATCCATATCTGCAAGAAGAAAGTAGAGCACCAAAAAAGTGAAATTTGGGAATATCTATAAATTACCTTTCTTGTTATCTTTTATGAGTAGGTGATGTGCATATTCACATATGTAAAAATTTACTTAAAATATTACTGACTTTATCACAAATGATTTAAATATATTCTGGGGGTTATACCATATTAAGAAGTAAAATATAAATACAAAAGCACAAATGGTAGAGAAAGGCATAAATGGAATTATATTGCTGTGAAGTTTGTACATGGTTGATGATAAAGTATAATATTGTTTAAAGATTCAATGTAACAAGTTACACATTCATTCTCAAGAATAAATGTCCAGTAGAATGTTCTGTGATGGTGAAATTTTCTATTAATCTGTGCCATCCAATCCTGTAACCCATGGCTACATGTCATTAGGAAGTTTTTCAAGGTGACAAGGGCAGCTATAGAACTGAATGTTTTATATTTAATGGTAATCAATTTGGATTTGGATTTCAGTGGCCATATGTGACCAGTGATTTCTCTATTGGAACATTTAGATGTAGACCTACCACTAAAATTTAAAAAAAAAAAAAGTTCAGTAAATATTGATTTACTTATTTAACAATGATAAAATTGTAACTATTATATCTCAGACACTATCCAGGGTGCTGACACTATATTAGCAAATTAGTACATAGGTTACATTGTCAGAAGTAGAAATCATTCCAGATGTTTCTATAGCCCAGACTCTTCTGCCTTCATGTTGGCCCTGATGACACAAGAAGGAATAAGCCCCCTAAGTCTGAGCTCTTTTGCCCTTCTCTACTCCCAACATTTTTTTTTTATATCTTTACACCTTTTTTCATATCCGCATCCTTTTGTCTTTTTTGAGGTGGCTTTCATCCTTTCCTGGCTGTGATAGATTAAATGGGGCCACATGTCTGGGGTCTAAGTTCTGGCTATGGGCTGATCCAAAATGCCTTATTCACTCACCTGGCTGTGTGACATGCTGGCTGGACTAGCTGAGGGTACCTGGGCAGCACCTCTCTCATTAGTCCTCTTTCCTCCCTCACTCTTCAGTATGACAGTCTCAAGGTTGTTGGACTTTTGACAGAATGGGTGGCTTCCCATAGTGGCAGCATTCCAAGAGATCTGGGCAGGAGATGCTAGTCTTCTCGGGACATAGCTTTGGAAATCACACAGTGATTTCCATACATTTAATTCATTGAAGAAATGAGACAAGCCCAGATTCAACTGGAGTAGAATTAGACTTCACCTTTTAATGGGAAAAGTAGCAAGAACTATTTGTGGTTTTTGTTTGTTTTGTTTTTGTTTGTTTTGTTTTGTTGGTTTTTTTTTGTTTGTTTTGCTTTGTTTGTTTTTTACCATACAGCAGTATTAACTCTACTTATCATGTTGTACATTGCACTCTCGGTACTTATTTTTCTGGGGGTGCCAATTTATCATCCACATAGTTTTTTTGTTTCCTTCAGGTATATTTCCAGAAGTTGAATGGCTGGCTCATATGGTAGTTTTATTTATTTATTTATTTTTTTTTTGAGGACTCTCCATACTTTTTTCCATAGTGGCTGCACCAATTTGCAATCCCGCCAACACTGCATGAGGGTTCCCTTTTCTCCACATCCTCGTCATTTAGTTATCTCTTGTATTTTTGATGATAAGCCTTCTAACAGAAAGGAGATGTAACAATGATCAGGAAAAAGAAAGGGAGGACACACCAGAGTGGGGCTAATTAATTTGTTTAGCAATATCTGATCAATTTATTTAGCAATATGCAATAGCAAAAGACAAAGGCAATTAATAGAATGTGCTAATTCCAGAAAGTAAAGACAGTTAAGACTAAACTATATACATTGATAACAATACCATGTTAAAGGAGTATATAAACATATAAGTTTAAGAGATCCCAACATATGTGTACTATTGATCAAAAATTACTTGGATAAAAACACAAATAAGATCAATAAGTAGTATTTAAATGCAGTAATAAACTCTGCAGGATAGGAACTGTTACGGTAGATGCCAAAAGTTTACCAAACTGTGGGGAAACTGTGGAAGGGTCAGGAATCAAAATCTTGTCAGGTCTGCAGTTGGGAGAGCTGAGGCGTCTCCCACTTCTGCTTGCTGCAAGCTGCTTACAAGTTCCTAAAATGCTAACAAGTTCCCAAGAATGTTGCTGCTGTAGCCTTTGCTGTTGCTGTGATTGCTGGAAGTTAGGGCGTCTCCTGATGCTGTAAGCTGCAAGCTTCGTACACGTTTCCAAAATGCTAACAAGTTCTCAAGAAGGCTAAGCATGGGGGCAATACTGGAGAGGTCGGGAATCAGCCAGACCTCACCAGGTCTGTGGCTGGAAGTCAGGGTGTCTGCTGGTATTCTAAGCTGCATGTTGTATACAAGTTTCTGAGATGCTAGAATGATGAAGAATCACCAATGACAAAAGATGAAATTACACTGTCAACTGAGGTCTGTTTTATATATTTTTTTTCAGATGTACCTTAGAGCCAAGCTCCTTGTTCACGCCTCCCGCTTAGGGAACGGCCAGGTCGTGCAGGGTGACAGGCAGGGTCTCTGGTCCCGCTCCCCACATAAGAAAGCAGGATATGGTGGAGTCAAAAAAGCACACCCACAGAGCCATAGATAGGGGAGTCACACCACTCTAGTCTCTCTGGCGATTGGGTTGGAGACACAGGAAGCAGGAGCCACACTATCTGCAACCTGCCGTCCACTTGTCTGCAATCTACAACCCACACTCTGCCGTGCTAACTGCAGTCTTGCTAGCCCCCATTTTCTGCTAGCAAAGCCATGGCAGTTATATTAGTGGCCAATGGCTCACTGGTTACAGCTGACGGCCAACTAGCCACAGCTGACGACCATCTACTACCTGAGCCAGCACCCCTCCACATGAGGCCGAGAGTCTGGAAACTGCTCTCTGAGGCTCTGTCCCCACAGGCCAGTTCCAGGAGGGTTTAGCAGTTACTGTGTATGGGGACAGAGACAGGAGTGCAGTTTCCAGGCTCTTGCCCTCAAGTGGAAAAGTGCTCACTCGGGTAGTAAATGGCCATCAGCTGTGATTGGATGGCCATCAGCTGTGGCTAGTTGGCCCTCAGCTGTAACCAGTGAGCTGTTGGCCACTAATATAACTGCCCTGGCTACACTAGCAGCAAATGGGGCTAGCAAGAAGATGATTTCTGAGCTGGCAAGTGCAGTGTGGCTTGTGGCCCCTGTCTATGGCTCCTTGGGTGTTTCTTTTTGGCCTCACTATATCCTGTTTTCCTATGTGGGGAGCAGGACCTGAGACTCCGCCTGACACCCTGCATGACACTGTGATAAAAATATTGTTTATCTGGCTGAAGGGCCAGTTCATTTGGACCAACAACACTTACTGTTCTCATCTGTGACCATCGGCCCAAGTCCATCCAAAGCCTGGCAACATACCTGTCACATCATTTTGATATAACTTAGTTATTTCTCTACCTCATCTGCTGACGTGGACAAAATCGACAAAAATCCAACTCAGAGTTAGTCGGGGACAAACCTCACATGCACTCCTCCACATGTGAGGAAACAAAAGCTAACCAGTACCTCATATGCAGTCTCTCACATGAGGGAACCCCACATGCAGGCTCTCATGTGGGAGAACAAAAAGCTAACAGATAAAAGATAACATCAGCCAATGAAGGCAAATTTTCTCAACATCTTCCCTATAAGAGGAGATATCAATGTACTTTTGATTTGCATGTCCCTAAAGATTCACGCTGCTGAATACTTACCTTTTCATGTACCTGTTAGTCATTTGTATATCTTCTTTGAAAAAAAAACAAAGTCTATTAAGTCCTTTGACAATTTTTAATTGGATTACTTGTTTATTAGTTTGTTTTTTTCTCTTGAGTTGCATGAGTTCTTTATATATTTTAGATATTAACTCATTATTAAATACATGATTTGCAATAGTTTTCCCATTCCATAGGTTGTCTTTTCATGTTGCTCAATGTTTCTTTATGCTGTACAGAAACATTTTTGTTTGATGTAGTCCCACTTAAGTAGTTTTAATTTTGTTAGTTGTTCTTTAGGTGTCATATTCAAAATGTGGCCATTATTATTAAATGATAGACTCTGGTGTTTCTGTGTGGCTCAGAACACACAGTGTTGAAAGAATGTACAATTAATTGATTGCACAGTGGTTCCAGCTAATCTGTGCATATTATACTGAAATACTTCCACAAATGGACTGCTCAGCCTTTTCCATCCCATGCTTCTACCATAGGGTTTGCATTATCAACTTATCCATATGACCCAACAGCTAAGGATTTCCTGACCCACTCCAATACCCAACAATGAAACAGGTTATGTCTCTTATGAAGCTGTCAGTGGAATTGAAAGTATGTTTACTATAACTTTATACTCTGAGTTTTATAGACACCAGGTCTTTGAAACTGTAATTAGAAGTAGATGATCCCACTAAACTCCCAGTAAATATTGTTCTTATCTCATATCCTTTGTATCTTAATAAGATGTCAGAGACTCAGAAGGCCTCAATAAAGATGACAAAATTAAGGAGACTATAGGAAACCAAACAAACAAACAAAAACCAAACAAACAAACAAAAAACAAACAAACCAAAAAAAAACACAAAACAAACAAACAAACAAACAAAGAAAAAACAAGCCTGAGAAAAAGAGGGAAATAAATAATGTGAAGTTGTGTGTTATTTTTTGTTATTACATGTTAACTTAGCTAAAATAACATCAGTTCATAAAAGAGTATTTTAATATCAACAAATTAAACACATTCTTTGTGCATCACTCAGTCACACTAATTTTAGAAATACATGGAAGCAAAATATTTGAAGGAGCTACATTTTAACAAATTTCAACAGGCATGCTCTTTCAAAAATTATCATTAGAGCCCCTGCTTTTTAGAGTTATACACTTTCTGAGTTTAAATTCCTCTAGGTGAAATTTAAAGTAATGTATTAATAGCCAGTTGATAGAAAGGGAAAAGAAATGAAGCAAAGGCAGTGCAACTTATTCCCCATTCCATTTAATAATATTTAATGTGTTCTTTCACCAATTAATAACTGTCTGAATTGCAGAATTTAATGTTTAGATGTTATATAAGCTTTCTTCTGTTTTTTTCTTAAATATTGATGTGCCCTTGGTTCATTTATTTAACCCAGAAAACTCACCATTTGAGAGTGAAAAAAAATCAGAGAAAGTATGGAAAACAATTATAATTTGTTAAATTATTCTCACTTCTAGAGAGAAATGCATTGGAATCATAGACATGGAAAGGAATGTAGACCTAGATATGTGTGTGTGCATCTATCTATCTATCTATCTATCTATCTATCTATCTATCTATCTATATGCATGTGTGTGTATATATATATAAATATATATATATAAATATATATATATATATATATATATATATATATATATATTTAAATAACTCGACAGAATGGTTATGTCTCACAATTGATTGTCAATTAGAAAAGTTTTATAATGATGTGTACAATGGTTAAGATATTCTTACGTGATTCTTCTACTATGAAATAAAAGTCAGAAATACTTTTCATCATAATACAACTCTTCCATTTCCTTAACAGTTTTCAGAAGCAGATGGTGTCTTGGTAGTAAACATAATTAATTTCATTTTATAGGTTTTACTTAACTATAATTTCATTCCATGTCTCACATCCATTAAATTTCATTGTTATTCATATTGTTTATAATTCTTCCAGCTGTCCTGAATACACACACTTTTAATTCTTAAAAATAATATTTCTAAATGGAGGATAATTTATTCATTTTCCAGAGTAAGTTGGAAATAAAATACATCCTGTTTGAAATTGAATTTTATAGGATATTATAAGCAAATTATCATGTTTCAAAATGTATGGAAAATTCAGAATACAAGTATATGCAAAATTTAGAACATATTTTACATTCTTTAATTATGTCAATGTTTTCATTTTTATTATTAAATTATTAACTGAAACATGTCATATTTATAATATCTATAAAAATACTAATAATGAAAAAAGCATACTTACTACTGTAGTCTCCAAAATCATTTTCAATTTATTTACCTTATTTTTTGGAAAATAATGTCTCCAAAATAGACTGTATGTAAGAATCAAATGATCCGATGAAAAGTGCAAACACTATCCATTTCCAGTGTGTTAGTTACATGTACATAATGTTTTTCGATGAAATTACTGACATTGTGAACTTTGTATGTGTATTTATTTTTCTGTGTATAGTTTTATGTTTGTATGTGTGTACCTTCTGTTGATCAAATTTAACATGCTAATATATCGTTGGATTAAATATATAATATGTATTCATTTTTTTACATTTTTTAATATTTTTAAATATATACTTTTTACTATTTGATAATTTGTTCTTTTGCTAAAGAATGCCAACTTTGTCATGGGCATAAGTTCTGTTTTACCTCACATCAGAAAAGGGTTATTTAAGTATGTTGAGCATATTATTATTTTGCTTCTGGAAAGTACAATATAGTTTATTCTTTTCAATTCCCTTTAGTAATGATCTCTAATAAGTATAAAAAACTTTGTTTAAAAGTTGTATATTTTAATCTAACGAGAATATAATTCTAAATAATATTTTGAATTTGTTTAAAAGAGCTTAAGCTTAATATTTTCTTAGAAACAGTTCTTAAATTGTAGAGCCCAGGTTTAGGTTACGTTGTCACTTATCTGATTGTGAAAAATAAATTAATTCTAAGTAATTGTTAAAAATAATGGCTAAATATTGCAAATAATATTTAGAACCCAAAGTTAACATTTAAGTTGTTCTGATAAATTCCCTAAGAGTAATACAGTATAATCAATAAGCTTATATTTTTCAAGGTTGACACTTAAGCATATGAACTCATCCTAGGAAAAGTGCTATATACCTCATTGGTGAATATCACTAAAGTCACCTTCAAAGTCCTTCCCTTTGGAAGCTATGCACCGACGTCAGTGCCTAGTCCACCCTGCAAACCCATTTTGGAACTCTTTTTCTGGAATGTCCATCAGAGCTGTCATCATATTACCTTTGATATCTTGAATGTCATCAAAATGTTTTACTTTCAATATTTTTCCTTGATCAGCTCTGCAATCCCCAAACTCACTACACTTAAAAATATACATGCAAAAATCATCAGCAAAATGTCATCAAACCAATTCCAGCAACATATAAGAAAGACTATACTCTAAGGAAAAATTTAACCTCAGAATACATGGGAGTTCAACATACAAAAAACAATAAATTTAATACCACATTAATAGGAAAAGGACAGAAACCATATTATCATTTCAATACAATTCGAAATAGCATTTGACAAAATCCAACGCATTTTCATGACTAAAATGTTTAAGAAACTAGTAATAGAATGGAACTTCCTCAATCCGATAAAGGGCATATATAAAAAGCCCACACCTAACATCATACTAAATCTTGAAAGACTGAAAACTTTCTCCCTAATATCAAGGACCCTACAAGGATACCTCTTCTTACCACCCCATTCAATATTGCACTGGTGTTTCTTGCCATGGAAATTAAGCAAGAAAAATCAATAAAATTCACCAAGGAGGTAATGGAATATATAAAACTATATTTTCAGATGTTTTTATTTTATATCTGGAAAAATTCTAAGAAATCTACAAAACAATTGGCACTAATGAACAAGTTTGCCATATTTCCCATAGAATACAATGTCAATATACATAATAATTTGGACTTTACTAACATTTAAAACTATCATGCTTCAAATGATACTACTATCAAGAAAGTAAAAAGACAACCCAAATAATAGGAAAAAAATTTGCAAATCTTATTCCCAATGAGGATCTGCTATCAAAATTACACATAAAATTCCTACAACTTAAGGGTTACATATCTTGAATGTTATGATACTACTAACCCAAATACAATTATATGTGTGCATATAATGTTAACACGGGTGTAATTGCTATAAGTACTTTATAAGCATAACCTAAGCATGATCTATAAAGTTGGTGTCTGAATTTTTTTCACTTAAATGTATATCAAAGTTACATTTATTTCAATTTATGTAACAAACAAACATTGTTAGTTAAGGTTCTAGTAAACACAATCATGCAGAAATAATAGAAAAATATAAAGGAAGAGTATGTGTACCACTGAAAAACAAAGGGAGCTAAATAGATAAGTAAAAAGGGATGTGAAGAGCTTAATAACATTTTTGAAAAACATTTTTATAACTACATCAGTCAGTTTAGTTTAATAATCTCTTTGCATAAATTAATGTTTATGTTTAAATGGATAACCATTTGTAATCTTAATCTTACTTTCTGTAAGCCTATTATTTCAGAAAATATAAATAATTGAATCTAATTTTATTTAGCAGGGTAATGTCAGTTACATTTGAGATTAAATGTATCTTTTCAAAAATTTAATAGATTTAATATCAAAAGTATTAGTGTCCCTGAAAAGAATTAACCTAAAATTCTGTCACCATTTATAATATATATATGAAACTGAAGAGTGCGAGATAAGAAGAGAATAAACAATAAAACAGGGAAAGAGAATGAGATAAACAACTATTAGAACTTTTAATATATGTATTAGTCAACTAACTGAAAAATAAATTCTTAATAGACTTTCAATGTATGACCTTAGTTTAATTTACTGTTTTCATGGGTATCAAATAAAATGCAGTTATTTCAGTATATGTGTGTGTATGTGTGTGTGTTTCGTGTACATGTGTGTATATGTATGTGTGGACAAATAAAAAATCCTCTGAACTATAGGCTATTGTACCCATAATACTTTGTATTTGGGAAATATTTTCAAGTTATTATTGATTTTGAAGAGACAAAATCACACGTGTAGAAATTGCTTCTGAGTGGAAGAGATTTATCTGGGCAATTACTACATTGACTAAGGAACAAGGAGGCTGAGTCCCCTCTTCACACCATTGTCATTTCATTGATTGGGGTTAAGTGAGAGACAGTCAGGCCTAAGGACACAGGAACAATTATCCTCTCCTGGCAGTGTAGCATGATGCTTTGTAGAGGCTTGAACTTAAGGATAAATCATTGCAATACTGTTGACAGTGGTATGGATCTGCTGTTTGAAAATAAGTTTATCCCATGCGGTTACCATGCTGACATTGACTTAAAAAAGTGCCCCGCAATATACAAAGTCCGCTATTGTTCTTCAGCGGGAGCTACTTCACTCGTTGCTAGTGGATTTCTATTGAAATTACATCCAAGAGATTGTTAACTGAACGTGGCGATATATTAATGTCACAAACAACAATAAGCTAATTTTATACCTGTACCTATCTTTTTTTTCCTTTTTAGTGTGATTGATTTTAAATCTAATAACATGGACACACACATACACACCAAAAATAAATAAATAAATAAAATTGGCATAATTCTCAGATCCCTCCTTTATATAATCCTCAGGTCTAAACTGTCTGATAAGTCAAATTTCTCAACAAGAAAGTGATCATTATCAGAAGTTATATTAGCTGCAGCAACTAGTATCAGTGAGAAAAGTCACATGTGTTCTGGTGCTTAGTTAGTGTTCAATGTTCATTTATACTTATTACATGATGAATGCTAAGTGGACTTGTTTCTAAGATGAAAATATTCCTATTTTTGTGTAGTGTGTCCTGGATCCCCTCAAAGGAGAGTGAACCATTCAAAGTCAAACAATACCATTCATTGTTGAAATCCTATCAGTAATTGTTTCAGAAAAAGTGGCAATGTTAATAGTAAGTGTATAATGGAAAATTTTAATTGTGACTAGCGTAAATTAAGCTAACAATTATAGTCTTGTAAATAACATAATCAATATCAGAATGCATGTTAATTGTAATTGAGAATGAGTTTGAAAGAAAGGGCATAAGAGTTAAAGATGTTAATATGCATTTAAGACAAGGATATTTTCTAATAAAAATGAAAGCAAACATCATGCTTGTCAGTTGGAATTTGCAAGGTGATTTACTGTAATCCTGACAAGAGCACGTCAAAGTCAATT
Organism: Rhinolophus hipposideros; assembly: GCF_964194185.1. Lineage (NCBI taxonomy): Eukaryota > Metazoa > Chordata > Mammalia > Chiroptera > Rhinolophidae > Rhinolophus > Rhinolophus hipposideros. Next base: position 91,147,814 of record NC_138048.1, read on the forward strand.
AATACACCATGGGGATTATCCGAGGAGTAAGTCTATTCTTTTGAGAATAGTTATAAACAAGAAGAAGAACACATTTTAAGAATATGATATCAGGCAAGTAGAGAGAGAATGATGACAAACAGATTTTGTTTAAAAAAAATCCCACTGTAATTGGGACTCTGATTATATATGATGAAACTTTAATTGAACAAAGACTAGATTTCCTCCAGAATTGACCGCTGTGTAATATAAACACAGGGCATGGCTGTGTGCAGGTAGAACTTATATCAATGAAAGGAACCATATGATAAATAATCAGTATTATCTGATCACTAGAGATTCTCTCTAAGCCTCCCTCTTGATGAGTGGGTTGAGAGGCATGTGTGTGTGTGTGTGTGTGTGTGTATAAAGCAAAAGAGTTAATTATATGTCATATAAAATTGGAAATAACTATGGAATTACCATTAATTATTGATATTATGCTTGATATTATACAGGGAGTATACCAACAATTATAATGACTATTTAGAAGATGTAAACTAAAAAATTTTCTTGCTCTCTTTCTTTTGATTTTGAAATAGTTGAGGGAATATTGTGTTATAACTGACAAGTTGAATCAACACTGGGTTCCTTAGGTCATTTATCTTAAGTTATGCATTTTCCATAAGAAGGTATAATGAATTACTATGCAAATGTACAATACATGGTTATAACCAACCATTTTTTATCGACTGACTTAATTTCAAAGATTTACTTTCAAGTGTATGTAAGAAAAAAAAGGGCATATATTTCTATACCCATAGACTTGTTTATAAATTAATTAGTCTGTATAGTAGGTGGATTCCATGGAACCAGAAGATATTTTTTACATATTGCATTTTCAGTCATTTTTATAAAACACACTTTAGTGATAAGGCTAAAAGGAAAGCAATGCCTGCACGAGAAACTGTCCAAATTAGCTAATTTCCTCTTTATAGTCAGAGGACTATAGATTTTAAAAGTCAGGCACACATAGAAAGTTTTTTAAAAAAATCTATAAGGGTTAAATCTATGCAATTTAATACTTATTGGAAATTGTATAGATCTTGTACTAGAAACATGTGATATGAGAAATAAGACACTTATATTCTTTAAAACACATAGGTATGGTAGAGAGAGAACTGAGCAGGCATTTGTAATGGAAAGGGAGAAATGCTATTTCAGGGAAATGCTGTGAGTCCTGTAGTAGCTTTGAGAAAATACTAGCAATGTTCTCTTTGCTAAATTGTAAAAGGAGAACTGCTTTAAGTGAAATTAATACACACACGTACACACACACCGTGTGATACTACATTCCATGATAAAGAATTACAACAAGACAGGAATCAGGAAACATTTGTACCATCATGATTCTGATGTATTTGCTACTAAGTCTTTTACCACCTCAGTTGACCTCAGGTTTTAAAACACATTAAGAACATACCATTTAAAAAATAAGTTTTTAAAGGAGTGAATTTTCCTCTTTCAAGGAAGCTTCACTGACAATAGCAAAGATGATATAAATGATGGTGTTTCTCATGAACGTGATATTCATAATCACTGCACCAGAAACAGCTCTACCATTAATGTGGCCTTCTGTACATATTAGATAAACATAATGTTTTTAATTGCCATAACTAATGATAAATTTAAAAAGCTTGCATTTATTAAGCACTTATTATGTTCCAGGCAATTTTCTCAAATCATTACATACACCAATTGACTAACATTCACAACAATGCTATGAGGTTGAATCTTGTATCATTCCATTTTTAGAGTAAAGGAAACCCTGTACAAAGAGATAAAGAATCTTCCTAAAGTTTCTGTGGTAGTTTACGGGCAAAGCCAGGATTCAAGCTGAGTTTAGAAACAAGGTTTCTTGTACTGCATGCCAAGTACATTAAAATATTATGTTTTACATTTTTTTTGCTAGACATCTTGGACCAAACAATACATATTCACATCGGTTCCATCAATACAGTGTTCCACGCACAGGACGTTACTTATAGGTAGCCAATACTATATTATGGAATAAAATCATAACCAGACCTTTTAACTAAAGACCATTATAATGGTTCTCTCATACAGTTGTTGCAGGATTTTCAGGCTATAATATGTTTATACAGAGAAACACATAAAATAAGAGGAAAATAACTTTTATATAAATAATATTATATTAGAGTAGTAGATAAACTTATTAAAAGTATGATGAAATACAAGGGGGCCAAAAAATGTATACACATTTTAAGAATGGAAAAAACTGTATTAAAATTGTGATCTCAATATATGCAGATAACAAAAGATGAACACAAGTCATGTTTGACTTCTGCAATTACAAGAGGTGCTCAAAATGGTTACCATTTACCATCAGTGTCCAGACACTTCTGATTACGACAAACTGCTACTTGAGCAATGTTGACCAAAGTGTCCACTTGTATACATTTTGGGGGGCATCCTAGTATATGAAACAATTCTAAAAGATGGATTATTAGTCTTTAAAAATTACTTAAAGCAAACATTGGTATGGAAGAAATAAAGAACGTGTTGTTCTTTATTTTAATACCCGCCTAAGAAGCCCAAAGAAAATGCTTATCATTTAACAAAGGCTATCTAATTAAGAAAAAAAAATATTCCCAATACATAAAATTCAATATAACCTGGGTTTTAGGTTGTAAGTACTGGTTCTGTTGCTAAGAATTTGTGAGACCTGGGAAAAATTGTTTAACTTCTCTGAATCTTAGGGTCTGTGATGGAGGAGCGAGGTATCACAAATTGAACTCTGAGGGCCTCTCAGGCTACAATAAGCTATAATTATATGAAATCGGCAAATTTTGAATACAATGAAATCAATAGATATAAGCATGGCAATTAGTGCATACTAATTCAGAGCTTCTTTCTCATATGCTTATGTTAAAAAACGCATGTAAAGCAAATAGAAAGATTTAGGCAGAGATAGTAAAATTATTCACCACTATGTTTTGCTTGTATGAAAATATTTCCCAAACAAAATATTTCTATGCATTGTTACATTAAAATAATTAATTCTAGTATTGGGGGAAAGATTTGGAATTATGTAAAAATTACTTAATACATATTTGTAACAGGAAAAATATTCTGTTGAAAATTTTATATACAGCTGCATTTCTGCTGTAACACTCTATCAATTTCACCTTCATGTTCTAAGAAGCTCGTTTCTATTTGATAAACATTGCCATACCCATTAGGTTGTATTGCTTTCTATTAAAGTAGACACACACCAGTAATTATATATTAGAATTTGATTGATATTTTAAGTAGGTTTATTACTTTTGTATTTGTTGAAGTTTCTGGAAAAAGCTAGTAATCATAGGAACACGTAGGAATAACATTTTAAATGAAATATTTTCTCTCAATGTTAAAGAGGATTCTCCTTATACTATTTCCCTCTAAAATTTAATGATTATGAAAATTTTGAATAAGAGAGAAATGTCCATTCAGAAAAAGCTTCTAAAATATTTCAGATTTTCTTTCCTTCCACATAAATACTTTGTATCTAAAAAGATTGTTTTAGATTGCAAACATGAAAACAATGACAATGAGTGTGTCCATGATATAAAAGACTGACTATTCACGATGGTTTACATTTTCAGGGTAATGACAAGTGACTTTAACCCACCTTGTGAGACAGAAAAGTGAGTTTTTCCTTCTTTCATATTTGTCATCTCTTATGTCCTCATTTTCCACATAAGAAAGAGAAACTGTGGAGGACAGCTCTGCAAAAACACTTAATATCGAAATAAAATTATGTAATTTCTGATTAAATTTCTTTGATTAGGAAAAGTGATGTGGCCACATCTAATTGCCAGGATGATTAGAAAATTTATTTGCCCACTAAAAACAACCAAAGGAAATTTTAATTGACAAAAACTCAACCATTTCTGTGTCTTTTCTTTTATTTTGATTGAGTTGCTGTCAAAGAATTTTAACTTTTATTTTATAATTCAAAATGATCAGTATCATTGAATTAACTTCCTAAAAATTTGAAGACAAAGGCCTGTATTTACACAATGCCCAAGAAAATGTAAATATTCCAGTTAAAAAATAAATTAAATCAAATTTCAATTAAGAAATGATATTTTGAAAATGAGAAAATGTTATTAAACATTAGACAAATAATTGTCTTATTTGTTAAAAAAGAAGTACTCAATGTAGTGGCAATTATGTACTTCAGACTGATCCAGAATTTTTAAATGATTATTTTTTTATAATTAATTAATTTGTTGTTTGCTGAGAAAAGTGTCTGCTGAGCTCCTTACTCCATCAATCTGCAAACTTTGTTTTTGCCTTAGTTTTTTTGTGTTCTTTTTTTTAATGTATAATATATATTAAAATCAACTATTTCCTATTATGTATGTGTAAATTGAATTAAAGTGCTAGGTTCAGATAAGTATTAACCATTTTTTGCTTTGTTTTTGTTTTTTGTTTTGTTTTGTCTAGCTCGCATGCATATTTCATGAGATATTTAAAAGTTGTGCAGATTCTGGTATTTTTTTGTTTGTTTGTTAAATTACATAGTGCACATCAAGATATTCAATACCTCTTACTATGATTCCCTAAGAATCAATAGCACAATCTAGTCACTGTGACTATTTGAACTCCTTAACAAATTTCCAAAATCTATCATTTTTTAAGAATGCGTTCATACTATACATATATTCTATAATTTGTGGTATATAACTATAATATATCTGACGGAATTAAACATTAGTGTGTACTGATCTACCTTGTTCTTTTAAACTGCTGTTCACTTATATTATAGATGGATTCGGTTTTCCTAACCCAAAACTGGTATTAGGTTGGCCTCTGTTAAAACTTTCTAGGTAGATTTCATTTTATTGGCTCTTACTTAAATTTTTGAAATTGTATGCTATTAGAAAATATTTAATCACTATAGTTAGATCAAATAAACTTTATTTTAAAAACACATATTACTTCTTAGGTTAAATTTACTTTTCACAAAGCTGATATCTTTTAATTTTTACAATCTGCTAAAGATATATTATTGTATTTTAAGAGCACAAAATGAGGAGCAAAGAGGCTTAACAATTTGAAATGATTGGACAAGACAGAGAGTCAGAGGTCAATGCAGAGTAATTCCAAATATCGAAGATATAGAATCAATCTAGTGTCCATTGACAGATGAATGGATAAAGAATTTGAGTCTATATACAATAGAATATTATTGAGCCATTAGAAAAAAAAAAATCTTGCCATTTTTGACAACATGGATGGACCCTGAGGGCATTATGCTAAGTGAAATAAGCCAAACAGAGAACAACAAATACACCATGCGCTGTGTGATATTACTTATACATCAAATCTAAAAAAAAAGTGAAGCCTGTGGAAAACTGAGGAGAGAAGTGGTTGCCAGGGGCTGGAGGGTGTATAGTGTGGACAGAGTAAGAAGGGTTGGTAAAAAAATACGAATTTTCAGTTGTAAGATGACTAAGGTTTGAACAATACTGGTGGTATCATACTCCCTGACTTTAGCTTGTAATACAGGGCTACAATAATCAAAACAACATGGTATTGGCAGAAAAACAGACACATAGACCAATGGAATAGAATTGAGAACCCAGAAATAAAACCACATAAATATGGACAGATAAATTTCGACAAAGAAGCTAAAAACATACAATGGAGGAAAGACAGTCTCTTCGATAAATTGTGCTGGGAGAATTGGATAGCCACGTGCAAAAGAATGAAACTAGACTGCTATCTGTCACCATGTACCAAAATTAATTCCAAATGAATCAAAGACTTAAACATAAGACCTGACACAATAAACTGCATAGAAGAAAACATAGGTACTAAACTTATGGACCTTGGGTTCAAAGAGCATTTTATGAATTTGACTCCAAAGGCAATGGAAGTAAAAGCTAAAATAAACAAATGGGACTACATGAAACTTAAAAGCTTCTGCACAGCAAAAGAAACCATCAACAAAATAAAGAGGCAACAGACTGAATGGGAGAAGATTTTTGCAAACAGTGCCTCCGATAAGGGGCTAATATCCAAAATATACAAGGAACTCATGCAACTCAACAACAGAAAAACAAACAACCCAATTGAAAACTGTCAGAGGACCTGAAGAGACATTTCTCCAAAGAGGATATACAAGTGGCAAATAGACATATGAAAAAATGCTCAGCATCACTAATCATCAGAGAAATGCAAATAAAAACCACAATGAGATATCACCTCACCTCAGTCAGAATGGCTATCATCAACAGGACAAATAGTAAGAAGTGTTGGAGTGGCTGTGGAGAAAAAGGAACCATCTTACACTGTTGGTGGGAATGCAGACTGGTGCAGCCAATATGGAAGGCAGTGTTGAGGTTCCTCAAAAAATTAGGAATAGAATTACCATATGGCCCAGCAATCCCTCTCCTGGGTATCTACCCAAAAAATCTGAAAACATTTATCCATAAAGACAGGTGTGCTCCAATATTCATTGCAGCTTCGTTTACGGTGGCCAAGACAAAGAAACAATCAAAATGTCCTTCGATAGATGAATGCATAAAGAAGTTGTGGCAACTTGCCACATATATGTATATTGCCACTCCAATATACACAATGGAATACTATTCGGCGGTAAGGAAAGATGATATAGGAACATTTGTGACAACATGGATGGATCTTGAGAGTATGATGCTAAGCAAAATAAGTCAGACAGAAAAAGCAGAGAACCATATGATTTCACTGATATGTGGTATATAAACCAAAAACAACAAAAGAACAAGACAAACAAATGAGAAACTAAAACTCATAGACACAGACAATAGTTTAGTGGTTACGAGAGGGTGATGGGGGTGGGGGTAGGGAGATAAAGGTAAGGGGGATCAAATATATGGTGATGAAAGGAGAACTGACTCTGGGTGGTGAACACACAATGGGATTTATAGATGATGTAATACAGAATTGTACACCTGAAATCTATGTAATTTCACAAACAATTGTCACCCCAATAAATTGAAAAAAAAAGATGAATAAGGTCTGTAAAACATGGTGACCGTGGTTGATAACACTCTATTGTATAATTGAAATTTGCTAGGAAAGTAGAACTTGAACGTTCTCGCATAAAAGATCAATATGTGAGGATTTAGATGTGTTAACTCATTTGGGCGAATCCTTTCACTATCTATGCATATATCAAATCATCACTTTCTGCACTTTAAATGTCTTAAAATGCCATAGGTCAGTTATACCTCAATCGAGCTGAACTTTAAAAAAAGTAGTCAAAAGTAAACTGGAAGCCAGGATGTTTGCCTCTTTCTTTGCACTATACAGCTAGGCCACTCTCCTATATTCTGTTCTGAATTATCCGCTTCACATCTCTATCAATAATCTTGAATTCTAGTCTTTTAAAATATTTCTTCCTTCATCCGACTCTCCTGAGTAAGAACTAGTGTGTCAATTGAAATGTCTCTTCCCAAGAAAGCCTGTAAGCAACTCAATTGTTTAGAGAGTGAGGAGATGCCTGTTCTCTTGCTTACAAGATCGTGTGCCATTTATCAATTGCAATTGTGTAGTTCAAAGTTGAGGAACACATGAAATTGACTGTGAAGTCTGCAAACTGCAGAACATGTGGCATTTATTTTTTGTTTGTTTCAGCACAAACTTTTGAAATGTGCCCTTATATTTGAACAGATTTCTAACAGGCATTATTGTTTTCATTGTGTGTTTAATGTCAAAGAATGAACAAAAACGATTTCCTAGATGACGTATTCTGATGGATTGGAAAACATAAAAACATTAACAATTCTTGTAATACATAGAAAATTGTGCACTGTTTTTCTAAACACAAATATTTTCTGACATAGAACTGTGCAAGGTCTCTCTTAGGTATACTGTGCTTATGTACTATTTCCTCTAAGTCAGTATTGGGCATGCAAATTATTTATTGCACATGAATTATTTGATATCCAACTGACAGTCCAAAAAAAAAAAAAAAAAGGACTACCTAATTGTATAAAAAGATTAGAATGGCAAATAGATTCCATTTCCTGGAAATTTATTTTCCCCAAGTCTCATTTTTGCAAAGTCTACACACTCCTGTTCCCCAGATTAAATTTGTTTTCAGACATTCAGACATAAGCCCCCAAATGATGACTAGAGTATGATTATATATATATATATATATATATATATATTTTCCTGTGTTGGTAATAATAATCCTTATCTAAAACAGGTATCCATAAAAGAAAATGAAGGAGAATGAGGCATGATTTCACTTTCTTTGATTTATTTTTCCATTTAATTATCTGGAGCTCTTTCTGGTTGCATGTTTCATATAGTACCAGAAAAAAGCTCACTTGACTCCCTAATCCTTTGCAAATCCAAGGCCATTTTACCCTCAGATTTCTTGACTACACAAATGATAACTCTGTAAATGTAACGATGTTATTCGAAGCTGAAGAGTACAAAAATTAGGTATTATATCAGGAGAAAAGAAAGTCAGATATGAGAAAATATTTTGGACTCTTTAATCTGAGAACTAACTTAATCAATATATTATTCAGTATAACAGGATGTTAAATAATAGAAACAAAAATGGTCAACATAAAAGTACTGTCATAAGTTTATTTAGATATTTAGAAAATTGTCTTCTTTGAAACAGATTTTGCTGAAAATTATTTTGCATACATAATTCATGAATCTGTGACCAGTAGTATAAACAGCCATGTCAAAAAAATAGGATAAATAGATAATTATATATTGATAAATAAAAATTATAAATGGTCATAAATAATTCTAAATTACACTTAGTTATTTAAAGATTAATCACCAGTGGTTAAGCAAATTAACCACCACTGACAGGGCTATTAATAAAAGCGAATGGAAAGTTTGTGTGTGTGTGTGTGTGTGTGTGTGTGTGTGTGTGTGTGTACGCATACTATGTTTTTGTGTGAATGAAACTACAGAATACTCAAATATATCATAATCAATTTATACCAAATGCATTATATAAATTCTAATTATATCCTCTACAACCTTTTAATAAACTCATTCTTTAAATAAAAAAAATATCAGATTATCCAGATTTCATTACATTCCTTAGAATAAACATCATTAGCCTTTAGTAACTTACATTTTAAACTAGCGCATTATTCATCTTACTTTGTACAAACTTTATAAGCTATTAGATGTTTCAGTATTGTTTCGATATTGCAGATAAAATTAACAGAATTCTATTTTAAGAAGAAATGAAGGAAACTACATTTGTGCAGCCATTAGTTCTTCAAATATTTATGGAAATTAAAAGAATAGATTTTCCAAAGAGTACAATTTAAGTTACATAATACGACTTACAGGTTAAATTGCTTGCATATGGAAGGCAACAGTATTCTTAAATGTTTTAAATATAATTATTATACTTAAATAGAACTTAACTATGTTAAATAATTTTGCTGGAAGAATGCATATTTGGCAATTAAGCAAAACCTTTATTTGAAAACACTAACAGTTGCCTTTATCTAAACCAAAAAAAGAGTAATGAAGTTTCATTAAAAAAATAAAATGTCCAAAATACATAAAGTGTACAATAAGAGATTCCGTAATTTTAACCTTTCATATGCTTGCCTTACTTTATAAGACATTTACTGCCTTAAATGAAACATAGATTTTTGTAACAAGAATTAGGGGCTATATACCGAAGTGTCTCTGTGTTGAGGCAGTACATTTATCTGTGTAAGTGTGTATGCATGCATGTGTTAGAGACGGAGTTAAGTGATTATTCCATGTAAAAACATTTGGTTTTCACAAGCTACATAATAAATTATTGTTTGAATTACCATTAAGTAAAATAACTTATTTAATCTTCAAAGACTACATAAAAGTTGCTAAAAATACATGATACAAAAACAAATGAAAAAAACATAAGAAACACATACAACTTAATAACACAAAATAAACAATCCGATCAAAAAACGGCAGAAGAAATAGAAAAACATTTTTCCAAAGACATACAGATGGACAATAGGCATATGAAAAGATATTTAACATACCTAACCATCAGGGAAATGCAAATGAAAACCACAATGAGATACCACCTCACACCTCTCAGAATGGCTATCTATTATCCAAAAGTCAACAAATAAATCATGTTACTTAGGATGTGGAGAAAAGCAAACCCCTGTTCACTGTTGATGGGACTGCAAAATGCTGCAGTCACTAGGGAAAACAGTATGGAAGCTCCTCAAAAAACTGAAAATGCATGCACCATAGAACCCAGCAAATCCACTTTGGGGTATTTTGTCAAAGAAAATGAAAACTAATTTGACAAGATATACAGTGTTTCCCCGAAAATAAGACTTAGTCGGACAATCAGCTCTAATGCATCTTTGGAGCAAAAATTAGCATAAGATTATATTATATTTATTATATTATGTTATGTTACGTTACGTTACGTTATGTTACGTTGTGTTCTATTATATTATATAATATATATACTACTATACCCAGTCTTTTTTTTTTAATTTATTGGGTGACAATTGTTAGTAAAATTACATAGATTTCAGGTGTACAATTCTGTATTACATCATCTATTAATCCCATTGTGTGTTCACCACCCAGAGTCAGTTCTCCTTCCATCACCATATATTTGATCCCACTTACCCTCATCTCCCACCCCCCTTACCCTCTGGTAACAAGTAAACTATTGTCTGTGTCTATGAGTTTCTGTTTCTCATTTGTTTGTCTCTTTCTTTTGTTTTTGGTTTATATACCACATATCAGTGAAATCATATGGTTCTCTGCTTTTTCTGTCTAACTTATTTTGCTTAGCATCATACTCTCAAGATCCATCCATGTTGTCACAAATGTTCCTATATGATCTTTCCTTACCGCCAAATAGTATTACATTGTGTATATATACCACAACTTCTTTATCCATTCATCTATCGAAGGACATTTTGGTTGTTTCTATGTCTTGGCCACCGTAAACAAAGCTGCAATGAACATTGGAGCACACATGTCTTTATGGATAAATGTTTTCAGGTTTTTTGGGTAGATACCCAGGAGAGAGATTACAGGGTCATATGGTAATTCTATTTGTAATTTTTTGAGGAACCTCCATACTGCCTTCCATAATGGCTGCACCAGTCTGCATTCCCACCAACAGTGTAAGATGGTTCCTTTTTCTCCACAGCCATTCCAACACTTGTTACTATTTGTCTTGTTGATGATAGCCATTCTGACAGGTGAGGTGATATCTCATTGTGGTTTTTATTTGCATTTCTCTGATGATTAGTGATGCTGAGCATTTTTTCATATGTCTATTTGCCATTTGTATATCCTCTTTGGAGAAATGTCTCTTCAGGTCCTCTGCCCATTTTTCATTTGGGTTGTTGATTTTCGTGTTGTTGAGTTTCATGAGTTCCTTTGTATGTTTTGGATATTAGCCCCTTATCAGACGCACTGTTTGCAAAAATCTTCTCCCATTCAGTTGGTTGCCTCTTTATTTTGTCCATGGTTTCTTTGCTGTGCAGACATTTTTAAGTTTCATATAGTCCTATTCATTTATTTTAGCTTTTAATTCTATTGCCTTTGGAGTCAAATTCATAAAATGCTTTTTGAACCCAAGGTCCAAAAGTTTAGTACCTATGTTTTCTTCAATGCAGTTTATTGTGTCAGGTCTTATGTTTAAGTCTCTGATTCATTTTGAATTAATTGTAGTATATGGTGACAGATAGCAGTCCAGTTTTATTCTTTTGCACGTGGCTATCCAATTTTCCCAGCACCATTTATGGAAGAGGCTGTCTTTTGTCCATTGTATGTTTTTTGTTTCTTTGTCAAAAATTATCTGTCCATATTTATGTGGTTTTATTTCTGGGTTCTCAATTCTATTCCATTGGTCTATGTGTCTGTTTTTCTGCCAATACCATCTTGTTTTGATTATTGTAGCCCTGTAGTACAAGCTAAAGTTAGGTAGTGTGATACCTCCAGTATTGTTCTTTATTCTTAAGACTGCTTTGGCTATTCGGGTTCTTTTGTGGTTTCAAACAAATCTGATGATTTTTTGTTTTATTTCTTTAAAAAATGCCGTTGGGATTTTGATGGGGATTGCATTAAATCTGTATATTGTTTTGGGTAATATGACCATTTTAACTATGTTGATTCTTCCAATCCATGAGCATGGAAGGTCTTTTCATTTCTTTGTGTCTTTTTCAATTTCTTTCAAAAATGTCTTATAGTTTTCAGTATATAGGTCCTTCACATCCTTGGTTAAATTTATTCCTAGGTATTTTGTTTTTTTTTTCTGCAATTGCAAAAGGAATTATTTTTTTCTATTTCTTTTTCTGAGATTTCATTGTTAGTGTATAGGAATGCAATTGAGTTTTGTATGTCGATTTTGTAGCCAGCAACTTTACTGTATTGGTGGATTGTTTCTAATAGCTTTTTGGTGGAGTCTTTAGGGTTTTCTATATATAGCATCATGTCATCTTCAAAGAGTGATAATTTAACTTCTTCATTCCCAATTTGGATGCCTATTATTTCTTTCTCTTGCCTGATTGCTCTGGCAAGGACTTCCAACACTATATTGAAAAGCAGAGGTGATAGGGGACAGCCTTGTCGTGTTCCTGAACGTAGAGCAAAGGGCTTCAGTTTTTCACCATTAATTATGAGATTAGCTGAGGGCTTGTCATATACGGCCTTTATTATGTTAAGGTATTTTCCTTCTATTCCTATTTTACTAAGTGTTTTAATCATAAATGTATGTTGTATCTTGTCGAATGATTTTTCTGCATCAATTGATATAATCATATAATTTTTGTCCTTTATTTTGTTTATGTGATGTATCACATTTATGGATTTGCGGATGTTGAACCATCCTTGAGCCCTGGGGATGAACCCCACTTCGTCGTGATGAATAATCTTTTTAATACATTGTTATATTCGATTTGCAAGAATTTTGTTTAGGATTTTTGCATCTGTATTCATCAGAGATATTGGTCTGTAGTTTTTTTGTTTGTTTGTTTGTTTTGTTGTTGTTGTTGTTGTTGTTGTCCTTACCAGGTTTTGGTATCAGGGTAATGTTGGCCTCATAAAATGAGTTAGGGAGTACTGTCTCTTCTTCAATTCTTTGGAAGAGTTTGAGCAGGATTGGTATTAGATTCGCTTTGAGGGTTTGGTAGAATTTACTAGTGAAGCCATCTGGTCCCGGACTTTTGCTTTTGGGAAGGTTTTGGATGACTGATTCAATTTTGTTACTGGTGATCAGTCTGTTTAGATTTTCCAGTTCTTATTGGTTCAGCCTTGGAAGGCTATATGTTTCTAAGAAGTTGTCCATTTCTTCTAGGTTATTGAATTTGGTGACACATAGTCCTTCATAGTATTCTTGAATGATTCTTTGTATTTCTATGGTGTCTGTGATAACTTCCCCTTTTTCATTTCTGATTTTGTTAATTAGTGCCTTCTCTCTTTTTATCTTAGTGAGTCTAGCCAAGGGTTTGTCAATTTTGCCAATCTTTTCAAAGAACCAGTTCTTTGTCACATTATTTTTTTCTATTGTATTTTTGTTCTCTATTTCATTTAGTTCTGCTCTGATTTTTGTTATTTCCTTTCTTCTGCTGACCTTGGGTTTCACTTGTTCTTCTTTTTCTAGTTCTAGGTGTATCGTGAGGTTATTTATTTGGGATTTTTCTTGTTTCTTGAGATAGGCCTGTAATGATATAAATTTCCCTCTCAAAACTGTTTTCACTGCATCCCAAATATTTTGGTAGGATGTATTTTCAGTGTCATTTGTTTCTGTGTATCTTTCAATCTCTCCTCAAATTTCTTCTTTGACCCAGTCCTTCTTTAAAAATATGTTGTTTAATCTCCATGTATTTGTGTTTTTTCCTTCTTTCTTTTTGCAGTTGATATCCAATTTCAAAGCCTAGTGATCAGAGAATATGCTTGGTATGATTTCAATCTTCTTAAATTTGCTGAGGCTGTTTTTATGTCCCAATATATGGTCTATCCTTGAGAATGTTCCATGTACACTTGAAAAGAATGTATAGCCTGATGTTTTAGGATGAAGTGCTCTATATATGTCAATTATGTCCATTTCATCTAATGTGTCATTTAGGGCTGCTATTTCGTTATTTATTTTCTGTTTGGATGATCTATCCATAGCTGTCAATGATGTATTTAAGTCCCCGAGTATAATTGTGTTTTGGTCAATTTCTCCCTTTAGTTCTGTTAGTAGTTGCTTGGTATATTTTGGTGCTCCCTGATTGGGGGCATAAATATTGATGACTGTTATGTCTTCTTGTTGTATAGTCCCCTTTACCATTATGAAATGTCCATCTGTGTCCCTGTTATCTTTTTCACCCTGAAGTCTGTTTCATTTGATATCATTTTGGCTACACCTGATTTTCTCTTGGTACCATTTGCTTGGAGTGTCAATTTTCACCCATTCACTTTGAGTCTATGCTTGTCCTTGTAGCTGAGATGTGTCTCTTGGAGACAACATAAGATTGGGTTTAGTTTTTAAATCCAATCTGCTACTCTGTGTCTTTTTATTGGTGAGTTCAGTCCATTTACATTTAGGCTGATTATTGATATGTGAGGATTTCCTGTCATTCTATCTTTAGTTTTCTGGTAAGGCTGTGTCTCCATTGTTTCTTTGCCTTTTTTTTGTTGTCTGTTATTTCTGTGTGGTGGTATTCTATGATGTTCCCCTCTGTTTCTTCTTTTATTATGGTATATCTTTCAGTTCTGGATTTTTTTTTGAGTGGTGATCCTTAAGTTTATGTAAAAGAAAGATTGATATTTAGAGTATTACATTTTCTTCAGCACGCTTACCGCTTACTTTCTCCATTCCGATATTCCGGTTTAGGCCTATACTTCCCCCTTTTTATGTTTTGGTTGCCACAAATTGTCCCTGTTGATGGTGGTCGAATAGCCTCCTTTAGTATTTCTTGTAGTACAGGTCATGTATTAGAAAATTCCCTCAGCTTCTGTATGTCTGGAAAGGTTTTTATTCCTCCTTCATATCTAAGGGATATCTTTGCTGGATATATTATTCTTGGCTCATGATTTCTCTCTTTCAATAGTTTGAATATTTGGTTCCACTTCATCCTGGTTTGTAGAGTTTCTGCTGAAAAATCTGATGATAATATAAAGGGCTTTCCTTTGTAGGTTACCGTCTTCTTTTCCCTGGCTGATTTGAGGATTCATTTTTGTCATTGATTTTAGACAGCTTCAATACAATGTGTGTTTGAGAAGGCCTATTGGGATGAGGTAATTAGGTGTTCTATTTGCTTCTTGGATTTGTGGATCCAGTTCTGTCCACAAGTTTGTGAAGTTCTCATCAACAATTTGTTTGTATATATTCTGTGTTCCCTTCTCTCTTTCTTCTCCTTCTGGTATGCCCATTATTCTTATATTGCTCTTTCTGATGGAGTCAGAAAGTTCTTGTAGAGTTCTTTCATTTCTTTTAAGTCTCAAGTCTCTTTCTTCTTTCATCTGTGTAATTTCCAAGTTTCTATCTTTGATGTCACCGATTCTTTCCTCCATCTGGTCAACTCTGCTACCTAAGCTGGCTATTTCATTCTTAATTTCTTCTGTTGAGTTCTTAATCTCCAGAAATTCTATTTGGTTCTTTTTTAAAATTTCAATTTCTTTCGTAAAATGTTCATGTTGTTCTTTGATTCTGTTTCTGAGTTCACTAAACTACCTTACTGTGTTTTCTTGCATCTCGTTGAGTTTTTCAGAACTGCAATCTTGAATTCTCTGTCATTTAAGTCACATACTTTCATATATTTAAGTTACTTTTCTGAAGACTTTTCACTTTCTTTCTGAGCTGTCTCGTTGCCTTGGTTATTCATGGCAATCACTGATTTATCATTTCTCTTCCTAGACATCTACAGGAGTGGCTTCTGCAACAGGTTGATAGGCAGAGGTCTTTCTTTTGTTTTCCAGTACTTGTTGGTAGAATGTTTTATTTTTTCTCTGACTTCAAACTTTTTTCTCTCTCACACAGTAATGCTGTTTTCTCTGCACTATCCCAGCTTCTCACACAATGGGGGGATTCCCTGGGAGATGGGCTTCTCCTCTGTTAATAGTTAGCCTGGGTCACAGGACGCAGTGTCCATGTGGGTATGCAGATAGATTTAAAGGTCCAAACCTCTTCCTGCACCAGATTCAGAGCCAGTATGTTTCAGCAGTTCTGTTTACTCGTACAGGGATCCACCCAGATAGGTGTGGCCAGGGGTGGGGTTGTGAGGTTGTGAGAGTTGTGAGAGGTGGCCCAGAGCAATGGTGGCGACCACCACCACAGCCGGTCTTGCTTCCACATCTCCCTCCCCTCTGCCAGAACCAGCCGGCCTGCGAATCCATGTCCGCTGTCCACAGTTCTCAGAACAGCAAACACACCATTCTTTTGATCCGACAATGCCACTGTTCTGTCTTCAGCACTGGGCAAATGGGGCAGGGCGAGCTGTGGGAGGGTAGGGAGGGGGCGGCCAGTCTCAGTGCCTAGGCTTCCATTCTCTGCTCGGCAGTGAGGGATTAAATCACTGTTTTCAGCCTTCTTCCTTCAGTCCTTTCTCCGAGGTCTCCGCCATGAGCGTTGGGTTCAGCCGTGTTATATGCTGTCCCCTCAGCCCTGTGGGCCATAAGCGGAGCCCTAGCAGTCCGAGTTCTTCCCTCTCTGCAGCTGCTATAGTTCTGAGATGCAGCGAGCTCGGAGCACTGAGCTAGGTCTGCGTCCTGGGCCCGAGGGGCTCCGTTTCCGCACTTCTCCCTTCCCTCCTCCCCCACTCGTGCAATTCTCCCACCTATAGGTGAATTCAGTAGTGGGCCTCATCGTCTTGCCTTTCTGCTGTACAGAGAGTCCTTTGTGGAGTTATTGTAGTTTGATTACTTGTAAATTTCAGGGGAGCTTTACAGAGGCTCACCTCCACCATTTTGATGACCTCCTATACTCAGTCTTATGGTAAAGTAAAACTGTGTCATATATTACTATAAGACCCAGTCTTACAGTAAAATGAGACTGGGTTTCATATTAATTTTTGGTCCAAAAGATACATTACAGCTGATTGTCTGGTTAGGTCTTATTTTGGGGGAAACACAGTATGCACCCCTATGTTCATTGCAGTATTATTTACGATAGCCAAGATATGGAATCAGCCTAGGAATCCATTGGTAAATTAATGGATAAACAAGATGTGATATATGTCCAATGTAAGAGTACATAACAATTATACTTAAATTAAATAATAAAGACAAACATAAAATTATATAAGGGACAGCATGGCAGAGCAAATATGCTAAAGGGTTTTTGCTATATTACAAATGAATATTAGATGAACCACAGCAAACAATCTTTTTAAATTCACTGTTATGCTCAAAACCATTTAAGGGACATCATTCAAGGATTAAAAAAACAATACATAAGTAACTGAAATTTAGCAGGGAGCTCTCAGAATATATAAACTTGTCATTGATGGATTTGAGGAACTAATTCTAATGCCATTTTGAAATGCAGGCTTTGAGCCTTTATAATGTTCCAAAGTGCTGGAGGTAAACCTCAAGAGGCCCTCATTAATGCAACACCCAATAAGGAACTATGCTCAAATGTTGTATACTTTATTTATCTCTCACAAAAAGATCCAGAGGTGAATGTTTCAATGTTGGCAGAGTTTCTCGGCTCCATAAAACTATCTAGAAACTAGGTGCCAGATTAGCATGAATTCAGCCATCCTGTCTGTGACTTCCATTACTAAGACTGTGGTCTAATACCGTAAGACCTATTTTTGTCCATGAGATTGGTACAGGTGATAAATAGATTATCAGTGGAAGTATATCTTTAGGAAAATCAAGGGCAGTTTAGTTGACAGTGTGTATCAATATTTGATAGGTGCATAGTGTGCTTTGATAAAGTGATCCCACTCATAAATTTTTTACCTGGAGGAAAATCATATAGATTAGATGTGTACAAATGTGTGAACAATGCAGTAGTGTAACATCGGTTATAATATCAAAGATATATATATGATACATATATATATTATATGTGTATATATGTATATATACAGATAGATATATAGATATAGATATAGATTTCAAATATATATATATATTTCAAATATATTTATATTTCAAATATATGTATATTTCAAATATATTTATATTTGAAATATATATATATTTCAAATGTTAGGTGTGGGTGGTAATTTAAAATAGCTTTATTTTTCAGACTATCACCAACAAACATGAATGAAGGTGAGATTTCTGAAAAGTAATTTTTAAAAAGCAAATTTTAAATGTTTAAAAAATAGATATAAAGGTTATTTTGATATTCTTTCAGATGTTGAAAATCCAACACTCAAAGGATTTAAAATGCCTAATATTATCTCATGTTATGCCTGCATGCATATTATTTATATGTGTATACTTATAACTAAAGCACATTTACTAGATATCTGAGCAAATGAGAAGAATATGGAGTAGTGTTAGAGAAATGGTGTAGGGGTTTATAGAAACACCTCAATTTGAATATCAAGTGTATGATCTGTGTGATTTTCAGCAAGTTATTGAATTTCCCACATTTTCAATTCTAGCATTTGAAAACTCAGCCTAGTGAAGACTTCATTTGTGTAACCATTGTCATTAAATAAAGCAAATTTTATGAAGTCCTCAAATACAATGGTAGTTTTGTTGTTGTTATTTCATTGTTGTTATGATTGTTATTGATTTATATATTTTTACAGGGATCTTTAAAGTCATCTAACCCAATAATTGTGCATATATTCTTTTTACAGAGGTTAAAAAGGTTCTGCTAGAATATTTTTAGAGACAGGTAAACACTATGCTTTAAAAAGTCCCATTATCTCTAAAAGTTATAATTTAGTAGGTGTTGCTATACTAATTATCCATTAATAAATTGATAAGTTTAATCTTTTTAACATTTATTCAATTTTTCATGTTTGCCTAATAATTTATGAGCAAGTAATTCATATGTTTAAACTATTTTATTATTTAGAATAATTTCAAAGTTGATTATAATGTTACATAATCAGTTTGATGTGAACTGTACAATTATGCATTTCCTTTGAAAGCCAATTAAATAACACATATGTTGAAGTTGGGAGGCTCATATGTTCCAGAACAAGGCTAATGTTTTGTGTGTTTCTCAGAAATAATGTTTAATAGTTGGAAAATGGCAGAGCAGTTCCATTAAACAGGTCTAATTTTAAAATGAAATTTGGCTTAATAGTTAATATTAACATGTTAAATGCCTTGTTTTGGGGGAGGGGGTGCACAAATGATCATGGGGCAGTAACTCCCAGAAACCTTTAAGGGAAACCTCTATATAAAGGAAGTCTTTGATTTAGTTTTCTAAGTACAGATCTACTAGATTACTTCCTTTTTTCATATAGCTAGAATATAATTAAAATAGACAATTAGGGAAAGTAATTACTGAGATTTTTTCAGTCTTTCAACATTCATTAAGGATTCTATATAAGTCTAAATTAGACTAAAAAGTGCAGTAGTTGCCAGTTCAAAAGCTACCTTGAGTTATAATATTAACATCCATCATCTTTTATCATAAATATCTGAGTTTCAAAGTTTTGCAAAGTTATCCAACTGTTATGTTAATTTGTATAGTCAAGGTTTTTAAATATTGCAGAATAATAAATGATGAACTAGAAGAACAATTTGAATTTATATTCAATATTTATTTTAAATAGGAAAACAGAGCCAACTTTGTTTCCTTTTCCATCTTATTTGGTTATATTTTCAAATATCAGATGTTTTATTAAGTCATTATAATTTCTATAAAATCAACTGTATATAAACTGATACCTTTCTGCACTGGCCTGTTCAAAATATATGTTGTGGGAAGTTACTTTTTATTAAAAACAAAGGAGAGACAAACAATAGAACAACATGAAGTTTTATTGAACTACAGCTATTGGCTAACTTTGTATAAACTCAAAATAGGTTAATTTCATCCCAGAACACGAATCATAAAAGTCTCTAGCATTGGTATATATTTATAGTCCTGAACTTGAATGCAATGTGAATTGCGTAAGCTTATTTTAATGATCATATCTTTCTATTGTTCACGCTTTGCTCTCATCATTGATATCTGCCTAAGTATCCAATGCCTATCACTAAATGAATAATTTGTTTTTTCAATCATAGTTGTCTTTGATAGAAAAATGAAAAGCGTGTAGAAATTGAAAAAGAATTTGTTAAAAGTATTGAAAAACAGGATTTAACTGTTTTCAGTTATAGTTTATTGTATTGGAAATTTAGTCTAATAGTAAGACTTATTAGTTTCATATTGCAACATATATATACTGGGGGTGACAAAAAATGTATACTCATGACTTGTATTCATTTTTTTATTGGTATATATTGAGTATTCCTATTTTAATACACTTTATTCCTTTTCTAAAGTATACATTTTTCTAAATGTATACTTTTCTAAAGTATACATTTTTGACACATTGTGTATATGTATAGTACATATCTATATAGATAGATAGATATACATATAGATAGATATATAGATAGCTATATATAGTATATATAGATATACATATATACATAAATAGTATATATATACATATATGTATGAACTAGAATAATAAATGATTTTATTATTCAATTTATTATTCAATTTATGCATATATATACTATATACATATATATGCATATACGTATACATATATAGTATCGATAGATAGATTGATAGATTAATGTATTCAGAAATATATTTCAAATTTTCACATTTTAATTTAAATTTTAGGTTTCATCTGTTTTTCCAAATATAAACCCACAGTGATTTTTCAGTTAATTACTGAAGAAGACAAAAAATAAATAAAAGTTGTGAAAAACAATCCTGAAGTGAAGGGGCAGGCAGGAAACTTGCTATACCTGATATCAGGATGTTATGCAGCCATAGTAACCAAGACAATGCACAGGGATGAACAAATAGACCAAGAAAACAGAAAACAAGTAGAGTGGTCAAAAAGATTCTGCTGTAAATAAATGTCTAATGTATGATGAAAATTTTTTTTTTTCATATTGCTAAGAAATCATATATTATTCATCAGTGATACCCAGAAAATAAGATCAACTACCAGACTGGGAAAAAAAAAATAGTATCACAGTCTCAATTGTTGATGAGACATGGAGCAATGGACATATGCACATACTGCTGAGGACAAACTAGTACTGCCATTTAGAAAATCAATTTGGCATTACATTTCTTTATATAGTCGAACTTGTATGTTCCTTATTATTATGCAGTAGCAGTTTCAGGAATAGTCTTGTACACCAGACACCAAACACCATCTGTATTGTTTATAATAGAATAAAACAAAATAAAACCAAACCAAACAAAAAACAAACAGACAAAAACCCTGAAAATAACATTAATGGCTATCATCTGTAAAATACATATTTACTTAGGTATAATAATACTATGTTAAATTAAACACTACTGTATTTAGGATATTTACCTATAAAATAAAAGAATAAAACTGGGATAGTAAATGTCTTTAAAGATAAACAGAACGAAAAGGTCAAATACAATTTTTAATTTAAGAAAAAATTAAGATAATATATAAAAGGAGGAAATTTAAATTATTTTATGTGGAAAATATTATTCTAATGATTTGATTCCAGTCAGACATATTTAATTCCTGAAATGAAAAGCACATACTTATACTTTCACAGTTTCAAATGATTATCTTCCTTATTATATCCAAAAACTAAAATAAAACAAACTAAAAAGTCACTCAGTATTTTTCATGAATATAGAAAAGAAAGAGAAAAAACAGAAATCATAGCTATTGTGAAACATCTTTTTCTCCCAACCAGTCAATAAGAAATACTCTTTCAGTTAGAAGGACAATCTCTCACTTCACCCACACTCATAGTGGGCAGCATGACCTGACTTGATTCCTAGAAGGTTGCACATTTGTAACAGACTGTTCTTTCTTAAACTACAAAAGGTATTGGCTAATTTATTTATTAGAAACTATGCATGCTCATCTTGAGTTCACCTAGACCAGTTAATATATTATAACATATATTTACCAAATATGTGATTATGTGCATGAGATATAGAGATGATTTTTCCAACTGAAGTAAAAATTAAAAACAAATTTAGTGTGACTAGTATATATTAACAGATGATTGTACGACAGGAAGTTTATATCTAAGAAAAGGATTTATATTAAAGTATAATGCATTGATGTGCATTCATCATTCCCTGATCACAAAAAAATATATGTGTATATATTTATAGAGATGAAATAGATGGAAGTGAATTATCATTAATTACATTTCCTTATACTTGTTGGGACCTACATATTTATAGCCTAATTTTCTCCAGGTACCAGCATTTAATATTTTTAAATGATCATAATTGAATTTATCAAATTAAATTATTCATTTTCTTCTTCTAAGAGTAAACAATAGTTCAGGAAACAGTATATAAAAAAAGAGTAACATGATTAAGCCCTAACAAAGGTAACATTAATCACACAAAACACATTTTAAATGTTAATTAAATAAGGGAGTGTGGTAATAGAGATTTAACAACTAACCTATAATAGGAGACCAAACTAAATTTTAAAGAAACAAAGAAATATATTTTGAAAAATTAATCAGAGAGATTCTTTCTTCTTTACCTGAAGGGAAATTAGAACAGGTACATAATGTACCTTGAAGTTTAGGATATTTTATTTTTCCTTTAATACTTAAGTGTCATCAAAAAATGAACTGGCTTTCATATTTTTCTTAGAATAAAGGCTTACCCAGTGACGTTCCACCAGAAAACCTCTTATTTATAAAATCCAAACAGTGAAGCATCACACGTGGAAGATTCAAATAAGACCCGCATCTCCCTTCCTTTCTTTTCACTGTAAGTTATAATAACACCAATATTGCTCTATCTTAAACTACAAGATATTGGTTGATTTGGGTTTTTAATTAGGAATAATACTTGTTTATAGGAGTTTTCTTTCCTACACATATGATTAGAAGCATTTGAATATAGAAGCAATTTTCCGACTGAAGTAAAATTTAAAGAAAAACCTGGTGTTAGCAGAATGTTGTGCAGGGGGAAGGATTTGTTTTCGAAGCATAATGCATTACTTCCCTTTCCGTTTCCCTAATCACAATAAAATATATATTTAAGGAGGTGAGATGAATCGAACTGTGTATTAATCACTATAAGTGTCAGAGGAGAAAGAAAATGGATTATGTCCAGTTAGACTTGAATTGCAACTCAGCCTGAAGAAGCAAAGAGAAAATTCAATATTAGAGGAGAATAGGGAAGAGGCTGCTGAAAATGAAGTCAAAGATATGGGTAGCAGGATTAATTCAAGAGAGAAAAACAAGATATAGATGGCAACTTAAATAAAATCAAGAGTTTCTGTTATGTATTCAGCCTGAAAATACTTTTAGGGCACCACCTTTTTGGAGACACATTTCTATAGGCCCCTCACATTTGTGAACATCTTACGAGCAAAGGCACTGACAGCTTTTGTTCCAAACTGCATTTTCAGGGCTGTCTGTGGAGTGAACTGTCCTGAAAGATAGAGATGGTGTCTTTCTCTAGAGCAGAGAGATTTGTTTGCTCGCCACAGTAATAAAGTTAATGTCTTCCTCTGGGGCAAAGGTTGGGCAGGTTTGATTGTATCACCTGATAAAGTTTGACATTTTCTGAAATTGGAGTTCTTCGGATGCAAGCGAAAACACTGCATGTGTTGCATCCATAAAGGCCCGTCTGAGTCAGCACCATGAGACCCAGGAGGCACACGGAAGAGCAAACATGAAGCTCATGGATTCTGCTTTAGCTATGATTTAAAAAAAATAAAGAATTAAAGAAAGAAAGGAAGAAGAAGAAGAAGAAGAAGAAGAAGAAGAAGAAGAAGAAGAAGAAGAAGAAGAAGAAGAAGAAGAAGAAGAAGAAGAAGAAGAAGAAGAAGAAGAAGAAGAAGAAGAAGAAGAAGAAGAAGAAGAAGAAGAAGAAGAAGAAGAAGAAGAAGAAGAAGAAGAAGAAGAAGAAGAAGAAGAAGAAGAAGAAGAAAAAGAAAAGAAAAGAAAAGAAAAGAAAAACTTTTTTCTGTGTCGCAAGCACCTGTAAAGGCAGTCGCCACATTTCAGTCTCTTCCTGAAAGTCAAGGGGACATTAACACCTTGGCAGGGCCCAAGTCCCTGCATGGTATTCGTGACACGAGTGGGGAACAATGTCCTAACACACGGGTTCAGATAGAGTGAGTAACACAGCTTTATTTGGGAACCAATGTCCCTCCAGAGGCCAGTGTTCTGGTAAGCACAGAAGGTTATACAGAATAGAATAGAATTTAATAACGAACCAAGTCCCAGAGTCATTCAGGGTGGAGAAGGTCCTGGTCTGGGAGAGACGACTGGGCCCAGGCCAGGAATGAGGCAAGCTGGTCTTGCAAGGAAGAACTTTGGAGAGTCCCCCTATTGCGGCTTGCACCTCACAGAGGACTCTGTCAGATCGCCTAGACGAATGTCCTGGAGAATCATTCCAGAGTGTCTCGCTCAGAGCCTTGCAGAAGGTCTTAGCCAGAGTGCCCAGTTGGACCACTCGTGGCATTGCTCTGGAGTTCTGCTTCTATCCTCTTTTCCTTGGACTTGTTTACCTCTTAAGTGAGAACCAGAAGTGGTTTTGGTAAATGTATGTATCACTTAATTTTGTTATGCTCAGTTTCACACATAAACATAAATATGTTTACTTTCATGTATATGCTCTACACATAAACATGCTTACTTTCATTTTACTCTTACGAGTCTCACACATGTACGGCCGTAGTACTGTCCTTACTAGTAAACAATTTGTTTTCAAACCTCAATCCAACATATATAATACATTTTATACGTTCCACACACTCTGATTCAGGGAGATCGTCTATTAGCTTAGAAAGAAAATAAAATCTCAATCCTTTCACAATTCACGACACATACTAAGTGTTAGGCAATTGTTTAGGCATTGGAGAACATAAGTGACCAAAACAGACATTAATTTGTGCTACATTAGAACTTGCATTCTGGGGACATAAAATTTTAATTCTAGGTATTCAACGTTTTAAGAATAATAATTACAATACATATATAAACTATGCAAATATAATTTTTATAAAATAAAATATTTACAATTTTAAAGGGGTGAGGGTAAAATTTACCTAAGGTGGTTAGCCTTTGAAAATATCATAGTGAGCATGCTGTTATTTAATAAAACATGTTATTTAACAGAAGACAATGGTAAGTTGCTAGGATGTGTGCCTAAAATTATTGGATTGGCACATATTTTGTAGCCAAATAATAACTCCTTAATGGATTATATTTTAAAATCATTAATCAAAGTGAGGATAGAAACAAAGTTATTTTATTACTTGTGTTTCAGGGAAAGTAGTCTAACTACAGTTAGTTAAAAAAAAGTTAAAAAACAATTAGAAAATAATTGTTAAGCTGAAGTTGACAGAATCAAGAAGAAATGATAGAGTGGCCATGAAGTTAAAACAATGATCTTGAAAATTGTTAATCTGGAAATTGATAATATGAATAAGGAAAAAAAAATATTAAGAAGGGATTTTACTTGCATTTTAGTTACACTGAGCTTGGGATAATAGTAAGATTTCCAAGTGAAAGGATTTATGAGGCAGTTAAAAATTTGACCCTAGACTTTAGAAAGAAATTTGAATGTGAGACAAGGTTTAAGACCGTCCCTAGAGAGTTAATTTCTAAAGCTGTGAGAATAGATAAGCTTTCAAGGATGGTACAAAATGAAACAACAGATGGCCAAGTACCTAGTGTTGAAACACCCCACTTTCAGAAATATGTTGACAACAATCCACTAAAAAGAAATAGAGAGGAGAAATAGAAGCAGGAGAAGGATGAAAGGATTCAAGATAATAGAGGGCCCTAAATACCAAGACATACAACAGCAAGGACAAGGAGAGGTTGACCACATTTCACAGAGTGACCAAAGAATGTTAACACTACAGTAGAATAGGTGACCTTCAATTGTAAGTGTGGACACCACAGAATTCATAGAGATGAAAACAACATGGTAATTAAAAAATGTATTTTCATGTCACGTATAATTATTAAATTACTTTAATGTTATGTTGATAAGTTATCTCTAATTTATTTTGACCAACAAATAACTTCATCACATATGAAGTATTTGACCTATAAAATATCCCTTAAGTAAGTAAATCTTACTCTTCTGTATGTATAATGCAATATCTACATTCAAATTAATAATAATGGTTTCTAACTATAATTTTCTTTATTTCCATAAGTCTTCTCTATGATGAATCCTGAGGCATACTCATGCATTTCTTTTACTCACTCATGTATATTAACAAGTGATTAAAACTATGAAATGGTTCAATATGAGCAAAGGGATATAGCACTACAAGAACAAGGGAGATTCTTCAGTATCTTTTCTCCTTTTTTATTTCCTTAACTTGCTGTGTGTATGTGGGAAAGAAACTGTATTTCCACCTCAGTTTTTCAATTTGTGACATAGGAAGAATAATAATACCTGCTTCCAACTTATCTAAAGTTGTATAATTAATTTCAAAGAAAATGGAGGGGAAAAAAAGAGGGGAGAGAATATAATTTAGAGTTCCACTTCAGGAGTTAAATAGTTTGGAGGATTTTCTTACTGTGTTGCATGGTTTAGCCACACCATTTCATTATATGAAACAGTAATACGAATAGTATATACTTCTCTAAAATACATGTGAATTCCTAAACTTCCATCTCTCTAACCTAATTTTTCTAGGTTTATGAATAACTGCTGAATTTATTAGAAACTACTGATGTAGCCAAAATAATTTGATAGTTCACAACTTTGTATATTAATTGTAAAAAAAATTAAATGCTATTAGATTTGATGCTACTTACCTACCATCTTTTGCATCAACTCAAATAAATATTAAATTACCGTGGGGATAAGGGGGAAGGTGAGGGGATTAGAAAACAGTCAGTAACCACAAGATGACCATGGGGTTTTGAAAATTAATTTGGGGAATGTAATCAATAATGTTGTAAAGATTTTGTAGGTTATCCAATGGACACTTGTCCTATTTAGGAGACCACCTCAGGGATGATGTAGGTGCCTGATCACTGCTCTGTACACCTAAAGCTGAACAATAATGAATGCCAACTATAATTATATATATGTGTGTGTGTGTGTGTGTGTGTGTATGTGTGTGTATATATATGTATGTATGCATGTATATACTTACAAGAAGCGGAGTACAGCAATAGGAATAGAGACAGTGGAAATATAATGGCTCTGTGCGATGTCAGAGGGATAGTGGATGGGGTGGGGGTCCACAGTGTGAGGGATATAAATGATAAACGTCTAAGTATTACTTTGTCTTGTGCACCTAAAACTAATAAAAATAAATAAATAAATAAATAAATAAATAAATAAATTACATTGTTAGAATACTAATTTTTATACATTCCTGATATGGTTTTAGTAGACTGTTATACCTTAAACGTTGAAAAGAAGAAAACAAAATATGATTATAGATTATTTACTGTGTTTTATGCTATAGCTATGATATCATAAACATTGTAAAAACTTAGCCATCTCACTTTCATTATTTCTTAATTTTCATTTTAATAGTTTTTTGAGAAATTGTGTACAGGCAAGAGAATGAGTAGTAAGAAAACTTAGTAAAAACATATTCCACAGATATATGAAAAGGAAAGGCGACAAAGATTGACATGTAAATGGTAACACCTGCAACCTGCAAGTTAGAACAAAATTTCAGGGACTATTAATTCTTGTGATTCAGGACACATACTATCGCCACATGGAGTCAGTATAAACTATCCCACTTGAATTTTATTTTTGCATAGAGGAAAATCTTATGTATTTTTATAACAGAAACAATTAATACAAATATGTAATACTACTTAAGTGTAATAAGCTGGTATTTTGGGGGAATCAACTGTATCCTAAGCACTCTGTTAGTTTACAGTTTCTTATTTGATTCTCTAAATAGGTCTATAACCTAGGAATTATTATCCCCATGCTTAAATGAAAAGGAAAGAGAAAGGGATACATAGAAGGAGGGATGAGTAGGAGGAAAGAAGAAAGGAAGGAAGGAAGGAAGGAAGGAAAGAAGGAAGGAAGGAAGGAGCTTAGCAGTATGCAAAAAATAATGGCATAATTTAATATAATCTATTTTATGAATTCAAAATACTACATTAATAGTTTCTAATGTTTTGTTATTTACAATATGGTTACTTATTATAATACACATATAAGCAAACAACAATTTCTAGATTGTTTAAGGAAAATATTGGTCCTTCTCACCCAGGACCTGACATTAATTGGACAATCCAGACTTTGTTTCTTTTTTTAAATGAAAAGATGATAGTTTTCTCTTGTTGATGTAAATAAGTAAATTTTATCTGGTGACTTTCCCTGATACTAACCTCATTTTAAGTAGCACTTGAAATATGTCTCAACATTTCTCTTTTATTTTCATGTCCCTGCTTTTATTTAGCAAATTTTAAATGCATGCAGATATTTTTTTTGATATTTGATATTAAAACTGCACTTGTGGAATGAATACAATTACATTATGCCTTTTGTATAAAATAAATATGTTTTCCTTTCAAGTAGGAACAGGAATGATTTCTGATAAAATCAGATAATAACCATATAAGCAGAAGAAAGAAAGATAAAACCAGATAAATTATATATTTTTATAAAATTTTCAGGGTTCCTGATGTTGATGCTAATAACTGATCTCTCTTACGTATTTATCCAAGCCCAACTCTAAATTCCAGTCACTCCATTTTAAAGTGAACTTTGATAACGAATAAGTTAGTTGCAAACAAATTATCTCAGAGTTTTTAGTCCAGAGTTTTTTATGTTCCTTTTGCTGTATGACATAACTTATGGAAAACGATAAATCTGTACTAGGAATGCCTTGAGTTTGGTGACACCCTTTTGCAATCTAAGGTGCCATCAGAGTGAAGTTTTGTGTACTAAAAAAAAAAAAAAATGAATAGAGGAAGACAGGAAGGAAAAGCAGTTTAACTCTAGACAATCTTCTCTTTCCTTCTTAGTAACAAGCAGTCTAGGGGCAGCATGCCAGTCTAACGTGAGCCAACTGTGAGCTACCGGGAATGTGTCAGAATCTATCCTTAGAAATAACCATTTTTAATTCGAAAAAAAGGGAGTCTGTTTTTATATTTTAAGGGTGAGAAAAATCGCACAAGAAGAGATGTATTGAAAGAAGATAATCTTTTTTCACAAAATTGAAGACAATAAGGTGCTTTGAATTATTGTTTTCTACATAAAGCGTGAACATTTGGCCCTTCGTTTCTAAATAGGAACTAATGTTCAGCAGTTTGCATTTTTCATGATACTATCAAAAATGTAATAGCATTTGAGTTACAACACATCTACTGCATTTAATTTCAGTCAAACTCATTATAAATAGATCTAGAGATCAGAAGTAAATCCTAGTGCTTGCCCCAGTTGGCACTAAACTAATGACACTAAACAAAAATATACACGGCAACTAAAAACCTCAGCGCATATACATGTGCAAAACTACAACTCTACATTCCTTCGTCTGATCTCTGTGCTAGCATGAGTATCAAGTCTATCGGATATGTTAATTCAATGTAAAAATAGTCACATAATTGTTTGTCTCAGTCATGTTAGCTTTCCCTTTAACCTTTCTTCCCAGGGTAGGTTAAAATTGTGAAAAGGAAAATGTGCCTGTGGTGCATTGAGATGGGAGTCTCTTTTATTTTGTTAACTTATCTCTTTATGTTCATCCAAAGAGTCATGTAAGGTTAAGACATCATTTC
This sequence comes from Rhinolophus hipposideros, assembly GCF_964194185.1. NCBI lineage: Eukaryota > Metazoa > Chordata > Mammalia > Chiroptera > Rhinolophidae > Rhinolophus > Rhinolophus hipposideros. The sequence continues at coordinate 91,177,691 of NC_138048.1, forward strand.
AACTGGTTATAACATTGTCATCTCAACCCATAGTATTTGTGAGATGTTCTTGTTCTGCCTTTTATGTCTTATGGTCAATCTTTTATTTGAGACAACTTCCCCACCTCAAATTATGAAGCATCTCCCAGCCTCACTCTTTCTCATCTTTCTCCTTAATGTAGAGGTCTTTTAAATTTAGGCAACAGAATTTCTATTGAAAAGTAAGCTAAATAATAGGAGTTGACTTTGAAATATAAAAAAAACAAGTACAGAAGTAATTTGTCCTATAATTTACTCATCAGAATGACAATGTTAGTGCTGTGGGTGGCTTAAAGTTACTGGCCTTTTCCACCAATGCCAATCCACGGGCTGGGTGTTACATTTCCAGACATTATCTAATCATATACTGTCAGCAATGGAGGAACATCTACCATAAAGACACTAGTGAGACACAAAAATTGCATTTAATGACCATTCCCTCGCTGGGCTTCATCTGCCATATATCACTAAACATCAATCCTTTAACTATTGCTCTAAAATATTCCATTAGTTATCAGGGAAATGCAAACTAAAACCATGTTGAAAGAGTTCTTCACCTGTATGAAAATGGCCTAAATTGGAAATATTGATGTCCCCAAGAGAAACAAAGATGTGTATGGAAGAAAAAAAGGTTTATAGGGAAAAAAATGAACATTTTTTATTATTAGCCCCAAATGAAAAACAATTCAAATGTTCTGTAACAGGATAAAAGATAAACTGATCATGTTATACAGCACCAGAGAATACTACAGAAATCATCAAAAGGGCTAACACTATTTATAACTACATGGGTGATCCTCAACAGCATGCTGAACAAGCGATTCCAGAGAGAAACGAATACACGCAGCACAATTTCATCTCAATGAACTACAGACAGGACACACATCCAAATCACAGTTGAGGAATTGTGAGTGTGAGGATTGACTGGGAAGGGAAATGAGTGAATTTTCCATCTGAGATTATGTAAATTTTCTCTATACTAGGATAGTTCACGCAGGAGTATGAAAATATAGAAACTCATCACAATGTGTGATCCATGTAAATTTCAGCTCAATTACAAAAAAAGTGACATACTGCTACATAATTAAAATTTTCCAAAAGACAAGTGCATTTTTTGCATGATACGTGCATTGTATGAAGTACGGTGACAACAGCACCTAAAGTTTAGGTAGCTCTTGGTGCTGTTATCACCCTGCTAGAAATGGAAAGTTTCCATATGAATCACAAAATGATAATGGTGATACAGAAAGTTTATTCCTCCAAACAAAATGAAAAATATTTCTTTGAATTTCAGTGATATTCCAGAGCTGTATAGGACAAGAGCTGGGAACATCCATCTCAGCTAATACCTAACACCTCATCAGAGCTAACAAGAACTGCCATAGATATAACGTGCTCATAAATATTTTGATAATGTATTTTCTTATGTGGATTTTATTGTCTATAAAAATACTGTTCATTAGATATTTTGCCTTCTTACATGTAACAGGTCTGAATATGTAGATGATAGTATAGGAAAACTTTAGAGAGATCTGTGATTAAATCGAAAAAGTATAAGAATATAAATTGAAAATTATTTCTTATTTGGACACTAGAATTATCTATGTAGTATTAATATATGTCTTATTGTAACAAATTTGTAAATGAGAATTCAATTAACTCCAAGAACTTAATCAATTGCAATATATTAACAATACCCATAGAAAAGTGCTTTTATATGTATGATATTTACGTGTATCTCAGCAAAAAGATTCTCCATGTTTACTGAGACACAATATTTAGAGACTTCTTTAAAAAAGTAGAGAAGAAATCCATTCATTTTTTTATTACTAAATTAAATTCTTAGATTTTTTTACCTGTAATGTGTATACTCTCTCTCATGACAACTTGACTTTTAATTTGGTGTATATGCACTCACTTATTGAAGAGTACAGATTTCTTCCAAATGACTTACATTTTTGTTTTAAATCTAGATATTATCCACTGTCATTCAAATTATCTCTCTCCCCACCTTAGTATTTCCACATTTTTTTCTATTCCACTTTCAGTATCAAACAGTTTGCAATGAAGATTAAAAGTAGAAAAATGATAGAGGCTTTTTGAGGTAATCATAATACAACTTTAAAGAAAACAATAATATTGCTTAATTGATGTACTTTATTAAATATGTGACTTGTTTTAATTTTACCTTCTCATTTTAAGAGATTAAAAATAAGCATGTTCTCAAAATTAAAAAAAAACACACAAAAAAAATGTAAGCCAATAAATTTGTTCTTGCTCCCTTAATCATTTTTATTTAAACAAACAGAGCATTTATTGTATTCACATGTAGAGGTAACCTTACCCATTGTCTAACTGGTGTGATAAAAGGACCATCAATATTCTTAGAAATTTCTTCACTGAGATGCACTCCTACATGCTCCTGTAACATTGTTAACAGATCTTCAGTGCAGAATTCATTAAGTATATTCTATTCAACTCAACTGTTTACTTGCATATTTTTCTTATGAAATTACTATTTTCTAAATCCAAGAATGTAAACTTATTCATTCCTCTATCATTAATATCTCATTTAGTACCTGAAATATAGTAAATAGCGAATAAATATTTTTAAATTATGAAGTATTTCTTGCCAAATTGTTTTCTAACCACCCAGATTTTATATATATATATATATATATATATATATATGTGTGTGTGTGTGTGTGTGTGTGTGTATGTATATATACATATATATAATAAATATGTATTATATATATTATGTATATATAATATATATTATATACATTACTTATATATTATATACATTATATATAATATATATAAATTATATATGTATGTTATATATTATATATAATATATAGTATATATAATATATATTTACTTTGTTTAATCTTCTTAACTGAAATATTATCAAGTATATTTTGATGTGAGTTAACCAGTTCTTACGTATATAATCTAGGAGTTAAAGGACTGTCAGTTTTATACAGCTTAGTTTAGATTCTTGTTCTTTTTCTTACATCTTGAGATGAATAGAAGATAATGGGCATCTTAATGAAGGGCATGGTGATGGAAGGCAAAAAATGAATCTGTCATGTGTGAATCTGGGAAAGGAGTGGATTTTGTAGGGCTGTTTTACAGAGACAGATAAAAAATTGAGGAAACAGGGTAACTGGGGAAGCATAAAGGGTTTGTAAAGGATAAACAGGAGATCACTAAAAACAAGTCTCCAACATCTGACATTTTTGCCTAGAATTGTGTGGCTGTTGTCATTCCTCCTCCTCTTCTGCTTTCTGACTCACTACATAATAATATCACGTGGAAATGTCTATGTCCATTTTTCATTTATCCCAGTGAAGGCCAATCCAAATTTTAGCTGCTACACATTATTTAATATTATAAAAAGAATAAACAAACAGCAATTTGGGCAAATATTGTTAAAAGTGTGTTTGTTTGTATGCCACATTTTCAAATTTAATGATTTATTTCTTTTCGGGCTCCCTGAAGCAATGTTTTTCAAATCTGGCTGCTTAATCCTATAACCCACGGAGATTTTAAAATGTGTTGATAACCACATGTGAGGATATTTTTTAAAGCACTCCTTGTGATTCAGATGCACAGCTCTGGAGGAAAGCTACTGCTAAAAATTGACTGAAACATTGGATTCACTTAGAGGATATTTTATATGTATAACTGATGATACCTTCAAAATTAGGCAAGAGAATTATTTGTTATAATGGTTTCCATATATGAATTGTGATAAAAAAAATGTTTATCACGTTAACCTGTACAGAAGAATAAATTCAACTTCTAAAACAAAGATTGCAGAAAAGCACCTTTGAAAATACAGGGAGTTTGCTTCCTATTTAAGCAAAGCAAAAACAAAAAACAAACAACAAAAAAAGCCCTCTATGTTTAAAATTAAGGGTATTTCATTTGTCATCTTCCCCTGCTATTTCTTCTTCCCACAAAACAGCTCAGAAGCTACAAAGTAGAGATCAATTTTCACTTTTCTATCCGTGGAACTCTTAAAAAGAAACATGACCTATAAGAAAAGTGGCACTTAATGTGGCGAAGCATTTTTTTTTAAAATGCAGTATTTGTATTTGAATATCTTTATTTTGGAAAATACCTTTTATTTTTAAGAGTCTTTAAAAGGAAATTAGTTTGACATTCTGAACTTCTGAAAACCAGAAATTGATAAGAAAAGTGGTTATAAAACAAGTGACACAGAAACACTTTTTACTTTAGCATTTTTTCTTTTACTTAACAAATATTCCCGGGACTGAGGTTCTATTTTCCCCAGAGCTAAGGTAATTTGATATCACCATTTGGCCTAGAAAGCTAAACAAATTTCAAAGAATGCCCAGGCCAGAGCAGCTTACCCCAGAAATAAGTACTGTATGTTATCTTTTTTGTGGTATATCTAAGGTGACCTTTTTTTGTGCTGGTTCCCAATGAGAGGAAGGGATACTTGTACTTTGTCCACAAATCACTTATTAGTTTCTCTTCTAGGACTCATTCAGTCCCAAGGGTTTGATTTTATTTTGTCTGAAGGAATCCTGGATGCCATAATATTTTCGGATTTAAAGACACTTCTGATCTTTTTATGTCGAGACCGCATGCTTAACTCAGACGACACTAATATTTAAGACAAATGCATTCCGTTCATCTGCTAGCTACAGTTTCTGGAAGCCTCTGTTTCCTATCTTGGCATTTCCCTGTGGAGAATCTTTACTTTTAATTTGTTCTGAAGAGTGGAAGTTAAGGAGTAGGTCTTTATTTAATTGATTTGCTGAGACCTCCACATTTGGGGTCATTAACCAGGCACTGAGAGAGATTCAGAAGAAATGCTTTTGGTCAACAGTGTTACATATACAGATGAGGATCCTTGTTCATCACAGGAACTGGTTCTAAAGGTGTGGAAAGGTGTGCTTAATGAGTTTGAGCTTCCTGGTTTGTGGTTAATTTCTACCGACTTTTTTTTGTTGTTGTTCTTAATGATTGCTTGATTAGTTTTAACCAATGAGAATACAACATTCAGGTAACTAAGGGCCAACTGCTTTCCCAAGAATTTGTGAATTTGATTTGACCTGCCCTTACCAGATACTACTATTTCAGTAAGGAAGAGAGAGCTCTTATGTATCTAGGGCTCATAGATACCTACCTACCTACCTCTAGATACCTTGTTTGCTCAGCAATGATGCAAAAACTCGCATTCCATTTGGGGTTTCTTATAATATTAGCAAGTGCTGTCGGACAAGCAGCCTCAAACCTACTTAAACTATGCTTTTTTGGACTGACTTCAGGGACATGAAAGAAACTATGAATGAACAAATCTCTTGGATGCAACTGGCAATTTTCATAAGCAAAAAATTGTTCCAGCATTCAGATGGTCTCTAGTTAATTAGCTATATAAAATCTGAATATGACTCTAGGTAGCAGATTTTAAAACTCTTTCTTCACACAAAGAAAGCAAAAACAGTACATTGTATAATATAAAATGAAAAAAAAGAAAAGAAAACAGAGAGAGAGAGAGAGAGAGAGAGAGAGAGAGAGATAGAGAAAGAAAGAAAGAAAGAAAGAAAGAAAGAAAGAAAGAAAGAAAGAAAGAAAGAAAGAAAGAAAGAAAGAAAGAAAGAAAGAAAGAAAGAAAGAAAGAAAGAAAGAAAGAAAGAAAGAAAAACAATAGGGTCCATCTAGAATATGTGATATCTTTTGAACTAGATAGCAACTTGCTGAAATCACAACTTGTGAATGGAAATTGTCATGATGGGGTCACTTATGTCAAAGAAATTAAAATGGATCCGGGGGATCACTGAGAATTTACCTTATTCTTGTCCATCCTATGAACTTTGAACCTGCAGTCAGGCCACATTCTGAACTTTATTTCCTCCTCATCATAACATCAAGACCATCTGCACACTTAATCTTGAAAGGTGACAATTTGTTTCACCAGCCAGTATCCTTTACTTGCACAGAGGACCTAAATTAGTTTTGAAATTTTGAACCTTAGTACTTGCCATAGAGGCACAGCCTGGAACTTGCTTAGTTCAGACTATTGCCACCAAGACCTGATCAATCCTTTTTTTTTTTTCCAATTTATTTTATTTTATTAAGATGTTTATTAAAATATAGCTAACATACATTATATTAGTATCAGCTGTACACCATAGTTGATCAACATTCCTACACCTAAAGAAGTGATCACCATGTTAAGTCCAGCAACCATCTAACACTGTATGTACCACACTATCATAGTATTATTGACTATGTTCCCTATGCTGTACGTTATATCCCCATGACTTACTTGTTTTATATCTGGAAGTTTGGACCTCTTATTCCCCTTTTCTCCATTTTTAAATGTTTAACTACATTCACAGTCAGTATTATTTTATGTTAATTTCAGGTGTAGAGAGCATAGTGGATAGATATTTATATGATTTAATAAATGATCCTGCGGACTAGTGTAGTACCTACCTGGCACTATATATAGTATTGCCATGTCATTGACTATATTCCCTATGCTTTACATTACACCCCCATGAATATTTTGTAACTACCAATTTGGACTTCTTAATCCTTTTACCTTTTACACCCTGCCCCCAATGCCCTCCCACCTATCACCCCAAAAAATCTAGTACTAATATTGTCAATACCAATATTGGTATTACAATATTATTTACTATGTCACTTATGCTATACCCTATATCCCCATGACTACTTTGTAGCAACCAATTTATACTTCTTAATCCCTTTCCTTTTCACTCATCCCCGAACCGCCCTCCCATTCAGCAACCATCAAAATGTTCTCTGTATCTATGAGTTTGTTTCTGTTTTGTTTATTGAGTTCTTTAGATTTCACATATAAGCAAAATCACTTTGCATCTTTCTCTGTCTGACACTACATTCCGCACAATTTTCTCCAGGTCCATACACGCTGCCATATGTGGCAAGAACCCATTCCCTTCCCTGGCTGAGCCTTAGTATTCCATTGTACATGTGTACCACCTCCTCTGTATCCATCCTTCCATCAATGAACACCCAGACAGCCTCTACCTCTTGGCCATTGTAAACAATGCCACAATGAAAATATAGATGAACATGTCCCCTCGAGGTAGCATTTGGGTTTCCTCAGATAAATACCCTGAACTGGGCTTACTGGGTCCTTCTTTGTCCCTGTTATATAGTTTTTGCTTTAAGTCTATTTTCTCTGGTAAAGTATTTCTAGCCCTTTTTTTTTTCTTTTTCATTTCCATTTTCATGAAATATATTTTTCATTCCTTTACTTTCTCTGTGTGTGTGTCGTTCAATCTGAAGTGAGTCTATCGTAGGTAGCATATGTAAGGATCTTATTTTATTATTTTTCAGCCCTCCTATGTCTTATGAGTGGAACATTTAATCCATTTACATTGAAAATAATTGTTGATCGACATGTCACTATTGGCATTTTATTATTCATAATTTTTACATTTCTTTTTATTTTCTATCTTAGACTAGTCCCTCTAACATTCCCTGTAATATTGGTTTGGTGATGATGAACTCCTTTAACTTTTTCTAGTCTGGGAAGCACTTTATCTTTCCTTCAATTTTAAATGATAGCCTTGCTGGGTAGAGTACCCTTGATTATAGGTCCTTGCTTTTCATCACCTTGAATTTTTTTTTGTGCCAATCCCTTCTGTCCTACAAAATTTCTACTGAGAAATTAGCTGACCGTCTTATGGCAGCTCCATTATAATTTACTAGCTGCTTTTCACTTGCTTCTTTTAGGATTCTCTGTTTGTTTTTAACCTGTGTCATTTTAATTATAATGTGTTTTGGTGTGGGGCTGTTTGGGTTCATCCTATTGGGGACTCTCTGCATATCCTGGACTTGTATGTCTATTTACTTGGTCTGGTTAGGAAAGTTTTCAGTCATTATTTTTTAAAATAGGTTCTCAAGCCCTTGCTTTCTCTCTTTTCCTTCTGGTACACCTATGATACAAATGTTGTTATGCTTCATGTTGTCCCAGAGGTCTCTTAAACTCTCCTAATTTTTTTTTTTTTTTTTTGCTATTCTGGTTGGGTGTTTTATGCTACCTTGTGTTCCAAATCACTGATTCAAACCTGTGCTTCCTCTAGTCTGCTGGTGATTCCTCTCAGTGCATTCTACATTTTTGTCATTGTATTATTCACTTCTGACTAGTTCTTTTTTTATGGTTTCTATGTCTTTTTTTTTATGCTTGATATCTCTCTGTTGAAGTTCTCACTAAGTTCCTTGTGCAACCTTATAATCATTGTTTTGAACTCTGTATCTCTTAGGTTACTTGCCTCCATTCCGTTTAGTTCTTTTCCTGGAGTCTTCTCCTGTTCTTTCACTTGGGGTATATTTCTTTGTTGCCTCATTTTTGCTGCCTCTCTGTGTATTTCTATGTATTAGGTAGATCTGTTATGTCTCCCTGTCTTAGCCAGGTGGCCTTATGCAGTAGGTGCCCCATGGGGCCCAGTGTCCCAGTCTCCCTGATCACCTGTACTGAGGGCTTCAGGGGTGTCCCTTGTGTAGGTTGCATGTGCCTTCCTATTATAGTTGAGCCTTGATTGCTATTGGCATGTCAGTGTGTGGGATTGACCCTCAAGCTGATTGGCTATGGGGTTTGACCACATCCACATTTTCCAGGCTGCTGTGCACGGATCTTACTACACTGAGTGGAATTTGCCCCAAGTAGGCTCTGGTGCCTGTTGAGACCATCGTTTGTGTGTGCCACTTCTCAGGCTAATTGGGCAGTGCACTGCTGTGCTCTGGAGACTCTTGTGAAGCTCCCTGATTCAAACCCGTGTCACTCACTGCTTGTGACCAGCGGGGACTACCTGGCGAGAGCTGCAAAGCAATCTGCAGTTGTTTTTTGCCTGTGGTAACTCTGGAGGTGTGTGGGAGAGGCCGCACTGTGAACCGAGGACGTCTGCCACCAGTACTAGGCTGAGGTACCCTGCAAAATGCCAGAACTCCCTGAGGTCTTCTGCCAACTGCCAGCTCCCTTGAGGTTCAGCCACTGATAAAGCCTCATCCAGTATGCAAGTTGGGTGAGGCAGGGTCACAAGGAGAGTGGGAGCAGTTATGGTTATTAGGTTAATGTAATCCACGTATGGTGCCAGTGCTAAGCCTGAAGCTACTCAGCAAAAGTCTCAGAGCACACTGAGGCCAGTCACTGCCTGCCCAGGGTCTGTGGAACTCGAATAATTTTCCAAAAAAGAGAGCAGTGAACAGTGCTGGCAGCTCTTGAAAAAAGTGCCTCTGGCATTGGGGCATTGGGTGGGAGAGGATCCCAGTGAGTCAGCAGGACAGAGCAATTGAACTCACCAGACCAATTAGATTTAGATTTGGCCTGTGGGGGGCGGGCTCAACATAGGAAAGTTGGCTCCAGCCTACTGGCTGCCTGGGAGGAGGACCTTCTCACAGGTAAATGGAGACTATCCTGCAGTCCTCCTCTCAAAGCCACACAACTCAGTCTGCCCGCTGTACGTCTCTGACACCCCCTGAGTTACTGTGCCTCCGCTCAAACTCTGGTGAGTGCATGGGAGTGAAAGTCTATGTGAAGGCCCTTTAAGAGGACCCCAGGGTTTCCCACCACCTCCCGCCACCTGGATGGTTGGAATCTCCACTGTTCTTCACAGATAGATGTTGTGGGGGATCCTTTTCCTGGAAAGAATACCCCAGGCTCGGGAGCCTGGTGTGGGCAGCTGGGGTCCCTTGGTCCTCTGGGGAGAACTTCCATGGCTGACTGTGGGGACAAAGCCCCAAAAAAGCAGTTTCCAGGCTCTTGGACTCACATAGAAAGGTGCTGACTCGGGTAGTAAATGGCCATTAACTGTGATCAGATGGCCAGCAGCTGTGACTAGTTGGCCGTCAGCTGTAACCTGTAAGCCATTGGCCACTAATATAACTGCTGTGGCTACACTAGCAGAAAGGAATGGGGGCTAGCGAGAAGATGGTGGCTGGCAAGCGCGGACTGCTGTTAGGACGGCGGGTTGCAGATTATGTAGATCCTGCTTCCTGTGTCTCCAGCCAAGCCGCCAGTGAGAATATATTGGTTTGACTCCCCTATCTATGGCTCCATGGGTGTTCCTGTTTGGCCTCACCATATCCTGTGTTGTTATGTGGGGAGCGGGACCAGAGACCCCGCAGGCCGCCCCGCCGGACACCCCGAACGACACTGACATATCCCACATGGTTCTCAACCACCACAGGGCGGTTTGGGGAAGCCCTTTTCGCATCTCTGCCTCTCCTACCAGTCTAGACATGGCTTCTTGATATCCTTAGTTATAAAACTTCTGTTCAGCCAGACTTCACGTGGTTCTCAAGGTTGATTGCTCTATAATTTAGTTGTAATTTTGATTTGTTCATGGAAGGAAACAGGTACAGTGTTTATCTACTTCACCATCTTGGATCACCCTCCTGGCCAATCCTTTTTGAATGAGTTATCTCACCATGCTAGAGAGCCAGTAAGAAAAGTTTCACTTGTTACTGTGGGGACAGAGTCCCAGAGTGCAGTTTCCAGCCTCTCAGTCTCACATGGAAAGGTGCTGGTTTGGGTAGTAGATGGCCATCAGCTGTTACCAATTAGCCATTAGCCACTAATAAAACTGCTTGCTGATTGGTGGATTGGTTAGCAGAGAAGCAGACAACAGATTGCGGATCATGTGATTCCTGCTTCCTGTGTTTCCAGCCCAGCCACCAGCGAGAATATAGTGGTATGACTCCCCTATCTATGGCTCGTGGGTGTTCCTATATAGCATCACCATATCCTGCGTTCTTGTGTGGGGAGCGGGAGCTGAGACCCTATATGACAGTTACTAACTGTGTGACTTTGCCTTTATGATCCCTGCCTTATTTTGTGCACTTAAGTTCTAAAAGGAATAGGGGTTGGATAGACATATCAAGAAAAAAAAAAAAAAAAAAAAAAGAAGAGAGGAAAGGAGAGGAAAAAGTTTAAATTAACCAGGCAGAAGTATGAAGATTAAATAAGGGGCAATACATATTAAAGTTTATGTGTTTCAGATACTACACTATGCATGTTAATCCATACACATTACAACCACTTTCCTCCATTTTATCTAAGGAAACCTGGGAATGGAAAGTACACATAACTAGGAAGCTGGAGAGTATGTGCACTTCACCAGTACACCACCAAAAAACAACAGCAGTCATGTGGTTTATGAGGGAAAAAAAAAATCTTAGTCAGAAAATGATGATAGAGTAGAAGGGAAGAATACTAATGTCCAGCAAATTGTGCTGGCCCCTCCGAAAAGAGACAAGTGAGAACCAGTTTAGAATCTGAAATCTTGACCAAATCCTCCTAAAATCATTAGGAGAGTAATAGAAGAAAGGAGAATGAGAAGAGTATGGCCCTGACTTCAGATAGATAATGCTGTCATAGGAGGACACATACTAAATGCTTCAGAAACCCAAATACCAGGAGCAACCAGGAAAGGACAGATGCATGGTATTGATGTTCCCGCTCCAGGCATTAGGGTCTCAGCCTCCAGGAGCTTTAGCTCAGGAAGGTGGAGTGGCAGATTCTTCAACCTTGCTTAATTTCCACCTACATGTGGGTTTCTCATATTTCCTTCTGTTATTGATTTATCTCCTGATTTTATCATGGTTGAAGAACATACTTTGTATAATTTCAGTCCTCTTACATTTACGGGGACTTATTGTACATCTTAAAATGTGGTCGAGCATGGAAATCATTCCATGTGCACTAGAAAAGTAAATGTATTGAGACAAGCAGATTTCCGAGGGTTAAGGATTTCTGTAACAAAAGGCAGAGACCAAGCTGAAAATGTCCACTCTCAAGAGACAGGGGTGGGGGTGGGGGAGTGAAGAGGTTACTGTGATATTCAAGAATAGTTAAGACTTCCATGGGAAAGGACAAATTAGAAGGTTTTGTATTTGGATTTTCAGATGGGCTGACTTCAGGAAGGCACCAGTGAATCAAATCCCTCTCTCTGAGAGAGTACTGGGAAAATTTCCCAAGATGTGCTGGAACCGACATCCAAAGGGGGATGGGGACAAAGACCAACAAAGGAGGCCGACAACTCCAGATTTTTTTTTTTTTGAAGGAAAATAATTAATTGTAAAAACAATAATTTCATGAAACGTTAATTAAATAACACCTAAATTTTACAATAGGCTCTCAGAGAAGGAACATACTTTTTTTTTTTAAATCTCATGGTTTAATTATTATCATATGTAAAAATGAAAACAGGGATTTTATTAAAGTTGTACGGAAGTCTCGGGAAAATACTTAATAGAATAGTGGTAGATGTAGTCATACTGATTTTGACTCTCTTTTTCTATTTCAGGGTTTGTACATAATCTTTCCTGTATCCTTGGCTATCCTAACGGTAAGTCTGTTTTTATTTTTAAATTACCAAACGCTTTTACCTCTCTGCCCTTGGAACTGAGCATAATTCAATTTATAACCTTTGACCTATTCTAGATTCTTGAACACAAATAAAGACTTCTCTGAATAACTCGGATCCTCTTCCCTCCCCACAGCCTCTTTCGTTGTCGATTTAGAGTTTGTTTCTTTGATTTTTCTTGTTTGTTTTTTTTTCCTTAGCTGTATGGTGTTGATTTTTAAAATGCATTTATTAAATATATTCGGGTGACATTAGTTAGTAAAATTATACAGGTTTCAAGCGTGTGTGTGTGTGTGTGTGTGTGTGTGTGTGTGTATTGCTTTGTGTGTTCACCACCCATAGTCAGTTTTCCTTTCATCTCCATGTACTTGACTCTCTTTTTGTTTATCTAAGACGTCTCCTACCGCCGTACCCTCTGGTAACCACTAAACTGTTGTCTGTGTCTATGAGTTTTTGTTTCTTTCTTTTTCATTCATTTGTTGCTTTCAGTTTTATATCTCACATATGAGTGAAGTTACATGATTCTTGACTTTTTCTTTCTGACTTATTTTGCTTAGCATGATAATCTCAAGATCCATCCATGTAGTCACAAATGGCAGTATTTCATTTTTTCTTATGGCCAAGTAATAGTCCATTGTATATATGTACCGCATCTTGTTTATCCAATCATCTATGGAAGGACACTGGTTGTTTTCATATTTCTGCTACAATGAATAATGCTTCAATGAATACAGGGGTATATATGTATATCTTTATGGACAAATGTTTTCGGATTTTTGGGGTAGATACCAAGAAGAGGGATTTCAGATTCATATGGTAATTCTATTATTAATTTTTGTGGAATCATAATACTGTTTTCCATAGTGGCTGTACTAATTTACATTCCCACCAGGAGTGCACGAGGGTTTCCTTTTCTCCACAGCCTCTCCAACACTTGTCATTACTTGTCTTGATGAGGACAGCCACTTTAACAGGTGTGAAGTAATATCTCATTGTCGTTTTGATTTGCATTTCACTAATAGCTAATGAAGTTGAACACTTTTTTCAAATATCTGTTGGCCATTTGCGTATCTTGGGAGAAGTTTCTGTTCATGTCCTCTGCCCATTTTTTCAATCGGATTGTTTTTGTTGTTGTTGTCGTTGTTGTTGAGTTGTATGAGTTCTTTATATATTTTTGATATTAGCCCCTTATCAGAGGTGTTCTTTGCAAATATCTTCTCCCATTCAGTTGATTGCCTCTTTGTTTTGTTGATGGTTTCTGTTGCTGTACAGAAGCTGTTTAGTTTGATATAGTTCCATTCATTTATTTTTGTTTTTATTCCCTTTGTCTTTGAGGTCAAATTCATAAACTTCTCTCTGAACCCAAGGTCCATATATTTGGTACCTACGCTTTCTTCTGTGCAGTTTGTTGTTTCAGGTCTTATATTTAGGTTTTTGATCCATCTGCAGTTAATTTTGATACACGGTTACAGATAACAGTCTGGTTTCATTCTTTTGCGTGTGTCTCTCACTGTCACACTGATTTATACCATTGAATATATATGACAGCAGAGTATAGATTTTTTTTTAAAGTAGTATATTCTCAAGATAATTATAAGTTTTAGAAATGGTTCATTGGGATTTTCCCCCTAAGAAGTAAAAAAACAATTATTGTTAATTATTGTTGTTTATATGGTGTACCACATTGATCAATTCCCTTGTGTTGAACCATCCTTGTGCTCCTGTTTAACTACTTCACCTTCTTGGATGTCCCTGCTGACCAATCCATTTTGAACTAGCCATCTCATCATGCGAGAGAGCCAATAAGAAAAGTTTCCTTTGTTACTAACTTTGTGACTTTGCCTTTATAATCCCTTCCTTATTTTGTGCACTTAAGTTCTAAAAGGAACAGAGGTTGGGGAGACACATAAAGAAAGGAAATGCAATGAGCTTACCACATCCTGATGGCATGGGCTTATTGATTAAGTAAAATGCATTAAATGAGGAAAACCTGGGGGATAGTAAGAGGCATCTCCATTTCCGTGGAAGAATACTCACATAAGTAATATTTGAGACCTCTCCCCTCACTCCTTATTCTCCCACTGAAGGATAATCTCTTTGGCTCTACTGATACTAATTTTAGGAAGCTAAAACTATGGTTGTTTTAACTGTACCCAAAGCAGTAATAGTTTAAATGATAATCACACTCAATATTACATATTATATATAAAAACATATATATATAATAATATATATTTATATATTATTTATAATATATTAAAATTAAAAATAATATATATTATAAAATTAATATATATAAATATATATATTTAAATAAATATATATAAATAAAATAATATAAAATTAAAAATAATATATATTTATATATTATTTATGTGTATAAATAATATATATTTAATATGTATATATAAACATATATATAAAAATATGTAAATATATATATTTAAATAAATATATATAAATAAAATTATATAAAATTTAAAATAATGTATGTTTATATATTATTTATATATAAACAATATATATTTAATATATGTAAATATATAAATATAATAAACATATATTATATATAAAAACATATATATATGCTTTTATTTTTTTGTTTTTTAATTATTGTTACTTGAAAAGGGAAGAGGTAGCACTACGAACTAATTTTTTATGTTTTTTCTATATGTAAATAATCAGTATATTCAAATAATTCTACAAAGTTAATTTTTTTTAAGTAATTTCAAGTGTAAGTTTAGATGATTCACATGTAAGCGTAAAAATAATAAGTTCTTTGGAATTTTTCTCAGGTTTTACCCATCATGCAAGTTTTGCTGCAAAACATACACATATTTATCTGACCAGAACTGGAGTTCAACCTTACTGAAACCAATACAGCCATACATAACCAATACATAACTCAAGTTCTGGCAAACAAATCTACAGGTCAAGCAACTACTAAAAGATTTGTTTGATGTGAACCAAACGAAACTAAAAGCTTATCAAATCAATTAGCAATAAGAGTAGTAAGTGAGATTTAGTTTTGTTTTTCCTCCCTCATGAAAGCTTTGAAATAAGCAAGGGAGATGTTTGACAATATGTTACACGTGGCACAATCCAAAACTACATGATAATTTGATAAGCACGATTTTTGTGTCTGTATGTGTTTATGTGTGAGGTTGTGTGTGAGTATATCTCCAAAATTTATTGCAAAATTATCTTCAATTTTATCAAATAGCATGAAAGAGATAGAAACAGTAGTGGGTAAACTGACTATTGATTTATTCATTGTATTCCATAGATGGCTTGGATAGAGATATTTTTCAAAGAACATTGGAAAGCCATTAATCAAATGTATCTTTTTTTTGTAGCTATTATTTATCTATCTGAATAAAATACAAATAAAAGCTGAAAAGATCAGTCTCTTTAATGATGGACAGTGATCCTTTCTACATCCAAATAAAATAGAATTATAACATTAGTCTTCATATCTTTCTGGGCATCTTTGCTTGAAGATTAGAAGTTACATTTAGAATGTAGTCAAAAGCTTGTATCTAGAAAATGACATTTTCACTCTAATGGTCACCATTATTCTAATGCTTGTGAAGTCCAATCAATGATAAATGTCAAATCATAAGTGGATATACTGTGTGCTGTTTAAGGGTTGAGATACATGGAGAGAAATCTACTTAGAAAAGGTTAAAAAAAGAAAAGAAAAAATATATGGCTTTTTACTTGGGACTGTTCTCTAAAGATGAATGGCAAAGGTGTGCTTTAAAGGGACAGACTTAAAAAGTAGAATAAAAAGTGGGATATTTTCATGTGTTTTCAATTTTTTCAACCAGTGTTTCACTGAGTAAATTAGTAATATCGTTGTAAATTATAGTAAAACTGTGATTAGGGAAATGTTACAAGTGGGCATTCTTGAATTAGAGGAAAATAAAATAAAATGAAATGGAATGTTAAGCAAAGGTAATCAAAGTATTTAAGAGCTTACATATCTCAAGAATTTTAAGTACCGCATCGTATTTAATATTCACATTAGTATTATAAGTTTTATTATTTCCTTTTCAGATGAACCACAACAGAAAACTATTCAAGGAGACTATGTAATTTGCCAAAGCTATATAACTGTACTACTAATACCAAGTGCTTGTTATTAACTGGCTTTTCTCACCCCCAAACCCCATATAAATGAGGTAAAAAGCTTTGTAGGGTATGTATTTGATGAAGTAGCATTTGGCTGTGGCACTGAATTCAGCTGGGAAAAAGTACAAGGAAAATGTGTAAGAAACTAAGAGTTTTGGAACACTGGTCCAAGGTCTCTGGGTTTGTTGAACTCTGTTTTGGCTGAATTGTGGCTGAGCAAGCACTAATACAAGAGAGTTCATCTAAGGTTAAAAGGGACCATATGGGGCCCCAATAGGGGAGCTAAAAGGTACAGTTTCTCTGAAAACCTGTGTGACTAGGAACCTGGATTCATACAGTTAATGGACAACGAGAACTTTTCGAAATGTGTTAGGAAAAATCAGTTAGTTCACAGTGGGATTGTGAGGTTACAGAAAGTAAAGGCACTGTTCCAGGGACCTGCCATCTATAGGTCGGGCCACCTTCCTCCTCAGGGGCTTCCTGTGTATGGGCTGTGAGCCCTTGTTGAGCGTTGTGCTGGAGAAAGGTTTGAGAAAAACTCAATCTTGACTGAGTCATTAGGAAGTCAGATGTTTTAAAGCTAAACTTTTCTGAAGCATCATAGGACCCTCAAGGTCATGGCCAGGATTCAAGATGTGGTAGACACAGAGAGGCGGGCTCAGATGCACTTGCTGCGAAAGGCTCGCTGCCCCCTCTGGGGAGTCAGTGAGGAGACAGACTGCAGCTGTTGGCTTCTTCAGGAACTTGTTTCCACTACACAGAGGCACCTTTCCAAGGGCTCATCCTTCCTGAGCAGCCTGCATTCGGTGACTTTTGAGGAGGAGGGTATAAGGATTGGCAGTTTTAGCTCAACATGGGCACTCTGACAAGCAGTCTTCACCCTATAGCTACCGGATGGCATGGGACGGGCTTTGGCAGGCCTGTGAATGCAGGTTGATTCCTTCCCCTGCTAAATCCTGAGTCCGCCGCCTGCTTTCCACAGGTGTTGATCCTTATGAAATTTTTTGGCTCTCAACTCCCTCTCAAAATCTGCTTCTAGAAGATCCAGCTGGTAAAATACAAAGTTGGTAGATGAAATAATGTGTTCCTAAAAGAGAGACAGAGACAGAGACAGAGACAGAGAGAGAGACTGTTAACCACTGATAATATACAGTATTGTCAGAAGAAGGTTAATCTTGGAAAAAAGCAATCCAAGCTCCATTTACTTACGAAGATCTAAGGAAAACATATTTTCAGTGAGAGAAATTTATTGAGACTGGAAAGAGAAGACCAGAAGTTAATCTTAAACCTCTCATTTGTTCCGTTGTGTGGCCTTGAGCAAGCCACTTAGCTCATTAAGCTCTAGTTTCTTCTTTGGTAAAATGGTCCATTACTTAGGTAATCAGAGTACATACCACCTGTCAAAACTTAGTATTCTACCTTCTCTACTCCATCCGGTAGCCTTTGTGAATTTCACTAGAATGTCCCAGCAACCAGAAAAAAGGATTTCACTAGAATGTCCCACCAACTCAAAAAATGACTGAAGTGAATTGTACACAAGACACTGGTATGACTTATTAAATTTCTGTTGTAACGAAGGTCCTTCAATATTATTTCATTGTAATGCTGATGAGAAACCATAGGAACTCAACTTTTGTTTACATCAAATAACCCATGATAAAATTAGTTTTGTTATATGTTGTTTCATTTATAGTCACAGAATTATGTAGGATATTAAGTGTGGACCTCAGAAAATAAAGCTTCTTGCCAAATTCCTCAACTTTTGTAGAGTTTTGACAATTTTGTCAAAGGACTTAGTATATAAACGGAGTTTTTCCTTCTAATTAAATTTAGGTCACTGGAATAAAAGAGAGTGTATTTAAAAATCCACAGAAAATATTCTCTCTGAATGCTAAACTTCTGAAAATCTCACAAACCTCCTTCACTAAGGGATATAAGGGTCACCCACATTATGATGACTCTTTCAAGCTTCCTGAATAAAGCAAACAATCTTTTTTTCCTTCATACATCTAATATATATATATGCACATCTGTTTCTTCCAGAGCACTTAAGATTCATAGTATTTCAGTGCTTTCATATCAGTTTCCCCGCCAGACTTTTGGACGTCAAAAGCAATGCCTACTTGGGCTCTGTATCCCCAGCATCTTTCAAATATTTGACATGCTTTATAGACAAAAAATAAAACAGATAATCTGGTTATGAGTGGGTTGGGTATCCCTGTAATTAATATGCAACTTTCAAATTCTTCTCAGCCTAGTTCCTTATTTCATAGATGGAGAGGGAAAAGATGGGGGATTACTCCTTTTCCTTACTCCAACCACAAATAATTTTATGAACAGTTTAAACGTGTAAGAGCACATGGTCCTTTATATATTTGTACACATAGTCTGCCTCTAACACTTCCCAACAGTATGACCCCATAAACCTTTTCTGAACCTCAAGGACTTTGTCATTACAATGAGTTTAATGATCTCTCACTTAGAAAGTAGTTTTAAAGAAGAAAATTACTAATAACGAAGTTCTAAGATGGTGCCTACCATCCAGTTAATATACCATGGGAATTATTTATCTTCCCATTCAAACAAACAAACAAGCAAACAAACAAACAAACAAGTGAGCTGCCTTATGTGAGTTTCCTCCAAATCCCCCCAAAGATATTCTAGGTACCAAGATCACTTCACCAGTAGAATCTTGAATTCTAGACACTAACTTCCATATAGAGTTTATTCTGGCTTTCAGAATCTTAGGCAATGTACTGATGCTATGATGTTTGTCACATCATCGGAGTTAGTACACAGACTTCCACACAGTTCAAACACAGATTTTCTGATCAAAACTTATGAAATAAAAAGTGCTTTTTTCAATGCACTATTTCTCTTATTTTTAACTCCCTTTCACGAAGGGAGTGAAAGTTAGACCTTAATTCAGAAATTAGGTTAGACCTAATTTAGGTTAGAGCACCACGAAGTTAAACCTTAATTCAGAAATAATTGTTTCTGTAATGTCTTATTTTCTCACTGTGTTTTTTTAGCCTCTGTCAATACCGATGAATTGACAAAATTATTGTAACAAGACAGATTTCACAGGAATTTGTGAGAACCAAATGAAACAATGGGTTCAAAGTTCTTAATGAAGTAATACTTGAATACATTTCCTCTGTATGTCTGAATACTATGATATTGTTACCAAAACCTTAGTATTTATTTTATTTAGCTATGCTTTCCATATCTATGAAGTAGGAAAAATATTAAATTACATATACTGTACATACAGGCTTGGGGAAAAGCAATTGTACAATTCTAACAGGAAATTTTATTTAAAAGAAAATGTCTAAATTTATATTACCTCTTTCTGTGAGATACTTCCATGTTATCCTCTTCTCCCATTATTGTACCCAAGTATTTGTTAGGCTGAGAACAGATATACCATGTTTTATTGTACTCTGTTTTATTGCTCTTCACAGATATTTCATGTTTTTTACAAATGGAAGGGTTGTGGCAACTCTGTTTCAAGCAAGTCTATCAGTGCCATTTTTTCCACCAGCATTTGCTCACTTTGTGTCTCTGTTTTACATTTTGGTAGTTCTTGCAATATTTAATATATATATATATATATATATATATATATATATATATATATATAGATACTAACTTATCTATACATAACTTATCTACACATACATATATTGGTTATGGTGATCTGTGATCAGTGATCTTTTGATGTTACTATTGTAATAGTTTTGGAGTAAAACAAACCATGCCCATATAACACTGAGAACTTAATTGATGAATTCTGCATGTGTGCTGTCTGTTCTCCCTCTCCTTGAGATTTCCTATTTTCTGAAACACAACAATATTGAAATTAGGTCAATAGGTTATTAACCTTTCAATGCCCATTAAGTGTGCAAGTGAAACGAAAGGTCCCATGTCCGTCCCTTTAAATCAAAAGTTAGAAATTATTAGGCTTAGTGAATATGGCATGTGCAAAGCCAAAATAGGCTGAAAACTAAGTTTCTTCCACCAAACAGTTAGCCAAGTTGTAAATGCAAAGGAAAAGTTCTTGAAGGAAATTTAAAATGCTACTCCAGTGAACACGGGAATGAGAAGAAAGCAAAACAGCCTTTTTTGCTGATTTGGAGAAAGTTTTTGTGGACTGGATAGATGCTCAAACTAGCTATGACATTCCTTTAAGTCAAGGCTTAATCCAGAGCCCTAGCTCTCTTCAATTCTTTGGAGGCTAAGAGAGGGCCGAAGCTACAGAAGAAAAGTTTGAAGCTGGCAGAGGTTGTTTCATGAGGCTTAAGGAAAGAAGCTGTCTTCATAAAAGTACAAGGTAAGCAGTAGGTGCTGATATAGAAGCTGCAGCAATTATCCACAAGATCCAACTAAATGATTAATGAAGGTGGAGACACTAAACAACAGATTTTCAATGTAGATGAAACAGCCTTGGAAGAAGATGACATCTAGGAATGTGGTAGCTAGAGAGAAATCGATGTCTGGGTTCAAATCTTCAAAGGACAGGCTGACTCTCTTGTTAGGGGATAATGCCTCTGGTGACTTTAAACTGATGACAGTGTTCATTGACAGTTCTGAAAGTCTTAAGGCCATTAAGAGTTAATTCTACTCTGCCCGTGCTTCATAAATGGAACAACAAAGTCTAAATGGCAGCATATATGTTTACAACATGGTTTACTGACTGTTACAAGCCCTACTGTTGAGACCAACTGCTCAGGAAAAAAAAAAAAAAAATTCCTTTCAAAATAATGCTGTTTATTGACAATGCACCGGATCGACCAAGAGCTCTGATGGAGATGTACAATGAGATGAATGTTGTTTTCATGCCTGCTAAGACAATATCTATTGCAGCCCATGGATCAAGGAGTAATTTTAACTTTCAAGTTTTATTATCTAAGAAATACATTTTGTAAGTCTATAGCTGCCATAGAGAGTGATTCCTCTGATGGATCTGGGCAAAGTAAATTGAAATGCCTTCTGGAAGGGATTCACTAAAGTATACTGTAAACATAACTTTTATATCCAGTGGGAAACCAAAAACAAAAAAAATGCGAGTTGCTTTATTGTGATATTACTTTAATGTGATGATCAGGAATGAAACCCTCAATATCTCCAACGCATGTATGTTATAAAATGAATAACGATACAATACGACTGAATCTCCAAACATACAACTCAACCAAAAATCCAGAATGTATTTCCCAGTTGTGATCAAAATATTCTGTGAAACAAGGGCTTAATGACCAACTGACAGGGATAGTTCTGTGAGAAGTTCTATATCTGACATGATTTGAAACTAAGTAAAATCTTCAAAGTACTTTATTTTATGCTATTCAACAACATCTGTGACTTTGTAGATCACAAAGCACATTTTAAATACTTATAATACTCAAATACATTATACAACATATAAAAAAAGTTGGATGTCCTATTATAAAATTGGAGTTATTAGTTTATTAATCAAAAAATCATTTAACATGGAGAATCATAAGAAATATGTGTGTTATTTAGCTAACTAGTAGCTATATTCATTTATTATCAGAGCTTCTAAACAGTTTTGAGGCTATATGATCTTTCTTTAATAAAGCACACCTATATTATATTGAATAAGGTTGAATAAAAAGTTAAAGACGAACAGGGAATAACTAAGAAGGCAGGGATTTTTTTTTAATCTGGTTTTCAGTAAATTTTATTTCTATATATTTTTACAATTGCCTTAGGTTGCTCTCATATGACATTTTATTAAGTGACTCACTGTTTCAAGTGCACCTTTTTAATTTTAGTAGAGAAAGTGACTCTTTTCACAAGCATTTTATAGAATTATTCAGTAAATTAAATTAGTATTTACAAAACATGATAATGGAAAGTATTTATTATTTCTAACAGTTGCTTTAGTACAGTGTGTTTTTATAGAAAATAGATATTACCATGTGTAATATCTTCATTGTAGATTTATTAATATTTATATACAAGAAAAACTCTCCTATTTTTCTTTTAAAAATAGATGTGAAGCCCATAGTTTATGTATACATAATGGACTCTGAGTTCATGGTTGTGATGGTTCTTCCATAAAAGACTTCAGAGAGGAGGCATTTTTCCACAACAGTAGATAAAATAAATTAAAAAACAAAACAAAATAAAAAAACAAACAGAAAAACATGGTGAATCCACCTTCCTAAAAGTTTCTTCTCCAAGAATATATAGAATTTATGTTTATACTTTCATTTCATGTTCATAATGATGCCACCTAGTAGACATTATCTGAAGGTTTATTAGTTTAAAGATTCCCTGAAATAACTTGTAGAAAGATTCTTCTTACAAAATGAGTGGAATATTTTGGATGAGTTTTTTGAAAATAATAACAGTAAATTTCCTCCTTAGGTCCCTAGTCTCTACTCTTAAGAAGTCTTTTCCCACATTCAATCCTCTCTGTCCTCTGTCTCCAAGTGACTGATGTTTCTCAGTGTTCCATTTGTCGGTATCACCTCTCATAAACTGCCTTTAATGTCTACAGCCTTAACATCAGCTATGTTACATTAGATAGGGTTAGATTAAAATTGTGTCCTTACTCGTGCCATATATATTGATTTTTTTCCAGAAATAGTTGTCTTTTTCAAGTATTATACACATTTTTAATTTCCTCTAAATTGTATACTTAAGACATTTTATAAAGAAATTCAGATATATAAATTCAAAGATAAAACATTGTCAATAAAATCTACTCTTACATGGTTTGATATGCATAAAAATACCTTTTCAAAGTAAGAGGATTTATCACTTGTAGTGTAAAAGTGAACAGCCTTAAAAATGGAGTTGTTTACTAAGAAAAACATAAGATTGATTAGGAAACTTTTTGGATTCAGTTCAGAGCTCTGCTGTTGCTTGTCTTCAGCAAGATATAAAATATAGTCAACTTTCCACTTACTTCATGCGTATGAACTAAATTAAATGATTTCCCTCCTACCCATATGGTGGACTGTCTTCACAGATGCAGTTAGTATTACATGCTGTGCAAAATCCCAGCTGTAAACTGTACTTTCATTTATTTTCTGTTGTTTTTAGTTTTTCAAAAATAAGCTTAAAAAGCAAATGCAAAACAGAACACGGAATCAGAGTAGGGACTAGGTCCACAACTTAGTGATGAAAGATAGAAAGGGCCGAAACCAAAAGGAAAAATACAAATACATTTAAATGAAAAGAATATTGAAAATGAGGAAACTCATCTTACTTATAAACTTCTTAAAATGCATGTTCCTCAAAAGAAATATCCTCCAATAGAAATATTCAAAACCCCCAAATGTCCTTCAAGATTCTAGTAAAGAAAATGCATTCTGAGAGAAAGTCCTTGTATTCTATTTTCTTCTAAAGGGCATAAAACTCCGAAAGCAGGGTAGGAATCTGTAGTACCTGAAATGTGTATCAACTAGTGTTCAGTTAACGCCATGGGCAATTCTCAACTTTACCATTAGGTTCTAAAAGAGGTAGGTCTAAAACAGAATTAACTCTACTGTAACTCAAGTCTTTAGCTATTCTAAAGAGAAATTTCTTTTCAAAGTATGTTTCTGTTCCAGCTTCCTTTATGTTTCTCTATAGAAAATGTGTTTTATAATTCTTCGGCTAAAAGACAATGTCGAAATTGAGAATGATTTAGCATAGGTATGCATGTGTATATAATAGGCAGAGATAGATATATACTTTAATATGCACATGTGTTTTCTAAAATGATGCACTTAAAAACTATATCATTCAGGATCATTTTTCTATAAAATATTTTTTTTCCTATAGAAGTAAGTAATTCTATCACTGGCACAGTTTGTCTATCTCTATTTCTATTTCTGTCTCTATATCTATCTCGATCTCTAACTCTTAGATGAAGCCACTTCCCAGAGTAATTTATAGTAGTGGCATATAGTCAGGCTTGCAGGCCTATAGGGATTTTTATTTACCGTGACATATTCCAGCAGCATATACAGTTGTCCCTTGGTACCATGGAGGATTGGTTCCAGGAACCCCAAGTTATCAAAATCTGGGGATGTTCAAGTCCCTGATATAAAATGGTGTAGTATTTGCATATAAACTATGCACATTCTCCCATATACTTTAAATCATCTCTGTATTACTTATAATTCCTAATACAATGTAAATGTTATGTAAATAGTTGTTATACTGAATTATTTAGGGAGTAATGAAAAGAAAAAAAAAGTATGTATTCAGTACAGATACAACCATTGTAAGCCTAATTAAGTATTATATGTCAGCAACAATGTAACTTTTTTAAAAAATATTTCAATCCATACTTGGCCAAATCTGTGGATGGAGAATCCATGAGTATGAAGGGTTATTCGTAATGATGCAACTTTGATAAAATGAGTAAGATTTTTTAAAAGTTCATATCCCCCCACCAAGTTCAGCCTCCTACCTTTACTGTAATAACACATACTAGGGATTAGGCAAAGTGAATTAAAAAAAGGTATCAACTTTGTTGTTTATGCTCTTAGGTCTCATATGTAATTCTTTTTTAAAGAATAATAATTAAAAAATAAAATAAAATGGAATTTGGTATCATGTAACACCTTCTTAGAAAAAAAAACTTGACTATATCCAAATTTCCCACATGTCAGAATGAAGTATCTTATATATCCTTGCAAATATCAACATTCTTATATCAAATAATAGAAATACATAAATTATATAGAGAAAATTTTGTTCAAAAGAAAAATCTCAGCCAGTTTTAGACTTCAGCCACAAAGACTGAAAAATTATTCTAAGAAAAGAAGTTCTATATATCACTGAACTGCACGACACTTACATAAAGTAACACCAGAGCTTGTAAATGTTACTATTCTTGTTACCTATCACTGAGTAGCCAACTACCTCAAGAGTTAGTGGCCTAAAACAACAACAGTTATTTACTTTGATCCCAGATCTGAAATTCCGACGGGGCTGGCATGGGATGGCTCCTCTTTTCTCCACATAGTGCCACCCGGTGTGGCTAGTCACGGCCTGGAGAATCCACTTTCAGGTTGATGCATTCATATGACTGGTAGTTGAACCGGAGTTGCCAGCCAGCCTTAGATCTGAGCGCATTTCCTAAATGGTCATCAATTTGAACATACTTGGGGCTCTTCTGAAATATGTCTGGGTTTTAAAAGAGATTATTCCACTACATAAGAAGTAGTAGAGAATTGCCACTTTTCTAAGGCCTGAGCCTAGCAATTGTCACAGCATTGTTTCTGACATACTACCTGTGAAAGCCGTCATAGAAACCTCTCGTATTAAGGACAAAGAACTTCAGCTCTGCCTCTGAGTGATAAAAGTTTCAAATAAATTTTGGCCAGTTTTAATTTTCCACGTATATTAACAGATCTATATTAGAGAGGTTATATAGAGAACCAGTGAGCCGATTTGAAATTTCTGCTAATTTTAGGTTTTTATTCCTCAAACTCTGTTCTAATTAGTGTACTACAATGTTGTTTTAGTGTATCATGTTTTAAGTATCTCCAAAACACACAAGTGTCTTTGTGCATAATTGACTTTGGATAAACTCAACAATCTTGGATACCTTAACGACACATTTTATATAGAAGACACGGTTTATCTTCTCTATATATCCCTCACTATTTTGTTATTAAAATAAATATTATTGTTATGATTTCTATTAAATTATAGTTAAATTATTCAGTATTTTATTGACTATTGGATTATAACACCAAACATTCACAGTTATAAATATTATAATTATTATTCACCAATATTAGAATCAATAACTTATAATTATCACTTCTAATTACCTTAGATCATCCTAGACTGTCACATACTTAATGTGTCATTTTTAGTGTAAGAATGAAATTAAAAAAAAATTCAATTTAAAATAAAATTACTGTGTAGTTGTCATGCAGCAAGACTCAAAGCTAACCATGACATCTAAAATTTCAAGGTTATGTTTAAGTTGCTTATCAAATTAAGTGCAAAAACTTTGCACACTGATGTATAAAAACGTGCTGTGGTAGGCCATGATCAGGACCCCTTTAGACACAAATGGGACCAAAGGAACTGAAGTACGAAACTTTAGCATTGAGGAAATATTTTCAGCAGAGGTGGGTTACCTGTGTTAGCTGAAAGTGGTAAAAAAAACAACACGCCCATTATGTTGTTTTTCTGACCTGTTTGAGTTTTTATTGTACATGGGAAACACTCAACAATGAACTTTACCCAGCCTACCTTAGGAAGGCACTTGGAAATCACCAGAAGCAGTTTCAATACACGCACATCCTCATCTTGTATAGCCTTTAAGTCTCTTATTTGCCAGGAAAACAGGAAACCACAGTGACAGCAACTTTAGCTGAGTCTGAGTTGTCATGCTTGCCAGCCTGTGAACCCTGATCAGGCTTTGTAGTCTACTGCACAGACTGACAGAGCTGTCAGAGGCAAATGTTCCATATCCTGAAAGAATGTGATGCAATGAAAGGCAAGAGATCTTCAGAAGTCATGTTTTAACAATGAAAGTGCAAATACAATTTCTCCAGTCTCAAGACTATTTGTGAAATAGATTTCCTTCAGTAAGTACAAAAATTAGAAAGTTATTTGAATTATAGACTTTATAAAGTGGAAGACAAATGTAATACTAGCAGTCATTAAACTCATGCTTTACAAATGGGGAAAATGCTGAGAAGTGTAGGAACTTGTCTCAGCCCCAGCTCTTTGGACCCAGAGTCAGACCTGGGACCTAGTTTTCTGGAACTCCAGTTTAGACCTTATTTTATAGTTATCATGCAACAGGATTTTCTACTAAAATATGTTTTCAGTATACATGTTGTGCCAGACTATTTACAATCTTCATTGTATTAGCAATTGTATAATGGCAATTTATCTTTTATTGATAATGTAAATTACCCTGAAACAGCAGTGTACAC
The DNA here is from genome assembly GCF_964194185.1 of Rhinolophus hipposideros. Lineage (NCBI taxonomy): Eukaryota > Metazoa > Chordata > Mammalia > Chiroptera > Rhinolophidae > Rhinolophus > Rhinolophus hipposideros. The sequence continues at coordinate 91,205,172 of NC_138048.1, forward strand.
TGTCAAGGGAAATATGGAATGGCTATCTGGCTAAGGTAGTAGACAGAATGTTTTGTGTCTGCTATAGAGAAATACAGCTGCTGAATATAATATGTGAAAAAATACGTATAATATGTATTTGAGAGAGAGAGACAGAGAGACAGAGAGAGAGACAGAGAGAGCGAGAGAGAGAGAGAGGAGAGAGAGAAACTTGAAATTATCAGTGGGAGATGTACTGAGCCCTAACAGCAGGTGAGGAAATGGGTAGAAGCTGTGTGATATATGAATAAGGAAACTTTGTTTACCTTGGATATCCCAGTATATGCCTATTGTACTGGCTTAATTAACAACACTTTCTTAAATTCTCAGATGTTTTTTGTTTTGGATCAAAAACTCTATGGTCTCTATATGTATGGGACTATGGAATCCAAATGTGCTGGGTATTTAATACCTGGAATTTGACGGTGGCCACATGGCCAGGAACCATGACAAAACCTGAAGGGATTATCCTGTCCAGGAATTGGGGGAGACACTGCCAAGGAAGCTGACTGAAACGAGAAGTTATGAGTTAAAAAGGGTGTCAACTGTGGCTAAAAAGAAAATTAAGCCTGGACCGCAAAGTCTCTGGTGACAAACCCTCTATTTAAAAACAAACAATCACTAACATAAAATTTGTTCAGACATAAAGGGTTTCTATAGGGACTTGTACCACTCTTGATTCCATCAGGAAAACAAAATCACTTTAATGAAATAATTGGTTTAATGAATACACTGGGATTCCATGGTTTTGGGGAGAGCTGGAGGAGCTACAGCTGAGCTGGGAGGCAAGGAAATCAAATATCACATCTTCATCTTAAGTACTGAGCAGGTGGTTCTCAGGGGCTGGCTGGGTGGGTGAAAGCTGCTACAACAGGCAGCAGCAGAGAAGCAGGTGCTTCTCCTGTGCTTGCTGAGAGGCTGCTGTGACTCTTCAATCTGTCCATGAGTCTGGAAGAAAACTCTTTCCAAATATTGCATGAGTTCTCTTATTGATAAACTGTAACCCAGAATTCTGAAGGAAGCGTGGTTCTGGAAAAGGAGGTTCTCTGCTTCTCATCTGCCTTACAGAGAAAACCACAAAAGGGGTGTGCATGTTGGGGGGGAGTGAGGTTGATACAAAATTGTTGTTGGACAATCCAGCACAGTCCCCCAACTGAGAAAATGTACTGCCATCCCCTATAGATACTTCTACACCCAGGGAGCAGGTTCTGAAGATAATTCTTTGGAAGAAGGACTCACACAGAAAATTGGAAAGCACGGACATGAATCCATTGTCTGGATGTGAATTTGCAGAATAAAAGGGAAAATATACACCCAGACTCGGGATTTAAAGCAATCTGAAACTTATTTTACAATAAATATAGTTGAATTATTCAGAGAGCTAAAAAAAGAAATGGCGTTCACAATGTTCTAGAACATGTTTTAATATGCATAAATCCAAAAATGAATAATATTGATGTTTAAAAAGTAATGTATAAGAGTTAGTTACTTGTTAATGAGTTCATTATTTGTCCAATAGACCTGATGAAAATACCGAGAACACATCACAGTGAGTTTAATGATGATGACTGAGCTATGTAGTCAGAATATGAACCTGGGTATATGTCCAAAGAAACAGCAGCAGTTGAGGAAGACAGAGAGGTTGTACTTGAATTGGAAGTGGAATCATTTTCTCTAGAAATATAGAAAATGTCTTCTCACACTGAAAGATCACAATGGCCTCTGCGTAGGAATGCAAAACAGTCCTACTTTCAGAAATCAAGAGTCAAGAAATACTTTTTATGTCTATATGTATGAAGGGATTGTGGTAATAATTGAACAATTTGAAGATAAATGGTCATATCGAAGAGTCACGTTTAGCAATATGATATTAAATTATAACATAATCTTTTTATCCTTAGTTTACACATCCCCAATAGTGAGGAAAACATTGTGATTCTAAGTGTATCAGCTGGGTGTGCTCAATAAAAAAAGGAAGCATACTGTTTTGAAATTACCTCAGAATCTATAGAGGAATATGTAAATAGAAGCTGCTTATTATCTCCATTACTGATTTACAAACTTTAAGGTGTCATTATATTTTTTCATCCATTTAATCATTGTTTAAGATATTAAAATATTCATCAATATCAAAAAATGAAATCAGAAAATAATTGAAATGCTATTGTAGTTATTTAGGGAAAAAGGTTGTAAGAGTGGACAAATGATAATTTTAAAAAAATTCTGCTCATGTTTATTAAAGCATCATAAGTGAATTTAAATGATGTTATTATATGGATTAAAATGCTGTAATTAGAGTACAAGTTCCAGATCAAAAACTGCTTTCAACTATAAGAATTACCAGTGACGAAGACTGATCGTTTCAGGTTGTTCTGACCTTCCTAGAATTAGATCTAAATAGAGAAATCTTCCAGCTTTGGAGACACCAAATTGAATTGTCACTTGTCAAGATTGAACTGAGTTACATGGGTCTGAATATGTGGAATATTCAATGTATTAATCTAAACATTTAATAACAGTTTTAAGAAAGAATGATGGTTTAGTAAATTAAGACAAAATGCTAATCTTTCTGCTCTGTTAAAGTAGTTACATAAGCCACCCTAAGTTTTCAGGACTTGGCATTTATCACTAACTTTATAAATATAATTTTTCAGTAAATCTGCAAATGAAATAGTCAACTCAAGGTTTTAAAAATGGAAGAGGGAAAGAAAGAATTGTTTTGGTTTTGTTTTTGCCTTTTTACAAGACGTATTAAAAGTGAAACCTCAAGGGTTTTGTTTGTTTGTTTTTTAATAAAATAGTGTATGTAGTATCATATTTATAGGATATGTTTTCAGAGCTATAAAATCAGTGTATAAAATACAACAATACATCAAAGAACAGATCCCTTTAAAACCAGATTATTTTATTCAAGAGCAGAATGTATCTGCATAAAGAAAACAGCTGTCTGTATAAGTAGTTGTTTAATGGAAGGCTTCAGTACCCTTTTCCCCAAGGAGGTTAAAATAAATTGAACCCACCTTAATCAAGGTTATGACTTCCTTGAGGTTTATTTTCTGATAGAATCATTTTCTACAAACATTTTATTTTCTGTTAGCAACTATTTTCTGAGGCTTTTCTGCTTTCATTGCATTCCTGTGTCGATAAGTCAAAAATAATCTGATATCTAATTATTTGCCCTTTCAACTAGAATTCATTCATAATTAGCTATAAATTAATTGCAGCCTTTAAATTTCTGGTTTATGGGTGGCAGTCTAATTAGAGAGTGAACCTTTGCAAGGCTGCCTGACTTCATTTGGAAAGGTATCAGCGAGGAAAGAGAAAGACAAACCCCAAGACTGGTCTCACTCTGAAGGAAAGGAGGTTTTTCCTGACCGGACATCCCACCCCCGATGTCATTTGCTTCTATTCTCGCTATAAACAGCACACACCATTCAAAATTTCCTTGCTTCCAAAGATTTTGTTCATTAATGAGCAATATTGAATCCCAATTTGCTAAAATATCATCAAAACACGTTGATAATAGAAACCTGAATCAATTTCTTGCTATAGTAATGGAGTACACTGCCTCTGAATAGAGGGAAAATATATTTATTGAAATTTTAAAGTCTGGTTTAAGGTGCGTCGTTCAGTGAGGGGGTTTGGTTAGAATTGAGCAGAATCCTAGTAACATTGCATAGGGATATGGACACAGGGAGGAGAGTATTTTGTGGCAAGTAATCCAAAGTGTCTTGACATACACCTTGCAGTAAAATCTTGAAATGAAATATGAAATTATTTGCAATTTCTATTTTCTTGGGCAACCGTTTTCTGCAATACTAAAGTTCAGTTGATGAAGACAGTGGAAGAATAAAGGCATGTTAATGTAGACAGTAAGCTGTGTGAATGTATATTCAATTCTCAGCAGGAAACCTAACAAAACAATATCAAGACTGATGAAGCAAGACAGGAAAGCAGACACCAGAACAGAGAAACAGCAGGTTCAATGAAGAGAAACATTTGAACACAGAAACAAAGTTATAAGATTGGATTTTAAAGTAAGTATGGCTTTAAGCATATATACACATAGAAATAGAGTAACACCATAAAATAAAAAAAAATAATATATATATAATTTAGTATATATATATATATATATATATATATATATATATATATATATATGTATATATATATACACACAATAATTTAAAAACAACAACAACAACAGCAAAACCAAAAAAAAAACAAAACTTCAATGCATGGGAAAAATACAAAAATGGATATTGCTGAAAAGTAAACTAACAAGCAGGTGTATTTAATTAAGGATTTCTCCCAAAGGGAAAAGGAATTGCAAAGGATGAAGAAAGATGTAAGATACTTGGGAAAATCACGTTATAAGTTCTAACATCCAAATTGCTGGAGTTCCAGAAAGAGAAAACAAAGAGAATACTGGGGATTCACTGATATAAAAAATAGTTTCTAATGCACAGTATGGTGAATAAAGACAACAGTATTGTTTGAGAATCATCAAACTTGGTAAGACTGGACCTTAATTATTCTCACAACACAAAAATAAATGGTAATTATACGATTTGATAGAAATTCTAAGTGTTGCTAAAATGGCAATTGTATTATATGTGTATCAAATCAATCTGTTGTGCACCTTAAATTGACACAATATTATATGTCAAATATATTTCACTAAAAAAATAAAATAAAGCAAATATCAGTTTAACCTGAGAATTAATTATGTCTGAAGACATCATTAATTATGCATTCTATTCTAACCAAGTATTTCTGTTGTAATATGTAATAAGGGACATTTGTGCTTCTCAAAGCAATGTCCTCCTACGGAACAAAAAAGCAGAAAAATATTAGAACTACTGAGGACCCTCTGAAATCACAACTTCTGACAATTCTAGAAAGTGCTCTTTGCTTATGCACTGTGCAGTATCTTGTATCAGAGATGGTCCAACCCTAGGTTGCACATCTCTTCAGCACTTCCTTGAGGCCATGACTTCGGGGTAGCTCTCAATCTGTGAGTGACAGCAAAGTCTTTGGATGGGAAAGCCTGTATATCTGCATGGAAGAATTCCATTGTCTGGAATTTCCTCTCCAATGACTAGTGTGAAGTATACAGATCACAGGCCACTTATCTCCAAACTTTACTTAGCTTCTTTGACTGTATCCAAAATGTTCTGAGTCATTTGGTGGAGTTATCTCAGTTTATTTTAGTAACATTTTCTACCAACATGCATGTTTCCTGTTACCACAAACAGCATTGTTCCATACTTTTTATTTCTAAATCTGGATGTAAAATTCCTTGAAAGGGGTGATATCAAAATGAATCGATTTTATTATGAAAGGTATTCATGTTTATGCAAAGTGTATATTCAGAAAAATAAGTGACCCCTGTCAGCTGCTCATCACAAATGACACAAGGTAATTATTCTGTTATGGGCCAGGAACCACAATTTTATTTCTGAGTGGTTTAAGAAAATCTGACTAAATGGACCTTGTGTTACCAGTTTTAGATTCATAAAGATTGTTATCTATATTCACAGAGGAAAAAGAGGCATCCTGCCTTGTTCCAGTACCCACCATTGCAGCTAGATTTAAAGGACACCTGCTAATTTTGACCTGACTAAAAACATCTCATTTTATTCATTTTATGTTTCAGCATTAACATAATACCTCTTTTCATGCACTTCATCATAAAGGTTACATACTAATGGAAATGAAGATGCCATATTTCTATTTTTTTCTTCTCATTGTCAAACAAAACACAAGTCTGGTTTTAGTAAAGAGAGACTTTATTCAAAAGGATTATTAGAAGGGTGAAAATGACTATTGCAGTAAGGAGGGGAAGTATTGCAATAGAGAGCACATTCTAATCATAAGGTTTTCAAGCATCTCAAAGGTTAGTCAAAACCAGTTTTCTTTTATAGAGAGGATAAAGTAAGGTTAACAGGATCTGCATGAGGGAGAGTGGTATGAAAGAGTGACATCATGGAGATCAGAGGATATTTTACTATGGGGCCAGCCTATTCCCATAATGGGCTGGTAAGAGAAAGTTGCCTGCTGGACAAAGTTAAGGACCTAGGGAAGGAGAGATGCTTCCTTCACTAAAATGGTTTTGTTTTCAATCTTTGCCCCCCATATAGAAGCACTTAAATGTATATAGGAAATGTTAACATACATAAATGGAGATATTGAGAGTAATACAATAATAGTAGGGGACTTCAGTATGCCACTTACACCAATGGGTAGATGATTCAGACAAAACGGACAAGGAGATATTGGCTTTAACTGATATATTACATGATATGGACTACATAGATATGTTCAGAACATTCCATTCAAAAATAGTAGAATACACACTCTTTTCAAGTGCATGTGAGCATTCTCCGGGATACATCACATGTTAGGCCACAAAACAAGTCTCAATAAATTTAAGAAGATTGAAATAATATCAAGCATCTTTTTTAAACACAATGTTGTGAAACTAGAAATCAATTATAAGAGAAAAACTGTAAAATACATACATGGAGGCTGAACATAATGCTACTAAACAAGCAATGAGTCAATGAAAAAAATCAAAGAGCAAATGAAAAAAATACCTTCAGAGAAATGAAAATGGAAACAATGTTACAAAATCTGTAGGACACAGTAAAGACCTTTTTAAGGGGATATTTCTATCAATACCTCAAGAAACAAGAAACATCTCAAATATCTAACCTTGCACCTACAGGAGCTAGAAAAATAACAAACAAAGCCTAAAGTTAGTAGAAGGAAGGGAATAATAAAGACCAGAGCAGAAGTCAATGAAATTAAAGTTGGATACCTCACTCTACATGATTTCCAGGTGAACTACAAAGTTATAGGAATAAAAACAATAAAGAACTGAAATAAAAACATATATAGTTAAATGGAACAGAATAAAGAGCCCAGAGGTAAACTCATGCTTATATAATCAATTAAGTTTACAGCAAAGAAGGCAAGGATATGCAATGGAGAAAAGTCTTCAGTAAATTGTGTTGGAAAAACTGGACCCCTTTCTTACACCATATACAAAAATAAACTCAAAATGGTTTAAAAACTTAAGTATAAGACCTGAAACTATAAAACAACCTAGAAGAAAATGTAGGTAGTAAACTCTTTGACATTGGTCTTACAAATATAATTTTGGATGTGTACAACAAAAATAAAAAAATAAACAAATGGGACTACATTAGACCAAAAAGTTTTTACACAGTGAAGGAAATCAACAAAACTGAAAGTCAACCTACTGAATAGGGGAAGATATTTGTAAATGATAAGCGATTAATATGCAAAATATATAAAGGACTCATACTACTCAACATCAAAAAAACAAATAATACAATTGAAAAATTGGCAGAAGAATTGAATAAACATTTCTCCAAAGAAGACGTGCAGATGGTGAACAGATACATGAAAAAGTGCTCAATTTCAATAATCAGGAAAATGCAGGTAAAAACCACAATGATATCACTTTATTCCTGTCAGAATGGGTATCAGCCAAAAGAGAAGAAACAAGTGTTGACGAGGAGGTGGAGAAAAGGGAACGCTTGTGCACGGTTGGTGGGATTGTAAATTTGCACAGCCACACTGGAAAGCAGTATGAAGTTTCCTCACAAAATTAAAAAGAGAACTACCTTATGACCCAGAAATGCCAGTTCTGGACATTTATCCCAAGAAAATGAAAAAACAAAACAAAAAAAGCAAACAACAACAACAAAAAAGAACTAATTTACAATAGCAATGACATGAAAGCAATGGAGGTGACCATCAATAGATGGATAAAGAACATGTTAAAGTGAAATATTATTAAGCCATAAAAAGAATGAAATCTTGCCATTTCTGACAACATGGATGGTCCTAAAGGGTATTATGCTAAGTGAAATAAGTCAGAGAAATTATTATTTCACTTACATGTGGAATCTAAAATACTAAACAAATAAACAAACAAAATAAAACAAACGTACTCATAGAGAACAAGCTGATAATGTCCAGAGTTGGGTAGTGGGAAGATGAGGAAAAAGGTAAAGGGGATTAGAAGGCACAAACTCATAGTTAAAACATAAATAAGTCACAGGTATGTCATATGCAGCATAGGGAATGCCGTCAATATCACGATAACTTTGTACGGTGACAGATGGTTACTAGATTTCCTGTGGCCATCATGTCATAAGACATATAAATGTCAAATCACTGTGTTGTACATCTGAAACTAATATAATATTGTATATCAACTATACTTAAAAAAGAGCTTTATATTGCAGACTATTTTTTTTTCTTTCCTCATCGGGGACAAGCAGTTCAGCTACTGATTTATGTAGTAAAGAATGGGATTTGGAAGGTCTGTGTCTGTTTTTTGTTTTTGTTTTTTAATCAAAGAAAAGGGGGACACCCATAATCCTTATCCAAGTCATGTGAGGAAAGGTGGTTCATTGCAGTAGGCACAGTAAGCGTTTTCCCAGAACTCTAAGGGGTGGAAGTTTGCTTAACCTTTGCTTCTTTTCAGCATCACAGTGCTCAGGCAAAACTCAGTATTGTTATCGTAAAGATTATTGTACATAGGGACCATAGATGCTTACAATTAATCTCAATTTTCAAATCACAATGCTATGAAATCAGTTACAAATCCAGCAAGGCCAGAAATGAAACATTTAGAGGTTCTTCTTTGAATAAAGGAAGGCATAGCCTGCATCTGGTTTTTGCATGTATTGTTTACCCTAAATGGCATATGAATACATATAACAAAAGTAAGAATGGTGTCTGCTAGCATTTAAACACCTTGAATCTGTAAGATTTCTATTTCTAAAATGAAATACGTTTTTATGGATTATTCATGATATTAGTTTTGTCAACAGAATGGAACCTTCATATTTTGTCTTAGAAAATTCCTAGAATAAGTGGCCTGGGCTTCTCCTTTTTTCACTCAAATTTATTATAGAATATAGAATATAATTATTCTATAACAAACATCCCAAAGTTCTAAATTGCATATTTTGAGTGAAGGATGTCTTCTAATGTTGACTCTTCAATTCATCACTTTAGTTTTGTCACTTCCGTAACTTATGAACTCCTCTGTGCCTGATATTATATATCTATAAATTGATTACACCAGTGTCTACTAAATTAAGTAAAAATAAACATGTAAAGTCCATTCACGTCATTGAAGCTCCACAAAGAAAAAACAATGAAAATTAAGGGAAAACCTTTCAAATTAATAAAAATTTCCTAATGAATTAATTCTGATATAATGAGCACTTGATACATAATATCTATATATGAGAACTGACTGAATTTATCCAGCAAAAATGCTACAATTCTGAATCTACTCACCTACTAAACTCTCCCCTTGGGCTGCCCACATACCACGTAAACCATTCTTACGATTAATCTGTTTCTCCTAGAACAAAATTCAAACACATTCCATTATATATTTTTAACTTTGTAAAGTGTATTAGCACTAAAAAATTGTGACAGATACATGCAGTTTCAAAAGCAAATCATTTTCATGTCACCCCCCCTAGAGTTTCCTCAACTAGCATAATCATAATAACTGGGTTATTATTCCTCTGAGAACTAAAGATGAATGTTCATAAATAATTGAGTTTTTAAAAGCCATAATAACAAGGACTTTTAAATGTCACATTTACTTACCAATTTCACCTTTTGTTCTGTCATGTAATTTTAATATACCTTGAAATGTATTGTGCATGATTCCTTTCTGTAGCTTTATCTCTAGAGAACAGTGGATTTTCTATAAGTGAGCCTGCAGGAAAAGCCTAAAGAAATATTTGAGATTACTTACTGTGTAAGGGGCACTATGATCCATGCTGGGGAATTTGTAGTCTTTATAAGTAGCATTGATTAATACTATTATACTGTTTAATAAGAGTGTCCGGAAGCAATGGGGTGAATCCATAATCATTTAATAGCAATTAACAAAAAAATTCTTGTGGCTTATTGTCTTCCCTGTATGTCTGTTTCTGTCAGGGAGATTTTACGACTAGGGGATAGCACATCTTTTTGACAACAATGCTACGAGGTTGTTAAAAAGCAAATTGGGCAATAACACCCAGAGAAAATGGGGCTATTCAATAACTGTGTGCAGTTATCTTAGAGCCCTAAGCAGAGAAAAGTGCAGCATCTGCTGCTAAAGAAAGAAACAGCAGTTGATGCCTACATGCAGTGAAAAATCAACCCAATAGTGTGGACAAACATTTGAATACAGGATCCACGCTGTAACCTCAGTGTGTGTTTGACCCTGGACAAAAGCCATGGAGTCCTACAGACCAGATTCTCTGTTAAAATCATGTGAGCCAAAGTAACAAACTTGTAACCTAGAGACCCTAATGTTGTTTTAGCAGTTCTGTTATTTCTTACCCGGTCTACCAAAGTGGGTGTGAGAATATCTATCATCTATCTATCTATCTATCTATCTATCTATCTATCTATCTATCTATCTATCTATTTATTTAAAGCAAAAGAAAATGCACTAGAATTAGATTTTCTAACATCATTTTTTTTTTCTATCAAATGCCTGTGTAGGCAATAGACACCTACCCATCAGTTATCTAAACAAATGTCTATAGGAAGTTTCTTCACAAGATGCTTTGGGGATTGGAATCAGGAAAGAATACAAACAAAACCTTTACATGCTAAACCTAAGTAAGTTTATCTGATCCACAGCATTACTAAATTATTGTTGTAGTGTATAAAGTCAATATCAACTGCTTACAACATGCACATACACAAACATGCAGCGGATTTTTTTTTCCTGTTCAATGATGGAATTTCTATGTTATCAATAGTATTCCAACTTATTGTCATTTTTAGATTAGTATACTAACATTCAAAAAAGGTAAGTAAATTTATAGATTTGCAGCAATTAAAAGTACCTACCACATATGGCTGTAGTATGAATTAACTAAATAACAGAAATAATTCAGGAGGGGACTTGGCACATAGGAAGTACTATATAATCATGATCCTTGATTTTGAAAGATTGAATTTTTCATCTTGTGTTACAAACTTGGAAATGCCTGCTATGCCTACAGCATCAACTGCCCTTTTATAAGAACTGGAAATATTCCAGGACTCACTTTTCAGCTAGAGCACTCTGTTCTTTCTGCCACAAAACAAAGTTCTTAAAAGACAAAGAAGTACCACATGATTTCAAAGTCAAGAATCTATAACTGCCAGAAACACCCAAAGGCCCCTGGTTTCTCTTTGCCCCCTGCTTAAGAGGATAATTGGGCTAAAGCAGCCAAAGGTCCAACCAATAGGTGGCTCAACTAACAGAGAAGAGACCCTGGGGACAGGAGGATGGCCTCACAGAACACCCTGACTTAGCTGTGACATTCCTGACAGGTGAACATAGAAGCTGTCTTAGTGACAAGTTTATGAATTCTTTAAGTTAAAAGTGATGGAACTGAAGCCATGCTACATTTTTTTTGTTTCTCATAACAACTTAACAACTTGGTGTAGTCTTTTGATGTTTACAAAAACTCTTTCCAATATATGATCTCATTAATTTACTGGTGAAAGATAAATGCCAGATGTCCTCATTAAACATTGATACCATAAAAATAAGTAAGATAAATCCTCACTTAACATCATCAAAAAAGTTATTGGGAACTGCAACTTTAAGCAAAATGTCGTACAATAAAACCAATTTCACTATAGATTAATTATAGAAACATGCCATAAGAACTCAACTCTTGTTCATATCAATTAGCCTATATTAAAATTGACTACAATCACAATTTGCAAGAACCTGTCAAGGACATTAAGTGAGGACTTACTGATTAGGAGGAAGGTACAAGCTAACATATCACTCAAAGTAATTAACATTCTTACTCCTCTTTTAAAAAATAGAGTGGCAACAATAAAATTACAGAAGTCTCAGATCTGGAATCCAAGCAGTTTGACTCTAAAGGCATCAATTGCTCTTCTGCACTTCAGGGATTGGAAATGTCATTGCCAACAGGTCTAAGCAAAGAAGACAAGCAGAAGGTTGCTTGGGTTGAGTGAAGACGCTTTTACTACAACGGGGTCACCTGCTAGGCAGCTCAAGCCAATTATGGAATTGGGAATCACCCCATTAGGGAATCAGCCCACCATTCCCAGATCATTTCATAATTTTTTCAAGAGCTAGAAATTCCAATTTCAATGTGTATTCTCCACATTTTTAAAGTGGGCAAATAATTCAATTTTGCAAAAAACACTACTTGAAACTCAACAATTTATAAGTGGGTTTCTGCTGTGGCAAAATCCTTTGCCCCAGTAAGTGGGCACTTTAAACCATAAAACAGCCTTATGCCCCCAAAGAGAATGAGAAGTGGGTAAATGTGGTTGTAGCACTAGGGGTCGTCAGGGGACACTACACATGCTAGTTAAGCATTGGGGTGACAGTGCTGCTACCATGGAGTGGATCGTGGAGGATCAATCCCACAATCTTTATCTCTGGCAGCAAAACCACTCCAAATTGAAAAAAAATAAAAATTAAAATAAATTAAAATAAATTAAAAAAAACATATATATATATATATGGAAACTATGTTATGATCAGAGCATTTAGAAACATATTACATTTTTGAGACTAGTTTAAATATTAGATTTTAGGAGCCATAAGAAACTAATTCAATAAGATGAGATATACATGAAAAACATCGGAGAATTTGCCATTTTTATTGTTACATTCAACGTAAAAGTAAAAAAGAGTTTCCTTGGTCTGAGAGGGAGGCAAGAGAAGAATTTGTAGGGATGGGTAGTGGGGATTATGTGCTGGGCTGTCAATTTTGTTGGGATGGTTGATTCACATTTAAATATTGCATTACTTTTTTGTCTTTTTTTAATGATTTTTTTTAAATAAAACTAATAACCAAAGTAGACGAAACGAAGATCCATGATTAGGGATGCTATGAGACCAAAATATGATTAATTCATTTTTGCACAACTGAAGGAAAAATATGAATCTCACCAAAGCATAAAGGCAGTAGACTTGTTATGCAAACACAACTTTAGCATGTAGCCCTTACCTCTTATTTCCAATTAGACACTCTCCCTACTTCCATTCCTCTAAAAGCTTCTGATACCAGTAGGGAGACTAAAATAGTGGGACTACATCCATAGGTAACCTATTATCAGCATTTTCAATGTGCAAGAACTCATTTCTTGAAACACAAGGCATGACATACATTTCCCCTTTGGAAGAAGCAGATAAAAATGCCTCTTCTTTTCCCTTACACTGAATTACCTTAGTATGACTTACTTAAAACACACATGTCTCCTTGAAAATGGAGTTGCTAAGACCCAACTTACCTGTAAAAACTGCCTCTACTAGTAAAAGTAAAGGTTAACAGTCCCAAGTATGCAGAATGCTCAACCTTTGGGCCAGATACAAATGTTTGAAATCTAGCTACAATACACATTACATGTGAGACTTTGGACAAGTAAGTCACTGTACCTCTCTGTGCTTCCCTTACATAATGACAGTGAAATCAGTGTCCTGCAGTGCTGCTTACGTGTAGCCAAGTCTGATTCTGGATTCTGTCCCTCCTGGGATCTTGTTGGACCTGGATACATTTGACATTCCTGGCAGGGTAGCATCAGGAGAAGCTGATTTGCAAGAGGCTGTTTAATGTTGGTTTTGGCAAGTGAAGAGGCAGTGCAGAGACAAGAAAATGGGGAGTAATTGATAACTACTATTCTCCAAGCCCAAAGAATGGGTGGTAGAGCCTATGGAGACAGTTTCAGCAGAAGTTGAAGAGAGCCACATTTTCCACGGCATGAGCATTCACCTCATTCCAGGAAAAATAGAAGCTGGAATTCTGCCACCACAGGAGTGATCCTCAGGCAGACAGCAGCAGAGCCGTGGGAGACCATGCTGTGTAGTGGACAATACCGCTTCAGTTTGAACACATGCTTAGCCTGTGTCCAAAGAGGATTCCCAGCAGAGATGGAAGATTGTTGATGAAAATGGTGCTAGCATGTGGTTTTCGGCAATGTCCGACTTCTGTCATGAACACGTGCAAGGAAGGTTACCACTGGGAATGCTAGAAGTGAGCTTTTGACCCTGCTCTTTTAATATGAGTAATTTAGGCTCTTTTCTAACTGCATTTTGTTTGGTTCAGTTTCAAAGCACTGTACTAATAATAGACAACTGAACATGATCATCAAATCAAAAACTTCTCTATTTAAAATAATATTTTAAGGCCTTACAAGATGATTCTGTAACTCCTGATGTTGGTATTCTCTTTTGATACAATCTATTCATGTGACACAAACCTTCTAGATAAAGAGGCTGTTAATAGTTTGAAAGGATATTTTTAAGGAGTCATAAAGTAGATGGCATGTAGCAATAAAGCCATTTGGTGGTGTATTTTATTTACTTTTTTTAATTTTTTAGAGGTTTTTTTTTTTTTTTTTTTGTCAAGGCATCTTGATTATATTCTTTGCCCTCGAATTGATTTTCAGTGATCATTAGTTTTCAATCCAATCACATTTTTCCTCAAATATACCAACCATGATAGGAGCAAGTCTCCTTTATAAAAATACTTTATTCTGCCTTGCCTTAAATATGACACAGATGAAAATCAGAAGTTCAGATAACAAATGAAAAGTTGACTTAAAAACATCATTATTATTATAAATTAGCAACATCAAAACAGGTGGTTTTACAGAAATGTCAAACTTTCAAAAATCTACAGCAAAATTTCTTATATCGTTTTCAGAAATAGTCCTTTGGACTGTTGGAGACAATTCACAAACCAAGATCTTGTCCAAGCAAAAGGAGAAAATCAAATTAATTAGTGTAATATACAATTACATAAAATAGACGTCAAGTGCTTGGTTAGTGCCTGGCTCATAGCTAAATCTCCCTAAAAAGAATGGACAGATGAAAAATAAAGAAGTAAATACTGTTATCAGTCAAAATATCTTACTACAAATAAGATTAATGGACTGCGGCTAGCTTAAATGAAAATAAAATAATCAGAAAGATAATAGATCACAAAATGGACGGAAAGCTTAGAGAAGCTTAGAGATAAAAGCTACCAGGGAGAGTGGCTCAGCAGTAAGGAGCAAATCTAAGGACACTTTACAGAAACAATTGGCTGACATTTGTTGGTGGCATTGCTGTAGATAACCTAGTTTCACTGTCACTCAACTCATGGTGCCACCATCTCTGATATGAACATCCATTTACTGAGACTTGGTCACTTGCCAAAGTCATCTGGGCATTACCTCACCCCTTGAGATTCTTTAATGGGATGGCAAGCCTGGTGCTTTTATCAAGATACACACAGTGGAGTAAAAACTGAGTTTAAAGATGGTTATTTATTTTTTTTTTTTTAAGTAGCAAAATTCACTACAGTATTATAAAATGATATCATCTTTGTTTTGTAAAAATAAATAGAAAGTAAATTATATATATGTATATATATATATACATATACATATGTATTATATATACATATATATACATATACATATATACATATACATATATGTATATACATATAATATACATATATAATATACATATATACATATATATAATACATATGTATTATATATATATATACATATATAATACATTGGTCGCTGTGATTAGATTATGGGACTGTGAATCAGTTTATTTGCTTATTTTCACATGTCTCTTTTTTGTATTTTAATGAAAGTAAATAGTTGGATTACATTACTTAGAAAAGGCAGAATTTACTGCTTTAGATTACAGAATTTACTACTTTAGATTCTTTATTCATTGATTAATTCAGTACATGTTTATTGAAAAACTACTGTGTTTTAAGGGCTATGTCAGAAACTAGATAGTGCTTTACAGTGAAAAAACAAGACCGGTTCCTTATCTTTATGAAGTATACAGTCAATTAGGGAGAACACATACAAATTCAAAAAGAGCTACTAGTTTTGATTTAGAGGCAGAGTATCCATCAGTTTGTGATGTAAAGTCTAACTCAAGAAGTGACATGTAAGATGAGACCAGAACATAACACTTGGCTTAGAAAATTGGAAATCCAACAGTCTAGCTCAGGACAGCAAATTTTTCTATAAAGAGCCATACAGTGTTTTCAGCTTTTCAGGCCTTATGTTCTCTGTTGAAGGCAGAACACAAACTCAGACAATACACAGTAAACAAATGAACAGGATTGTTTTCCAGTAAAACAGGCAGCAAGCTGTTGGCCAATGGGCAGTAGTCAACTGATTCTCAAATTAGCCAAAGGGCTAAATTAGACATGCTTGAAACCCTTGAGGCATAAAACCTGAATATAAGGTTTATTAAAACACATGACATTCACTGAGAACTTCTCTGAAATAGGAAATGCACTTTGGATTTATTATCTCCTTTAGTCCTCACAACTATTTCACTAAGTAGGTGCTCTTATTATTCCCATTTTACATATGAGGAAAATGAGGCATGGAAATGTTAAGAAGTGTCACAAATCAAATATTTGTGGAAGCAAGTATGTGGAGTCAGGTAGTTTGTCTCCTCAGATTACACTTTTAAGGAATATTCCAGAAAAAATACAGCTATGATTCTAATTAAAATCTCATTAAATGCTCTATTAATTTTGTAGAATGGATATTATTATGCTACTTTCTGCTCAGAACATATCATGTCTTTGCAGTTCTTCTCATCCAGAAACATATTGTGTTTGCATTTGTTGGTCTTATTTTATATATTTCTATAGATTTCTTCATATAGAACTTGAAAGTTTTCTTTTTAATTGTTGTGGTAATTATTTTACTTTTTCTGTCGCTATTATAAAGCAACTGTTTATTTCTACATTACCTTTAGGTGCTTATTGCCAAAGTACAGGTAATCTATTATTTGTACAATTAAATTTTCTCTTCCTATGTCTGCTATTAATTCTAGAATTTATTTACTTAGTGTCACTTGAGTTTTCTAAGTGGATAGATATACCAACATATAGAGATTTTTTTTAAAAAAATTATATTTGGGAATGTTTATAAATCATCAGTGTTCTTTTCCCTTGAAAGGTTTTAGTAATTTCAAGACTGTTAAATAATAATGGTGAAAGTGAACAAACTGGTTTAATTGTTTATTTCAATAGAAATGATTATATTATTCCAATATTTAGCATTTCATTTGCTATTATATTGGTACATTAGTTTCTTTCCATAAAAAGTATTTTGCTGTGAGATAAGTCAGAGTGAGAAAGACAAATACCATATGATCTTACTTATATGTGGAATCTAAAGAACAGAATAAAAGAGCAAACAAAACAGAAATAGACTCAGAGATACATAGAAAAAAATAGGTTGCTTCATGGGAGGGGGATGGGGATGGGAAAGAAGGCGAAGGGATTCGAAAGTACAAATTGGTAGTCACAATATAGTCACAGGGATGTGAAATACACTATGGGGAATATAGTCAATAATGCTGTAAAGATTATGTAGAGCGCCGAATGGGTACTGGACTTGTCAGGGGGATCACTTCATAGACTGTGTAGATGCCTGACCACTGTGCTATACACCTGTAGCTGAAGTAGAATAATATGAAATGTCAATTATAATTAAATATATATGTGTGTGTATGTGTGTGTGTGTGTGTGTGTGTGTATGTTCACAGGATATAAAGTACAGCTTAGGGAATATAGTCAATGGTATTGTAACAGCTATCTATATATAAAGTCAGAGGGGTAGTAGATTTGGCGGGGGGGTTTATCACTTTGTGAGGGGTGTAAATGTCTGACTATCATGTTGCTTTGTACACCTGAAACTAATAAAAAAAAGTGCTTTGCTGAGTTTTTAATAAGACTGTTTGCTGCAGTTTATAATTTTCTACAGCAATTATAACTAGAATCATATTTTTTTTCTTCTTTAAAGTTTAGATAAAATGAATTATGTTGATAAGTTTGGTAGTGAGAAAGTACCATTGCCTTTCTAAAATAATCCCTTCTTGGTCTCAGTGCACCATTATTTTAGAGCATTACTATATTCTAAACATGATTTTATTTCAAATACTCGCAACTACTTTCATATATCATACCGGTTTAAAATTACAACTTTTAACTAAGGTTTTTCAGACCTTGGTTTAAAACGTTTGAGGTTTTGCAAAATAAATGAGAACATTTGCTATTTTATTCCATGGTATTTAATACTATAAAATAACGAAATAATAGATTACTTGAAAAGTAGGAAACATATATTTATCCATCTTATTCTGGTATTTTTTTTTTCTAATTGAAGTGTAGTCACCGCTTCAGTCTCTTCTATTTTCAATTGTTCTTCCTAAGTCAAGATGTAAAATACAATTTCTTAAGAAGCATTCCATTTCCTAGTATATTTCAAATCCATTACAGTTCCATATGTTATTTGCTTAGGTTTCTCTATCAATTTTACTCTACTACAGTTATAGTCTTTTGTCATTTATAATCTTGTATGTTTTCCTGCTTCCATCGTACATGCACACACACACACTTTTCATTAAGTTTATGATAGATTTTTTTGAATTTACTTATTTCCTAGAACTAGTTTTTAATTTTTATCTTTCTTCTTTTTTTTATTTCAATAATTTTAGTTTTCATCTTTAATTCCCTCTGTTTAAATTTGTATTTAAAAAAATATTGAGAGGAGTCTCTCCTTTCGTTTAATCTTTGTTCATTATTACTAATGTCATTTAAATTCTTGTACTTCTTGTAAATACAGCTTTAACTATTTGTCATGGTCTTCTAGTGCGAAAGTGTTTTATTTTTATTTCTCTCTCAACAGCATTTGGTATTATCAGTGTTTGTACATTTGGTATTCTAATAGATATATCATGGTAGCGTCTTATTATAACATTCTTCCTTTCCACCAGCAATGAATAAGAACTAGGGTTTGGTAGCATGGTCATTATTTCACAATGTACATGTGTATCAAATCATTGTGCTGTTCATCTTAAACTTATACAATGCTATAAGTCAATTATATCTTAATAAAGGGGAAAAATGAGAAAACAAACTATACTATTAAAAATGGACCAAAGACCTTTGAAGACATCTCATTTAAGAAGATATACAAGGTCTGACAGTTAAGTTTGCGAACTTGTTACAACAATGTTGCTAATCTCTTTTTGATATCAGAGGGATTATTCATTATGAATTTGTACCAACTAGACAAATAGGTAACCAAGTTTACTATTTGGAAGGTCTGTAAAATCTGAATGAAAAAGTTAGACGGCCTGAACTTTTTGCCAACAATTCATTGCTCTTGCATCACGACAATGTACAAGCTCCCATGGCACTGTCTGTGAGGGAGCTTTTAGCCAGTAAACAAATAACTGTATTGGAACACCCTGCCTACTCACCTGATCTGGCTCCCAATAACTTCTTTCTTTACCCGAACATAAAGGAAATATTGAAAGGAAGACATTTTGATGACATTCAGAACATCAGGGTAATACAACGACAGCTCTGATGGCCATTCCAGGAAAAAAGGTCCAAAATTGATTTGAAGGGTGGACTAGGTGCTGATGTCAGTTTATAGCTTCTCAAGGGCAGTACTTTGATGGTGACCATAGTGATATTCAGCAATCAGATATGTAGCACTTTTTCTAGGATGAGTTTGTGAACTTAATTGTCCGACCTCGTACATATGGCAAATAAACATATGGAAAAGTGTTCGACATTATCTATTATCAAGAAAATGCAAATTAAAAAAAGAGAGATACTATTATACATCTATGGGAATGGCCAAAATCTAGAAAATTGACAACACCAAAGTCTGACAAGGATGTGAAGCAACAGAGACTCTCATTAATTGATGAATGGAATGTAAAATGGTACAACCACATTTGAAGAAAGTTTGGTGGTTTACAAAACTAAATATCTTCTTACCATGCAATCCAGGAACACATATGTCCACACAGACACCTGCACATAAATGTTTATAGTGACTTTATTCATAATTGTAAAAATTGATACAGCCAAGATATCCCCCAATGACTGAATGAATAAACAAACTGTGACACATACATACCATACAATATTATTTCATGCTAAAAAATAATGAGCTAATGAGCCTACAATCAACATAGAGAAAACTTACGTGACTATTTCTAAGTGAAAGAAGCCAATCTGAAGAGGCTACATATTGTGGGATTCCAACACTATGACATTCTGCAAAAGGCAAAACTATAGATACAGTAAAAAGGTCAGTGGCTACCAGGGTTTGGAGGTGAGGAAGGAAGAGAAAGGAGAGGAAGGAAGAATAGGTGGAGAAGAGAGTATTTTAGGGCAGTGAAATTATTTTGTATGATATGTGTATTTGTGATATCATATATTTGTCAAAACCCATAGAAGTGTACAGCACAAAGTGTGAACCCTAATGTAAACTATGGAGTTTAGTTAATAATTATGTATCAATATTTGTTCATCAATTATACCTAATGTACCACACCAGTGAAAGATGCTAATAATTTGGGAAATTGTGGTCTTAGGGGTAGGGAGTATATGAGACCCCTTTTTACTTTCTGTTCAAATTTTCTGTAAAGTTAAACTGCACTAAGAAATTATGTCCACTAATGAAAGGAAAAAAATAAATAAACAAACAAACAGAAGCATGAAGATGTTTCTGTGCCCCTGTCAATCACACTGTTAGCTGCCAGATTCTTTGGATAGAGGCAGAAGATTCTCACAACACAAACATTGAAATAAGAAGAAGTCATGAATTTGAGCCTTTCTTCCACCAGTTAGGTGAGTGTGACTTTAGGACATTCATCAAAAGTTCTTCAGACTTCAATTTTTAAAACTGTAAATTTAATGATTATTTTATTTAAACAATTGGTCTGTTTCTTGATCTATCTCTGTTAATGTCTATTGCGATTATATTTGACTAATGGGATGTTTTTAGCTTGGGAGCAGTGAGGTCAGTTTACCAAAACATAAATAGTAAATTCATCTTTTCAAAGTAGTGCAAAAGCAATACATTTGTTGTTGGGCTGGTTGTTTTGATGTGTGTGTGTGTGTGTGTGTGTGTGTGTGAAAGAATCTTCAAATTTGAATAGTGAATTAAAAATAATAGTGTCAATAATATGGGCATTTTCACAAGTTTTAAAATATGATGAAATGAGAGTTATCAAAACTACAATAACTATAAATATAAAGTAATAAAAGCACATTATTTGTCACTAGAAAGCTCTACTTTGGTAGTGTGCACCCTAGTGTTTTTACTTATCATTATTAATTGAATGATATAATTTGCTTTTAAAATCATTTATGTGTCATTAGGGTAATACTTGAAATTCAAGATAAAAAGAAATAATACTATTCAATTATGAGACTGAGTTATACATGTTTGTATTTTGCATCAAGATCAGTAGATATTATGCAGGTAAAGTGTAAATGTCTTTTTTGTTGTTCATTCCAATGATTGTTTAGCTTTTCTTTTTTTAACTTTTGGATTGATCCAGCTAAAACACTCAAAAGAGATGCAAAGTACTTTTAAACATATTTTCAGGAACAAATTATATGCTCTTTCCACTAACAATAGCCTTTTCTAACCTTTGAGAATCACTATAGATCATTGTTTAGACTTCCTCATAAGTAAATTTGAGGTTGCATTTTTAACGGAAAAATTTTAAACACGTAATTCAATTACTATTGTGTCATTAGGTACAAACTGTTTTCTTCCAGATTCAATCTTCGCATGGCTTGCTACTCATGCTGCTGTTAAGCTTATGAAAATGGATTAATGTAATAACTTTTCTGTGCCTTCTTCTTAATTAGGTTAGAAGGTGCTTCATTCTACTCCTTGTTATTGATCGAAAATTAGCAAGACAACAATCTAGTACAGTATTTATAAAAATGCAAGTTTGGGGGCCACTTGCTCTGTGGACCAGAATCCAAGAGGTTCAGGTTCAGGTAATTTCAGATGGAGCCCAAGAGTCTTCTTCTTAAAAACTCCTTAGTGAGTGCTGTGCATACTAAACTTTGAGATTTCTAGGGCACAGGAGGGGAAAATAAATGGCTATTTTTCTCTTTTCCCATTACACTCTGAAACAAGTAGCTTATTAAAACATCCAACATCTAATTATTCAAGACACACTTAATGAGAACTTCTTATATCTCAAAAAGTGCTGTGTAAACATAAGGCAGAATTTAATAAGAAATATATGTATGGAAAATTCACTAACCAATAAATTCTACCGAAAGAGACCAATTAACAGAACTAACTTATGGCCAAATTTCTCCTGAAAGTAAGAAAAACATGACACTCTTTTATCCAAATTTCAAACGGTCCTAAAAATAACCCTTGGGGAGGACTTGATGCAAATAAGGTAAAATTCTAGAAAAGATAATATTTTCACTAATAAAAGAAACCACTACAGCTATTTCAGAATGTTTCACGTACAGTTTATGACATAGATTATCTCTTATTTAACTCATACAATATCACAGTGAGGCATGTACTGTTAGGTTTTCTTTCATTTTGTAGTTGAAATACTAGAGAGCTTAAATAATCTATTCATAGCTATACATTTTGTAAGAGTGAAACCATAATTGAATCAAGATTAGATGTGCCTATGTGTTATTCTGTTTTCCATTAAATGGGCAAAATATGTCCTCTTTAAAACGGAAGAAAAAAAAAAAGTTATAAGTTGGATTCAGCCACAGAGTGGCAGGAATGTTTAGGATCTTCTGGGAAATATGACAGAATATCAGAGAAGGTTGAAATACCAAACTATGATAACATAAAGAGAAATCTTAAAGTAAGTGTAGGTATCTCCTATAGATATTTAAATTGTCATTCTGCCCCCTTTAATCCACCAAATAATTTTAAGAGAATGAGTTGTGTTTTGTTGCCAAATCATAATATGAAACTTCCTTATACTATGGAATTTCACAAGCCCGTTCAGAGAAAGCTGTCAAACCTCTGAAAGAAATTGAAAACATTTTGTTTAGAAAATTATGTGTTAATGTGTTGTGTTGTCATTATATACATAATATATATATATATATACATATATATATATAATATATATCTATTATATATATAATACCCTTTATCATGCCTGGAAAAAAAATAACAGATTAATTTCTGAAAGAAATTGAAAACATTTTGTGTAGAAAATTATGTGTTAATGTGTTGTGTTGTCTATATATATATATTATATATATATATATATATATATATATATATATAATATATATATATATATAATACCCTTTATCATGCCTGGAAAAAAATAACAGATTAAGGGAAAAAGTTTGAAAAAAAGATCATATATATATATATATATATATATATATATATATATATATATATACATATACATATATATACATATACATATATATATATATATATATATATATATGATCTTTTTTTCAAACTTTTTCTCTTAATCTGTTATTTTTTTTCAGGCATGATAAAGGGTATAATATAAACAATGTCTTGAAGAAAATAAATATATTACCCTGAAGGAAATCATTAAAGAAGTAAAATAATAAATAAAATAAAAAAAAGAAAGGCTCAGAAATAACAAACTAGATAAACCAAAAGAGGGGCATGGTCAGGGAAATCTTGACTGAGATATAAATTTACCATGAATTTACTGTGATTAATATGGTACAATTCTTATTAGAAAAGGTAGGTATCATATAGGAAGAGATAAGCATGTCAGCAATGAGTGGAATGTATAAGAAAGTGTCAAACTGAAATGGTAGAATTACAAATTGTGATATCAGTAGTAAAAAATGTCTTCAACCATTTCAAAAGCAGGCTTGAAAATATGTCAATGGAAATTATACAAACAGAAACATAGAGAAATATTGAAAAAATCATCAAAAAATCTATGGGACAATATTAAACAGTCTAGCATGTAATTAGTCTGAGAAGGAGAAGAGAGATATTGATAGGACAATTGGAGAGAAAATTTGTAAGGATACAGAGATTCTGACAACACTACCAAAAGGCAGAGAAAGGGAACAAAGAACAGGTAGGATTATTAGAAAACAAACTGCAGTATAATTGACTTAAATACTACAATATAATTAGAATTAAATGTAAATGGTTTAGCATCCCAATTTAAAAAAGCAATATTAGCCAGATGGGATTTTTTTTTTTTAAAGCATGCCCCAAATATATGCTGCATATAAGAAAACTGTTGAATTCAGGAGCTGACATCAGCAAAAATGGAAGAATAAGAAAATCAAAACTCCACCTCTCTAGAAAAGTAATATGTAAACTAGTCAAAAAGGATCAGACTCCATTTTTTTTTTTTTTTTGATGTCTAGATATGCACTGAAGACTTGCAGCAAGACCGAGAGCGCTTATTCAAGAAAAACATCTGACCGCTAGTAAGCACAGTAAGCTGTGTGGTATTTTTAACTTGCACCAGTTTGATCCCTCATTAACTGTGAAAATAACAGCCTACATTTCCAGTACTGGAGGGAACAGAACAGACATTTTCAAATAATAGTTGTTGTTATTGTTGTTGTTGTTGTTGTTGTTATTATTATTATTATTATTATTTTACTTGTCTAATCATTCCTTGGAAGACCAGCTCAAAAGTCTTGCTTATTTCCCCTGAATCAGAACTGGCCCAGTGCTAAAGGTGCTAAAGTTGCGTCCATGGGTACTTTACCAAAAACATGTACATGACAATGTTTTAGTCACAGCTACCAGAGGTGATAGACAACAATTTGGACAAACAAAGGACTAACAAAAGGCTTGGGAGAAATGGACGCTTAGTGAGATGTTCAAAAGGGCTTTGAAAAATTCTAACATGTTCCTGGGAAACTGGAAGCTCACACACTTGCCCCGCGCTATGAGAAGGTCCTCAGTGCTAAACTCTGACTTCCCTTGGCCTATGTGGAAGCATGAAATGAAGATTAAGGTCAGGTGTAAACTGCCTGATTGAATGTTGAAGGTTCACAACAATATACCCAGAGAACTGCTCACTCAGCAAAGATAAGAATGATTTATTTGGGTCCAGGTATTTAAGAAAATTCTGTCCAATCATTAACTGACTACTAAGCTAATGGAACAGAGAGTTCAGCAGCCAAATACACACACACACACACACACACACACACACACACACACACAAATACACCCCTATTAGAACTAATACATGATTTCAGCAAAGTCGCAGGGTACAAAATCAACATACAAAATCTGTTGTATTTCTACACATCTACTAGTAATGAACAATATGAAAATGAAATTATGAAAACAATTCCATCTACAATACCATCAAACAGCATAAAATGCTTAAGAATAAATTTAATCTATATGCTAAGATTTATACACTGAAGGCTACAGAGTATATTTCATTGAAGAAAATACCTTCATGGCAAATAAATACATGGTAGAATGCATGATATTATTAGTGAGATGTAAATTAAAATCACAATAGGATAATACTACAAAACATTTAGAATTCACTTTTAACCATACTGACAATATCGAGTGCTGACAAGGATTCAGAACAACTGAACTGCTCGCACATTACTGGCAGGGATACAAAATGGCACACCCAGCTTGGAGAAGTCGGGCAGTTTTTCTATAAGTTTAAAACATGTACGAACTATATGACTCAGCAGTCCAATTCCTAGGTATTCACTCGAAAGAGCCAAACGACAAACATTTGAAAGTTCATAGCAGCTGTACTCATAATCACCCAACACTGGAAACAGCCCTTACGTCCTCCAACTGTTGGCTGACTAAACAAGATGGTGTACAGCTATGCAGTGGATTCCCACTCAGCAATGAAAAGGGATGAACCATTGACACACACAGTAATGAGTCAATGGCATCACACAGAGGAATGTTACAGAGTGCATAACAGCATTTATGTAACTTTCTTGAAAATATAAAATTTAAAGGACAGGAAAAAGTTCGGAGGTTGTCAGAGACTGGGATGGGAGGGAGGAGATTGACTACAGAGACACAAACTTTTTGTAGCGATGGAAATACTCTCTATATTGACAACGATATACATTTTTCTAAATTAATAGAACTGTATACCTAAAGGGGATGAATGTATGTAAATTATGCCTCAGTAAACCTGACTAAAAAATAAGTACCACTGAATAATTAATATAACCTACAACAACAACAAAAAAAGTAGGTCCTTGTTTTGAATTCACAGCGATCTAGGTGAGATATGCCTTTTCAAATCTACATGCTTTCAAAATTTATCTCCAGGACAGAGTTTTTCTGAGCCTCTCACACATGCATCGAGTTGCCTAATTTTTATCTTCACTGATATGTCCCACAGGCAGTTCAAGCTCATCATATTCAAAACGGAAATCATAATCTCTGTCACCTCTGCCTCAGACTTGTTTTCTATCCTTTGTTTCTCACCTCAGACAGTAGGGTCAGTTAGTCGTTCAAGTCAGAATTCTGGATACTGTGCTTGTTTCCTTTTTTCTCTTTCAGATCTACATTCAGTCAGATCCAATCTGTCTCTAGCAGATAGTAGAAATTCAAAATATATTGTTGAGTGAATGAATAAATTAAAGAAATCTGCTCCTGGGAATAAAATACGTGTTTGAATGATACTAAAGAAGGTCTGTGCCTCCATGAAACATTAGTTGTGCTTTTAGAAGAAAAACAATGCAATTAAGTAAGAGCAGAGTGTGGAGAGAGGGGTCAAAATTTATCTGTTGCTGAGATGCACAAGTTAAATATTTTTAGAGAAATGAGAATGGATTGAATGAGGCAAAAGTGTCATAAACTCTTCTGTATTTATCTCTTTAAGTTTTATGCTCTACATCCTGGATGCTATTCATAATTCCTATATCTGTCTCTACTTATGAATTCGTAACTGCCTTGTTCTCTCATAGGCACTCTATTTCTCTATATTTTATGCGTGGTTTTGCTAAATCAATTAAGTTCAATTGAATTGAGCTAAATAAGTCACAAAATGAAACCAAGACTACCACATTAACAAAGAAATACTACTGCATTCAATCCCAATGAATATTGAGTAGCATCCATATTTCCTCAATCTGAAAGCTTATTTGATTTATTGTTTAAGCCTGTAAATAGAATAAAATTGATTGGTTTTAAAATAATAGGCACTGTTATCTAAAGGAAAGAAAAATGTAGTAACCTGAAAATACATAGTTTTATTCTTCAAAGTCATCCTAGTCATTCAAAAATAAAATTTAAATAGAAGTCTTAAGGGGTTGTGACAAGCCTTCCCTGCCTCCCCTCCCTAGGTTCCAGTTTCTATACAGATCATCAGCCTGCATTTGAAAGCTGAACTGAAACTGCATGTGACTTGCTTTCGCAAACCCATGATGGCTGATGGCTAATGGGTAGTATTGTGGTCACAAAGCAATATCTTTTGAAGAATATAGTTGTGGTACTTGAGGATATTTTAGTGGTTCTTTTGCTTCACAAATGCACCAAGTTTCCCAGAAGAGCTTGCCAATAAAACTGCCAGATCAGGAAGGTCAAGCGCAAAAGAACTAATAGGATCTCAGGGGAAAAGTGGTGAAGCTGGTGGTTGTTACCACTCACGCCTAAACCAGGAGGTCTGTGAAAAGGAAAATCAAAACTCTTTCAGCAGGTAGAATAAATAAACTTCCTCTACTCTGTGGTAATGTTCCTTTTCTTTCAGATAATGAAGCCGGTATCACTTTTGCTTTAAAAGTCATATGTTGACGTTTTCCTAAATGCTCCTCCAGAGCAGAGGACTTGTAATTTGGGGTCATCAGCAATTTTAAAACCCCTAAACTAATAAATACAGGATAATTCAAGGAGCACTTTAAAGTAATTTATATTATTAAATTATTATTTCATTGCACGCTTAAGCTCCAAGCCCATAGTTTTCCATGCCACTGAATAATAGTATATTTTAGGGAACCCTTTCTGTTTGTTAGACCATTTTACATGGGTTAATTAATCTTTCTTGGGTATGTTTTATTACTGGTTTTCATAAAAATAATATAGACAGATCAATATGAAAGAAATAAAAGATGCTGATTAATCTGCCACAATTCCTTTTTATTGCTTAGAGTTTTTAAAAATTAGACAGATTTTATTAATCTGCCACCATGGCTTTACATATGTAAATAAAATTAATCAGTTTAGGTATTCCTAAAATTTATTAACATTCAGAATCCAATTGTTAATCACTTTTTAACCCAGGTTCTTCATTGACAATATTGTCCTGTGTCGTTGAGTATGCCACATTTTTTAAAGCAATGTATGAACTAACCAAAAGCCACTGGTAACGTGCTGTGAAGCTAAATTCGTAAAACCCCACTCTGAGATTATTGCTCTTCATATTTGATTCATCAGTTCCCGGAGGCCTGCCCCAAAATCATGTAAGCCCGAGGATAAACAACACTCTGATGTTTTCATCCAGATTACCTTCCTGTCCTCTGCCATTTATTCCACAAATTTTCAAACTGGGTATTGATTTTTCCAAAATGTATAGGAAGTGACAGTCATGTCATGATTGCAGCTGATCTAAATTTTAAAACAATATCTATTATAAGCTGCATGCTGATGTCAGAGATGTTAAACTCGGCGCAAACATGTAGTATGCCCCAAGATACAAAGCTAGTAAATGGTCAGCAAGGTTTCAAAAAAAGACATCAGACAGAAGAACCCATCCTCTTAGCAACTTTTAATTAGACCAATTTCACATAGTCATCTATATATTCAACATTCTGGAGGAAAAAAATACAAGAATTTAAAAAAGAATTGCCTCAATCTACTTTCCCAACTTATTATCTGCTATACTTTTCTGTTCTCCTATTACCATAAGTTACGCAGCACCGAAGTGTTCCAGTCATGTAAAATTACTTATCTATTTTTCAACCCATAAATTATTTCATGTTGTGTGCACAATTCTATTAGTCAGGGTGTTGCTTGCTACTGTAATAAATAAGCCTCCAAAATAAAAAATAAAAATTTGAAAAGGTTTTTATGTACCAATATTGGTTGAGAGTTTAGGTAAGTCTTCAGGGATCTCAGGTTGATGAAAGAAATCTCCAAGCCATGGTTTCAAAGACATTTCATCCTACAAGTATTAAGCCAGAACAAAGGGTCATACATGACAGATGCACAATACTTATGGAATGCATGGATAAGTAAATAGATCTGATCCTGAAAAAAATGTGCAATTGTATTATTGACGAAACAACCCCTCCAGAGAAGTCAAATGAAATCATATTGAAAGCATCTGCCATTCTATAAATAATTCCTGCTGATCCAGTTAAACCAGGGTAAAATTAGAAGTCAATTGCCACTTTCATTTTTACTAATGGATATTTACTATTGAATATTTTCTCTTAGGACGGAAAGGCCTATTTCATTTTTAGCAGACTGGTGAGGATGAAAATGATGGTGAAATGTGAATGACTACCTATTAGAAATGATACCCCCCTCCCACAAAAACACACACACACACAAAACAAAACTACATTTTTTTTAAGACAGAAAATAGTACGCCATTCAAGAATATCATAGATTATACAAGAGGTCATATAGATAACATATGGAAAAATGGTGAATCCTAATATATTGGTCTCACTCAAATCGATTAGCACTTTAAAATTTTTACCCCAAAAAAAGTGAAAAGGTTTTTCAAGAGGTAGGATATAATGTTGTACAATGATGTTCTTCAGGATCTGATAACATAAAAATTATATCTAGTAATAATTAAAACAATAGAAGTATATGCTTTTCAGTTTATGTTCACATACATTATCCCACCTGTGATTTTCATTTCACTCTTTAAGTAAGGACAGAAGTTATAACAGTTTTACAAATAAAGAACCCAGGATTTACGTTGAATCATAGCGAAAAAGTTCAAGGATTCAACTTCCATTATCTTCCTTTGCATCATTTCCATTGTCACCTCTTAAAAGAGCAAGACTTAGCTGGGTGAAGTCATTCACTGACTTCTAGGAGCCAGCTGTGGTGTGGGAAGGCTGCGTGCATCTCTATTAAGGCTGCATCTCTACTAACCTGATTCCTCAAACCAGTGATCACTAAAGCTGTTTCCCATATGTCACTCACCGGGATGTAAAAACTGTGTTAATATGTACCCTCTCTCGTGATAATCCATTTAAAGTAATCTGCAGCATACACCCATTGCTCTCTAGAACTTGGCCCAAAAGAAGCCCTGCTTCTTTGTCTATGTTTAGCAGATGTTTGACTTTTTCCCTGATATTATTTCACATTTGCTTCAGATCTGCTCTGTATCTAAAATACATATGTTCTGCCTAATCCTGCCGTTGACTTATTGGAGATTTATACTTTCAAGACATCGAAGCAACATAAATCTTAAAAATATCATTTCAGCTCAAACTTCCCTAGGAAAGGGTCTTGTCTCTACAGGACTGGCTTACTCTAATTGTTTTGACTACTTCAAAGAAAGGAGACTATTGTGTGAAATGTGTCTATTGAAAAAGTCGGCTTGGTTTAAATACCTCCTTCCAGTCCTCTTGTGGTGAAATGAATAGAATTGTCCAAAAATGATCATGGAAATACACTATGAATTTCCTGGTCAATGATCCCGTTGAGAGGTTGGGAGCTCCGCCCACCCCTCTCTCCTGCCCCCTTCTCCCACCCACATTTTCTCACCAGAAGAGGCTGCGCCTATTCTCAGCCTCACCTAGGGTAACTTGTTGTCATTCCTTGATGAGAGAGAGAATATAACATCTCTTGGGTGCCAAGCTTTCCAGGTTCTGTGCAGCTGGTATTTCCAGACAACTACTGTCAATAGGTGTTATCAAATTTCCAGACTGCCTGACTTAAATTCCCTTTGTTTCCTCCTTCAGAGACTACTTTCACACTTGCCTGGTACAAGGAAGAATTAGAAAAGGCATTGTACCTTAGAGCATACATAGCCCTGCATGTCGGTGAGCACCCAAGCCCTGACAGTTCTCTTAGGAGCATCAGGGAAACCTAAACTTCTCTTCCCTTGCTGACTGGGCTTGCAAACAGGACTTAAGTTGAATTTATTATCCAGAACCCCAATCCGGAAGAAAGGTCAGCGGCAACCCCTCACCCCCCACCAAAAAAGCCCACTTTGCTCAGCACAACACTTTACACACTCAAAGCAATTGGCACTAGATGTGATGGCTCTCACCTTCTAACTTACTAGTGTAAGTATAGAATTAGCAAAACTCCTCATTTCTCTCTAAGATACTAATTTGTTTTGTTTCCCTAGCTCCTCTATAAGAGTCTTAATTAACCTGAAATAATTACCTTTATTTAAACAGAACTTCCAGATGATTTTTGAAAAATTCTTCAAATTGTATAGCATTCTGTTATTTTTATTGAGATATTTAGACACCTATTCATAAACATTTTTTAAATGTGCTGTTTATAAAAATTTATGCCATCATTTCCACCCAATGAAGATGCTTCCTATTAAAAAAAATACGTATTTTTATCACTATTACCATTACTAAAATAATAACTTAACTGTATAAATGTAAATATTTTACTGCTTTGGTGTTTTCTGTTACAGACATTTTATCATATTCTAATTTCTGAAATAAAAATATTATCTGAAGTAGCAATAACAGAGAACTACAACTGAATTAATAGTTTTATAATATATTCAAGATACTGTATTTTGATATTGTTCAGTTCACCATAAAGTTTTCATTATTAGTTCACTTTTAATATGTAATTGATCTTTACATTAATTTTAAATTATCTAATTACAAGGAAAATATAACAGCGGTATGTCTGAGTAAGGAGACAATAGTTGACTTGGTTTCTTTGTATTGATTGTCTACAGTTTCTTATTATTTTAAATAACTTTTTAGGAACATGAAAAATATCTTAAAATCCAAAGAGGGAATCTGAACAATTTTGAATAGGCATTTTTACCAGGTATCATTAACAATTTATACAGAAAATATTGTCCAACTCAGAGTCTCTGGGAAGAAAAATTTTTAGAAGACTTAAGAAATAAGATATAGTAGGTTATTTACACTATTTTGAAATTTTAATAGAGAGGAGTCAATCATCTATCTATCTCCCAAGGTCTCAATTTTCTTGTTTAGGTACAAACCAAGTACATTTACTTCTTTATCCCTTTTTAATGTTATAATTCTATTATTATCTTGCCCTTTTTACTTGGTTGAACTATCTTTTTAATACCCATCACAATAATTAGGCCTGTGTAAACTATCATATATATGACTACAACTCATTGTTTCCTGTGTGCCAGGAATAGTATTTCTATTTGTCACAAGTACCACAAAAGTTAAGTTTAATTAGCCCAGTTTTAAGGTTAAAGAAAAAGAAAAGACAGATATCGTTGCAGTAATTTGCCCAAGATCAACTACAAGTAAGAAACAGAACCAAAATTCAGATCCTCTTCTTGCTCCAGTGTCACCACGCTGCCCAGCTCCAGGGTCCACTGTTCACGTGGTGGGCTAAAGGGAAGGGCAGCAGCTTTCCATCATTCCCTAGGCCCTCTGCTCTGACTGTGGAATTTCTGTCAATTCCATTCACTATACCAGGTTGCCTCCCAGTCCCTGACAGCCAAATGTGGCAAATGGTTTGGCCTTAGAGCATATGGCAAAGTACGCAGGTGATCATAGACTAATCTACTCTCTGAGAATTCATAAATGAACAGACAGCTGCTTTATCATTGGTGTGAGAGAAGCTACTGATTTAAAACTGCACCATCATTACCCTTTCTGAAAAACATAAAAAAGAGAAAGTTGACCTGTCTGTGAATTCAATTTTATTTTAGAAAAGCCACAATCAATGAAAGTTCTAGCATTCATATTTTGCCAGCCGCTGGAGGATATTAAGTTTCTTCACCTCTGCTGATTGTGATATGAGAGAGGCTAAATTCCCTGACTTCAAACTACCACTGGCAATTTACCATAATGCTGGGGCTACACATCCTGACTCCAGGGAATTTTGCTTTTATTATGATAAACTCAGATTTTCAACACTATTTTAACAGCTAAGTGTCTTCCCTTGTCCTGGAGAGAAAGTGCCCTGCTTTAAACTCCATGGGGAGTTCCCCCAGGGCTTAAAGGAGGTTCTAGCTTCTCCTACAGATACACCAATTGATATGTTAGTGGTGGAAGTGAGAGCCTAGAGGAAAGGTAAATGGCATCATTTGCTTTAAAATAAAGTCTCAAGTAACAACACTAACTTCTATGTGCTTAAGAATTTAAAGAAAAACACAATCATTTCAGGAAATTACATGAGATGAAAAGAGAAAAAAATACATATGGCAGACCTATGCGCTTGCTCTTTTCTGAATTCATATGCTTCAGTCCAAGAATTTTACCTGTAAAGAAGGTAAAGACACACCTTAGGGTTACGGTAGATTCGGTTGTCTCTTCAATACAGTGAATAGCACAATAAGAGTGTCACATAAATGTTTGGCTTCCCAGTGAACATAAAAGTTATGTTTACACTATATTGAAGTCGAACAAGTGTAACAGTATTTTGCCTACAAAAATGCACAACCTTAATTAAAAATTACTGCTAAAAACTGCTAACCATCATCTGAGCCTTTAGCAAGTCATCTTTCTGCTGTTGGAGGGTATTGCATCAATGTTGATGGCTGTTGACTGAAGGAGTGGTGGTGGCTGAAGTTTGGGGAGGCTGTGGCAATTTCCTTAAATAAGACAGCAGTGAAGCTGACTGCATGGATTGACTCTTCCTTTCAGGAACAGTTTCTCTGTTGCATGCAATGCTGATTGATAGAATATTATCACAGTAGAACTTCTTTCAAAATTGGAGTCAATGCTCTCAAACTCTTCTCTGCTTTGTCAATTAAGTTTAGATAATATTCTAAATCGTTAGTTACTATTTGAACAATCTTCACAATATCTTTCCCAAGAGTCAATTCCATCTCAAGAAACCACTTTCTTTGCTTATACCTAAAAAGCAACTCCTTATCTATTCAAATCTTATCATGCAATTGCAGCAATTCAGTCACATTTTCAGGTTCCACTTATAATTGTAGTTCTGTTGCTATTTCTACCACATCCAGTTACTTCTTCCACTGAAATTTTGAACCTCACCAAGTCACCTATGAGGGTTGAAATCAGCTTCTTCCAGACTCCTGTTATTGTGGTTAATTTGATCTCTTCCCATGAATCATGAGTGTTCTTTATGACATCTAGAATGGTGAATTCTTTCTAGAACATTTTAAATTTACTTTGCTCAGCTCCATCGAAGGAATCACTATCGCAGCTATAAGTTTTACAAAAGGTACTCCTTAAATTGGAAGACTAGAAAATCAAAATTTCTCCTTGACCCATGTGCTGCAGAATGGATGTCATCTTAACAGGTATGAAAACAACATTAATGTCATCGTACTTCTCCATCAGTGCTCTTGGGTGACCAGGTGCACTGTCAACGAGCAGTCATAGTTTTGAAAGGAACATTTTCTACTGAGCAATAGGTTGCAACATGGGCTGAAAATATTCAGTAAACTATGTTGCAAACAGATGTGCTGTCATTCTGGCTTTGTTGTTCCATTAGAAAGCACAAGCAGAGTAGATTTAGCCTGATTTTCTTCAAACCCTAGAATTTTCAGGACTGTAAATGAACATTGGTTTCAACTTCAAGTCAACAGCTTCGTTAGCCCCTAACAAGGGAGTCAGCCTGTCGTTTGAAGTATGAAGCCAGTCATTGACTTCTGTCTAGTTTTGACACTCCTAGAGGGCATCTTCTTCCAGTACAAGGTTGTTTCATCTACACTGAAAATCTGTCATTTAGTGTCTCCACCTTTATTAATCATTTAGCTGGATCCTGTGGATAACTTGCTGCAGCTTCTGCGTCAGATCTCGCTGCTTCTCCTCGTGCTGTTATGTAATGGAGACGGCTTCTCTCCTTAAGCCTCATGAAACAACCTCTGCTAGCTTCAAACTTTTCTTCTGTAGCTTCCGCACCTCTCAGCCTTCACAGAATTGAAGAGATGTAGGACCTTCCTCTGGATTGGATTTCAGCTTTCACAGTATGTTGCGACTGTTTCCAGACCATGAATACGTTCTCCATATCAGCAATAAGGCTGTTTGACTTTCTGTTCATTCTTGTGTTTCCTGGAGTAGCACTTTTCATTTTCTTCAAGAATTTAGCTTTGAATTTACAACTTGGCTACCTGATGCATCAGGCCTAGCTTTCCTTTCAGCCTATCTTGACTTTCAGAATGCCTTCCTCACTAAGCTTAATCATTTCCAGGTTTTGACATAAAGTGTGACTCTTCCTTTCACTTGAATACTCACGGCCCATTGAAGGATTATTAGTCTGCTTAATTTAAATATCGTTGTGTCTCAGAGAATAGGGAGGCCCAAGTAGGGGGAAAGAGAGAAGGGAACCGCTCTCAGGTTGATGAAGCAGTCAGAACACATAACATTTATCGATTAAGTTTGCTGTCTTATATTGGAGCAGTTTGTGACGACCCAAGATAATTACAATAGTAACATCAAACATCACTGATCATACATCACTGTAACAAATACAACAATAATGAAAATGTTTGAAATATTGGGAGAATAATCAAAATATGACACAGATTTTGGACAAATAGTGCTGATAGAATTGCTCAACTCAGGAATGCTACAAACATTCAATTTGCAAAAAATGTAACAGCTGAAACACAAAATAATGAAGTATGCCTGTATTCTAAATATTATAACTTTTTTCTTCTAATATGTTATACATAATGAAATCACACTGAACTAAGTATTAACTAATTCTAAGATATATTAATAACTCTTGTTGATTCGTTTTTTACATTCTTTTTTTCATTTAAGGCATTGTAGAAGTAACACAAGCAGCCATATCAGTAAGATGAGTATTAAATGTTGTTTGAAAACAAAAATGAACCTTTTTATCACAATTACTTATTTTCCTAGATCAGAATGTATTCATATTGACTTTAGCAGTGGGCTTGTCTAGAGTCACAACAGAGTATGTAATCTGGAACAAAAGTACTTAAGAGGTAGAAAGAACAAAGTTCCCACTTTGAGCATTCATGACCTTGTTAGAATCCATGGAAGAATCAAAAGGGATTAGACTAAATTTCAATGTACTTAACATCTAGCAACTTTAAGCATGCTAGACAAATTTGGGTGGGGAGAGGGAGTGGTATTAAAAGAAGCAAGGGGAAAAAAATCTTGCTTGACTGGAATCCTTGTTGACTGTCAATGGTGACCCTCTGGATCAAATGGCTCTTTCTCTTCTCATCTGTGTTTTCCATCTGCCTCTCTCTACCTCCCAATGGGTCACTAGACTTCAATATTCTATCTGCTCCAGCTCACCTCGAGATTTCCCATATCAAAAGTTAACTATACACTTTTTTTTTTTTTCACTCTAGAAGTACATTCACTTTCACAAGTCATCTACTTGGAAAAGGTCAAAATAGATCTAGATTACTTTCCTCTGCCAGGTTCATTTAACTCAGTAAAGTGCTCCTTATCTTTTGTCAAATCAAACTTTGGAAACAATGGTGACTTTCATTTCAGCCTAGGAAAGAGATTTCACTATCATCAGTCAGCTCCAAGCCAACTCCCATCTTTAGATTTATGCAGGAAAGAATCTGGCAGTTTTCATGCTCAAAAATTTCCAAGTTCAAGTTGTCCCTCCAAAATTCTCACTTTGCTCTGCTCTTATTCCGTAGCAACACTGGACCTACACATGTCAATGAACGTCCAGCTTCCCTCTCCTGGGACATACTCCCATACTGCATAATTTCTACAATTCAATCCCATTGTACACGTACGACTTGAAGTTACAGAAAGGGTAATCCATAGCAGTGGCTAGTGCTTTGTTTAATGGAATATTACCCTCTCTCAGAAAACCTCTTCTTTGCTTTATATATTGACTAAAAGTGGTTGTTAGATAAGAGTCAGAGGACATGTTCTTGGTCACTTCTCAGCAAGCATTGCTAATGGTGTTTTTAGAACCTCTCTTTAGAATGCCATCAATTGGCCCTCAATTTGGGTCGTTAGCCAGTATTTTGAGCTATTATGAAGAAGCTCAGCATTTTGTTTTGCTTCCCAGTGGAACTAAATCTATTTAAAAATGAATTAGTTTTATAAAGTATATTAGGGAATTTGCAAATGGACCTATCCAGAAAGCATTATACCCCACAACCTAGGAAAAACAGAGAGCTTAGGCACACTGTTTTCCATAAAAGATGTTACAACTAATAGCAATAATGAGGAAGGCAGATAACCATAAGTCAAAGGAAACAAACCAGTCTTTTCATTGACCTATGTATAAAACTCTAATTGAATTCCTAAAGTAAGGTTCATGACTAAAGTAGGCATAGAGTTTACTGATAAGACTCAACTCATTTACCATGTATAAATATATGTGTGTGTGTGTGTGTGTGTATGACATTTTGACATCAGATTTCACCTCAGAGATAAGAATCTACAATTATTCACATCTGTCACAGATTTGTGAAGTCCATCATAAGGAAAAATTGAAAAAAATAAAACCTGTCTAATGGTGAAGTGTGGTAGAGAAAGAAAAGTCAGTTGAGACTAAGCTATAAGAACATTTGCATAAAGTTAACATTAAGATTCGGCAATACATAAGGGGGAAAAAGAACAGAACATTTTCTAAACCAATGAAACAGTTATCACATCTCAAAAATAATTTTTTATAACAATTCTTTGGATTTGGATTTCTTACTTTGATAACATTAAATACCATTCATTTCCTGACAGACAGGAATACAATTTGGCTATTCCTTTAGAAAAAGAAAAAAAAAGTCGCTACTGAAAAGGCTGAAGATAATACTAAAATACATACTGTTCCTAGTTTAAAAAAAATAACCAAAAGAGTATTTTGAAGAAAGACAATCTGAGTTTCAGGATTCATTCTAAAAATCTAAGCATTTCAATAAACTGCTTTTTTCTAAAATTAAGATTATCTTTAATGTGAAGTATATTTAAAAGGTATATATATTTAATTTTCTTTCTCTCTCTCCCTCCTTCCACAAATACATATAATGCAGGATGCTATATGTACTCATTTCTATATCTGGGTCCCTGGACAGACCCAAGCTGTATAAACACAATAAAATTTTCAAAAATCTGAAAAGAGAAAAATAGGCATTTCCGAATGATACAAAAGAATAGTCCATACATTCATTAATTCATCGAATATTTATTGTAAACCAATTTATTGAGAACAAACACAGATGTCCCTCCCCCATGGAGTCCAGAGTTTAGTGAGTAAAATAGCTCTCAGAGGATCATACAAAAATAAATACAATATTACAAACTATAGTTATCTCTATAAAAGTGAGATTAGTTGTGCCGTTAGAGCCTAAAGAGTAGAATGTGACTTAGTCATAGCCATCATGGAAGCCACCACAGAGGAAACAGTGATTGAGCTGGGAAATAAAGAAATACTAAGTATTAACTAGAGAGAGTTGGGGAAAGCTGTTCCAAGACACAGATCTGCTTGTCCAAGTAAAGGTCCTGCTTCAGAAGGGAGATGGGTATATGAGGAACTGAGAAAAGTTTGGAATTCTGTAGTACAGAAAGAAAGCAGAACTGCAATGGGAATGAGATTATATATATAATCTGGAATGACTTGTGGCTCATTTTTTAAGGACATTGCCTGTGTTCTGAAGCTAATATGAAGCTGGAGAATAATTGATTATATTTGGTAACAAGATCAGAATTATATTTCAAAATGAACAATCTATCTTATGATGTGTAGAAAATGAATTACATAGAGAATAGATTAGATTAAAAGTGATTATTTTGAAGGACGTGGCAATACTTTAGATGAAAAAGATGGTGGTAGAGAGAGAAGATAACTTGACATACAATCTGAGGTAAAATTGACAGGATGTGGTAAAGGACTGATTATTAAGTATTCTGAGAAAGGAAAATGTCAAGGAAAACTTCTATGTATCTAATTTCTTTAAAAAGATGGTTGGAAATACACTGAAGGAAGGCGATGTTGTAGATAAAGGACAATCATGATTTCAATATGAGACATGTTGAGTTTGAGTTACGTTTGTTCAAACCAAGCAAAGATACCAAGTATACAATTGATATGCAAATTATGAGATGAGAGAAGTGGTCAAAGGCAGAGATTTTTTTTTTTTTTTTTGCAGAGATTTTTAAAATGTGAGTTTCATGGATATAGACGACAATATAAATCCTGTGCATCAATACTATAATGTGATGAATATAAACTATGGAAGGCTCAGGAAGGACATTGTTGCTTAATTTTATTTCCTTAAGCTGAAATGTAATTCACTTCCAACCCTGATCCTCTAGTTTGATGGAAGGAAAATATAACAGAACCAAATGAAAAAGACCCTGAATCAGAAAACTAAAAGAAGAAGCAGCAGATCCTTATTGAGAAAAATTGGACAGAAAGGTTTACAATGGAGGGCATGAGAAAGAGATCATTGAGAAGGAACTTCCTTATGTTTGTCTGAGTTGAATTTAGATATGGACACATAGGAACAAATAAAAACTGAACAATGCTTTTTGTACCATCTTTAAGTCAGAGAGAGAAAGGAGAGAACAATTTAATAATTTAATAAGACTATGGACTATGCTTTCTTCTAAACTTTAAGAATAAGTGTTTTGAGGTGCCAATCTATAGGGAAATTGATCTGAAATGAAGCATGTAAATTTTATCCAAGCATATTATAGTACTGAATTTGAATCAAAGCACAGTATAGAATTAAATGACTTAGGACATCATGGCAACTAAACTGCTAATTGTATGTTTAGTTGGGAAAAAGCAATGTGGTCCTGGAGGACCATGATTTTCACTCTAGAAGCTTATTAATCTGGGGGTTATATTTGGAAGATCGATCATGAACAAATACATATATTTGCTCATGATCCACATATGTATATTTTTTTCCATGTGATTTTTATCACATAAGGCCTTATTAGAGACCTTAGGGCAAAGCAGCTTATGGACAATGGTTTGCATACATGTTGTGTCCAACACGTCACTATTTACAAAGTAGATTTGCTTCTGGAAAAGTAAGGAAAATTCTTGAATGAGAGGATCCAAAGCAACAGATATGGCACAAGAGGCACCAGGTGCTTTTACTGGTATGAAGAAGAAAAGATTGTATCAAGTGATGCACCCTGTGTCATAGGTTTCCTTACCAATCCCAGGTTTGGTTGTTATTCACTAGGAGGACTCAGGGTATTGTCTTACTCAAGGCTATAATGTGTTATAGAGGAATAATAAAACAAAACTACTGTAGCAAAGGGAAAAATGTACATGGACTTGTTATGGGCTGAGTTTTGTGATCTCCCCAAATTCATATATTGATGCCTTAACTCCTAATATGATAGTGTTTGGCTATGGAGCCTTGGGGAGATAATTAAGATTGGATGAGTTTCTGAGTGTAGGATCTGGTCGGATGGGATCACTGCCGTTATAAGAAGAGACAGGAGTCCATCTCTATCTCTAACTCTATCTCTATCTACATCTACATCTAAACCTTCACTTCACCTGTATCTATCTAATCTATATCATCTATCTATATCTTTCTCCATGTGAGGATGTAGTGAGAAGATGGCCAACGACAAGCCAGGAAGAGAGTTCTTACCAGACCCCAACCATGCTGGCACCCTGATCTGAGACTTCCAACATGCAGAATAGTAATTAATTTCTGTTCTATAAGCTACACAGCCTACATAGAATTTTTTCTGGCAGCCCTAGTTGACTAGTTGGCATCACCTTTGCAAAGGGACCTATGTATTCAGAGACCTCTTCCAACTGTGTCACACAGTATCTGCTTAATTCCTCCAGCAATGAGCTGTGACACAATGTTCTAAATGTTGTCTACCAGATAAATTAATTAGGCTTGCATACCCAAGGTTTCATTGGGGGCTAGTCATGTAGGCATGTTTCAAAATTCCAGACTCCCAGAAGGAAAACAATACTTAAAATGTATTGTTTGTACAAACAGTCTAGGTATAGTAAGCCATTCTCATTATCTTGGGGGGCAATGAGAAGCCTCCCTAAACCTCCAATGCCAGCTAAGGGCCAATCTTACAAGCAGCCTTTTCCAAGGATAGCAGACTCAAGCCTGCTATGTTTTCCCTTTTCTGCATAGAGCCCAATATGGATTGTACCAGGTGCAGAGAACTAAGGAATTCTACAAGGGAAACAAAGTTGAGTGTTGAAAGATAAAGCATTTGAATGTGGATAAATATAAGAAGAAGAACAAATACAACATGATTTCTGAGAGCTTGAGAAACACTGACAGTTGTGAACACTTCTGGAGCCTAGCCTTGAGGTAGTACCGGAGGTGAAAGCCAAGGCTGCAGCATTACCTGTACTTGACTGGTTACTGGCATTCGATGAGGAGTTTGACAGCAGAGGAATTGCCAAGGAAACATATGTGGACTGTGAGACCATCTGGCATAAGATGTTGAAAGAATTTTAATTTTGTAATAATATGAAAATATTATTTGCAAAAGGCAGTGCAGAGAAACCTAGGAATGAAACTCAGGAAGCCAGGCAATGATCAAGAACATGTAGGTGGGACTCACCTTACTTAAACCTGGGTTATTGTAGCCTCAACACCTGGCTTTCAAGGATCCTCAGAGCTCCCCTCCAACCAAGATTCTCCTTTATTGTTAGAATTAATTGGCTTCTGTTGATATATTAATCAGGTTAAGTTTAAATATAAGAGTTTTTAATACACAATGACTTAATGTAGATGAATAACACAATCCTAATAGTGATGACATGGTATCAAAATTAGCAGGCGCAATGGAAAACGGATCTAGAGAAAGAAACTGGAACCTAGTTATTGCCTATAAGGAGTCTCGCTCCCCTTCCATAAGCTCTAGGTCTTTGAATCATAGGAGAAAGAAAGAATTCCCCATAATGAGCAGCAAGTGCACATGTTATGTGGGTTGCCAGCAATGCTCAGGAATTTGAGTGTTCACTTTCCAGGGTCTATGCCACATACCATTTAATGTCAATAGCATGTAATGATAGTTTCTTCAATGATAACTGTTATTTTAAAAGTGCCATTTTCTTGAATCAGAATATTAGTTTAAAAAGAACCTAAGGGGAAGCTGACTTGATCATTAGCCTCTGAGCCATGTGAACCCAGATGTTATGACATCATTCTGCCTAGAAATATCGTTATTCCTACTATCTAAGACGGGGCTATATCTTCAGAGAGATAGTTAAGCTGCCCAGCAGCTGTGGCAGATTAAATAGTTATCCCCATTATTTTTAAGGTGAGAGAAATAATTCAGTGTGGAAGTTATTTGATTCTTTAGATCCAGAGATGTATATAGGGCAAAGGAATTTGAATGTACTTTTAAACTAAAAGAAAATCAGTTACCTGATTTCTGAGTCCATGTAGATTCTGGGATGTGCTGTGATAGAACAAAACTGAGTAACAATACTTTAAGTACCGGCAGCTCTTTATTCTACTAAGAAAAAAATGGATAAAAACAAGTCATCGTTTAGATATAAGAAAGAGAAAGAAACTTAATTTAAAAAGTATGAAAGCAGTTTAGATATGTAGACAGAAACATGAAACATGGAAGAGGTTGTCTCTTTGAAGCTTATGGGTAAAGAATAATTTCTTTCCTAACTCAATCCAATTAAAATAGGTTCCAGGAAATGCCTAGTGTAACATTTGAAAAACGCTAAAGTCATATTTGAATAACAGCTTTGATGGAGCTTAAAAATTTACTAGAATATAGAATGTCTTCCACCTTAATTTTATATAATTTACCAACCCATCTAAATAGGAGACATTTTTGTACTCCACCAGGACTGTACTTGCTGATTTAGAGACTTCCTGGATGAAATATGGAAGGTTTCCACAGATATCTGCACCTTATTTTTTACCTCCTGGAAACTTGAAACTGTTCTCTGTGAAGAAATAATATGAAATGATATTAATAAATGCACAGATATATTACTTACATATAACACACATATTACATAATATACACACTGCTAGATAATATAATATACTTACATATAATACACAGATTATATTAAAAAGTTCCTTAATATATCTCTTATATAAATTTATTCTATTTAATTTCTCTATAAATTTATTATATTAAGAAATACAGAGATGGCTTTGAAACTTAGTTATATAATTGGAACTTCCTCCTTCTATTCCATAAAAAGAAACAATTCTGATTGGAGGGGTAGAGATGGCTACTTATCCACGACCAACTTTGTAGATTTATTTCTCACCTATTAAATT
Organism: Rhinolophus hipposideros; assembly: GCF_964194185.1. NCBI lineage: Eukaryota > Metazoa > Chordata > Mammalia > Chiroptera > Rhinolophidae > Rhinolophus > Rhinolophus hipposideros. Next base: position 91,248,391 of record NC_138048.1, read on the forward strand.
CAGTATAGGCAGAAGTTTAAAACTACCAAATAAAGGCAATTACGTACTTTCAGGCATTTAAGTGAAATCAACCAGTATCTACTGACATTCTCAAACACTTTCTCATTTTAGGCCAATTATTCTTTAGGTCTTTCTTGTTTTTAGTTTTTGTTTTACTGTTAAACAAATAATAAAAGCAATTACAAAGCAAGTGAGCATTTCTCTAACCTAACTCCAAAGAAAATGATTTATTTGGATATAGCTTCACTTTCATGTAAAAAAAGTTCATTAATTTTTATGAGCCTTTTATATATGGATATTTTGGGGAGGGGATGTGGAGCCTGTGGGAATATGTTTACAATAGTGCAATGATCCTTTATTATAATATTTTCCTAGAATTTCCATAGCTTGAACCCCTTTAGGTTTTTAATTGATATTGTGTTTGTATACTAACATGATTACTATTTGACACGATGAAAATCTGATGACTGTTCTCTTTATCAAGTTTTCAGAATTGGGTACATAACACTTTATGATGTATAGCTTTGAAAATCGAAACATGCCTAGTTAACTTTCAAGGCATTTCAGTAAGAATAAATGTATTTATTCATCCAACATTTATCGAGATCGTATGTGTCATGACCAACACAAAAATGAACTGGAAAATCTAGCACAGTAACCAAACAACAAATACAAAATGAACTATACACATTATATTATACAGGTGCAAAAGTATTATTTAATCCACTTATTTTTTTTTAAAGCTGTGTGGAAATTAACACAAGAAAAATGTGTAATAAAATAACAGAAGCATTAAGACACTGGAACAAATACAGAGAATAACAAGAGGTCTGCCATGCGTGGGACAAGGATGTGAGGGATGGATTGGTGAGAAATGGGTTAACTGGGTCATCTGAGTTACGATCTCAAAAGACCAGGCAAAAAAGTTTGGACAGAAGCTATTGAAAAATTTTAAAATTAGAGTAACCAAGTAACATTGCATTTTACAAAGATTATTCCAGCAGCTGTCTTGAGCGTGGATGGATTGGAGGAGGATGAAACAACAGGCAAAGAGGAAAAAAGGCCATGATAAAAGGGATAAGGAGAAAGTAAGAAGGCATATTACAGGGATAACAAGTCGAATAGAAAGGATTTGGACAAGAGAGAGAGAAATACCAAAAATGTCTTAGGCAACAGATTGATTGTGGGTAGTGGTGATTTCCTCTAAGGCAGAATATAAGAGAGGAGGAATACATTTTGGAGGGAAGATACCCATTTTGTTTTTGGATGTTTTAATTAAGATTTCAGTATGATCTCTAAATGAATGATTAGTTAATTGTGATATTCAAATTATTTAACAACTGATGAGGCACATCAGTTGTTAATCAGAGCAATAGTTAATCAGAGCTAATTCCCTTTGGCAGGATCTTGGAGACTCCATGATATGCCAGACAAGATAGCAGGGAAGGAAAGAAGGGCTGGTTGGAGGGTCCATCATTCCACTGTTACAGCAAGGATTTGCAGTCCAAATAGATGGTACTTACGGGCAAGGGGCAGCAGCTTTCATCTGCTCCTACAATGTATTTCACATGTTAAAATCCATATCAGTGCTCCAGGATGAATATCAACCCTGAATATGTGGACCTGCATATTAGGGGAGAAAACTGTTAATAGAGATAGAAATTTAGGAGTCTTTTTCCTTTGCCTATTCCCAGAGTCCTTTGCGTGCATAGACTTCCTACTCTTTCTATTGTATAAATCAATAATGCTTTCACTCAATTTCTTATAGGCTTATTTCCTGAATTAAGTGGTTCTCTTATATGAAAGTGTCAAGATATATTTCTTAAAAATCCCAAGATAGATGTATTCATAAAGAGTTTTAAGCAAGATTCTTTTAATTTTCTATTTGGCATAATATGAAATAATATATAATGACTAGATATCATCTAGTCATTATGACTAGATATCATCCATGTTGGATTCTTAATAATTTCTTGATAATTCCTTTTCTTTTTTTCAACAAAAGTCGGGATATCTATGCTCACAGCATGTCTCAGAGTGTTGAGTACTGTGAAGTCTTAGATTTTGTCCTTCTTGCATGATAACAAGCTAGCCTGCCACTGTTTCATGGGTGCTGGTAGAAGACATGACACTGCTGGTGAGGCACGGATGACGTTCTGAGTCACAACACTTCCAGTAGCCAGATATCAGCGTTTTCTTGAACAAGTTCCTCAAGTTCCAGTTCCCACAGGGCAAGGCTAGGACAGCCAGGTGAAGCTTGAGTGAGATGTTTAACAGGAGAGAAACTCTAGTTCAGGGAACTTAATCTTTTATGGGTACCAAGCATGGCTTCCCTTTACTCCAGATATAGACACTGTGTTAATGTACGGGAAAGTTAACAAAACTGTCCTTTGTGTTGAAGGGAGATATTATCTGTATCTGCTAAGGTTCTTTGCAATGCAGACCCTATTGAAAGGAGTCTATACTAAGAGAGCAGAAATAAAAAGATCCATAAAGAAATGTCTCCTAACAGTATCGGTCCTGCATTTTATTTTTTCTTCAATCTTGACTTTTGGGAAATTTTCCCATAAGTCCACCTCTCCTGTTGACTACTCAGGTTAATTTGACTGTCAGTGACTGGGAAAAAATCTGCTAAATTTGTCTTCTTCAGCATTTAACTTAGGCTAGTATCAAGATGACTCCAAGCAGAAGGATGAGGCCTGCCTTCAGATTTCAAACATGCCCTGGCGTCTTGGTCTCAACCAGCTGAATCAATCCCATAAACCATCAGAGTCTACCTTAGAAAGAAGCCATGTGTCATTTTTTTCGTATTTCTGAATTGACTATTCCATGTAGCCTGAGACATTAATCCAGTACCATGAAATATATTATCAATTATACAGATTACATTTTTGCATGCGAGAAGGAATATTTTAGTGTTTCTAAATCCAAAGCATGCCAGTGAATTGAGAATAACCTGCAAGTCTTCAAAGGTCAGAGTCGTATTTCCTTAAATGTTTGAAGGTTTCTTATGACCATTTCTAATGAGGAAATCACCATGTTTTTGGAAAGGAGGCAGGTTAATACCTCAGAAAGTATAGTCTGGAGTTTCCACTTTAGTTTGAGTAAAATTGTGTTACTTCTTGTTTTGGAAGGACCTGATAACAACACTAAATTTAATCTACACTGTCTTTTATTCTGTCAGGTGGCATTCCTCTCCACATGCAATGACTAAGTGATTGCTACACAAATGGGTAAAGGGAGATAGTAAAATAGTGTTTAACTTGGAAGATACTGATTCAGGAGCCATCTCTGCTGTTTTTCATAAACTTATCTATAAGGTCAAGAAGAATAGTGATCAAATTATACACAGAAGTGTCTGATGGACCTAATCAACCTAGCAGTCAGTTAAATTGAAGATTCTTGCAACAGTGTAGGACAGCTTCACAAGAGTGATTTTGTTTGTTTGTGAGGAAGAATCCAAGGGCAGTTCTGAAAAACAAAGACCACTGACATCCTTCAATTCCCCACACCACTCGAGATCTGATATATCAGTTACCTGAACCATCAGTTACCTGGATTGTTATTTTTCCCTCTACTACCATAAAATCAGTGTGTCCCATTTCAGAAAATGTAGCTTTACTTATTTTCTAATTATTTCCTTTTTGCATTCAGACCATTTGTCTAGAAAGGTCAGGTGCACGAAGAACAAAGACATTTTTATAGATTTTACAGAGATCTATTTTGTTCTGCTTTGGCCCTCATGACCCATGGTAATATATCAACCGAGGGCTCATTATCTTTATGATCTAGAACTATGCTGATTTAACATGAGTATCCAGGTAACTGAACTGGAATTAAGTCTGAATTTCCTAGGCTTGCTCTTGTCCAGGCTGCTGCTCAAAGTATATGCCAATTAGGCTGGCCTGATGTTGCCTTTAGGGAAAATAATAAGGAAGCACACCCAGGAATGGTTAGGGCAAAACCTGAAATGGGTGTGTATATAATAACTCCCAACTTGCTCATCCTGAGAAGCAACTGAGAGTGGATTTTCACTTTCTGGTTACAGTCACATTCAATAACAGGTCTTCCTTACTAAGATGTATGAACCAAGAAGAGGTTAGAGTGATAGTCAGACACCTTTTTACATCAATTTTTGAAGAAACCTTTGTAACACTCAAAAATAGAATATATCCGTGGATGGTGAGACACATGGAATATCCATTGAACATCCTGAAAATTATTTGCTGTTGAGTGTTTTTTGTTGTTGTTGTTTTGTTTTGTTTTGTTTTGTTTTTTGTTTTTGACAAAAAGCCCACCATTGTCAGATATGAAATGGTCTAGAAAGTTAAAAATATGACACTTAGGATTTTCAAGTGTTGAGTTTGTGTGATCCAAGTCAGCAGATTGGACTAGAGCAGCAACTTTCTAAACTATAAAAGTGCCAACAGTGGTGAGGCATAATATTTCTAGCTCCTGAGGTCTTCTACACTATGTGAGTATGGGTCTTCTAAGTTCAAGGGCTAGTGGAAACTGGTAGTTAGTGCATGAAGGATTCCTTTGCACTTGACTTCTCTCATTCCAATTCGTAAGGTTAGCCTCCATCATGGTCTTTCCAATATAGCATGTGTATTAGTTTGGTGGGGCTGACATAACAAAATACCACAGTTTGGGTGGCTTAAACCAAAAATGTGTTTTCTCACATATCTGAAATCTAGAAGTCCGAGATAAAAGTATAAGCAAGTCATATTTCTTTTGAGACCTCTCTCAGTGGTTTACAGATGGCTGCTCTCTTACTGCCTCTTTACTTGGTTGTTGCTCTTCGCATATGCCCCTCTGGTATCTCCTGTGTGTCCAAATTTCTTCTTTTTCTATAAACACCAGTTGGATTGGATTAGGGCCCACCCATATGACCTCATTTCACATTAATTATCTCTTTATAGGCTCTATCTCCAAAAATAGTCACATCCTGAGATACTCAAGCTTAGGTCTTCAATTTATAAATTTTGGAATGACACAATTGTGCCCATAACAGCATATTTCCTTAAATATTAATGTTCTGAAATGTCTATCTCATCAAGGTCATTATGCCTCATACACTAGGTGTCAGGAAAATTTCCATCACTTCCATAGAAAGGGCTCAGAGAAAGGAAACGTTTAGAATCCAAAACTCAGCAAAGGACCAAAAAACATGTTTTGCCCATCATCATCTCTAAGAAGAACATGCTGGGGACTGGGTGATCTGTTGGATGCACAAGATGGGTTTACATTCCAGTGAAGGGACTTTGTATGGTAAGCAATCTCACCCACAGCTGTGAGAGATTCACACCAATTTACAGATTTGGGTTTTAGGTGGTCTGGATTGACTTCTGCCTGTTTTCAAGAGTTATCTGCCATTTGGGGTGTCTTGGCACTTGAATCCCTTTGCATTTCACAGGAACTAAATATTGTAACTGCTTCCATTAGAACCGTGGTGGCCATAGTCTTGTGCAGGCAACCACACAGTGGGCAAGGCTAATTCTGACTATTCAACCAGTAACGATGCAACAGCCACTTTCAGATTCAAACTGTTTATTGCTTAACAGACAGTGAAAGGAAGAAATAGCCAAAGGTGCCAAGACCCTGTGTCCTTATCTCACCCATGGCATGGCAACACAGTGCACCAAATGACTGCAGTGCTAGTTGAAGGAAACTGCTGAGAATCAATTCTCAACTACAGCTCATGGATTTTATAGTCTGTAGGTACACCTTGAGGTAGAGTGGAGTCACAGTTCTTCTGAACCTTAGAGACAATGAGAAACTATCCCTTGATAGCCTCCCAGGGAAAAAGGCTGATGAGTGAAAGATGGCTATGAGATAATGCCTCATACATGTAAACATTTTCCTCTGTTCACAAGGCAATATGCCAAGACTCAAATAACAGTGCTTCAAGCCTTTGCCTCATGCTCTATGTAAATACATGTAAGGTCACTGAGGTACCACAATGATTCCATTCTCCTCCACGTCTGCCTGGCTCATTGTACATGCAGTTCAAGTTAAAGAGCCTCAGTCGCTTTCAGACAATCCCACTCTTATATCAGTTTGATATAGTACGTTATCATAAACAATATCACCTGAATCTTATGCAAGAGACATAATTTCTGAGTATTGCTTTGATTGCAAGATGGAACTGGTATATGCTGTACACATGATTTGATCTCAGAGTAGCAAAATAACTCACTGTAAGAAAAAATGTCAAGTTGAATGTTAAAGACAAAGATGTATTTATGGGGATTGCATATTATTTTTGTCTTTGACCTTATTAACTAAACTTAAGATCACTGACACTATGGAAGGTTACTACAGTTCTTTGTGAAAAACAAGTTTTAGTAGATGTTTTAAATTTCCAAATACCACAATCCTTTTTAAAAGTCATTTTTCACTTAAATTATTAATGTTCGCAGATACTTGGAACCATGTCATTAATGGCAGTACCTATGGGTTGTTTTTTCTCTTTCATGTAATCATGGCTTAAGTCACTTAGGTTGTCTGGAGGCTAGAAATTTTGAAAAAAACAAAACAGGATTTTTATTTATTTATTTTTTTTAATAGAAAATCTCTGTTCTACATTTCATTCTAATGTGAAAAACTATGAGCTTAGCATAATTATACCGAGATTAAAATAGACTCATTCAACAAAATGTCTTTTCAGTCATGGCATATATATTATCTGATTTTTCAAAATGTGAGAAACTTAATCTTATTTCCTGCCATAACAACATGTGATTTTTAAAGGATATATAGTCACACAGATAAATTGTCATTAGCCAAATAATCATATAATTGTAGTTCATCACTTCTGTAAGCTGAGGAAAAATATGCATTGCATCATAATACCTTTCACTGAAACACTGCAGAAATAGACAGTTTTAATAAGCTATAGTGCTCAAGAGACATGAAAATAGAGTACTAAGAGTCAGCTTGAGAATACACAATGAGGGTTAGTCACACTGCTTATTCAATATCATACCACATAGCATCTATCTAAATCTGTACTATATTTGGCATTAACAGCTCACAGTTGAAAAGGAGAGAATCATTAAACAGTAGAAAGAGATCTATATTGGTTATTTAAAACAGCGATTTCTAATATAGGGAGCAAAAATCCAGGGGCTCTACCATATGGTCCAGTGGGGTGCTGAGAGCAGGTATTAGACATTCCATTCACATGTGCTCTATTTCTTCATCTTAATTTTATTTTTGATCTTTTAAATATGGGTTCTTATTATATTATATGAATATGATTATAAGTTGCATAGCCACAGATGAATATAATTCATAAAGAAATATAAATATGTTAGCTATATATGGTGGATTATTTTTAAAGAAGAGAAAGTTATTTATCATGAAGATGAGAAAGCAAATAAGTTTACAGACTAAATGGATAATAAATTCCTCTTCTTTTAGACAAATCATTAAATTATTATTTATGCTTGGGGTCAAAAAGGCAAAAATGTCACACTAATATTACTGATAAATGAATATTCAAAAATATTTTAATGACACAAGATATTGTTTAGTCTCCAAGCTCAAAAGCCTATTGCTTAAGAAAAATAAAACTCAATGTCTTTACAAAAAAAAAATCATCTTTCAAATACTGTTTGTATTTGTTTCTTATTGCTACTATAACAAATGACCACAAACTCAGTGGCCTAAAACAACTTCCATTCTGGAAGTTGGAAGTCTAAAATGGGTCATCACGACTTTTCTCTGAGAACCTAACTAAGGGAGATTTCATTTCCTTGCCATTTGTTTCCAGCTTCCAGAGGCATTCTTTGTTCATGGGCCCTTTCCTCCATCTTCATACCTAGAGGTGTAGCATTTTCAAATTGCATTCTCTGTCCCTCTCCTTTTGTACTTACATTGCCTTCTGTCTGACTTGCACTTCACCTGTGTTCCTCTTAGATGGACTATCATGATTATATTGGACCCACCAGCATAATGCAGGATAATCTTCCCATCTGAAAATCTATCTTTAACTTGATCACATCTATAGTCTCTTTTGCTATATAAGATTAACAGTTACAGATGTATGGACATCTCAGGAGGCCATTATTGAACTTACCACACACACAGAACCGGTTTAGCTTTCTAAAATCTTCCTAATCAACTCTAGCTTCATTCAAACTTACTACCCACTCAAAACACATCTTGACCTTCTTCCTTCTATTAATTCCTTGAAAATGAAGAAGGAAGTGGAGGAGAAGGAGGTGGACTTAAAGAAGAAGAATGGGAAGAAGAAATTGTGTGCAAAGTCAGGCGGGGCCTAGGTTTACCCGAGAGATGTGGAATCTAACTGGAAAACATAGACTACCACTCACCCAGATTTATTAGACTGGGATTCAAAGTAAATCAGTCTAGATAAACCATTTTTATCATAATTCCTCCAATCCTGGATTATTCATCTTGAATTATTGCTTTGCTTGTGTCTAGGATCTATCCTCAGGTAATTTTTTTTCTGTGTCTCGTAATTTCTGTGTTTTTATATACACTTCTGTTGCCTTCATTTGTCAAAGACAGATTCACTAGTTATTAAATCGATGAGAAAGTAGGTCATTTTTTTTTTTAATTCTGAACACATTACTCCGTTATGTTATGAAATTTGTGGCCAATCTAATTTTTCTGTTATGTAGATAGCTTTCCTTTTTTATTTTCCTTTGTCGTAATAAACTCTGAATATGAGCCAAGAACTTTAAGAAAGACTTAGATTAGCTTGTTTAATCCTTGAAAAATCTTGAGGTGCATCTACATCATTAACCATTTTACAGGTGAGAAAACCGAGCCATAGAAGAATAACTTTCTTATATAATGTTATTCAGCATATGAGTGTCTTATCTTTCAAAATGGCAAATTACGTTGCATTAACTAACGACTCCAGAAGTTCATAAAAGGTTACTTTTTTATAAAAATCTGGTATAGTCAGGCAACTTTCCAAGGCAGCTGTGCTCCTTATGCGGGTTCAGAATTCAACTGTTTTGATCTGATGGCTCGGCCTGTGCTTCCATGCCCAAAGCTGTAATGGGAGAAAGTGAAGAAGGATCTTGCACTAGCAATTAAGTAATTCAACAGAAGTATCCTACACTGGTCATACTCATAACTATTTGTAGGGCCCTATTAAACTGCAAATATGGTGATACATATTTGTATCACCATACAAATGGGGAACATAACCCTATCACTTAGTCTGGAAGAGAGGAGAATTAATTAATCATGAGTCATTTTTACAAGCGCGTTTCACAATGGCAGAGCCAAAGTTACTAGCTCCAGAGTATTCTTAAACCATATGTTAAACTGCTTAGAAACACATATACATTTTTTTCTTTTTTTAATAATTTAAATTACCAGTATTTATGCAATTAACTGAAAATATTTATTTGTACCTGCTATGTGCTTGACAATGTTCTAGGAGCTGTGAAAACTGCAATAAATAAAGTCCCTAAATTCACGGAGCTCAAATTCTAGGCACTGACTGGTCTCTTCTCATTGTGTGGGCTCCTTTCAATCTCTTTCTGGTTTGAAAATTTAGTCTTTTAAAATTATATTTCTTTTTTCCTTCTTTTCCTTTTTTCTTTTTTTTTTTATAATCTCTTTTCTTCACTTACCCAGTTTTAGCAATTTTATATCCCCATCAGGGGTGCAGTGTACCATTATTTTATATTTTATTATAAAAGTAAAAGCCCTGCCAATTAAACTATGACATTTGTTGTGAGCCTTTCCTTTATTTCAACAATATAAAAATGTAGGGAAAACTTGAGTAATAGAATGTATTAAATATAGAGTGTCTTGAATAATTGCTCTGTTTTACTTTATCTTTTTGTTTTCTTACTAAAATAGCTCTAATTCCTACTTTGGCTCAGTTTTATTGACTTAATATTTATGAATGTCACTCTCTTCCCTTCATCTCTTTGATTTTCCTTAAATTTGGATAGAGCACTTTAATTTACCCTATACTTTAATGTTCTTGGCAATTAAAGAGTTTTTGCCGGCCTGTCTTATTTTACTAACTTTCCTTTTATCTCATCTTGTCTGCTTTTCATTTTCCTCCAGTATTGAATGCATTTTTAGGTCTTTGCACATTTTTCAAATATCTTCTTTCATAAAGATATCACCCTCTGTGAGAGACAGTAAGATATGCCAATTAGATCTTACTTCAAGAAAGAACATATCGTTCACCTGTATGCAAGACAGTTTTCAGTCAGCCTCTAACTGTCAGATCCTTTAGGGTCAGCCTCAAATGCAAAAACACTTTTTCCCCAGTTCATGATTTTGCTGGAACAGCCTACATGATTTTCTGAGAGAGTGAAGCAGGAGCATAAACGCGCAGCCACATCAGCCCCAAAGCAGACAGACCTCAGGAGCTATGTTCACTTCAGCATTTGCCAAGGCTTTGGTGCGCCTACATTGCAGTTCCATTTATTCCTATTCACAATCCTACTTCCTCTTATTTCCTCTCAAAAGTATTGATCCCTAATGAATATTTCCCATTCTAAAGTGTGTGTCAGTTTACATAATCAAGACAAATCATTCTGTAACACAAACGACATACATTTGAGTTTGGCCCCAGGGTTATAGTGACTTTCCGACCTCTGGCCAAATATTCTCCAAACCAGCCTAGGACAGTGGGAAATCCTGCAGAATATCACGTTGATTCTTTATATTAATGAGATCATGCTTCTTTTTTGGCTGGGTGAGCTTGATGTGGCTATAGTAACTGTGGCTATTTGATGGCCTACAATGTCAGTAAACCTTTTAGGTATATAGTGGTCAAAGAATCTTCCCCACTATAAAAGATAAATAATCACACCTTGTAAGTTCTACCACTAAGAAGGAAGTGTAATGTCTGTTAGGTCTTTGGGATTCTGGAGGCAACACATTCCATACCTATGAAACTTTATGGTTCATACACTTTTGATGTGAAGGGTGGCAAGCTTCAGATGGGGCTTAGAGCAGGAAAAGTATCTGCAGCAGATCTATGCTGCAGAGGAAGCAGCCCTGCCATGAGGCCCATATGATCCAATTGATCCAATAATATAGAAGGTATCTATGGAAATGTGGAGCTTGTATTAAGATTCGATGGGAAAGTTATAATGCAAGCCCCTGAAGTTCTGGAACAAAATGATGTCATAATCATCATAGAATTATAAACCTTGTGAAAAACAGATCCCTGGACTTGACTCAGGTAGAGAAGTTGACCATGGGATACCATGTGACCATGAGACCAGAGCAGCCCATTGTTATCCACGTCTATCAGTTTCGCCAAGTTGTAAGGTCAGATGGACCGATCACCATTTGTTTAAATAAGGATATCGTCGATTTGGGATTGAGCTTGGGATTGACTATAAGGCAGAAGGAGCAAGAGGCACAAGAAAGTAGACCGGAATTCCATGGGTTCCAACATTGTTGCACCAGTGTTCTCCCTTCAATTTATGCTCAGGCATAGGCTGTTTGCCTAGGACCACGTTATGAAAACAAAAAAGAAAAAAAAAAGTTCACTTAGTGTATAGATAGCCTGACTTACTATATGATTGAAAGTCAAAAATGAGTGGTGACTGCTTTATGCTTCTTTCAAGAGACATCATGAAAAATAATTAAGTAAAAATGCTCCAGGTGGATAGAGTTTCAGGAGCAGTTTCGCATACTCTGCTTTATATGGAACAATGGGAGCCCCAGGTTATCAAAACATGGCCATAAGGGCAATTCCAAATGGCTTGGCCAGTTAGTCAAGGGCCTGATAATACAAGGATTAAAAGAAGAAAGGAATTCAGGGGGAGAGGCATGAGGATGGACACTTAGAGTGGGCACAAAGTATAAAGATCTTTCTATAAGATATTCACAATCATCACAGGACATTCTACCATAGATGTTGAATTAAAAATCCAAGAGGACAGTGTAGGTTGACATCCATCAACCTCTGCCACTGACCACACAACACTGGTACAATAAGCACAAGAAAGAAGTGTCACGATGGCAGAGGGAGATTATGCCCAACAGAACAGACTCTCACTTATCAAAGCTATTCTAGTTATAGTTACTGCCGTTGTCAAATCCAGCCTATTAGAAATACAGACCAATGCTGAGGCATCAGTATGGCACTGTTCTTCTACGAATCGATCCAGGTACTCACTGTCAATGTACACTGCCTTACATTCTTTCCAAGTGGGAATGGTCTGCAGTTCTAGCTCAGAAACATACATATTCTCCATGTGAGTTCACCATTCTTGGACTCACAGTCTCAACAAGCACCACTATTTGAGGGCTTACAACGTGTTTAATCCACAGGTCTGAACCTAGCAAATACCATGTTTCCCCGGAAATGAGACCTAATGGGAAAATAAGCCCTGCATGATTTTTTAGGATGACATTCCCTGAACATAAGCCCTAATGCGTCTTTTGGAGCAAACATTAATGTAAGACCCGGTCTTATTTTGGGGGAAACACGGTATTGTCCAGGACCAAGAGACACACTTTTGAATACATGAGTAAGCCCATGACCATGGAATCCACTAGAGACTACACATAGTATACCACTCTGGGTATCCTGAAGTAATATACAACTGAAGCAATGTCTGATACAAACTTGAGTCACCAGTCTGGTGGCAGTATTCTTTGAAAATGGGAAGTCCTCCCCTAGGATGCAGTATACATATTAAATGAAAGACTTTGATATGACTGTGTCCCAAACAAAGAATCCATAGTTCTACAGCACAAGGACTGGACACAGGATTATCATGAAAAGATAAGAGAAATGAAGAATGTGTGTGGACAATGAAATGCCCCTTGGTAATTCTTTGCCCAATTGTGACTGAAGAAGACAAATTCAACAACCTGGCCTGAGAAGTCATGATGATCAGGATGTCAGACGCTCAGGGATGAGGTCTGTTTTGATAACTAGCTCAGTCCTGAGAGCAGCAGAGGTGGCACCTGAGGATGAATGAGAAAGAGGATGAATAGTGAAGGAAAGAGTCTATGAGTTTCAGTTGGTCCCTAAGATAGCTGCAGCATTGGGGCTGTAGTTTGTCCAACTAACCTCTCTCTTCTAAGTTTCCCTTATGGGAAATATCCCCATGGATTCGTGGAGAAGCTGATCACTAGGAGTGTATAAAGAAGTAGATCCAGGAAGCACAGGGAGTGGACTGTAGTGATCACAGAGATACTCCCTCCAGAGTCCCCTTCAAGAAAGCACTTGCTGCTCTGAGGCAGAGCGTGTAGCCAGCAAGCACCTGTAGCTATTCCTTCCCCCATGGCTTCTCTCAGCTATAGAAAGCGGCCTTCCTGAAGGTCACACCCTACGCAGGACAGCCCCTATCTGGTGACTGAAAGGAGGGATCTGGAGGCCCGACAGGGAACAGGTGACATCTGGTGAGTGATATTTGTTGCAGAGCTCTAAGTCACGATGCCTAAGCATCATTAGGCCTGCATTGCATGGGCAAGTGCTCTGTGGGGAGAAGAGTGAAGCAAATGCAAACACATACGCCTAAAGAACAGGTGGAGCATCTGCCTTGCTAGATGTTCCCAGATATTTTCAATTCCATAGACAGAGTCCCTTTTTAGGACTTGCTACCCTTGAATTCCCTGGCACAGCCTGAATCTTCCCATACAAATCTCAATTTTGGTTTGCCTTAATCTTGGAAGTGAATTTCTATTTCTTACAGTCAAAAGTTCTGAGACTTAAGTATGCTACCTATTTTTGGCTTACTAAACTATGTTCTATTGGAAAGGCTACTTTTTCTATGAAAAATATCCATATTTTTCTGTGGATTTCTGCAATAGGTAATTTCATATCTTTGCTTTTCTCTTTCATTTCCATGGCATTGTTTTTTGTATTTATTTATTTATTTTATTTTAATTTCACTCTACACAATATTCCATAGGATGTTGATTGTTTTTCTTGAATTTCTTTATTATAGAGTGAGTAAGAACATTTATTCAGGGTCATTGTTCTCATTAATCAAGATGTAAGAATGTCCCTTACCTGGGAACACTTTGCACATAAGCATTGGTTCAATTCCATTCCCATATCTGGACTGGAAAGTTGGCTTATAGAATGTAATGTTCTGCCTTACTCCCATAAGCCAACTGCATTCATAGAACACAGGTTTCTTGTACTGAGCTCCAGCTAAGACCATTGCTTGATTTTCTGACAATCTAAAATGCAGGATAATAGGATAGGGAAAACACATCATTTCCAGGAATATTCTCATATCCACCCCACTGAAAGTGCTTTGTTTTGGATGAAAATTCTTCTTGTTTGCAATATTGTATACTTCTGTACTACTTTCCGTCTTTCTGACTCTCAGCTGCATTGATTTCTGAAAATTGCAATCCTCAAATGGCTATAAAACTATGGAGAGAGTACAAAAACCTCTTCAAAATCTATCAACTGCACAGTATAAAATGGCAACTATGTGGTTTTCCAGTTAGTAGAGACCTGGGTATCTGGGTCAAATTTTAAGTTAGAAAATAAATGAAATTCCTTTTTGTGTTTCTGCTGATGAATCTACTTGATTTCTTGAGTAAAGTATGGGTAAGACCATAATTACTTTCTGCAGTCTAGTTCAATTATCTTTGTAGTTAGTGGAAATATCCTCTAAATTGTTGTATCAGTTCTATCAGTGTTTCCATTCGGGAAATTTTTTTTTTTTTTATTCTCCCCCATCCCTTTTCCCTCTCATTGGCTTCTGGTCTGTGTCAATCACAACTATTCTGAAGTTATAAATTACTTTGTATTAGTTTCATATGCTTGTTTTCTTCTTCCATTCTCTTCATACTTGAACATGCACTATCAATGATTACAACAGCCTCTCTACTCACTCCTTTTCTTGTGCCATTTGTTATGCTGTGGATCTGTGCTTCAAACTTAGCTTTCTGTATTCAGGTTTGTTTTGTTAAGTTGCTCTACAAACCATCTTTCTCAACTGGCTAGCTGGCACCTGTGAGTTATGAAGCAACATGGATGAATTTTAATTATGACATGTTGAATGAGAAAGAAGCCAGACACAAAGAAACACATGCATACTGTATGATCCCCTTTGTATGAAATGTGAAAGCCAGGGGAAATAAAATTAAAGTGACAGAAATCAGAATAGCCTATGTCGCTGGTATGTGTAGATTGACTTAAAGAGGGCACACAAAAAATTTTCCTTAAATGATCTGTCTCTATTGAGGTGTTGAGGTGTTGATACATACAGGTATGTATACTGGTCAAAAAATATCAAATTGCACTCTTGTAATATTTGTATATTAGCCTATGTTCATAGACTTTAACTGAATTTAAGAAATACGTGAGAAAACTGATTCAAGGATAAAAAAAGCAGCAACAACAACAACAACAACAACTGAATCACAGTTACAAAAAATAAGCAAACAAACCAAAACAGCAAAAGCAAATAGTGTCCTTAAAATTAATCTATGGTTTTAAAATTCAGAATACCAATTTTGAATAGGTAGATACATGATGGAAACTTTTGGAATAATCACATTATTTGTATTCTTGCTTTGGATGCTGGTTCCATGGGTAAGTTCACTTTATGAAAATTAATTGAACTATACATATCATACATATATACTGTATATAAATATATTAATGAGATGTGAAAAGTGACCTCTGGTAATTTTTTAAGCCACTGATTCAGCATTCAAAATATCTTGAGAGAATTATAACTAAGACAGAACATAAACATTCACAAATTTGATTATTATAAGGGAAAAAAAAAGAACAGAAAACACAAGAAGGGAGAAGGGAGAGGGGTGATGATGAACAAGACAAAACAAAGTCACCTTTGTAAGAGGCAGTTTTAAGTCTTAAGGAGTATTGGAGTCTGTCCCATGCTTCATGGGACTAGAGCAATATATTTCTGCTCTGCCCTCCTGGCTGACAGCTGTTTTCAGGATAAGAAAGAGAGAAACGTCTGATATATTACCAGAAGAAAACAGATGGTTACTTAAGTGTATAAATTTCTGCAACCGAAGGTTATAACATAGTATTTATTATTAGACTTTTATTGAATCTATTAGCTGCAAAGTCCATTGCCATGTTCATTTGTCACTAATGTAGCCAATTTTAAAATGAGAAGTAAATATTATGGTCACTAAAATTGTTGCTTTACTTGATGTGCCTGTATGTATTGTCTATTCAATAGCTGTATCTCTTGTTATATGTTTGGTTTCCAATTTTACACATCTGTCTATATACATTTTCTTTCTATATATATTAATAGGTGCTCTGTTAAAGTATTATTGGCAGAAATATTAATAGTTGCAAATCTATTATAAAACCACAGTCATCCAATTTTTCTACATGGAGAAATGCTTTTATTCCAGTTTCGTAACTGAGCTACAGTGGTATAAAGCTGTAAGCACTTAGCTTATTGCAAAGGTGTTTTAGCGATTTAACAATATTTTTTGTGATCTTTACTGGAGAGGAACCAAACATATTGAGGTTGTTATTCTATTATAAGTCTGTCAGCCTAACTTTTTAGATGTCTATCTAATCCCTTCCTCAGGAGCATTCCTAAATCATAATCTGTTATAAGAGACTTTCTGTGATGCAGGCCCTTGTTGACCAAGTTCCTTTCATCCCTAAAAAATAAAAGTAAAAATAAGTCATTGCACCCTCTCTCTTCAACTATTTCTTATAAGATGAGAAATATATCAGAGAAGGGCCTATTTAAATTAGATGTAATAAAGATGAACTATACATCTCAGTATTTGGGTCCTCTCCCTTCATGCCCCCTAGGTAGTAAGGGCCATGTAAAGCCATTGAGAGAAGTATATGTCCATCTCCTGGTGGAGCCAAGAAGGTGAGGGTTTCTTCTGGGAAAGTTATGTTTGGGAGATATTTAAACATAAGCTTATGTCAAAGTAATTCTTTTTGTTCCCCTTTGTAGGCTGAGATGAGGCCCCAATTTGCACAGAACGATGTCTCCAATGCTACCTTAATTACACGTGATCTGTTTAGAATTTTGGTTAGACTGACTTATATACCAGGACATATGCCCAGTCACACTGCAAAGAAACAAGACAGTAAAGCCAACACAGACAGGGAATGATACAGTAAACTAGTTTGATATCTTCTTACCTACAGAATTTGAAATGTAACAAAAACAATAGAGCTTCCATAGGTGCTTCAATGTTAAAACAAAACAAACAAATGCTCCCATTTTAACTTAGATTATGTCTTCATTTTAAAATATAAAAGTTTTCAGTAATTTTATTATGTATTATTGCTCAACACTGAGTCATAATTAGAGTAACTTTTATATCAATAAAGTGTATATAAAGTACAGTCACATATATAAAATATACCGGGGTGCCAAAAAATGTATACAAGTGGACACTGGTCAACGTTACTCAAGCAGTAGTTCTCCGTAATCAGAAGTGTCTGACCACCAATGGTAACCATCTTGAGCATCTCTTAAAATTGCAGCAGAAGTCAAATGTGACTTGTATTCATCTTTTGTTATCTGTATATATTGAGTATTACCATTTTAGTACAGTTTTCCTTTCTTAAAATATGTGTACATTTTTTTTTAAATTAGTTTCAGGTGTACAAAACAGTGTAATAGTTCCACATATATTATTTATGTCCTTCACAAAGTGATAAACCCCCCAATCTACTACCCCTCTGACATCGCATGTAGCCATTACATTCCCACTGTCTCTATTCTTTATGCTGTATTCCACTTCTTGTGACCCTATGCATATGTATATTAAATTATAGTTGACATTCATTATTATTTAGCTTCCACTTCAGGTATAAAGCACAGTGATCAGGCATCTACACCATCCTTGAACTGGACTCTCTAATAAGACCAGCGTCCATCAGATACCCTACAAAATCTTTACAACATTATTGATTATATTCCCCAAGCTGACTTTCCTATCCCCATGGCAATCTTGTGGTTACCTATTGTGCTTTCTAATCCTTTCACCTTCTTCCTCATCACCACCGCCCATCCCATCTAGTAACCCTCAGTTTTTCCTCTATTTCTCTGAGGCTGTTTCTGATTAGTTCATTTTTTTATTTTATTCTTTAGATTCCACATATAAGTGAAATCGTATGGTATTTGTCTTTCTCCATCCGACTTATTTCACTTAGAATAATGTTCTCTTTTTGGCACCGTTTGTATATACATGTTTGACTTTATATACATACTTATGTATATGTACTTAGCTTTATCTAAAGCTAAGTATATGTACCTAGCTTTATCTCTCTGTTTATATACTTAACCATATATATGCATATATGTGTGTTTGTATATATGCGTGTATAATGCATATACATTATGCATATGAGTTCAGATAATTGAGTCCGCAAACTTATTGCAATAATATTGCTAACTTTTTTATATCAGAAGGATTATTCATTATGAATTTGTACCAATTGGACAAACAGTTAACCAAGTTTACTATTTTTTAAGTGCTGAAAATGCTGCATGAAAAAGTTAGACGACCTGAACTTTTCGCCAACAATTCATGGCTCTTGCATCACGATAATGCACCAGCTCACAGGGCACTGTTTGTGAGAGAGTTTTTAGCCAGTAAACAAATAACTGTATTGGAACACCCTCCCTACGCACCTGACCTGGCCCCCAGTGACTTCTTTCTCTACCCAAAGATAAAGGAAATATTGAAAGGAAGACATTTTGATGACATTCAGGATGTCAAGTGCGATACGAAGACGACAGCTCTGATGGCCATTCCAGAAAAAGAGTTCCAAAATTGCTTTGAAGGGTGGACTAGGCTCTGGCATCAGTGCATAGCTTCCCAACGGGAATACTGTGAAGGTGACTATAGTGATATTTAGCAATGAGGTATTTAGCACTTTTTCTGGGATGAGTTAGGAAAATTAATTTTCATACCTCATATTCTTAGCTTGAATTGGGGACAGAGCTTCTAGACATGTACATAATTACAGATGTTTATGGGCCTAACTACCTATCTAGATATTTAATGTGATTTTATTTTTCTAACATAGTGATTGCAATAAATTTACATTACTTCTAACAAGAATAAAAGCTAGAGGCAGTGTAAAGATCTCACTTTCATTGTAAAGATTTGGGACGATATTAGCCAAGAAAATATATCAACTCTTCATTTTATTTTGAATAGCAACATCAATCATTACATGACAGTTTACATGAAAATAGACTAGGTTAATTTCTCACTGAAACAGAATGTTTTCCATATTAGAGTACTAGATTTGAAATTTAATATGTGTGCACAACCTAGTCAGATTCGTAAGCTATATTGTACTAGTATGCCATGAAAATAGAAGAAATACAAATGCCAGATTTGTCTCAAAATTATTTGTATTAGAAAAGGATATTAATAGCTTATAGTTGAAAAAAGCTACACTTTTTCATTACTTAATATGTGCTTTGTAGTCTAAGTTATTTATGTTTATAACTCATTTTATTTAATAGCTCATTAAATCTACATTACATTCATAGGAAGTAGCTGATTTTATAAATAAGTAACAGGACAGAGAGAAGTAAAATAACTCAAGTTCACAACTTAATCAAATTCTTAGCTAATGGAGTCAGGAATGTGAACCCTGACATCCTAATGAAATTAATCATATGCCTTCTGCTGTGTAGGAAAAGTACTTCCTTTACTTCTCTTGTTACTGATGAGGTTTCTCTAGATTTATAGATTTCTATCTATATTAGCCTAACTTCCTGAATTTTCAGTTGACATCATATTAAATTATAATAAAAGATGTTTCTTTTTATTTGTGTATAATTTTATGTTACTTCAAAATTGAGGAATAAAGTTAGAGTGTTAATAAATATATATATAAAAAGGATTGAGAAAACTTTTACTTTAAATGAAATTTACTGCTATGGATATGGATAACAGCTTTTTTTTAAAATCTTCTGGACAAACATATTAAAGGAGAAGAAGTGATAAATGCCCTTATCTAGACCTTGAAAACGTCAAAAGCAGTTACCATTGTTTTTGGTATACAGAAAGTATCCAACTTTACTTTATGTTTTCAATGACTGGTGATGTGTTGAGGAAAATAGCAAAGTTTACTCCTACTGATCTCTGATGCTATTCTGTGGCTTTTGAACTATGTTCAGTCAAGTCATGCTTTCAAGCGACTTTGTAAAATATAAACATAGCATGAGACCTACCAACACTAAGTAAAATTTTAAGACTTGTGTGATATGCATACCTCCAACATAATAACTACAAAGAGAAATCATGATCAATCGCACTTTTAGCTATCCTCTCTGGAAACTCATTCTAGAAAAGATCTGTAAGGTTATTAGACTTTTAATCTTACCCTATCCCAGTTAGTACTTGAAGTTTCAATAAATTTCAAGTGATATATGAGACTAGATAGGAGACACTGTTAAGTGATGTTCAAGTCTTAATTCTTAATAGTGATTTTATTTTTGTCTTTGTATCTTAGAAATGGCATTTCCTTCTCATTCTTTCCTCAGTACACCTGAAAGACCCTCTACCAATCACCGCTGTCATACTTAACACTGAGTAACTCTGTGCTGCCAAGGAAGAAAGAAACCAAATGTTTTAGTGGCATCGAACTGGAGACATATGTCAAAATAGATATATACAAAAATCAAAAGATTTGTTACAGTCATTGTCAGATTTATGCCCCTGAAAATTTACAATTAGCCACATGGGAATATAAAGTCATTCTTCAAATCCCTTTGACTTATTCCCCCATAGTGCTTTCTCTCTCTGTCTCTCTGTCTGTCTGTCTGTCTCTCTCTGTGTGTCTCTCTCTTTCTCTTAAACTGAAAAATGTCATATTTCAGATGTGATATAACATTTATCTTTGCAAGGGGACAGACTAATAACTAGACTTTGACATTGCCCCAAGTAAAGGCTATAATTTCTTCAGAATGTACCCCACCCTTAATTTGTATTTGAGGAAGCAATAATCACAGAAAAATCAAGTATGCAGTTCAGCACACACACACACACAAAAATAGCAGACCAATTAACTTTTTTCTATTGAACAACATAATTTTAATCATTAATTTGTTTCTATTTATTTAATTGGCATAAAAATAACGTTTTCAACAATGAAGTCATTGAGTGCCATACACACACGCAATCATGTTTGCTCTATTCCTGAATTCTTTACCTCTAGAATAATTAGCTCTAGTTAAAATATACAGATATATAAAAAATATATATTTGATCATTCAGATGACTAAACTATACATTTCATATATATTTGTTCTCCATCCACTAATCCTGGCCCACTGCTCCCAAAATTCTTGGAATTTCCTGAGCAGTAATAGCCATGAGAACAACTTTTGTATATCTGTTCTTTTGTCCTCAGTTCCTGAAAAAGTTTCAAAGCCATAAAGGTGAAATGAATGTCTCGTTATTCATAATCATGACTGAGTTTATAATAATGAGGTGACTTTGGAAAACACTTACGGATAGGAGTTTGTTGCTGAAGGAACCAACAATTACTAGAGGAGTAGAATTTTTAGTTATCCCCTGATTTTAGGGGAGGAGAAAAAGGCTGATGGGTAAATTAATAACCAATGGCCAGTGATTTTATCAACATATCTGTGTAATAAAGCCTCCATGAAAACCCCTAAAGGAGGGGGTCTGAAAAACTTCCAAGTTGGTGAACCAGAACATTTCCATATGCCACCATGCTGGAGCCCAAACTACATGAGGGCAGAAGCTCCTGTGTTTGGGATCTTACTCTATGCACCACTTTCTTCTGGCTGCTCCTGAGTTATATCTTTTATAATAAACTAGTGATCTTGTAAGTAAAATGTATCTCTGAGTTCTGTGAGTCACTTTAGCAAACCAAACGTTGGCGTCATGAGACCCTCCAATCTGCAGCCAGTGGATTGGAAGCACAGGTGACAGCCAGGGCTTGCAATTGGCAACTGAAACGGGAAGCAGTCTTGCAAGACTGAATCTTTCACCTGTGGGATCTGATGCTCGCCCCAGATAGATAGTGTCAGAACTGATTTAAATTAAGGACACCTAGCTGAGTTGGAGAATTAGATGTGATTTGTAAACACCACTCCCTACAGTACTGCCCTCCCCCCACACACACTCACAGGGATTGTTCAGATTAATAGCCAACTGTTTCAAGATTCTCTGCAAACCACTTTTATCTACACTTATATGCTATGTCTTTGCCTAAAACAATGGTTAGGGTTTTGACTGTCCTTGTAGTTTTATTGGAACATAGCCAAACTCATTTCCTGTGTATTGTCTATGTCTTCTTTCACACTGCAATGGTGGAGTTGAGTCGCTGCCACAGAGACCTTAGAGCCCTCAGAGCCTAAGATATTTACTGCCTCGCCCTTTCTTTATAGAAAATGATTGAGGACTCCTGGTCCTAAAATATCGGTTTGTTCTTTCAGCTGTATAATCCTTATATACATTGATGGTTCACAACGTGCACTAGTTCTACAAGAAATACGAGAAATGTGCATGCTGCATCCTGAAATGGAGCTGTCACCACTTGTCTGTGCAAGCCTTCTGAACAACCAGACTCCTTAAGCATATGTCAATATTCTATTGAGGTTTCCTGTAGATTTCTTGTATCCTTCACTCTATAAGAGATAGTTTTCTTTTTGGGTTCTTTGTCACCAAGTGCCTAGAACTCAGCAAGTAGACAAAAAATTAGTTTGGAAATTTGAATTGAATTAGTATATAACAGGAACTCCTGGGAATTGGGGATTCTAAAATAATGAAGGTACTTTGACTGCAGTCAATATTGTTTGGTTATTAATTAGAATGCAACATGATAATGCTATTTGTGATATAAGCAAAGAGAAATGGGGGTTCATAAAGAGAAAAAAAACAAAACAAAACAAAACTGATTAACAGAAAGGAAGTATGTCAGGAAAGTTTGTATTAATGAAAGAGAGAAAAAAATCCCAAAGATATGGGCACCAACCATGTGCCAAATGTCTCTTGCTAGGATTGAATTAATGGTCAAATTTTCTTACGTAACTAAAACTCTAAGAAATAAAATAATACGACTTAGTCAAAAAGTTAGATAATAGGTGAGTATTGAGTTCTGTCACTTTCTGAAGCTAGGTTCTTTCCACTAGATGAGGACAACCTCTCTTTTCTCAATGTCCAGTATTTGGGTTTCCCGTCTCTGTTTTTTTCATCGCAGCATTTTCAGTATTGTTAATTTGTCTCTAACCCAGTTCTCCTCCTGCTCCTGAGTTCAGAGACAAAAAAATATATATATTCATAAAAGTATCAAACTCAATAAATATATTCTTCTACACAAATTCAATATATGTATTTAATAAATACATTATTAGAATATAGCAATATATTTGGCTGTATTTGTTTACAATATAATTAGACTATATTAATTGAATACATTTTTGCCTATGTTCCGGAAAAAATATATGTGAAGACTAAATTCACAAAATATACTTTTGAAATATTCTTGGATATTTTCAGAAAAATATTCATAAACAACACAACCACAGGGAAAGTATTATTGAGTATTTTCTTAAATAGTAAAATTCACAGACTTCTGAAGTCTTCTACTATTTCTTCTTACTGGCTGTTGGTAACTCAGGGTTTGAGGGTCATCCCTTCCCATTCTGATGATGTGGGCTACTTAAATCAACATTCCCCCCTCAGATTTCTCCAGTAAAGAAGCAGGCACTAGGATCTGTGGTCATGTGAATCCCTCCAAACAGGTAGTATATATCAAACTCTCCTATGATCACTCTCTCCATACTCTCTTCAACTTGGTTAAACTGGTAATTTCTTGGTTTTTCAAACTTCTTGCCAGGGACCAAGATCCCAGTTTCCCGTCAGTAGATACCTCACTATCTCAGAAATCCACAGGCAACATGAGTCTCCATGTATTCTCCTCTGTAGTCTATACATACACAGAAAGATGTGTGAGAAGCTGGGGTGGTGATGGCTGTGGGGTAATATACCCAGGGTAACCATCTTTTAATAACTTCTCAGAAATGTTTATGACTAATTGTTATAATGCTTCAATGATCCTTTGTTTGGAAGATGGAGCATTCTGTATCTCTTTATCCTTGAATCCTAGTTGTCAAATCTAGGGCAACCAGAAAAAGGTACAAAACTACATTTTATAAGTATTAAAAGTTGAATTATCAGTGAGAAAATGCCAACTGAAAACAAAATGTTCAAGTCACAGGGATTAGTGTAGTAAAGTATAAGGACAGAAAAAAAGGACATGGCATGTTGAACAACCCTAAATGCTCAGAATTTTGGAATGTAACAATCATAAAGAAGAAGAAGGTGAAGAGAGCAAGGTTAGTGAAAAACAGATAAGGAAGTTCTTACGTGCGTGTTGAAAGATTTTAAGATGTTTCAAATTAACTTAATTAAAACATGATTTCATACATATAGAAATTTTCATAATAAGTCATAATATTTTTTACACAAATTATACCAAAATTGAGTTTGTCTTGATCCAGCAGATCTAATGAGCTTTATAGGCATAAAGGGTCAAATTTATATAAAATTATTTTTTCCCTATTTTCTCCAAAATGTTACTTTAAACCGAAAACCTTATCAACATTATTTTTATGTACTTTAAAAATTAGCATCATAATTTGAATAAAGGTGTTGAGGCCAGTTTTGTTTATAGCTCCTCTGAGGCAAATATCTAGACTGGAAGTTATTAAAGATGGTTTAATAACAGCAGACTATTAAGCTGGAAATCAGTTAACAGACACAGATATAAGTGTACTAGATTTTCTTGAAGGTATAAATAACCCTGAGCTATTCACCTATCTAAATATTATTATCTCTTTGGGTTTTTAAATGGATATTAAAGTCTCATTATACAAAAAGCACCTTTTTATAACTCTGGGAAAAATATGTCAAATAGTACAAAAATCCAAATGCATAGTTGAATAACATTATCAGTTTCAAAGGTAAAATAGGAAATTCTCAGAATACAAGGGTTATCCATTTTTATGCTGTAGATTCCAGTAAAAATAACCTATGTTTCAAGTGATGACAATAAGTAGGGGTTAGGAAGTTCAAATTTATTCCAAATAAACTATATTACATTTTCAAATCTAAGGACACAGCTCCCTTATGACACAGATTTTGAAATCTGTATAAATATAGACTAAACATCAATGTGATTCTTTCTTTAACAATAAATGCTCAATGATGAGAAGAATCTATAACCATTTGTGGACATTATAAACATTCCTAATGAAATAAATATTAGTATAGATATTTAAAATATTAAACTGAAAAAGAAATTGTATGGGCTTGAATATTACTTCCATAAGGAATGCTAAAACAATCTATTGGCAGTGATCAGGTATCATTTCTTATTTTACAATTTGAAAAAGAGGGGTTAGATATAAAATATGAAATGTTTATTTGCAGATAAGTTTTTTAAAAATGATGGTCTAAATATGCATACCGATAAAATATCTTACTCTGATTAAATAAATTTGACTTTCACATTTTAATATAAAAATATTTTTCCTCAGTGAGATATGTTTAAGCAAATACTACAAAGCACAAAAATCAATTTCCAAAATGTTGATAGAAAGCTATCTAGCTCTTATAAATGGTGCCACTAAAGTATGATTTCCTAGTGTCTTATACTTTAATTGAAACTAAGACAATTACTTCTTGGTAGAAAAGAACACAGGTGGATAGTCTGGAAAAAAATAGTTGTTTTAAATAAAAGAAAAACAGAAAAGTCAAGTCTCATAACTATTGTATCACTCGGAATTTATACTTTATAGATCTCATAATGTCTATTAATGAAATACATCTCAGTATTACACACGCCTCTGTCTCTGCTTTGTGTCTGTGTTTTGCTGGCATGATCATTTCTAAAATTTGGCTTTTGAAAATATTTTACACATTGAATGTCAACTTAATCTCTAACCATCAAAATTTGCAAGTTCTTCATTTTGCTCTGTGAACCTCTGCTAATATTTAGGTCTCCACCAACACTAAAAGCTTGTGGCAATCCATATAAAACTACTTTATATAATAAGTTGCATATGTAATATAGGAAAGAGTTTGTAATATGACAATCTTTATCTGTAATTGCTTTAATGCTCCATTTTTATTTCCTGGTAGACTCCTGAATTCATAAATTGACAATTCAGTGTGTCCTCTACACTTAACACAGTGACATTTTCAATGAGTTTTTCTCTACTAAAATATTTTCAGTTGTGATTCAATATAAGTGCATAACTATATTGAATCATATAGTGTTGATATAGAATTTCTTTACAATTTATAATTTTTGAGAATCTTGTATAAGAGAGGCATGCTCAAGAAATGAAGAACTCAAAATTAACACAAAAAGTAAAGTTGCTATCCAGTCTTATGGGAAAGACAGACACGTATGAGTTCATTTTAATAAGATGTGAGAAGTACAATAACAGAGATATTCACATAGCATTGTGGGTTTGCGATGAAAATACTTTACTCAGATTTGGGAAATAAGAGGTGGTTTCCTAGGTAAGTTGCCCAGGAAGGTGGGTCTAAAAACATGTGCTGGGAGTGTGATACTGGGGGGGATTGAGAAAAAACTTCCTGTCCGAGAAAACCACATGAATAACAACAAAATTAGCACATTGTAAGGCATTCAAGAAACTACAAAGCAGAAACAAAAGAATAAATTCTAATAGCAAAGATTAAGGTAACGGGAGAAATCGGGTTGTGATGATTTCTGTCAACAAAAGCAGTTTGGAAAATGAATGGAAAGATATGAATTGGAATGCAGGACTATATTTGATGTGGGAAATGAGGGAGAGTAAAGTGGCAAACATTAATCTGAGATTTTCACGTTGGGTCCTGGGTATCTCATAGTGGCATCAAAATACATAGCAATACAGGAGAAGGGTAATGCTGTTGTAGTTTACCAGTTAGATGCATAGGGCTACAAGAAACAGAAGGCAGCCCTGGTTATCTTAAATGGACAGAAAATGTATTGAAATTAAGTGTAGGCAGTCTTTAAGATGCTCCTAATGATCTCCTCCCACTAGAGTTAAAACCTTTGCATAACCTCCTCCCCTCGAGTGTGGGCAGGATTTTGTAACTCACTTGTAATAAAAAGATAGGGCAGAAATGATGGGATGTCATCTCAGAGATCAGGCTATAGAAAGACTATGGCTTCAACCCTGGGTGCTCTCTCTTGGTCCCTCTTGGATCACCCACCCTGATGAAGACTGGTTGCCATGTTATGAGAAGACCCTGTGTAGAGTTCTATGTGGCAAACTTGGAAGCAGGCGTTCTGAGGCCTGCCAACTATCACATGAGTGAGCTTGGAATTGGAATCACCTTCCCCAGCAGAGCCTAATGATTACTGGAACCCCACCAATAGCATGATTACAAAAAGCCTTGTGCCAGAGGCATCCAGCTAAGCCACTTCCAGATTCATGAGCCACAGAAATGACGAGGCAAGAAAAATTTGTCATATTGAACTGTTATATTTTGTACTAATTTGTTACACAGCAACAAGTAACTAATACAGGAGATATATGTTGTTATTATTTAGAATAGTAACCACAAAAATAGGACAGAAACCAGGAAAGAGACTAAGGCTGGCAGAACTACTCCATCATGCAAGAAGGATGTTTACGTTGTAATAAGTAGACTTTGAGTTTTCAATCATTCCGTTACAACTTTTAACAGAGAGAATCCAGTTGTCTGTGATTCTGTCCATGTGATCACCCTTAGACCATACAGAATGGTGACATAAAGGATCTGGCAAAAACAGCATTTTATGTTCTCCAAAAATTGCTTTGGCTTCTGTAGCAAGAGGGCAGATCCTCTGGACTGACAAGAATACACTCAAATAGGAGTAAGGTATTTCTCCAAAATAAAACTGACGTGCTGTCAAGAAGGGCAAATTGATGGTGAGTCATCAAGAAACAATGAATGTCCATTGTCTGAGAAAGAGGAATTTGGTACGAAACACAGTAACACTTTTATGGCATCCAAGTGAAGATGTGAACGCACAGTCAATACGTGAGTCTGAAGCTTAAATGAGATAGGCCAATGAAGTAGTTGGAAGGCATCAGCACTTAGATAGTATTTGAGTTCAGGTAATTCTATTTGATCACTTATGGAAAGCAAGATTAATAAGAAGAGTCTTTAATTGAGGGAAGAATGCAGTGTAATATTAACATTGCAAAAATATATCAACATTGAAAACAAAAATATAAACTCAAAAAGGAGAATATGAAAGAATGCTCAGAGAGATTTGAGGAGAACCAAACAATCCTAGGTAACAAAATTAAGACATATGAGCATCTCAAAGAACAAATGACTGGCAGTATCAGCTGTATTACAATATATCAGTAAAATATGAATGCAAAATGGTCCTCACATTTAGAAATCAATGTTGATAGATTCCTTTTCCTAAAATGAATCATATCAATGCCCAAACCCTGTACAAAAACGTTAGTGGATCACCCTTCTATTCAGAATCAAGATCAAAATTCTAGGCCTCGTGTTCTAGAGTGTCCCATCATTTATTCAATTTAGCACCTACATATACAGCTTCTTTTCCTGATAAGATTATATTTCCCTTCAAATGAGAAATTATATCTTACTTTTCTATCTATTGTAATATCGACCCTAGTACTAATAACATAGTAGATTATCAATAAATCAATTATAAAGAGGTTTTTTTTTATTGCTTAAACTCTATATCTGTATATGTAGTATGTGTGTATCTATCTATCCATTTTACAAAACCGAGACTGTTAATAAGCTAGCTTGATTATACTTTAAATGATAAAGCTGACAGTACAGCTCCCCTCCAAAGCTTTTCTACCTTCCCTCCCTCTCTCTATCCCCTTCTCTCTTCCTCCTTGTTCTCAGTCTCTTTCCTGCATATCAGTTGCAGTCAGTAAAACAAAAGTCCTTATATCTTCACTCTTTCCCTCTTTTTGTACTAATTAGCAAAGAAAAAAAATGGGTTTAGACACTGAGTTATGCTGTTTATAGTTATCAGTCATTTCCTGGCAGCATATCCTTTGCATTACAGAAAATAAACAAACAAAGAAAAAAAAACTAATTGCCACTATATGGTTTATTCTCTAAACTAATTTTTCTTGAACTACAATCAGCACCTCTTTCAAAAAGTCAGCCTCACCATCATAAACACAATAGTGTTTGTGTAAGTACCATTAACCAATTGTGTTCAAAAACAAGCTTCAGTATCTGGACAAAGAAAAAGTAAGAAGGAAGGCTGATATAATAGTGCATAATATGTATTATCTGTGCCTTTTCCATTTTTTTTTTTTTTTTTTATCTCCGGAGAGGTATACGTCTGAAGATTTTACTGTCCATGGTGACAGAGAAGCAGAGAGTAGGAGGAGTTGGTTAAGAACACATAAGCTTCTATGTTTTCTCTACTGGTTGAGCCATCTTCCTAATGATCATACAAACATTAGGAAAATATTTCATAAACCTGGTTTTAAAATTAGCACTTATTTTTAGTATTTGTTTTATTTAGTTCATATATACCTTTGACAGATCTTTTCCCAAGTTAATAGTAATACCAATTTGTGTCTGTTCTGCCCGGTGTTAATATTTTATAAGTCTGACATGCAATTTGTGACATGACTTATTTAAAGTTCGTAGGAGAGCAGACATCCTCCTTTGCCAATTCCAGTTCACATAATAAATGCAGATTTTTCTCATGCAGTACAACACCTGCATAAATTTGAAAAATTGAGAATCATGACGATGGTGTTTTCAATCGCAGTTCAATTCAGCAAAGGGACACAATTTACCATGCAGTAAAACACCATGAACAAGCTTAATGTCCTGTGGAAACTTCATTTCCTGAGGAAGAGTTTGTTGTTGTTAATGATGATTTTAAATAAATACATACATAATCCTGTTAGCACACATGATTTTTGTCCAATGAATATCAAAATGCTGCTAAATATGTCTATATAATGAAAAGAAAAAAGTCTATAGCTATCGCAAAAATAATGGACACGAATGGGAATTAGTCAACAGTTCTTTTTAAATAATGAGGAGCTGATGAAATTTTCTTTTACCATAGGAAAAAATGCTTGTTAATATTTAAATTTCCCTTATCCATTCCCAAATTCAAAGATAATGACAATTTTGGCATAACAGGAAACTGTAATACATCTACCTGAATCACACAGCAGATTATCATTTTGTTTTCTTTCATTTTAATAAGGGAAAACTGTCTCATTTTAGAAGACACACACACACACACACACACACTCACACACACACACATACACACATAATTCAAAGTCTGTCCCCTGCTCTCAAGTTATGAATCATTATAATGATGAGAAATTGCATAGACCAGGTTTTCTGAAATTTGAATGCTTTATAAAACTTCAAAATGTGCAATAAATTTATAAACTGTATTTATTTTTATTTTTATTAATTAAAGTGTATTGGGGTGACAATGGTTAGTAAAATTACAAAAAAAAGACAAATTGTTAAAAATGGATTCTTGCACCCAGCGCAGGATTCCACCACGTTCGTGCCCTCGCTTTCACTTGCACTCCGACAAACAGAATTTTTTTCCACGAGGATTCAAAGCAAATTCTGAAAGTCCCTGAAGACTTCATTGTTTCTTAGCACAGAAAATAACAGATATTGGTAGAAAATCTTATAGGGAAACTCTAGATAGAAGAACTTTCTCAGGAAAGATTTATAAAGTTTCTGTTTTGTTCCATTGAGATAAAGGTGTTTATATGGTTTAGCTGGCCCACAAATTTAATTGACACATATACAAAATTACAATCTAAAATGTAATTATTGTAATATTTTGCAATTCATATTTTCACAATTAGTGTTTAAGATGCAGGGTAAACAATTAGATCAAAGTATCAATTTTCACAGGACAAGTCAATAGTGCCTTAGAGGATATAACACTGTAGTTTCCCATTAATTGATAGTAGCATCTCTCTCTTCAGTTTGGTAACTACAAAGCGATGACAAAAAAATCTGGCAGGCTTTCTGACACTCATAGTCTCAATTTGCTTAAACAATTATTCAACTCTCATAAATATCTGGAAATATTTTGGAAAATTATAGTTGAACTTCAAATTACTTCATTGTGCAATAATGTATCCTTGATTATACTAATATACAATATATTAATACATATATATTATATACATTTATCCTTGATTACACTAATATGAAATATATAATATATAATTATCCTAATATATAAATTTATTTATTTATCCTTGATTATGCAGACAATCAAAAGATTTAGATTTTCCGTGAAATCTTGCTTAGGTAATTTTAGCCATAGTTTTAACTCATGTTAAAATGGTATTAGATTTTCTTTAAAAAATTGTATTTGGAATCTGTGAACTAGGTAGTGTGAGAAAATGGTGACATATTTTCTACTTTCAACGAACGAATAAAGTTGTGGATGATCTTATAAACAGTGCAAAGTTGAATATTAATGGCATGTCAAAAGCTGAATTCATCATTTCTATCAAAACATTTTGCATTTTTCTATATAGTGTCTCATTCTAGTAATATGTAAAGAATATAAAACACAAGCTAAAAGTTATAGGTTGATAGGTAATGGAGAAAGGATATTTTGGCTTGAGAGTACTAAGACGTGAAAGTCAATAGTGATCTTAAAGAATCATTTATCTTTGCCTATTCCTTATGTCAGACTCAGGATAAAACAAATCAAGACATATTCCTTACTGCAAGAAATTCAGAGTCTTATTTTCATGTTCTCCATTTTCCAGTCTTTTCTGCACACACATATGTCCCTTACTTACCATCACTTTCACCCCTTTTCCTGGCAACACATACACACACACACACACACACACACGCACACACACTCACACTCATACAGAAGACATAATAGGATTGCTTTAGAGCATTGCTGAATATTTCAAGCATGTCAAAGTCAATACTTCCATGGTAATACTATTAAATACTGGTAATACAGGTAATTTACTTATAAAAATGAGCAAATGCTGAGGAGCCAAAGGATTTTTCCCAATTGATATTTCAAAAATGTGTTTGTTTCAGGAATGGATTGTTGTTGTTTTTTTTCATCCATGTCTCTAGTCACTGCAGAAACATTCATGAGCAATTTTATATGTATCACATTCTGTTAAGAATTCAAAAATGAAAGGAACTGTGAGTTTTAAGTAGAGACACATAAGTCAACAAGTGAAATACAAAGAAGGGGAGTTAGAAAATTAGGCTATGACAATAATTGAAGACAGGAAGGAGGGTATACCAACTCTTTCTGTAGTGGTGCAAGAAAGCTTCTATGAGGAGGTCACAATTTATCTGACTATATTTAAAGTTGAGTAGGATTTGACCAGTAGTACCTGGAATTGGGGTTGTAGGAGGAGAAACCTCTTCTGCCAGAAAAAATATCACATGACAAAGTACAGAGGAGAGAGGAGGAATACTAACTTTATATCTCTGAAATATAAAAGTAAAAAGAGGTCAGATCCCAAAGACAGTAAGATGTTTAAATTTTAGATATTCAGGAAGTACTGAAAAAATGAAGTAATGAAATGTTAATTTGTGTTTCATATTTTAAATTTTAGAGCTTAGGTGAGCATTTTTAATTTTGTGTTTATAGTTAGATTCCTATAGTTTGTAGGAACAAGATTTAGTCATATCATACTGATGTTCCTCCTAAGTATTCTCATAGTGTACTGAATCTAATCTGTCATAATTTGTCACACTGAATTGTAGTTTCCTGCTTATAGTCCTATAACCCTCATGTTCCAAGGATAAGGACCCTATCATTACAAATAAAACAATATTTTAACAATTACTTGGTGAATAAATGAATGAATGATTCATTCTTCCTCTCCCCCACTCCTGGGAAATACTTGCCCCTTACCCATTATCTTCTATCTCAGTAAATTGTCATTACAATCCATGGAATTACTCAGGACATTTACCAGGGATTTTCTTTACTCCATTCTCACACAACCCACATTAATCCATGAAAAAGTCTTTTCAGTTTTTCATTTAAATTATATCATGGATTTGACAATTTTTCACGTATTCAACCATGTTCTAAAGTACAGCAATATCCTGCTGACTTATTTCTTCAGTGTCTACTTGACAGTATCCATACAACAGAAAAAGTTATCTTTTAACAAAGATATATATCACATCATGTCACTACTATGCTCAAAATGGTTTTCTAATTCAATATCTGCCTAGTGTATAGAAAGCTGGAAAGAGCATCCCCACTTAAACTACAGTAAAAAGACAAATAAACTACAAAATTAAACTTTTTTTTCTAGAATCTGTAATTCAGTTTCTACTGTATTATATTAAAGTTCAAGATTCAAGAACAAAATATGAAACTCACAAAAAAAAGTATAACCAATAGACAAAGCAATCAACATGACTCTTATGACCAGCCCTGTACAGGAAAAGAGCATGGAAAAATAAATGGGGACATTTCAACAGAGACATGAATGCTGTAATGAAAAGTGAATTGGGGGTGGGGAGTGGAACATTTGACCTAGTTAATTTTTATACACCAGTCATCCCAACATCTATATATCTATATATTTTATTATAATTTCTTTAATTATGGAGATCACTTTCAACAATATAGATGTGTTCTTGGCCAAAACAACAACAACAACAACAACAACAACAAAAAACAAGCCTCAACAATTTACAATTTCAGAATAAATAAAAGCATACCAAGTAGTGTTCTAACTACAAAAGAATTAAATGAGAAATCAAAAACAGAAAGAACCAGAGATATACAAATCCCTGAAAAACTTAGAAATCAAGCAATTTATTCTTAAGTGACATGGGTCAGAAAAGAAGTGACAAAAGACAGAAAAAGTATTTTATTTCAATAAGAATAAAAACTACATATCAAATTTATGTGACAAAAAACAAAAATTTATTCAAAGTGTAAATTTCTCAAAACTCAATAATATGACACAAAATGATCCAATTTACAAGGAAAAAATACTTGAACAATTGATGAAAGATGTACAAAAAGTTCAACACCATTAGACTGTAGGAAATTGCAGTGTAAAATTACATGAAATAATATACATGCCAGTGCAAAATAGATTTTGTCCTATAGTTTCTTCAAGAAATTTACAAATTTCAACTTTTAAATTTAAATGTCTCCTCCATTTTGTTACGTGTTTTACATTGTATGAGATTTTTTTGGCATATGCATGTCAAATTTTTCTAGTACTATCTGTTTAAAGACTATTCTTTTTCCATTTGAATTGCTTTTGTAAAATTGTTAACTACATATGCATGGGTCTACTTCTAGCATCTCTGTTCTGTTGCATTCATCTAAGTTTCAGTCTTCTTGTTAATACCACACTGTCTTACTTATTGCAGCTTTATTAGTGTTGCAATCAATTAGTGTGAGTCCTTCAACTTTACTGTAGTATTTGTTTTATAATCTTATTTATTTTTGTCTCTTACAGTAAAATATTATATATATATGTATATATAATTTTAAATTCATAATTTCAAGGTCAACTATATCTATGTCTACTTCGTTCACTCCATTTAGTGTCTGTTATTAGAACAACGATAGACTT
The DNA here is from genome assembly GCF_964194185.1 of Rhinolophus hipposideros. Lineage (NCBI taxonomy): Eukaryota > Metazoa > Chordata > Mammalia > Chiroptera > Rhinolophidae > Rhinolophus > Rhinolophus hipposideros. The sequence continues at coordinate 91,282,965 of NC_138048.1, forward strand.
GTGGCAGACTCTCAATATTTGTTCAATGAACAATAACTATGAAACATCTTCACTAATTGCAATCACCATATAAATGAAGATTTTTATTAACAATGTAGTTTTAAAAAGAATATTAAGAATCTAAAATTTCTTGGTCTTCTGAAGTTCTGCCTGAGTGTTCATAATTTTTTTTTTTAAGGAATCTATTGGCAGTTGTATGACACCTTTGGTTTTCTTCTCAGGATATTTTAAAATCTTTAAAATAAACTATTAAGAGTAAAGAGAAACACAAATCTATTGAAATAAGGTTATAAAATAATTTTAAAATTGTATAGTGTGTTAATATGAATGGCTTATTAAATACATTAATATATTTCAGCAAGGAGAAGTCTAATCATGATTACAAAATATTGATGAATATAAAATTAAACACATATACTATGTCTCTAATGGGTTAAGGGAATAAAAATATGTATGGTTGATTTATATTCCTAACAAAGTACAGATACTCCTTGACTTACAATGAGGTTGCAGATCTGAATAAACCCATCATAAATTGAAAATATTGTAAGTCCAAAATTCACTTAATCCTAGGCTGTAGGGTATCATTTCTTTTTCATGATCTCATGACTTACAGAGCTATGGCTCGCTGCCACTTCCCAACATCACGAGAGAGTTATCTACCACAGATTTCTAGCTCAGGAAAAGATCAAAATTCAAAATTCAAAGTGCAGTTTTTTAGAGTGTGTATTGCTTTCACAGAATTGTAAAGTCCAAAAATTGTACATAAACCTTTGTAACTGGGGATGATCTATACTCCAAGTGCTGCTGTGATTTGCTAACCACACTCATAATTTGGGGAGGGCAAGCTAAACTTCTGTTGGAGACTGTTGAAAACAAATATGCAATGTATGTTTCCCATCTAATTTTATGTATTCCTTAATATTCTGTTTATGAAGCTCTTGAATGACTGAAGACACCAGATTAAGAACACTATTTAACAGAAATGCATATTTTTAAATATTACTAATTTTTAACAGTAGCTTTAAACATTTAGTCAGCATTAATGAATGGAATATATGACTATCTTTCTGTCTATCCATCTATCTATCTATCTATCTATCTATCTATCTATCTATCTATCTTTCTCTCATATGTCTATCTACATATCTGTGTCATCCTATAGAATTTTTTAAGAATACAGATTAATAGAAATAAAATTTACATAAACTTTTTCTTATCATGTGAATCAAATAGAGTTATCTACCTGTAAAAATAGTGTTTGCTATTAAAATAGGTATCTTGGAAAATAAATAAATAAAAACAAACAAACAAACAAACAAACAAACAAATAAATAAATAAATAAATAAAAATAGAATAGGTATCTTTGGATCCTTAGCTATTTCACACACAAAAAAAGAAAAGAAAAAGAAAAAAAGATCTGAAACAGTCCAGTGCTCAGATTCTGAGAGTTGGCTGCAAAAATAGTTCTCTTGAAAGCATTTGATATAACCCAGAGATAAAGAGCCAAAGGTAACTGAGAGGTCTGCCAGAAGAGTATATAGAATTGAAAGTATTTGCAGAGAAGTACCCCTCAGGTAATTGACAAAAAGTAGAGTCCACTGAGATAAGAAACTACCAAACATAAGAGAATAAAAAATTTCTGCTGGGAAATACTGAGCTAATCCATCAACTTTATTTTTTCAGTCCTTTTCTGTTTCACTTTCCTTCAATAAAGTCTTTATTTTGACAATGTAGAAAGGTTTACACAAACAGACTGTAATGGAAAAAATATAATAATCCCTAAATTCACTTTCTAAGACAAGTGTACTTGCAACAAAAAATGGTAGAAAGATAACAATTTTTAGTGCATTTGAAGTAACCAAAGAGGGCTTTACAAAACTATCATGGAAATTGAATTAGTTTGGCTAGTTGAATGGAACTATAGAGTTTTAATGGGGAAAAAAGTAGAGGTTAAACAACCAAAATTCATTTCTGACTCACCTGAAAATACAGCCTCCTTTAATGTAATAACTACTGTCTTAATAAAAATTTTTACACTAAAACCATTTTCCTACTGATACAGATGGATTATAGAATTATCAGGGAAGAAACCAGTATTTGATGATAACAGTATTTACCAGATATTTTAGTCAGCATAACAGAATGTGCCCTATAACCTATTAGCTTAAAAATCATAGGAAAGACAGTTTACCAGTTTTCCTCCAATTTCTTTCATCACTAGACATCACCCACCAAAACTAAAAGCCTAAGGCTACTACTCAGCTTGTGACTCTAGGAATCCACTGAAAGTATCTCACACAAAAAACTAATTATATCTTGATGGCCTGTAGTTCTCTAACCTTCTTATTCTCTTACCATGTCATTGCTTTATTTGTCTGTATCGCTTCTATTCTGCATCATTCCACTTGCAGTGGTCTGCTGTGTAAACAGTGCTTTCCTTGAGCAAACTCTTTATTGTCACTTGACCTCTGACAACCTTAGGGAAATTATTCCTTCTTGCAACCCCACCAAGTTCATGATTATTTCTGCCGACTTCTGTATCCCCAAGTTTTACTTCTTCCTCTGGAAGACAGGAAAATAGATTCCTTTCAGCATGTTTGACTCTTGTAAAAAGATGTTACAGAGCAGAATTGTTTGCCCCCTCCACAGTGACACATTCTTTTTATCTTATTGCCCAGTTTTATTGTTTCCAAGATGCCCTAGATGAGAATGCTGACAGGATAATGAGCACCTTTACATTCTACCCTAAATGGCTGTTCAGTTCTATCACGTAGAACGTCTGCTGAGTCTTACCCACTGCATCAGGGTGAATGCACATTAATAGGCACATTTTCCTCTAAGGCGCTCATTATCTTTTCCTATAGTTTGTATTTTATGGCTTTCTATTGCTACCACCATTCTATCAGATGGTTTTGAGTTTCTGCGTTCTACATTCCATGGAGATCTGTGCTTGCAAATCTGGGGGAGTAGTTCCATACCAGCTTAGAAAATTATTAAGCATTTGATAATAATTAAGGAGTTATGCTTGCCCAGAAATCCATTTGTTAATCCTTAGGAGGCAGTTTAATCACAGAGATTAGCCTAGCCAGCATATCCCAAACTCAACTGAAGCACAGAAAGGCAATGTGATAAAGGCCCTCACACATTTATGGTTTTCCTAAATTCTCACTACAACTCAGTGACATTGCTTAGAATTCCTATTTGATATTTTATAATAAAATGCCCTTGATGAATTGAAGTTGAATAAAAAGAGGCAATATTGCAGTAAAACAAGGTATATCTAAACCTCCAAATATATATCTCATTATTCTAAATGTCATTGGAGGTAATATAACAATTAATGGACTACCAAGAACAACACAATACAATACATCCTTTTTCTGTGTAGCCCCAGCATATGGACAAACACTGTTAAATGAACTCAGGTCTAAGAGTAGTGTTTTTTCCTGGGTGAAATTCAGCTGAACAGCTTTTAGTTTTGGAACCTCAGGAAGCAATATGACTTTTCTTATTTCTCTTGCTTGTTAAGAAAATTGGTCAAACTCCTTCCCATATTTTATGGGATGGGAGATATGTAGTGGTTAGATCCATGGTCTCTAACCACCATCAACCCCTGTCTAAACCCTATACCTACTACTGACTATGTGATTTGAGATAAATATTTAATCCCTTTGCCATCATTTTTTAACCTGAAAAGTGGTAATAATACTACATAACAGCATTACTTTGGAAATTAAATGAGATATCACCTATAAATAATGACACTCCAAAAACAGTAAGCAAGTAGTAGCTATTTTAAGTTTGGAAAACAAAAATTCAATGCTTAAATCAAGTCAAAAATAAAAGAACAGGCTGAGGAGAGTGTGTTCTAACTTTCACATATCTGTGTCCCAAACATATTAAATCATTACAGAAACAACGATCACAGACTGTGGTTGATATCTAACTTTAATGAGTTAACACTATGTTTTTTCTAGTACTGTTATTACTTATGAAGTATAGAAGAAAATGTTTGAGGACAGAGGAGAAGTTGTATTGTAGTTGCTGGTGGATGGAAAGTTGAATGAACTAGGGAAATGTACAAGGATTGCAGTGTAGCATTAAGAGATCCCATGCAGTCAGTTCTGACTTAGAGTAAGATCAGTCAGCAAGAGTGTTTATTGTTTTTTTTGTTTTTATTTTTGCAGTTATATTCAGCTACATGTTTATAGTTATTTACCTTCCATTTATAGTTATTTACAGTTCCAATGTGGAACTGATAAGAATAAAATGAATCTAGTATTTTAAGACTCTGAATAATAGAGAAACAATCAGTGTCCCGCCACACATGTAAGCAGAAATTCTGGAGGTGGATTGGACTTGTCCACAAACATGGCATGGTCTAACACTGATATGGCCTCTCAACCAATTAATTACTGTTGTATTCTCAGAAATATACCAAATTGATGGGAGATACAGCATTAACATCATAGTTACTACCTATTTGGAAAGCCAACATTTACTAACCTGAAACAAACATTTGTAGTATTAAAGCATATAAAATGTCAAGGAATGTAAAGAGAGATAACAGTGAGGGAAGCGGTAATAGAATAGATTGTTGTCCCAACTATTTCTTCTTCCTCATGATAGATTTATACATTCCCACCCATCATCATATGACTTAGTCAGGTGTTCAGTGGGAGGACATTATTCCCTTCTGTGGTGCTTTGTGCCACAAAAGCCAATGAACACAAAATCACTCATTGATTTTGAGCTTTACCATGAAGTATGCTTTGACCAATGGAATGTGAGTGAGTGTGATGTTTATCACGTCAAACCATAAACTTTAATACGAGTGCATGGTCCAGCTCAATATTTCTGTTATTTCAGTATTCTTCCAGGAGAAAATATAATGTCTTAGATAGAAGCTGCTTCATTCACTGCCAGAATGAAAAGACATGGGAGCAGAGCTGAGAGGTACAGCTGACACTTCTGATCCTCTTTATAAATGACATAAATGTTGTAAAGTGGTGATATTTTGACACTGTTTTTATTGCTGGACTTATACAGAAATTAATACTAGTAATTAATACTAGAATACTATATGTAAGTACATATAATACTATATATGTTATGATAGCATATAAAAACCAAGAGAATGGGCTACTGACCTTAAGCCACATGCCAGGCAGTATGGAAACAATTAATGAAGTTTATTAATGCCGTTAATATATGACAGTTCATATTATTGCAACTGAAATATTGTAAAATGTCACCAATTATAAAATTAGGTAACGTGCCTAATGAAATTGTGCCCTTATCTTTGTTAATAGCTATATTTAGTATGATACAGCAGGAAAGAGATGAGTTTGGGGAAAAGGCTGGTGGCAATCAGAGATAAAACAGATAAAGAGAATTTACAAAATTCAGAACTTGTAAGTTGGAAAAATGCACCCAACTCCAAGCAGTAAAACATCAAGTTGAGAAAGGCAGGAGCCACAAAAGCCAATGAACACAAAAACTTGAGGAAAACATGAAATCAAAACAGAGAAGCAGGAGTGATCATCAGCTGCTTGCTCAGACATCTCACTGACTTATTATCAAGGAAAAGAGACCCGATGTGTGGTCCCAAAGAAGCCTTAGATCAAAATACCTATCAAGAAGTCTAGACAAGAGATATGTTTTAAAAAGAATTATGGGTGAGAATATTGGCAAAAGGAACTGACTGAAATAAAATAGCCAAAGCTCACCAAGCTTTTGAAAATTAGGTTATCCAAAATACCACCAACTTGGTTTAGAAAAGACTGTCACTAAAGCAAAAACAATACATAGACTTTCGATATTCTAATGGCAGAAACAGGTAAAGTCACTCAGGTTCTATGATGGACATATTCTCCCATGTGCCTTTCTGGTGTGGCCAAGGGGAGTGATGGAAAAAGCATAGCCTCTGAGAGGGCAGAGTCCAAGTTATGAGAAACAGAAACTGGCAATTTACTACATGGAAGTGAAGGGAGTCGGGGTCTAGTCAGGGAGTATACCTCATGTTCAGTAATGGTGGACCTTCACTACCATGACACTGAGATGAATTTCCATGTAGCAGTGGCTCAGACTGTATCCTCTTCTTCTGTCTGAATGGGTGTTTCTTGGGTACAGTATCCCTGTTTCACCATAAAATATTGGGTGTGGATGGGAAATATACTTGTATTATTCATTTATGTTTTCAGAGAGAAAAGGTTTGCATCTGGCCCTGATTGAGATTATGAGATGTGTGGCTTTGCATCTTATGCCTCAATTGAAGCCATTTGGGGAAGTAAAAAGTGCATTTTTCATGCAGGAGGAAAGCCAGTTGTATACCGTGTTTCCCCCAAAATAAGACCTAGCAAGACAATCCACTCTAATGCGTCTTTTGGAGCAAAAATTAATACAAGACCAGGTCTTATTTTATTAATTTTTGCTGCAAGAGATGCATTAGAGCTGATTATCCTGCTAGGTCTTAGTTTGTGGGGAAGAGTGTACCATCAAAAGTGCAGATTAGAATAATTGGTATTGTTATTTGAATTAAGGTTCTCTCTCCTCTAAAAGTACTACATAATTCTGTCTTCCAGAAAATGAAGTATGCTTTCCAACCCCAATTTAAGGCACAGGTAATTGATTTGTTTTACCCAATAGAATGAGAGTGGATGTGGCAGACACCATGGCTATTTAAGCATAGTCTTTGGATATATATATATATATATATGCAATTTATTTCAGACTTTTGCTTAAAGAACAACGTATCCCATATGTTGTTGGTCAGTCCTTCACAGTGTGTTCTGGAACTAAAAGATGCCTGTAGCCAGTCTGAATCCAGTCAAGTCCAGCCTCATCCAGCAACTCAGTAAACCCAGAACTGATTTATTTATAGCCTCCCTTCAGCCAACCCATAGAGTCAATTTTACTGTAATAATGATGAACACTTCCTATTGTAATAAAGAAAAGTAATAGGAAAAAACTTAATGTAAGTAGGTGGAATTTAAGTCATATTGTTAATATTTGAGATCTGGATAACAAGAGGATGAAGCAAAATATATTTGAAGTTAAGTTAAAAGCAATTACAAAGGCAAGGTAATGGGAATAAATTTGGCTTGTCGGAAACAAAATAATGAAATGATTCTGATTATAGAACAAGCTGTATGATGAAAAACAGTAAGAGAAGGACTAAAATTCTAAGCAAATTGGTAACATTCGCCATTTCTGGGGCTTTGTGAATGGCATAGTACTATAACACAGCCAGCCTATGTTATGCTAATGTGTTTCTAGCTTCTATAGTCTTATGACTCATGCTTATTTTGGGATTTGATTTCTTCTCAGAATTCTCTTAATTGTCACAGATAGGATCTAGAAAAGCGAGTATATTTCCAGGGTCCTCATTTTCATATTATGATTTGTTCGAACATATTTAAGTCTTAATTTTTAATGTGAAATCTTTTAAACTTTTATTGACTGAATTCACATCCTTAAGAATTGGTCTCAATATTAATCGGAATGTGGAAAAAATTAATAAAATGGCAAAAAACATTTCATTTCAGTTATCTCTATTGTTTAGCTGGATTTTTACTGCCAAATACAAATATACTCATATATATTAGTTTGTAAAACAGTAATAGTAATAAGTCTTATTCTGTAAGAGAATATTCCTGTCAGCTACTGAGAAAGGTTATCTTGAACTATGTGACCTAATTTCTTGTGGTCCAGAGAGTAGAGGCATCAGTGACATTTCTTTCAATCTTAATGTCATCAGAGCCAATGTTTTAGGGACAAGGATTTATTTGAAAGTGACAGGTGAACGTTGTAGCAATTTTACTTTTTCCTTTTCTGAGAAATGATGAATTCCACTATGGCTAACATTTATTTTATCTTTTTTTAGGTGGTAGGTAGTCTGCAATAATGAAATTTGTTTGTTTTTGTTTAACCTATGAACTCCTTATATCTCATCTTCTAAGAACTACAGTTTTTTTTTTCTATTGCCAATGAGAATAGTTTTAACATGAATAGACATTAAAGTATTTATTTGACAATGTGTCTCAATTCAGCAAGCCAATGATTCATTGATTCAGATTAGTTCTTGTGTTTTTAGTACCAATTGACTGGCATCAGTTCCTTTGGTTAAGATGTTATTTTACAGAAAATTGAGACATTCATATTTTCTTTCTCTATGCAACTGTAATTTTGAGACTGGCTCAGCAAACCATTTTTGAAAACCAACCATTGATTTTATTATTAAATATGGTATAGATCTTGCATAGTTTATGCATAAAATTAATTTTTTAAACATGTAAATAGGCATTGAAAGTTGAAAATATGGCCACATTGATTTAATTGACTTAGTAATACAACTTAAGATTTGCATTCTATAATAACAAAATAGACAAAGTGGCGTCAACGTTTTCAGGGACTCTCCTACCAACGCCTGCTGCTGGTAGGAGACAGATGTATTTCCAGGTCCCCAGCCACATGACAGAGAATTCCTGCCCGCATCTACCTGATTCCTGCTCGCTCCTCCTTTCCTCCTGTTTTCCAATTCCCCGTGTTATTATTTCTGTTTAGTGTCTGGATGCTTGTAAATTTTAAAAAAATATGTAACCTTATGAAAACACATGCCAGATTAGTATTTCATAAATTTCTATTTAGACCAACGGAATTTTAAAGTTTTTTCTTGTTTGTATGGTATACTTGTATACTGTCCTCCCAATAATCTCAAATTTCTTGTCCAGTCCAGTGCATGTATCACTCTCCAGACATTCCACATCACGCAGCTACAGCCAGTCCCTTTGATCATCTTTTGGTTCTTCTTTTGGTTCCTCTAAATGTTCATGTCTCTCAAGTGCTGGAACACTGTTCCTTCACTCTTCTTTGCTAAGCCAACACCATCCCAATCTTTATTTCTCAAAACCTAAGTCACCTTTACTAGGAAATGTTCTCTGAAGTCCCCTTTGCAATATTTACATTCTAATCTTAATTTGTGTAGTTACTCTTTATAGTTAAAGTTTATTGGGGTGACAATTGTTACTAAAGTTAATAGGTTGCAGGTGTACAATTCTGTAATACATCATCTATAAATCACCTGTGTGTTCACTACCCTGAATCAGTTCTCCTTCCATCACTATATGTTTGATCCTATTTACCTTCATGCACCACCTCCCTTCCCTCTTACCCTCTGGTAACAACTAAACTGGTTGTGTCTATGAGTTTTTGTTTCTTCATTTGTTATCTTGTTCCTTTGTTGTTTTCAGTTTTATATACCACATGTCAGTGAAGTCATTATGATAAGTGAAATAAGTGTAGTTATTTTTAAAACTATAATATGGGGTAGAATATTATGTTTGCCAATTCCTTTTTATGTATTTAAACCTGAGAAGAATAACATGCATAATTAATTTATCTGATAGTAGTTGTGTAAAGTTGGAGAAAAGGTGTCTATGGCTGAAGTGAAAAGATTGCTAACTTCTAGAATTGCCAAACGAAACATGACTCAGGGGAAGGTCTAGCACATAGAAAAGAAATGTGTGATTAACTCTCCAAAGGATTTTTAGAATTATGTAAATGTCTTACCCCATTTGAGAATGATATTTTATTAAACGCAAGCTTTTTACTAGCCCCTTTAATTGCCTGTCTTCACAGATATTTGGTAATTGCAACGTATAGGTCAAATAAACTCCCTAATATGTTTTTCAGCACTTTTAGCAGGCTTTTTGCAAGTTAAGTGAAAGCAAAGAAATTGCAATATCAGTTTTTTTCCTCCCTAATTAGAACAGAGCTTTTTATTACCATTTGAGCATTACTATTTCATCTGTGATCTTGAAGTAACTACTGTCTAATGACTCTGGTGAAGGAAAAGAAGGTCATAGCTAACTTTGTATTGGCATCTTGCCTTTGTCTAGTCACAGCAGGAGCCATTGCTCTCTAGAATTTTAAAGAAAAGAAATCTGTGGTTTTTATGATGAGTGAGAAATTGTACAATGCCTGGGTAGGGGGTTAATTAGGAATGAAAAGGCTTAAATCTCTCTGAAAGCCATCCCTTTGGGGAGGTCATTGTCTTAGTGATGCAGATTTATACAACTCTGAAGTGCTTTTTAAAAGCATATCTTTTAGAAAATGGAGACCACGCCAAAAATGTGAGGATCAGAAGTAGAGGATCGGAATTCATTAATGAATAAGAAGTAATTTCAAAAGTATATTAGTAATTTCTGTCTCTGAAAATGGTGCTATTTGCATATACTTTACTGCAGATATAAAATAATACTAACTTGTGGAAGGACTTTTGTAATTAATTGTTTTAATCATTTTTCTCAGTTTGCATTAAACAAGAGATGTTATTATATTTGTATTTGTATTTGTATTAAATTGTGTTCAGAGTAATGAGAGAATTGCATAAATTGTCTATCAGGGAGAATCAGTTAATTTTGTCACATCACAGAATGTGGACAAGATATTGTTGAGACTATAAAACAAAATGTGTTGCTTCACTGAATATTCAAATGAGTGTGGGGGTCTTATGCCAACCACAGAGAAAACAAAAATTTATACGAGAAATATTTTCTACATGTTAATAGCTTATAATCGAGTAGAAGATAGGTGGCAGTTTCAAAAATTAATATAAGATTTTACGTGTCTATGGTGAGGCCCCAGAAAATGCTACCAGAATAATCTGGATAAAACAAAACCAAGTTCATTTCCACTGCATTTACGGGAGCCACTATTTCGACAGTCTTAACAGAGTCTCAGAAAGGAGACTTCGGTGGCAGTATATTCAAAAGATTTTGGAGAGCTCATTTAAATTGGGTCTTCTGTAAGGACAAATATTAATTAAAAATAAGAGGTTTAATTTTCCCCGTTAAAAAAAAAATTCATTCTTGGGGCCACCAGTTTGCTCAGTTGGTTAGAACACAATGCTCATAACACCAGGGTTATCAGTTCAATCCTCGAATGGGCCAGTGTGAGCTGCGTCCTTCACAACTAAATTGAAACAAATACTTGACTTGAAGCTGATGGGTCCTGGAAAAACACACTTAAAATAAGTAAAAGTTAAAAAAAAAATCCTTCTCCTTTTTCTTTGAGCATTTACTTTAGAAAACTTGTTACTTTAAGTACTTTCCCTTCTCTTTGTTGGGGGCGAGTATATATATATATATATATATATATATATATATATGTGTGTGTGTGTGTGTATATATATATATATGTGTGTGTATATATATATACACACATATATACATATATATATATGTGTGTATATATGTGTGTGTATATATATATATATATATATATATATATATATATATATATACATACACATTCTTTTGGAGCCTGGTTTGGCATTTTGTTCATTTATGACTTAGGGATGTCTTTTTCAAGGACCTGGGAGCTATCCCTGAAAAGTAATCATCAATAGATGATTCCCAGTCTTTGTGCGAAGGTAGGAGCCTAAGTTCTGGGGGCACCTTTTTCCATCTTGCAAAACTTCCTCCTGTCATAAAGAGATGGAAAATTTGTTTCTCCCCTGGATTAAGCCGCCTAACTCACACATATTATCACCTCAATAATCAGATACATTTTAAGATGAACTGTGTGACAAATGGTTCTGTTAACTCATCTGACTTGAGAACTAGTTACCGTTTACCTTGAAAACATGTAATGGGTTGTATGGCTGTATCTGCAAGGCTATATAAAAGAGTGAGATTTAGTGTTGTCTGCAATATCTTAGATTGCTTGTGATGCACCTCACATTCTGGTGCAATTAATACTTATTCAATAATGACATGTTCTCTTTCTCAACTAGCTTTCTAGAAAGTGTTCTGGGTTGGGAGCTTTCGTTTTGAATGATATTTCCCCAACACTTACAATGCAGGGGACCTGTTTGGAAAAGAGCAAAGTTGGTGACATAATAGTGTCCAGTTGGTGGGCACAGTGAGAGAAAGTTTTTAAGTGAGTTCTGAAGAGCAAAGATTTGTTTGTTTGGCTGAATTGGATATAATCATTCTGAGAAGGTGCTATTGATCCTCATGGGACAAGTAGACTTGTCTATTGTTCAGATAAATGGACAATAAATACCTAAGATAATTAATAAAGTCATTACAACTTCCTCTCCCTCGGCAAAAAAAGTTCTGGAGTATTAAATTCGTGTTAATTGCAGGCAGTAAAATACTAAATTCATGTTAGTGTAGACAACAAGCTGTGTTAATGTAAATGGTTTCAATTCTCCTGTGAAAAATTGTTATTTAAATTATATAAGCCAAATGTTGTTTGTGTTCACAGGCATTTTATTTCAGTTATGATGAGAGAAAGTATGTTCATAATTCTGTTGGAATTCATGACTGTTCCTGAAGACAGAAATAATTTCAATAGAAAAGCATGGGTAGGAATGATATTCTGGCTAAAAATGATTGAATAGAATGTGTAGCTGTAATCTGCAAAGAGTTATGTAGCTCCATTAAGTAGCCAGAGATGAGGATGGAAACAAGATAGGGAAGAGACTCTGAAAAAATTTTGAGTGTTGACCTTAGATCTTTGATTTTTTTGTTGGTTGGAATCAGTGGGAAAATAATCAAATAAACAGTTGATTTAATGAAATCATTTCTATTCAGTAATATCACTAGACAAAGTATACCAGCTACAGTGTTTTAGAAGTAGGATATAGTATTATTAACTAAATATCCAATACTAAAAGATGTTGTACAGAGCAGGCGGTTCAAGGTTTACATAATTTAGTGTCTAACCAATGCTAGGATTCTAGGCCAGCTTCATAGGATTATCTTGTTCAAAGATGGTTGTCCTCTAGATCCAGCATCACATACCTATATGACCATGTCTAACCTGGAACTTAAGAATGTGCCTTTCTGTCTGCTTATCCCTTTCTTAAATTAGGAAGCCATACCTTTGCACAAATCCCCCAGAAGACTTCACTTCAGATCGTAAAGTGGACAAGGTTAGGGCACATGTTTATACTCTTGCTGCAAGAGTAGCAGTATGAAAATAAGTGAAAAAAACGCAGAAATGAAACTTGCCCTACAATTATCAAATTTATTGTACATAGCTGCAACATGAAAAAAAAAGCCATTTTGCCTCAAGAACAGACAGGTCTAATTGATAGACAGTTTAATGTGACAGTCAAGGTAAAAACGATAATGATTTCATTAAATGTCAAAGGGATTGTAAAAATAGGTTAGCTAATTATAAAACAATTAAGGTGTATTGCTGTCTCTTGTCATATTATGGCACAAATATAGTTAACATAATTAATTGGTTAACATAATTAATTACAAAAAGGAAACTATAAGATATATATGATAGACTATATACTTTTTTATTTTGAGATCAGATTAGGTCAAAACATAAAAGTTACATCGCAAAGGAAGAGAGATAACAAGGGAAAATACATGTGTAGTATAAACTACATGACCTTGATAAAACAAAAAAAAGTAGAAGAAAATGCTGTCGACATTTTTGTCATTTAAGAACGCTTACATATTGCTAATTTAACAAGCTTTTAAAGAATGACTTAAAACATATAGACACAGATGACTCCAAAATGGGTACAGTAGAAAGAGAAAGAATATAAAGCAAAAGCTGTGAAAACAAAGCTAATAATCATGAATTGTAAAATTTGAGCATAGTAAAATATTTTACCATATTGTCGAACAAGAATAAAAATGAATATATGAGATGATAAGAATATTGGAAATTTAGTCTTTCTTTTTTTCGATATTTAGTATTTTATTTATTTTATTTTATTTTCTGTTATTTTTTTGTTAAAATACAGCTAACATACACTATATTAGTTTCAAGTATACATCATAGTTATTCAACGGTACCCACCTGGCCCTATACAGAGTTATTAACACATTATTGAATTGCTGGTTATATTTCCTATGCAATATATACATTCCAATACTTGTTTTATATATAGAACTGTGAATTTCTTAATTCTTCTTTATCTTTCCTTCCCCTTTTTTAAATTTTTCAATTAGAGTTTAAATTCAACATTTTTTTATATTAGTTTAAGGTGTAAAGCATAGTGGTTAGACATTTATATAATCTAGGAAGTGATCCCCCTTACTAGTACCCACCTAGCACTATACATAGTTATTGCCATGTTATTGATTATATTCCTTATGCTATACCCTAGATCCCCATGACTACTGTACAATAAACAATTTGTACTTCTTAATCTCTTTCCCTTTTCCCCACTTTCAACTCCCCTATCATCTGGCAACCATAAAAATGTTCTCTGTATCATGAGTTTGTTTCTGTTTTGTCTTTTTTTATTATTATTTTGTTCTTTAGATTCCACATATAAGTGAAATAACATGGCATATGTCTGTCACTGTCTGACTTACTCCACTCAGCACAATACCCTTTAGTTCCATTCATGTTGGTGCAGATGACACGATTTCATTCATTTTCACAGCTGAGTAATGTATTCCATTGTATATAATGAACCACCTCTTCTTTACCCATTTATCCATTCAGGAACATCCAGGTGGATTTCATATCTCGGCTTATGTAAATAATGTTGCAATGAACATATGCATGAGCATATACCCTCGAAGTATCATTTTTAGTTTGTTCAGATAAATACACAGAAGTGGGATTAGTAGGCCCTTCTTTGTCTCTTGTTATAGTCTTGTTTTAAAGTCCATTTTGTCTGTGGTAAGTATTGCTACCTCAGCTTTTTTTTCGTTTGTTTCCATTTTCATGAAATATCTTTTCCGTTTACTTTAAGTCTGTGTGTGTCTTTCAATCTGAAGTAAATCTCTTATAGCCAGCATATGTAAGGGTCTTGTTTTCTTATCCATTCAGCCCCGCCCCCCTGATCTTTCGGTTGGAATATTTAATCCATTTACGTTGAAAGTAATTTTGATAGGTGTGTAGTTATTGCCATTTCATTATTTATGTATATTATTTTGTTTATTTATTTATGTATGTCTTAAAGAGGTCTCCCTAAGATTCCTTGAAATACTGGTTTGGTGATGATGAACTCCTTTAGCTTTTTCTTGTCTGGGAAGCTCTTTATCTGTCCTTCAATTCTAACCAATAGCTTTGCTGGTAGAGTAATGTTGGTTATAGATCCTTGCTTTTCATCACTTTGAATATCTCTTGTTAATCCCTTCTGGCCTGCAAAGTTTCTGTTAAGAATTTAGCCAATAGTCTTATGAGAGCTCCTTTGTAGGTAACTAACTACTTTTCTCTTGCTCCTTTTAAGGTTCTCTCTTTGTCTTTGACCTTTGGCATTTTAATTATGATGTGGCTTGCTGCTGGCCTCTTTGGGTTCATCTTGTGTAGAACTTTCTGTGCTTCCTGGTCTTGTATATCTGTTTCCTTCAGGTTAGGGAAGTTTCCTGTCATTATTTCTTCAAATAGGTTCTCAATTCCTTGCTCTCCCTCTTCTCCTTCTGGTATCCTTATAATGTGAATGTTGGTATGCTTGAGGTTATCCCAGAGGCTCCATAAACTTTCCTCAATTTTTTGGATAATTTTTATTCTTTTTGCTGTCCTGATTGGGTGTTTTCTGCTACCTTATCTTCTAAATCGCTCATTTGATCCTCTGCTTCATCTAATCTTCTGTTGATTCACTGTAATGTATTTTTCGTTTCTGTTATTGTATTCTTTATTTGTGACTGGTTATTTGTTTGTTTGTTTCCATTTTTATGAAATATATTTTTTTAATGTTTTCTATCTCCATTTTTATGTTACCTATCTCGTTGTTGAAGTTCTCCCTGAGACCATTGTGCATCCGTATAAACAGTGTTTGGAACTCTGTATCTGGTAGATTGGTTGTCTCCATTTTGTTTAGTTCTTTTTCTGAAGCTTTGTTTTGTTCTTTTATTTGGGACATGTTTCTTTGTCTGCTCATTTTTTGTGGCCTCCCTATCTTTGTTCCTATGGATTAGGTAGGGCTGCTTTTCTCTTAGTAGAATGGCTTTATGTAGTAGGTGTGCTGTGGGGCTCAGTTGCACAGTCTTCCTTGTCACTTGAGCCATGCACTCCAGATGTGTCCTTTGTGTGGATTGTGTAGACTCTCCTATAGTTAAGCCTTGGTTGCTATTGCTCATCAATGAAAAGGATTGATCCTCAGGCTCATTGATTGTGAGGACTGGCCTTGACTACAACGGGAGAGTGTGGTACAGGGCCTGAACCTACAGAGCAGGATCTGCCTCAGCAGAGCTCTGGTGCCTGCCCAATTTGCCCCTTCGGTGTGTCATCATTGGAGGTAGCTGGGTGATGTCCTGGCTATTTCAAAGCTGGCCACTGAAAGTGCCAGCCCTAGGACCACATGGAGAGCACTTGCTGCACGTCAAGTTCAGCTGCAGCCAGTGCCCCACACAGGGCCACATGGCAGGAGCCACAAAGAAATCCACAGATAGCTACTGCCTGTGCTGTGCTTGGAAGTGCCTTAAGAGGCCAAGCTGCAAACCACAGGCGGCTGATGCCAGTGCCAGGGCTGCTCAGCCAGAGATATGGGACACACTCAAGCCAGATGCTGCTTGACTGGGTTCTGCAAACCTAGGAAAGCCTGCATCATGAGCCAAGTCAGATGGTTTGCACAGAAAAGCCACTGGAAGTTGGATGGGGCATGGTCTCCAGTCTCCAGGGCATGACAAACAAATGACATTAGTCAGCTTGATGGAGACTTAGATATAGTGGCCACCTGCATTTGCACGCTGGGAAGGGGGAGTGCTCAACTAAAACATAAAGGCTTCTACCAGCTTCTCTGTCCAGGAGAACGCTGCCCCTTCAGCCACCGTCCTGAAGCCAGACAACCTAGTTTTCCACCATATGTCCCTACCACTTCTCCAGCTACTACCTCAGCACTGGAGCTCAGAGCTAGTGACTCCATCAGTGAGTAAATCCTTGTGTGGTTCCTTTAAAAGGAGTGCCTGGAACTACAGACACAATCTGTCTCACTTAACCACGATCTCCGCTGGTTTTCACAAACAGAAGTTATGGGGACTTCTCATTCTGGCACTGGAACCCTGAGCTGGGGTGAGCCTGGGACCCCTCGCTCCTGATCGGGGGACCTCCACAGCTGATTTTTAATGGTCGTGTGTGGTGTGAGACAAGCCCGTCCTGCATCTCTGTCCCTTCTACCAGTTTTGAGGTGGCTTGTTCTACATGTCCTTAGTAGTTGGGCTTCAGTTTAGCATGCTTTTAGGTGATTCTCGATGATGGTTGTTTTGTAGTTTAGTTGTAAGTTTGATGTTGTCGTAAGCAAAGTGTTTACCTACTGCACCATCTTTATCAGAAATCCAGAAAATGTGTCTTGCATATTTTGCTTGATGAAACAAAGAAGAAGAAGAAGAGGAGGAGGAGGAGGAGGAGGAGGAGGAGGAGGAGGAGGAGGAGGAGGAGGAAGATGGGAAGGAGAATAAATAATGTCCCATTTCTGGAAGGTGATTTGGTAATGTTTTTACTTACTGTAGTTCACAGGTATTGAGTAATGCTGTGGTAAAAGTGCTACTTTTTGTACATTATATATAGATGGTCCCCAACTTGCTATGGTTTGATTTACGAATGTTTGACTCTATGACGGTAGAAAAGCAACATGCTTTCAGTAGAAACTGTACTTGGAATTTTGAATTTTGCCCTTTCCTGGGCTAGCAAGATGCAGTACAATACGCTCTCAAGATGCCCAGCAGTGGCAGTGAGTCACCCCTGCTAGCTCGCCATGCAATCAAGAGAATAAACAATCAGTACTACACATTGTACTTTGGTGCCAGCATTTTTTTGCATAGTATTGTGTTCTGTGCACGTTCAGAGTAGGGTGGGTTAAACTATACTGTTTGGTAGATTAAGTGTATTAAATGCATTTTCAACTTGTGATGTTTTCATTTTACAATGAGTTTATTGGGATGTAACTCCATTGTATGCATAAGTGGAGAGGCGTCCATATAGTAATCTATATCATCCTCACAAGTCTATGAAGTAGAAATCAGTAATATTCTCTTCTACAGATGAAAAATAAAGTAGCACTGAGTGGTGAAATAAAATTAGGGCACACGGCTGATAAATACTGAAGTCAGATTTCAAAACCATGGTGATTTGCAACAGCTCTCACACATAAATATCGTGTTACTTTGCTTCTCTACTTTTAATAAGCTTACTTAAAGCAATAGAAGAATTCTAAAGATGTTTGTAGAAGATATTTTCATAAGCAAAATTTAAAGTAGTTAAACTGTGATCTGAAGTAAATGTTCAAACAGGTGCATTTTGCTTAAAATGTTTACATTTTTAAAATTGGCAGCAATAATCCCTTGCTTCTGGCTAGTGATTAAACTCATATCCTCCCCTTCAGATATCTTAATTAAATGACAAAATTCATGTTGTGAAAATGCATCATCTGTAGTGGCTTCTAAAACTGTTTGGCAAATTCTTCACAGTATCTGGGAAAAAAGGAGGTAGGCTGTAGGAAGGATTGAGTGTTCGAATTGTACACTTGCTTGCTCAATGTCCTACTTTCAATATCCTGACTTATCTCCCCTTACCAGTCAAAATATTCCATTGCAAAAGGCTATTTCTGCGTTATATTTTATTATAAAAGTATGGTGTGACTTCAGATAGAGGTGATAGACTGAGACTCTTATCTGCCTAGTCTATGTATTAGCCTAACCTCCTCTTAAATATAAATAAATAAATGTTTATTTATTTATTCCTCCTTCATGTTTTAGATTGTTTCCCATGCTAGATTGACTTTCTCTGCATACTGCACAGTCTAAACTATAGAAAGAATATCTTACCCTGCTCAATTTATGTAAAAGATTTTTGGTCTCTTTTTTATTTTGAAAATATTTTTATGATATAAGTGTCAGGTGTACAAAATTATAATTCAACATCAAAGGGATATACTACAAAGTGATATACTACAAAGCGATCACCACCACGATTCCAGTTACCATCTAGCACCATAACATTTGGTCCCTTCAGCCATTTTACTCATTCTCAACACCCTCTGGTAACTACCAATCTGTTCTCTGTACCTGTGAGTTTATTTTTGTTTTGTTTATTTGTTTTGCTTATTTAAATTCCACATGATTGAAATCATACAATATGGTCTTTCTGTGTCTGTCTCAATAATTTAACATAATACCCTGGACTTTCACCCATGTTGCTGTAATGGTAAGATTTCATTCTTTTCTATGGATGAGTAGTATCCCACTCTGTGTGTTTGTGTGTGTATGTGTGTGCATGTGTGTGTAAAACGTAATTTTTATCCTTTCATCTATCGATGGACATTTAAGTTATTTCAATATCTTAGCCATTGTGAATAATATTGCAATGAACACAGGTGCATTTATCTTTTTGAATTAGTGTATCTGTATTCTTTGGGTAGGTACACAGAAGTGAGTTAGCTAGGTCATATAGTACTTCTTAATCTTTTTGAGGAATCTCAATACTTTTTTTCCATAGTGGCTGCACCATTGTACACTCCCAGAAATGGAGTATGAGGGTTCCCTTTTCTCCAAATCATTTCCATCACTTGTTATTTCTGTATTTTTGTTAACAGCCATTCTAACAGGTGTGAGGTGACATCTCATTGTGATTTTGATTTGCATTCCCTTAATAATTATTGATGTTGAACATCTTTTCATGTGTGTATTGGCCATCTGTAAGTGTTCTTTGATGAAATATCTATTCAGATTCTCTACCTATTTTGAATGGGGTTGTTTGTTCTTTCTGTAGCAAGTTGTATAAGTTCTTTTATTTTTTGATTAACCCCATATCAGATGTATTATTTGAAAATAGGTTTTATTTTTGTTGTGACAGTTTTTTATTCGCTGTGCAAAAGCTTTTAGTTCCATGAAGTACAATTTGTTTATGTTTGTTGCCCTTGCCTTTGTGATCAGACCCACAAAAACATCACTAATATTGATGCCTAGAGCTTATTACCTGTGTTTTTTTCCAGGAATTTTATGGTGTCACATCTTACATTCAAATCTTTAATCCATTTTGAGTTAATTTTTTTGTGTATGATGCAATAGAGTGGTCTAGTTTCATTTTATTTTTGCATGTGACTATCCAGTTTTCCCAATACCATTTATTAAAGAGACAATCCTTTCTCCATTGTGTGTTCTTGGCTCCTTTGTCATAGATTAATTAGCCATATATGTGTGGTTTTATTTCTGGGCTCTCAATTCTGTTGCATTGATCTCTTTTTGTTTTTATACCAATACCATTTTGATTATCATGGTGACTCTGTGGTACAGTTTGAAATCGGGGAGTGTGGTACCTCCAACTTTGTTCTTGTTTCTCAATACTCCTTTTTGCTATTTGGGATCTTTTGTGGTTCCATGTGACTTTTAGAATTATTCTAGTTCTGTGAATCATGTTATTGGAAATGTCATAGAGAGTGCATTAAATCTATAGATCTCTTCGAGTAATATGAGCATTTTAACAGTGTTAATTCTTCCAATTCATATCTCTTCATTTTCTTGTGTCTTTTTAAGTTTTTCCATCGGTGTCCTATAGTTTTTAGTGTAAAGGTCTTTTGCCTCCTAGATTAAATTTACTTCTATCTGCAAATAGTAACAGTTTTACTTCTTCCTCTTCAATTTATATGCCCTTGTTTTCTTTCTTTTCTTTTTTTTTTCCTTGCCTAATTACTTTGGATAGGCTTTCCGATACTATGTGAATAAAAGAAGTGAGAGTGCGCATCCTTGTTTTATTCCTGATCTTAGAGGAAAAATCTTTCAGATTTTCACCTTTGAGTATGATGTTAAATATAGGTTTGTCATATATGGCCTTCATTATGTTGAGGTGCAATCCCTCTATACCCACTTGGTTGGAAGTTTTTATCATAATTTAAATGGATGCTGAATTTTGTCAAATCATGTAATTTTTTTTATCATTTATTCTCTTAATGTGATATATCCCATTTATTTATTTGCATGAGCACAGGCTAGCCCAGCAAGGGGCAGGGCATACCTGAAATTGCTTAGGCACATTGGTGGGCAGGGATCTTGGCAGGTGTACCTACTGGTATGGGTACCATTTAGAAGGTGAATTTCAAAATGGCACCCTCCATCACTGGTATTAGCAAGACAGAGTTAATATTGCAAAACTGGCTCCTGCCAATCTGTCAGTTCCTAGAAATAGACCCAGCTAATTCCTGCCTGTCTTGTAGACACTCCAAGACTAGTATCTTGGTCTTCTTCATTTATATTCGTTGCAATTTTCACACCGGTATTTTTGTGCTGGTTCCCAGTTCAAGTGGGTGCATGTGAGCCCTTTAAGAGTTTATTTATTTATTTATTCATTCATTCATTCATTCATTCATTCATTCATTCATTCATTTATTTTCCCTACATTTCTATATGTTTCCTGGATGCAATTCCCATAGGTTTACTAAGCCAGGTGTTTGGGATCTTATGTAGAATCTTATGTAGAATCTAAGGGTTGGGGTGCCTGATGTGGAGGCACCCGTTTGAATTCCTCTCTCACCAGGGGCAATTGCAAACCTTTACTGTCCCGCCATATTATGGATTCCTCATGATGAGGATATGTTTTCCTCCCCTATGTTTCTACTTCTCCTTCCTGCCTCGATGTGGTCCTTTTAGCCTTGTGGAGTGTATGATCATCCAATTTTCAGGTCAATTTCACAGGAAAGTATCCCATATGTATTTGTAGATTTGTTGTGTCTGTGAGAGGAAATGAATTCAGGAACTTCTTATGCTGCCATCTTGAACCCTCTGTATAAATCTTTCTGATCTTTAAACTTCTGTTAGGAGGTAGATCTGGTATACCAGTAATCACCCACTATTTCAGTTTTCCCTTGGTGGCTCCTGGGATACTATGTCCTGAATCATCTAAGAGAAAACAACTGAAAACAAAAAACAAAAAACAAAAAGAAAACACTATGAACAGATTAGAATACTGCATTTCTGGGAAGAAGGTAATAAAAGTCAAATATCATCATGAATTAATTGGCCCATAGATGTGAAGGGGAGGTATTTTTAAAAAGAAGAAAAGAAAAATTCAGAGAATGATCTCAGATACCTAAGATATGAACCTCCAGAATGATCAAAAGACCTTGGAAGAAAAATAGGTCTTTCCCCTCCACTGGATTACTCCTCAGGTTAAGCCCAGATAATGATGAGTTCAAAAGAATAAAATTAATATTTTATTTAAAATGGATACTGAGGTTAACTTAGAGGCTTTGAATGGATGCAAAGACTTTTAAAATATTTATTGCTCTTTAAAATTGTTAAGTAATTTATTTTACAGCTAGATATTTATTTATTTATTTATTTATTTATTTATTTATTTATTTATGTTAACTTAAAAATAACTTAGAATTTTACAAATATATTGAAAACCTGTTAGATTAAAATAATGATCAGAGATATCAAGGTCTTTAGAACAAGTGTGTTTGGCAAGGAGATCTCCAAACAAATACTTAAAATATAGGTGAAATTGCTAAACTATATGAAAAAAAATTCTGTGTCTTGAAAGAAGAGGTTTTTAATCAAAACTTCAAAAGCTTATTTATATTTGTTTTTACTAATTGCGTGAAATTCTAAAGTACTAGGTATCCCCTTGACCCCTAGAAAAATCAAATAGTTTAACTTGTTCTAGTCAAGATTACAGTATTTGGAAATATCATTTTGAAGTATATACTGCAAACATTATTATAAAAATGAAATGCATGATGTATTAGGTTAGTATCATAAAGCTATATGAAATAATAAAGAAGAATGTGTAGCTCAGATAAGAGAATAATATAAATTTAAGTCTGATGTTAAGGAGACAACTTACCGTTTTATAAAAAAGTAAATACATACAAATAGCTTGATTTTGAAATTAAATAATAGTAGGCTGGTTATTTAATTGATCCAGATATCATGGTTATCAAGCTCGCATTTAAACCTATAAATTATGTAATTATAGATAGATAATTGGATACAATTTTGAATACTTATTTTCCAGGTGGCTGATAATGTTCACCAAGAAAAGTCTAGTAACAGGAAGTTTACCCTTTGTAACAACTTAGAACCTGCAGATTTTAAAGAATTCAAAGAATGCCAATGTTCTCTAAAAAAACTAAAACAATTGAACCAATGCTGTCTATCCCCAGATGATCATATGATGGAGAAGTATCTGCCCCTTTATAATTAACAGGGTTTTAGTCCATTTTTTAAAATATAATAAATCAATTCCCAAAAAAACAGAAAAGAAAAAAAACTCCTCAATTTATTTCTCCTTCATTGTTATAGTTCCCTTGGATATTCTAAAAAAATATATTTTTCTTATTTTGCATTTGTGTATCTGAATTACCTTTCAGATGATTGCCATATTTGCTATGACATTTCTTGTATTAAAATAAACTGTTTTCAAATATGTATTCTACATTATTAACTAATTTTCCTTGTTTTCAAAATCTCTACCTTTGTCTTTTAAAATTTATATTATTAGCCTTTCTAAGTTGATTTGCTTTTAACCACAGGGCTTTCTCAAAAGGATCCCAAAAATCCTAGAAGTGTCTATGTGAATGTGTGTGTGTGTGTGTGTGTGTGTGTGATGTGGTGTTGTGTGTGTGTGTGTGTGTGTGTGTGTAAGCATGGGTATTTACATTTGTGTGTGTAGAGTTGTAAATTAATTAACATATTAAAGACAAAATATAAAATTGATGTACTAAGAATTAAGGTGGAAAATATCCCACGTTCTGGGTGGTAGTGAATCCCCCAAATTTCTTCCTGCATAAGTATCTTAAATGAATATGAAAAAAATATGCTTAATAACATAAAAAGAAAAAATAAAATAAAATTTATGAACTTTTAAAAACTATGTTTTAAATGGTATTTAGTGTCATGAGAAACCTTGATGGTATTCAAGCTTTAAAATATTCCCCCATTTAATAAAATTTAAGGTATTTATGCATAAACAATGTATATTTGAAAATGTTCTGACACTAGAATCCAATGTGTAAAAACAAATTTATTAACAATTTGTTTCTAAGATGCTGACCTTTTGGGTAAATGAAACAAATACTGGAATGAACAAACGAATGAATAGATGAATGAGTGAATAAATGATTAAATATATCAATAAATTTAAAACATATATGTTTTAAAACTAGGCTATGGCAATAATTTAAACCATAGGTAATTTTTTTATTATTTTTAACTAAAAATGCTCAGTCAATTGGATTTCTGCCATTGCTTCCAGGACGTCTATAAGTTGGTTCTGGGGTATGAGGGAGAGTCTATATAACCTTAGACACTGACTCCTCAATTTTCTGAGAAGATATACTGGTAAATGTTTAAAAATGAACTCTTTGGCAAAACGAATATATGAAAGCATGACTTGATTTTTGGCATTTGCCAGATCCCACGGCATGAATACTCCAATGACCACTTTTCAAATTACTAGTGTGTTGGCTAGAGCTGTGCGTAATTGGCACAAGGAAGACTGTAGGAGACGGCTTCATCCTCCACCGTTTCTGAGGCGCAGTTCTGTGCTCTCACGGGCACCTCTCCTATAGCTTGTATTCCTCGGAGACTGGTGTAACCTGATCTGTTCTCTCTAGGCTTGCTCAGAACCAATATATTGAGTCTCACCTTGTGCTCTGTTGAAACACTAGAACAAGCATTGACAAACTTTCTTTTAAAGGTTTAGAAAGTACATATTTTTAGGCTTGTGGGCCAAATGGTTTCCACTGGTACAATCTCGACTCAGCCATTGAAGCTTAAACCAGCCACAGACAGTTTGTAAGAGAATGGGCATATCTGTGTCCCGATACTTTATCAAAACAGACAGCATGCCTCGAGCCCTTAGTTTACTGTGCCCTGCTCAAGAACTACTGAATTTCTGCTGTGTCTTTCCAGCTCTGTGCCTCTGACCTTGATACTGAGCCTCTGTGCAGGACTGTCCCATAGCTATCCCATTCGTATACTCAATTGTGTCATAGAGTTACAGTCCTTCTGCCTTTATCCTCAACTTACCTAAAACCAAAACAAGAGATGGGAGAACAGAATTAACAATTCTGGTCACTTGCCTTCCTTCTGTTTTATTTTCTCGTCCTTTCATCCATACCGGAAGGGAAAGGCATTATATGTCTGCCTTGTCACAGTATCCTTTACTCAAGAAGAAACATCACATAGCCCTACTGGCATAGGCTTCACTCCACCTTGGAATGCTCTGCTCTGAATCCTTCAGAAGAGCTCTTCAGGAATTTTGGATATCTCTTTTTTGTCTAAATCTTGATTTCAAACCTACTGCCTTGCTGAAGGGGTCAAGTAGCTCACCGGCTCTCAGAGGATGTCGTCATGATTCAGCCTCCAATGAGATATGATAGAAAATGAAAATTAAAGTGCATTTTAATTATTTCTGTTATATAGATGCATTAATATTAGACAAACATCAAAGTGACAACAATAATTACTATTTCCTTTTGTGTTAAGTAACATTTTTAAATTACAAAAATAGTTTTAATCAAACAAGTAAATTCTTAAAATATTTGAGAGGACAATGGGGAGCCTATGAAAATATTCTACACGTTGTACAATATGATTTTCATGAGGATTGAGTGGAAACTTAGTAGATTAATTAGCAAATAAAAAAGGAAAGATGGGTTTACAACAAAATGAAATAGACTCACATGCCAAAGTTTTCCTAAAAATTTAGCTGCAGACAAGGAGGAATAACTGTGTAATAGGAATGTTGTGCCAGATGTTCCAATTTCCCTCAACTTAAACTGATCACTGTTCCTGCTTTAGTCTAAGAGAAAAACAACAACGTTCATTCAAAAGCATTAGGATTTGAGTTACATAAAATCCAGTTCTTTCCAATTCTTATTCTGCGTCCGATCACTAAAAGTCTGAAGAGATTTGAAATAGTCTATTTGAATTTTTATCTTTCAATATAATGTTATACAATTAAACAAATATATTTCTCTATCATGTGGGACTTGATATCCACATTTGAAATGGATTCCAAGGAATATCGAAGACTAAATGTGGAAGAAAATATGCCAACAGACCTCTATTGTTTAATTCAGGAAGAAATGTATGAATCTAGTTTTATTTGCCTGTGTTGAGTTGAGAAGTGGCATTATATTTTGTCCATGTGGAACACATTTTACAACAACATTCTCCTTTAAAAATCTAAGGGATACATAGTATTGTAGTATTGATACATAGTATTCAAATATCATTGATATTTGAACATGATTAAGGAAATGAAATTGCCCATGCCTAAGTATTCAAATATCATTGATATTTGAACATGATTAAGGAAATGAAATTGCCCATGCCACACTTTTTTTAAAAGTGTGCGATTAGAAAAATCAGAACATGACTAGTTGTAATTATTACCTTATATAAAATATCACTGTATTTAGTGAAATAAGTATACTACAGTAAAATAGTCATTAGTTTCACAGACAAAAAGGGAAAACTAGTGGTAATAAAATATATGCTTACATGTTTTTTGTTTTGTTTTTATATTAATTACCTTTATTGATAAGTTTGGATTATTACAACTAACCTTTATATTTCAAATTATATTCTGTGATGGATTTCTTTAGTCTAGAAATGAAATGGCTTCCTTGGAGATATTAATATCAATAAATATACGTCACAGCTTATGAACATCAATTTAAATTTAAAAAAGAAAAGCAGATAAATGGAACTTTAAAAATTTAAAGATGTCATCCAGAACAGCTACGCATATTTTCTCCATTTACAGTTGAGGAAACTCAAGCATCTATCTGCTCCCAACTCACAAACACTAACAAAAATAGATACAGTACATTAATTTAAATTATACAGATGAGGAAACTAAGATGTGGAAGAAAGAAGTAAGAATATAAATGTCAGAGGTACAATCAAAGCCAGGAGTCCTTATCTACTTCTATTGTTCAGACAGTAGCAAGGTGGTTCCCAGGGGCTGAGGGGTGGAGGAAATGGGAAAATGATTGACAAAGAAAAGAATGCAAACTTTCAGTTATAAGGTAAAAGAGTTCTAGGTATCTAAGTTACAGCAGCGTGGTTAACAATAGTGCCTTGTATTCTTAAAATTTGCTATAAGAGTAGAGCTTTAATGTTCTCACCATTAACAAGAACAATAAAATAATAACTCTGTGAGGTGAACAATCCGCTAACCAACTTTTTGTGGTACACGTTTTACAATATATATATATGTATGTATCAAATCATCACATTGTATACCTTACTTACACAATGTTATATGTCAATTATATCTCCATAAAACTGGAGGGAAAGTAAGGGGATGGAGTTTCCAAATTTCTCTCTCTAGGTTCTTGGTGGCGAAATCAAGAGAGTAAACATGTTTGATATTGAGGTTCTTAACTAATATAACTTAAAAAGAAACCACTTTTATAGGGGGAGCAAAATTTGTTGATTTACTTTCTTGTTTTCTTGATAGTCACAGCCTCTAAGGGAGTCATTTGAAGTCAGTGTGCTCCTCATGCATAATGGATGATGCAGCATGATGTAATGATGGAGGCAGCGTTGTGTAAATGGTATGAGGGAACAGTGGGAGAAGAAGGGCCGGCCTCATTGCCATTCAGACAGGCTGGAAACAGCCATGTCATTATGTGTAATAGCACTATTGCTACCTTTTGCTCATGGTGGGAATTTTAAAAATCTAGCAAGAAACAGTACATTTGACAATAAAGGAAAAGAACCGGTGGTCTCTGAGCCTGAATTAGAAAACATAATTGAGTATACTACAAAGCATCTTCCTACCCATTATTTTAAACCTTTGTTAATAAATCATTGAATCTCACATGGATCCATGATTTTTAATTCATTTAAAAAAATAAAATTGTTTATATATGTATTGAGTATATATATATATATATATATATATATATATATATATATATATATATATATGTGTGTGTGTATGTGTGTGTATATATTTGCTTATATATATTTGCTTATAGCTCCACATACTCTGAGGTCAGCCCTGCCCCAAAATATGAATTGTGTGATATGGTCAATACAGTTATATGATCTGAAATCTGCTTTCTAATTTCCTTTCACTCTATGCTCCATTACTATAAGATTTGGGGAGATTTTTTCTTTCTTCAAAATGGAGCTATAATAGTACTTATATCATTAGTATGGTGTGGACACTAATTACGCTGTAGAATGCTTAGTAATTGTCAACTATTATTGTTATAACTACTAATGTAGTGCTCCATAAATATTGACTATTATTATTATCAGTAGTAATAGTAGTATTGATGAGAGGTTGGAACTTAGGTTAAAAAGATAATCAGGGAAAATTTCCTGAATGCAGGAACACATTCTTAAATATTTAGTATGAGATCGTTGCTTTGCCAAACTCCTTTGTGAAACTCCTCTACTATTCAAAATGTTCAGGAAAGTCGTCTATTCATATAGGCTCAAGTACATGGTCCCTGAGAGGAGATGGCTTGTGGGAAGTGACACAATATGGAAAGGAGTGTCTTCTGGGAAGTGACATCCTATAGAAAAATGACTGTAGGTACAGATGGAAAAAAAAATCCAGAAGAGAGACAGAGAAGCAAAAACTGAGGTTTAAAGATTGTCGACCTTAGGAGATACATATAGGCAAAACTTTCTCCAAATCCCCAGGCATTTCTAGGGACACTGGTAACAAGTATTTTCCCCCCACCCCCTCCATATATGGAGAGTTTATTTAAGCCAATTTTATCTAAATAATAAAGGAAAAAGTAACACAAGCAACTTGATATTTCCTGTATTGTAAGAATGAACAAGTCTGCTTAACTCCAGTCTCACTTTGAAAACAAATGAAGCACATATATGCTACTCAAGGGAAAACACTTTGATACTTGTTGCAGGTTGAGTCATGAGTTCTGTTAAGCATTTTAAATAATTGAATCTGATATTGACCACATCTTTGCTTCATTAGTGTTCATTTGCTTCTTCAATAAAATCTCCCTGACCATAATTCGGTTGCTACCATATCCCTTGAGGCACCTCTGTAGCAAGAAGGCTTGAGCATTTCCAGGTTTTAAAAGAGTTTATCTGTAAATAAGATTCTCATTATAGAGCCTACAATTTAACTTTTGACCCATACCCTACCTTCTCACTCCTGGCATTTATACCTTTAAGTAGTCTGTACCCCCATAATCAGACATCTGAATTTCCAGATCTGGTCCCTCACCGTGACATTCTGTCGGAATGTCTCCACTCCTCTGCGCTTCTCATACTCCTTCCATGTTTAAAGGCCATTGCCAACCTCGCTCTTCAGAGAATATTTCTGATCATTTCAGTGTACTGACTTATTACAAACTCACAGCACTGATTTTCCTAAATCCTAATGGAGATCATAACCAAATACAGTCTAAGGGGAGCATATACTGCTGACTTGTGTTATTGTTATTTTCCCTGTGCCTAAATATATTGTGTTCCTTACTAGATTCTGACCTCAGAAGGACTAGGTCCATGTACGTATTATAGCCCTTTGCTTAGCACAGTGCTTAGCATGTGATAGCAATAATGGAGGACTTATTTGATATTTTTCAAATAAATTAGAAAGGTCATACATACTTAGGAGGGAGAAAAGCTCTAGTAGAGTCACTGAAGAAATTTTAGGGATACATAATTTAGATCTAATTTTCATAAAATTAAATATAAACTGGAAGTTATGACAGCACAAGTATATTTTAAATTAACTATAAGTTATTTAATAATTAAAAACTGTATAAACATTCTTCAGATATTTCACAGATAAGATGATGAGTTCTTGGCCAAGTAAATTAATAAATAAACAAGCCAATAAAACGCTGATGAACAAAAGTACTGGTAGTCACTTGATTGTGAAAGAATGCAGTTTGGAGCTTGGGATCTGGGGCGGGTGGCTCAGAAGCCCTATGGGATCTGTCAAATATAAACATGAGTGACACATTTTTTAGAAAAAATAACGATCTTTTCTTCATATATGCTGACTTTTACTATGATGACAAAGGGCCTTTAGAGGTATCGTACATAGCAATTTTATTTTAAAATGATTTCTTCAGTGTATAAGTAATATTTTAACAATAAGTGAAGAAGAAATTGAGTGTTTATGCTATGGGAAAATTATTTGAAAACCACAATTTTGAAATTTTTTCTTATATGTATTTTATTATTGAAAATGTGTGTGGTAAAAGTATTACTTATTAAAATTCTCATTTTTGAAAATGAAACACATAAAAGCCATATTTTTATAACCTGCTAAAAATTCTGAAGAGAATATCAATGCGTTTTGCATATATTTATAAAAATATAGAATTATAGATGTGAAATATAATTATGAAATAATAAAATAATTTATACAGTTATCTATTAAAAATAACTGATGGACATCAGTTTTTCTTCAATAGATTTTGTTGAAGAAGCAAATTAACACTAATGAAGCAAAGATCTGGTCAATATCAGATTTAATTATTTAAAATGCTTAACATGGAAGATGGAAATTTCATAGTTAAATTACAACTAAGAACTTGTTAATTACTTTGTGGTTTAAAAATGAATATCTTGCTTTATCATGGGAAATCAGCAGTAAATTATTTATCTTCACCCCCTTTGAGACAAAGTACCACAATAATGTGAATTTAGGACCTGATTTTTTTTAATCTCTGTGTCACAAACTCTTGTCAGCTTTTAAAAATCTACTAGTAATAAAGTATACTTAAATATTTTGTTCTCAGAAAAAACAAGTTAGCATTCATTCATTAATTAGCCAATTAAAAATTAATATTATAATTCAGCAATATATTTAGGACACACTGATTTTATCACATTAATCAAGTCAAATATTTTTTAAAGCATATTGCATTTGACCTGATCTTTTCACAGTTTTATTTCCTTTTATAAAATAGTATACAATAGTACATTATGTTATATACATGTATAAACACACAATGCATCCAAAGTTTTTTATCAATCACCCATATTCTGAAAATATGCTAAATATCTTTAGCATACCACTGTGTGTAACATATGATAATTTAATGCCTACAAAGTATATTGCTTTATATAAACAGATAAACTTGGAAAAAAAATTTCTTACAGGACATTTTATTCCAATTTTGGCTCAGTGTAAAAAAGCACTTGTATAACCCAGAATCTTGAGGATTTCCATGCAAAGTTCAGGAACTCCAATAACACATTTTGTACAATTGCATTTTTTAAAAAACCTGCTTATATTGTTATAGACAACAACAAAAGGAGCTAAAACATGTTAAGTGTGATCTTGAAATAAACATTTTTATTATTTCTAGCATATACGTCTTAAGGAAAAAATCTCATATTTCCAAGTACAACTCAATGGAGAGAATTTTTAAGAATTTGACCTTTTCTTTCCCTCACTCCTTTTTGATGATGATGGCCTATCTCTATCAAGCTCCATTATCCTTAATGTTTGAAAGAAATATAATCTGCCATAAATATGTGGTATTTATTTTAAAATACTAGTAGATAATTTTAAGAAATAAAAATGTAATGTCTGGGCTGAGTAAGAGGATTATTTTTTTTCAAATGTCTCAGATGATTTGTAAATAGAATCACAATCCCTGCAAGTGCCTCGTCGGCATCACAAATAATTCAGTCATTACTTTTGTTCATGATTCTGTGTGTTTGGGGGCTATGTTAATACCATAAATCCATTCATGGTAAAAACATTGTACTCTGATACAGAGAAAAAAGATACCATAACAAAAATAACATTGATCACAAATTGAATGTTGATATTGGCAAAATTGAGAGTTAAATTATCTATGATATCTTTATTTAAATAATATCAGTTTATCATTTAATATACTTTGACTGCAAATAATAAAAAACTTAAATTGTTCCTTAATGAAAGGTTTATCATCAGAACAAGAGATACATGGTCCAGGTGCAGTGACACCCATAAGATATGCATGTTCCTGGGTAAATACTTTTGGCTGGTACCCTGTCAGTATGAACAACATGATTTTTTTTAAATGTGTTAAGAAACAAAAAGTCATAGATAAAGATATCAGTTAGTGGTTATCAGAGGGTAAGGCAGGAGGGGAATGGTAGATGAGGGTAAACAGGATCAAATATATGGTGATGGAAGGAGAACTGACTCTGGGTGGTGAGCACACAATGTGATATACAGATGATGTATTACAGAATTGTACACCTGAAACCTATGTAACTTCACTAACCATTGTCATCTCTATGAACTTTAATCAATAGTAAAAAGATATCATGGCTCATGTGAGGTAGTGATTTACTGGTGAATGTTTATCCTACCGATAGAGAAGAGGACCATTGGTAGTTG
Organism: Rhinolophus hipposideros; assembly: GCF_964194185.1. Classification (NCBI taxonomy): domain Eukaryota; kingdom Metazoa; phylum Chordata; class Mammalia; order Chiroptera; family Rhinolophidae; genus Rhinolophus; species Rhinolophus hipposideros. The sequence goes on from NC_138048.1 coordinate 91,315,246, forward strand.
TTCATTGTCCAAAGAGTGGACTTGATTTGTGTTGGTGTCCAGATACCAGTCTTCCTGTGCAATGCTGTGAACCATCTCTTCATGTACTTGATTATCCTTTGTGTTATTGTTGAGTCTATTAACATTATATTGCTGCAAAATTGCCAAACACTCAGCAGATTGAAACAACACAAAATTATTTTCTCTGTTACCGAAAGTCAGAAGTCAAGACACAGTTTGAGTGTATTTGCTACTGAAGGTCTGGATGATCTGAAATAAACGTGAGAATGGGGGTTGTGCTTCTCATCTGGGCTCCAGGTCCTCTTCCAAGCTCACTGGTTGATGATGGAAGAATCGCTTTTTGTTGTTTGTAGGACTGAGAACCCTGTTTTCCTGCCAACTGTTGGCTATAGACTGCTCTTAACTCTTAGAGACAACCTGGACGGAGTCATTGTCATATGGTTTCCACAGGCAGTATATAACATGCATGTTTGCTTTCTTCCCAGGCAGCCAAAGAATTTGTCTCTGATGTCCTCTTTTTCAATCAGTCAGATAAAAAATTCATCTTTTAAAGGGCTTACCCGACTATGCCAGTCCCACCCAGGATAATTTTCCTTTTTCTGTATATTACTGCATCATCACAGGAATAATATCTCCTTAATTTCACAGATTTCACCCACAATCAAAAGAAAATGTAAGAGTAATTGGGGTTTGTCTTAGAATTCTGCCTACCACACTTCCTGACTTTATAACCACCAAAATGAGCAAAGGGTGGTGAGAAAATGTGCCAACACTACTGCTACTCACATTTCTGTGATTCTTTAGAACTGATTTGTATTGAAAAATAGATCTTCCCGCCCCCACCCCTGCAGTTTCCTAAAACAATTCATTCACTGTTGACTTCATGATTATGAATGACACTGCCTCATCTGTTGTGCCAGCCTTGAATACTGGACTTAATGACTCCTTCAAAGGTTGAATATATGAATAGTACTTAACAATAGGAAAGAATGAAATCTTGTCATTTGTGTCTATATCGATGGGCCTAGAAGGTATTACGCCAAGTTAAATAAATCAGACAAAGACAAATACCACAATTTCACTTATATGTGGAATCTAAAAACAAAACTAAACAAACCAACAAACAAAACAAAACACAAACAGACTTATAGATGCAAACTGATGTTTGCCAGAGGGGAGGGATGTAGAGGGAGGGAGGGGTAGAAAAGGTGAAGGAGAATAAGAGGTACAAACTTCCAGTTGTAAATAGGTAAGTCACAGGGATGTAATGCATAGCACAGGGAATATAATCAATAATATTGTAATAATTATTCACAGTGACAGATGGTTCCTAGACTTACTGTAGGGATCATCTAGTAAGGTATATAAATGTCAGATTACTATGCTGTACACCTAAAATTAATATATTGTATGTCAAATATAATAAAAAGATAATTTTTAAAAAGAGGGCAGATAATCCAATGCATGAACCCGGACTGAATTCTTAGGGTGAGAAGGTAAAAAACAACATAAAGGGCATTTTGAATAAATTAGAGAAAATTGCCTATAAACTCTGCATAACTTTAATGTTTAAGGGCAGTACTGATACTTTGTAAAGGAAATTTTTCTTTCACTTGGGAAAACCATGCAAAAGTATTTAAGCTTGAGTAGCCAGATGATTATGTATCTTTTTTTGAGTACTCTGTTCTCACTCCTAGTCTGGGCAGAGAGACCTCGCTAAAGAAACCAACAGTTCAGAGACACTGTCCAGTCTGGACATATACTGATAGTCCAGGCAAGCTTAGAACATATACTGACCACCCAGGACTGATGGACTGCTTCCAGGAAGACTGATTTCTCCTGAAGCATGGTTCTCTCCTGATACTCAGAATGCCCTGATTCTATTACATATACATAGACAACTTCACACATAATAGCACGACCATCCCAGGCACATCTCTGGCACACTGATCCTCCCCTCATTGTCAGCAGTATACATGGTGGGGTGGAGGGATGAAAACCACATGGGTACTTTATTTGTGAATGTTGAATTAGTTCTAAGTCCTATTTATGAGAAGAATAAATAAAGTTTGGTCCATTTATAGAGTCTAATACTGCTTCATCACTAACAATGTGGAATATTAGACTATTTCCATTTTTTTCTGTCCAAAGGACCATGAAAACTGGCTATGATAAATTAAACTGACTAAATTGTGTAGACACTTGCACATCTGTAGCACATACTGCGTACTTGATGTGGATTCAGGTTACACCCTAGAAAGAATCCTAAGATTGCTTCCTTGGATTTTTTTCACTTGATTTTGTATTTAATACTTCTTAACCTATATGTTATATTTTATAAAAATATTTAAGTGTTTGTTTTTCTTTCTAATGCAGGGGGTTACAAATGTTGACTATTGATGGATATACATTTAGTATACCCTCATCAGAAGATATTTTTTAAATATTATTCTGGAAGAATATCAGTTCAGTGAAAACTCTCATATTTTTCATTTTTTAAGTGATACATTTGACATAGAAAATATTTGATCTTCTTTAAATAGAGTGTTAACAATCCATATTACTTTTATAATGAGGTGATTTCTTAAAATATCTATAAGTTTTAGTCATTGGATGTACAATTAAAGCTCTCTAACATGAATTATAGAAAACATTGAAATTGTATGGATTCGACTAATCTTTTAAAAATACTCACTAGGAAACTGTGAGATATGTATCTCAGTTCAAACTTATGTAAGTTCTGGACTTTTAATAGGAATCTTAAATCTACCCATTTAAATAAACACATTTATTGAGAATTAAATATCAAATACAAGTAAAGGACTTCATTTAATGTTAAAAATATTTAAAGTGTAAAAATTATGCCACATTTGATAACTAATTTGAAAAGTTTACAGAAAGAGATAGAAACCATGTCCCCTCTCCTATATGTGTCCCAGGATGGCAGAAATCTGAGAGGCTTTGATTATATGATACTCAGTGTGTTCAAAAAGTGGAAAGACATGGAATATTACTGATCCTGGCAAAACACTACATTTTTTTCTGATGTTCAAAATGAAGGCAGTTGGAGGTTTAGTTTTCAATTCATAGGAAGTAATACTTTTCACTGAACTCTACAATGAGTTTTTTGCCCAAAATGAAGATGACTCAGGAAAAGTATTCTTACATTTCATATATATATATATATATATATATATATATATATATATATATATACACACACATATATGTATATATACACATATATGTATATACACATACATATATGGGTATATATGTATATATATACCTATATATGTATGTGTATATAAATATACATATATATGTATATATATATGGAATGTGCCAAATAATGTATACACATTTTAAGAAAGGAAAAAAAAATAACTATTAAAATTACATGGATGGTAACCACTTTGAGCACCTCTTGTAATTGCAGAAGTTAATTGTGACATATTCATCTTTTGTTATCAGTATATATTGAGTATTACAATTTTGATACAGTTTGCCTTTCTTAAAATGTGTATACATATGTTTGGCACCCTCTGTATGTAGTATATGTATACTCCAAGTAATCATAAGACATTATTTTGTGCAACGGCCCAGCATACCTGGGAAGAGTATTGCTTTGAAACTCTATTTTCTCTCTTTCAATCACAGAAATCTCACATACCGTACTATAATACCCAACTATTGATTTTCTCCAATGCTTCATTCTAGCCAAAGTAGCATACTACAGGTTTCACAAATTGTTCTACTAATTATTTTTCTCTATATTCTTGTATACACTATTTTATTTACGTGAAATACTGCTTTTCCCCCAAACTCCGCCTTTCTTCCATTCCTATTATTTTGTACTCAGGGTCTGTGTTTTCCCTTTATAGGCCTTCTCTGAACACATTATGTATATTTGTCTTAACTACTCTTAACTACTTAACTACTCTTACTTAACTACTTTTACTTAGGATTATAATTGTAACATCACACTTCCTTTTTGCATTTATTATATTATTTTCCAGTTTAAATGCCTGATTTGAATTTTTAATATTTATTTAAATGCGTTGTTTAACTTATTGCAGTGCTGCAAATATTTTATCCAACTTTGTACTCCCACCCCATCTCCATTCTCTCCAAACCTAGACATGTAGTGAACATGGCAGTCGCTCAGTAAATGTTGTTTTCATTTATGGATGAAAACAACTATGCTTTTATAGTGTTTATGTTCTGCAGATTTCTTTTGCTTTCACTTGTTCCATTAATATGCTTAATCTTTTTTTTAAATGCCGTATTTAAGCAATACAATTGAGCTAGAGAATTTTTATATAATAGCAAGAGTACTAACCATTAATGTGCAAGTTTCAGAAGCCGTGAAGTGAAAGGAGTACATTACCCTTGCTGAACATGGCTGGATTTACAAGTAGCAGTTTCCAACTCACCTCTATCAGATTTGCATTTGCATGACATGACCCTAGAAATTTGGTAGGAATAATTTCCTGTTCATTGCCTTTCCTTCATTCACGTGTCCATTGAATAGAACTACACATACATCTTGATTAAGCTTTGCATTTGGAACTAACAGTGCCCCATGTAAAAACTCCAGAGGACAGATATTCCCCAGCAAGCACTTTTATATGAAAACATCAATGGCATGTTCTGCTGTACAAAGACAAAGGTTCGAAGGACATTCTGTTTTTTAACAAGTAACAGGAAGATTACAAACTAAATCAATATGTCCAACAGAATGCCTGATCATTGGCTACTGATTCAGGCTATTCCTGGAGATTCTTGTACAGCTTTTTTCTACATTTTGTTTTGGGAACTGACACATGGAAACTTGAGAACTGTGTGGGAAGCATTCTCACTGGCATCAAGGATGACACAGTCACTTTCATCTTAGAGCTGAATAATATGCCTTCCTCACACCCATTATGTCAGACTACAATTTAGCAACTTGAGAGATGGTGGCCCACATGCACATAAGGCATTCGTTGTTTATTTCCCAGGCTTTTGTCCAAGTGATCATTTTAAGGCTAGATTTAGAGATTAAAAAACAAATGTCACTGAAATTTCTGTTCTGGGCATTTTTAAGACATGCTGAGACCTACAAAATGATATTCTTGTTTTAGTGATTTTCATACAGATGTTGCTGCAGAGAATATCAAAACTGTGACCAAGCATTTTAAATTCAAAGGAAAACTTAATTTTTTAGCTTGATATAATAAAAAGAAAAATAAAGAGGACAGACTACTGCTCTTAAACATATTTACCTCACAAATAGCAATTAAGATAATAAGAGAGTCTTCTAGATGGTGTATTGTGTCCACATTTTTGGATTACACAAATATAGGCATTGCTTTTATTTTAATTTTGTGTTAACAAATAGTTGATATGCAATATGATAATAGTTTCAGATATACAACAGTGATTCTATACAGTGATTCTATATTTACATTCCTTACAATGTGATCATCACAATAAATCTAATAAGAAAGAAAGAAGAAAGAAAGAAGGAAGGAAGGAAGGAAGGAAGGAAGGAAGGAAGGAAGGAAGGAAGGAAGGAAGGAAGGAAGGAAGGAAGGAAGGAAGGAAGGAAAGAAGGAAAAAGAAAGAGAGAGAGAGAGAGAGAGAGAGAGAGTGAGAGAGAGAGAGAGAGAAAGAGAGAAAGGAAAAGGAAGAGAAAAGTTAAATTTGGCATAGCTTTTTTAACGGTTTATATAAAAATAGACGCAAAGTTAGTGAAATCATTTACTTTAATTTTAAGTTTATGTAGTCATCATATTTATGGATTATTTTCTGCTCTTGGTTCAGTCTAAAAACTTATTTATAGTTTTTTTATTCATCATATGTGAAGAAATTACATCAACTGCTGTTTTTAATCTACCACTACCATTTTTGATAGATTGTTGTGCATGAACAATGCTCAAATTTAGTATTTTGCATAAACTTCATTTTGTCTAAAAGCTAATAACTAGGACAGTTATAATTAGAATATTAGGAAAAACTCTGTCTTATAATTAAGGTTGAGTTGTTCTTTAAATTCATCTCCCCAATATTCACATACATTCATTAGCTTCAGATGTAATTGCAAGGCACATAATTAATGCAATGGTTCTGAAAGTTTATCAAATTACCACCAATCACCATAGGGTCCTAATGATGCTTGGCAACACAGTGCATGGACATCAATAACATACTAATTATGAATTACTAATTGTAATGACTCCACAAAGCCTAAAAACAGCATCACTGTTTAAATTAAATTAAGTTTATTTTATTGACCTAATTATTGAAGGATGAACTGTTTCAAGCTGTAAAATTTTGAACTGACATTTTAAATTACTTTTACTGTTATAATTAATGTCAATTCTTCTGAAAGCAAGAACCACAACAAAAGGATGCTAAAGATAATAGTTTACCCAAACACATGCTTGCTTACTAGATGCAATGAAAGAAAAAAAAAAAAAAACTGTTGAAACTGTTTATAAAAGACAAACAAATATTGAAGCTGAGAAGCAGAAACCTTTCAAGAATTGCTAGGTAAACCTTTCTTGTATTTCATGAATGTAATTATATTGAAAATGTATTAAAACAGCATCAAACCCCCACTGATTTTCTGTTGGTATTACATACAACACTGTTATAATCAATCAGCTTCTCTTCAAGCTTGAAGTCCCCTGTTCTGCAATAGCAAGGTGATCATTTTGTAATAAGTCTTTCCATATTATAAACTCTAGAAGAGTAATCTTTTAATCGATTAAATTATATACAGTTAATGATCAAGTCAAACAATTAATTTCAGAACTTATCGGATTGAAACTTGGTTGACAAATACAAGTGAAATTGTTTCAAATTATAAAACATTACTTTTAGTTGGCAACACATGTTAATTATTTAAGCATACCAAAATCAATATATTTATTTTATTTTATTATTTTGCAATCACATTGACAGGTGGAGTACATTGTAAATGAAGAGTTCAACTGCATTAAAGGACACTTCTGTCTATATTCAGAAGTGTCCTTTAATGCAGTTGAACTCTTTGAATATCCAGCTCTCTTGGAGGGGGTGTTAACTCAGAGGATCTCAACAATGAGACCCTGCAAGACTATGGCAAAAAACAAAAACAAAACAACAACAATAACAACAAAGAACAAACAACTTAAATGCTGATAACCCTACCTGATTTTATTGTTGGTACTTTTACCAACCTCAAATTTAAGTAAATATTTTCTAAGTTATGAAACTGGAAGAGGCCTCCCATTTTACTTGAAATGTGCCAATGCCCTTCTTCATCTATATAGTTCTCACATTGAAACAAAAGCTGCATTGTCTACTGCTTGCCAGGTCCTTAGCGATGAAATCAGTCTAAGAATAATAGCGCCTTGTAGTTCAGATTGAAGTAATAGAGTCCTAAAACTGAACCCATTAGAATTCTAGGTCATACTCTTGGTGACTTCTCAAAGTTTCATTGCAAATTTTTTAAGATGATTACTCTGTCCATACTAGATGCCAGTTTATATTACCTTTGTCAACTGAGTGTAAATAAATGAGGAGATTTGTTAGAATAACAACGTTTTATTCAAGGGTCTTAAGATTTGCAAATCCAGAAATATTACCAGATGACACCCAGAGTATATTCTTGAGAAGAATCAATCCTTCATTCTCAGCCTCTGGATTGACCAGCATGGTAATCTCCCCAGTCTCAGGCATTCTGGATAATGGATATCAGGTGCTCTGCACACATGAATATGCTTTCCTAAGTTCTTCACATGAGCGTCCTTTGCTAAGTTCTTCAGAGGGAACATATATATATATATATATATATATACGTATATATATAACTATATATATACGTATATATATGTATCTACCTATCTATCTGTCTATCATCTATCTATCTATAACAGGGAACATATGTAGATAGATGGATGATAGATGATAGATGATAGATAGATAGATTAGATAGATTAGATAGATAGATAGATAGATAGATAGATAGATGATAGATAGATAGATAGATAGATAGATGATAGATAGATATAGATATGGATACAGATACATATCCCTATCCCTATCCATATCCATATCCATATCTATATCTATATCTATCTAACAAAAGATGAATACAAGTCATGTGTTTACATTTTTAGCACCCCCAATATATAGAATATATATATTCTATATATATGCTCTCTCTCTATAGATAGATAGATATAGATATGGATATAGATACATATCTATATGTATCTATATGTATAAAGGAAGACCAATGGGTAAATCTATGGCTTAAATATCATAGCTCCAAAGTACCCAACCAAGCATTCGCTCTCATGGTTCTTTCAATACATACTGTTCCTTACCAGTGCTGGAGTTGCTGAGCTTCTGGCTGTTGTTTCTTCTGATTATTTTTTCTAACTAAAGTGGTTTTGGTTTTAACCAAATTTTGATATAATAACATTCACCTGAATGTTAATCTGTGAAAATTTGATCTTGGTGTGAGTGATATAAATGTTTAAATCTATCACTTGGCCAGATATTCCATTCTGCCTTAGAGAACTCAGTAATGACTCTGTTGGCTAATTCAAGAAAGACATGGAATTGACACTTATTTCCAAAAGATTTAACTATTATAAGCTTTCAGAACATCTTACCTCGTATGGCAAAATAATGTTTATTTGAAGTCAGCACTGGAGAGCTTCTGGAACAGTACTTTCTGAGGAGTCTCAGATGTATCTTTATTTTACTTTTAGAATGGTTTGCTGCTCTCTGTGAGGGCAATTTAAGATGAATGGCAATGACCAAGATGACTTGAATACTTTTCTCAGTTTGACTAAAATTTAGACAGGCTTCTTCTTGCCTCTAGATTCCTGAGTCCCCTCTCACCCTGGACCTTGCAGAATCCAGGTTGCCTAATCACAGAGTAAAACATTCTGAGTCAACTAGCCCTAATCACAAACTCAATAAACAATTCAATGTACATGATTCAAACCTTTGATCAATCTCCCCTCCCCAGCCCACTTAAATTCCTTTCCACTAGCTCATCCCATCCCTTAATTTCATTAACAATTGTCACCCCAATAAATAAATTAAAAAAAAAAAAAAAAAAAAAACTCTACCATCATTTCTTCCAGGACAGGAACGGTTAGACAGGTATGGCCTCTCTCCCCTATTGAACAAGTCTTGGACAAAGTAGTCCTTGCCTATTTCACATTGTCTGGTGTAATTTTCTTTGACAACCTTGAACAAAGGCAGTGACGTTACTGTACTTGTTGTGTGCAATGCTTGAACCAGGAAGCACAATGTGAGAATATGAATGGCATTGTTTTTATGGTTGCTTCAATAATCATGAACAGTGATGGCTTTTTTGGGAGAATGCTAATTAATTCTAACAGTCTGAAGTTTTATTAATGTGTTATATATATATATATATATATACACACACACATATATATATATATATATATATATATATATATATATATATGTGTGTGTGTATATATATATGAAACAACCATCGCAAAATGGAGTCACTTGTGCTTAACCCACATCACTTATGCTTAACTGAGACCTAATACCTAATCTGATTGCAGTTAAAAACTAATCTAATTGCAGTTAAAAACTAATTGCAATTGCAGTTAAAAACTCCCTTGAAAATCTAATCAGTATGGAATTTTCCGGTCACCACCAAAGAGGTAATGTGCCAAGTAGACCCTTTTTTATTCCCCAAAGAAGATGAGATAATCTGCTCTTATCCCTTCCCTCTTTTACCTATAAAAGCTTTCCATTCTATATAGCTTCTTGGAGCTCCTCTCTACTTGCTAGATGGAATACTTCCTGTTTCATGAATTGTTTAATAAAGCAAATTAGGTTAGATCTTTAAAATTTACTTCGTTGAAAATATGTTATCATATATATATATAGATGTGTATATATATATATTCTATATAGATAGATATAGATATAGATATATAGATAGATATATAGATAGATATAGATATATGTATAACATTGGTTCTGTTTTTCTGGAGAACCCCAACATACACACACACACACACACACACACACATTTGGGATTACTACATCTTTACACTTAAAGAATGAGCTACCATTTTTATTTTCAAAATCATGTTTAATGATGTTTAATGTGTAGCATCTAACACAGTGCCACTCAATAAATGTTGAGAATTGAAAATGCAACTAAACACCAATCATAATTCAGTTAGACTATAATATCCTCAGTGACCCTATGGATTGTTTGTGACACTCATCCCATACTGTTTCCCTTTAAATGTTGTAGAATTGACTCTGAAAATATACAGATATGGTATGCTATGATAATTTCTTCAACAGGTACGTTTTTAACTTGACCCAACACATTTTAGTTTCTGTTTTAGTTTTAGTTGCTGCTGTCTTGTATAATTTTATCAAATGAGGCATTATGAGGATTTTTTATAGATTATTTATTCCTGTCAAAATCATTCTAGGCTAAGTGTTTTCAGGATGGTTTGTGCTAAGTTTATTTCTTATGTTAGAAGAGATCCAGTTGTATTTTGAATTGCATCTTCGGATATCTAGAAATGATTTTATCTCAAAGAAGAGTTATAACTTCTTCTTTTGTATTCAAAAAGTATAGCCTTTCATGAACTAAAATAGGGCAGAACTCTCAGAAGTGGAACTTTCTTTAGAACAAGCTCAGGTTGGTCAGTTATGGAGCTTATAGTTTTCCTGTTAGTAGTTCAGCTTTAAAAATACTGGTTGACCTCTGTATCCTCTCATCCAATGCCATTCCTTTTTCTTTTATACTGAAGAGGAGCACATAGACAAACCCTGCATTATAAAACTTGTTAACTCATGCCAGGTTCTCCATACCATACATTCTTGTCACCTTTGCAAAGTGAGAAAGATGTTAACAGCAGTGGTCTAAGAAATGCTGACTTCAATTAAACTTCATTTTCAAGTACATTTTACAGCTCTTTGTGGGGACAAATCTTTTCTTATTTGATATGCTTGAAGATTGCCAGGCTAGCCAAAATGATAAAGATTCATTTGTCTTCGGGAGGAGAAAAAAAACAAAAAACTTTAATTATTGAGCAAAGGAAACAATACTCAGAAAGTTTTGGCAAAAAGGGAGTGTGGGGGGAGGAGCTCAATTAAGAACTTTATAGGGAAGAATTTAATGGGGAATTTTAAGTTGGAAACAATAAATGACAAACTTGCTTTTTTCAAGCAAGGGATACATTTCTTCCAATAGCTCTTAACTTATAATTTTGTTTTCTGATTGGAATACATCAACATGATAATTATATAAAAATAAGAATATATGAAGATAACACTCCCATTTATAGGTAGATTTTAGAATCCTTTTACATATAAGAGGTTTTTTTGTATATTTCTTACAAACTAATCTTTCCTTTCCAACCTCTTAGTGAATATTCATCATATTCTTGTCCAATTCATATTTTGTTCTAAGAAAGTATATCTCAAAATCCTTCAATATTTTCATATATATTTATAATATGAAATTATCAAGTTAGAAAGCCATGTTTTTTGTTTGTTTTGTTTTGCTTTGTTTTATTTTGTGTTTTTTTTTTCTGTGTGTGTGTGTGTGTGTGTGTGTGTGTGTTTAAAATATGTTGTTGTCTTATTTTTGTTTGTTTTCATGGCCAGTCATGCAGAGCGCCCTGTGTATGATATATCTCTTACATTTAAAATTTCAGATTGGATTTTACTAAGGAATAATAGAATTTAGCACAATAGACTTGCAATACATATGTACTCTTTTATCAAGGTCAATTTTCTCAAGGCCGTACTAATAAGTGAGATTCAACATACTACTGCACAGACAGAAAGTAGTCTATCCTATTTCTTGATACTCTATTACTCCATATTTGAACAAGTACAAATGTGCATAAAATAAAAATCAAAAGACACTAAAGGGTCTATAGCAAAATGTTGATTCTCTCATCTATATCCTTCAGCTTCCAGGTTCTATTATCAGAGATAACTTTTATTTCCAATTCTCTTTATTTTACCTGAGATATGATACATAAACATATACCTAAGTAAATTTTACATGTGTTTTTTTTTAAACTAGTATCATAGCTGAGCTATCGTTTGCTATCAGTATGTAAAGAGCTATCTCATTCATCTTAAAGGAAACATACTGCTCTACTGAAAGGATAAACATAATGCATTCAGCCAATCTTTATAGATAAGCATATAAATATCTTCCTCAAATTCTTTCCTTTTATAAGCAAGGTTGCAATGGATATTGATAATGGTGTAAATACAATAAGTATGTCTGAGAGTGTCACTTAAAATAGAGTTGGGTGGCCATTAAGGAAATGGGGCCTGTGCATGTCTCATGTCTCTCAGTTCTTGCTGCTATCTTTAAGTTGCTGATCAATTGTTAAACTCAACTCAAGGCAGAACAGCAAACATCCTGAATCAGTGATTGCTACATGGACATATATGGACTTTACTTCCTCTTCAACAGGGTGAGGGGATTATCTGCATTCTTCAATTTGAAAGGAACTAATCTATTTCAATAACCAGCATCCTCCATTTACAATCCAAACTAACCAACATTGTCATTTACATGGAGGACTTAAATGAGAACAAGTCTTGTTTTTTGTTTTCCCTTTATAAACTCTGCCTTTCTTTGTTCCCTTTGGAGCACAACTTAGGTTGCTATCTGAATCTGTGCCCTTGATTGCAATCTTTCCTTTGCTTAAAAGATGCTTTTTTATTCTTTATTGCAACGTAATTTTTTGTTGTTGTTGTTAACAATATCTATCTCAGTTTGGGTTCCACCAGAAATAGAATACGACAAAAGTTCTTGGGTGCAAATTGTTTATTTGGGAGTGATTCCAGAAACACAGGACAGGGATTGAAGAAAGAGATACAAAAAGAGAAGAGAATCCAAGAAGCAGTGCATTTGTAAGAAACTTGTCACTCTGGGCCACCGGAGCTCAGTCTAGCTGGACAGCTGGGGCACACAGAGGAGAACACATCTTCGTTGTTCCAATCCAAGGGCTAAGAAGCTGTAGCGCTTACCAGCAACTCCCCATTCAGTCCATTATTGATTGTGGACTGCTTACAGGGGCCTTAGCTCTCTTGTACTTTTGGATTTCTCTGCACACGGTCTGAGCAAACTCTTATAGCTAGCGGGTAAAAAAAAGAAACTTCAGGCAAAAAACATACATGTTCACATGAAGTTGCCTTCTTATAGTAAAGATGTAGAGAGGATATAAATAGGACGCTGACACTATCCCCTATGTTATTCTTATTGATCTGTCTTTTTTGTACAAGGATAGCTTCATTTTTAGTTTTGCAATAACCTTAGGTATTCACACCAAAAATGTGTGCTTTTTTCACACACAGTTTCCCAGCTACAGAAATTTAATAAACTTCATAATATTTGCTAATCTAATAACTGAAAAAAGTGTTATTTTACTTCTGTTTCATTTTTCAGCAATTTCATTAAGTTTGAGATAAAGCTATTAAAAAAAGAAGTCTGAATCATTTTATTTGCTTTTCTATAAATTGTCTATTCACATACTTGCCAGTTTTAAAAATCAGTGTTGGTCTGTTCTTCATTAATTTTTCCAAGCTCATCACACATTGAAGAAATCAAGTATATTTCATATAAGAGAAATTGTATTTAATGAGATTCATTCAAGTATTTTGAGTTACAGGTGTTTAATGCTGTACAGAAAAAAGGATGAATTTTCAGGAATTGATTGGATATTATTCCTGATATTCATGGATATTATCAGCTGAGGATAGAAATGATCAAATTTGCACTGTACAAAGTCCTATCAACTTAAGTTATCTCCAGTAACTTGTGTCAATTTCAAATACACAATAATATTTTCCATGCCCTAGTTTTTAACATTAAAAATATCTCAGAATTTAATAGTGTGCCATTACAATAAAGTACCCGAGAGTGGGAGTGTAGCATAAACTTCATTGGAGAACAAATTAATATGGCAGAAGCAAAGAGAATGAACAAAGGGTTGTGGCCTGATGAAGCCTTAGGTTTCCTTGTGACATTTACAAGAATTTGACCATAACTTCGGAGGAATGACATTTAAGTGTTAGGGAAAAGTAACTAGGACATTTCTGATTCTAGGAATGGCATAAACAAAATCATGACTTTAGGGATAAGTATGTTACGTTTGTGGATTAATAAAAAGATTAGTCTGACATCTGTTAAATATATTGATTAATGACATTGAATTATGAAAATCTTTAATATATTCAAATGTTGGGCAAGAAGAAGTCATTGGAGATTCTTGGATCACTGAGAAAAAAGGGGACTCTGAGATGTTTCCGAAAACTAACCTGGGTTATGTATGTAATTTGTATTAGAAAAGAGTGACATAGGAAAAAGAGACACCGGATAATGATCAATAAAGTGTGGCAAAAAATCCACCTAAAAAAATAGTTCAAGTGGCCCCGTAATACCCATACAAAACAATAGAATAGATTCCTTCTGAGAATCAAGACCATCTCTTGAAATTATCATTGTGTAATTATTATGTTTACATATTCCAACAAAAATTGAAGGATTTGTCTATGAGTGTACTCATAGAAGAGAAACATTTTAAATATATACATGCATCAACCTTTGACTATTCCAATATATCATTGTTATGAAAAACTTGTTACAAATTGAATACTCCAACTTAGATTTAATACCTTTATCCTGGGTTGTTTTTGTAGATGAAGAATGTTCTGCAAAATGTTATAATGCAGATTTTTAGAAGTATGTGTTTTTAATCTAAATTTCTCTCTACAACATCCAATCTGTGATGTGATTTTAGGACAATTTTAATAGCCTTATTTTTTTAATTACAAGATACAATATTCAGCCAAATAGAACATTAAGAGAAACCAGTGTTGTTTCTCTAATAAGAGGCAGAAATGCAACCACAATGGTCTAAAATGGCTAACTAAACATTTACCCTTTGCTTTACTGAAGTATCTGTAACTGACATGGACTCTTCTTGCCTTAATACAAAACCATGGAGATGTGATTTGCAGGGAATCTCAATTTGCTATCTCATTAATTCTCATTTTTAATTTTTTTTTTTATTTTATGAGTTCCTAAATACTAGAGCCTCTGCTCCTTTCACTATTACTTCTCTCTTTGGTTTCCCCCTGATGTTAGCTACCTGAAACTTTGCACCACATGAGGACTGATAAATGATCAGGGAAATAATTTATCAGACCTGTAGCCACTGGATACTGAGCATCAATTTTCTCTTGGTGGAAAACAAAATGGGTTTGGTAACAAAGTGGCTATGAGAGCAAATAGAATAGATTTGCAGTTTATTTCATCTCTTTCAACCCAATGATTTCTCTGAATGTACATATCACAGTATTGAGAGACAGTGTTTAATACAGAATTGACTTTATCATAATATTGTATGTGTACTCAAAGTTCTATTGACAATGTAATAAATGTTTTAAGTGAACTATGTTTAAATGAAATCATGATAAAATGTCTTCATTTCTAGATAATTATACTTCATAAACTTGAATCAAGAAATATTACAGAGCCACCATACATCACTTAAAATTGAGCAGTTATAGGCAATTTGTTGGATACTAAATAATACCCAAAAACTTTTATACAATACTGGTGTAGCCAACATTGTAAGTTAACTATTAAACCTATTTTTCCCCTTCATTCTGGGCACAGAGTTAGACTGTTTCCCAGCTTCTCTTGAAGTTAGGAGGAATAATAAATATGGTTAAGTTCTAGTCTATTGAGATCTGATATAATACACACGAATGAACTTCCCACAAACTACTATACATGCTCCCTCCCTCCACCCCTTCCATTGTGACCTTGGAAGTCAAGCTTTAAAGTTGGTGGAGTCAAAAATATGGAAGGAACTCAAGCCCACAATTGTCACTTGGAGTTTATGTGCTAATGAATGAAGTATATTCATTTTGAACCTCCCTTGAGTAAGAGTTCACATGGTTTTAAACTACTGAGATTTTGCAATTTAAGTGAGCCCACGCCCCAATAGTTCCCAGAGGCCATTTTCACTGCTTCACCCATCTGCCTTTAGAGAGGAGTTTGTTCCTTGCCTGTTCAGGCCTCAGTTTCCTGATCATTTGTACCCCTATAAGGTACAAACCTGACTGTGTTCCCTTAGTAGCAGCCTCAGTACCCACATCCCAGAGATGTGTTTTCGATTTACCCAGCAAATGTAGGCTAGCTCTGCCCGAAGGAAACCCAACTTCTCCACTGTTCAGTGGGGTTACAGCCATACATTCTCTAATGAGATCTGAACTCCAGGCTTGACAAGGGGTTCTCCTTTCCCAATGTGTTTCTTTCTTTGGGATTCTACCTCTACCAAAGGATATTCCCTATAATTTTCTTTATTCTGTATAGTTAATACATATTTATATATCACATTCCCTGTTCAAATTACTATGTGGGTTGTCCTCTAGTTAGACTCTTATTGACACAGTAGGATTAAGCATCCAAGTACTTCTGTTTTGTAAGATATTCAGACATAATTCTACATGGTCACCCAACGTGCCAACAAACATATTTCTTTTATCTGCAGATAGGAAATTGCCAGATTCTCTGCTGAGATATCTAATGAACCCCAAAGATGCAAAGAACCGAGCTAAGTTTCCCCAACTAAATAGGCCAACAAGATCACCCTAGAGTGGAGCTCACAGGAGAGAAATTGCATTCACAAGCCAGGAGGTTAAAACTTTTCATTCCCCACTTAAAATACAAGCAGGCAATAAAGGATTACCAGACATCTGAGGAGGGAAACTTTTCAAAGGAAGAAAACAAAACAGAGAAAACACTTTGAAGTGGAAATTATATAACGAGAAATTACATTAAGAGTAGAAAAGCTTTAAGAAAACTAGCGTTAAGAACATCAGAGAGTTAAATAATACTATATTGCAATCATGCAAAAGTTACTATATAAAAGATACGAGAACACGCTGGTAATTGAACCATAGGGAATTAAAGCAAGGATGACAGAATTAATAAATTGAAAAATATTTTGGAGTATAAAGCGGGCCTCTTGAAAAAGAGAAAAGTGACTAAAGTAAGAAAAATAGGGAAAAGATACAACCTGATATCTAAATATGTACTATTCCTAAAAAAAGAGAATAGAGAAAACAGAAAAACTATCATACCTAAAATATTAAGATGTCTCCAAATGCAGGAACATACAATTCCACATGTATTATATTTGAAAGTAGAACCGCATCAAGGCACATGGACTTCCAGAATATTGTGGACAAAGAGAAAATTCCACAGAATTGAGGAAAAATAATAGTCAAATACAAATGATAAGAAAACAGTGGCTTCAGATTCCCCATTGATGACACTGGAAGCCAAAAGTAATGGGACCACTTCTTCAAAATGCTGAATCAAATTATTTTCAACTTTAAATATTGTTCAACACTAAATACTCATCTAGCGTCAAGGAAAAATAAGTATATTTTTTTATTTAACATACTCAGAGTTTTTTTCTCTCCCATGTGCCCTTTTTAAGCTGTTTCCGGGTCATGTTCACTACTAAAGCACAGGAGTGTAAAAAGGAAGAAGCTTTAGGCTGCATAAACTGGAGAACTAACGGACTTCCCAGGTAAGTGTCAATAGAAATCTCAAGGTGACAACTGTGCGACTGACTTAGAGGGTAACCATTCTAGAGTAGATCAGCTCCAAGTACTTCAAGAGACATCTTTAGAAATAACACTGATGGAATAGCTGATGGTTCTGAATGTTTTAAGAAGAGATTTAGACATGAAAAACTGTTGTAGGAAGTATACATTGAGAACTAAGCAAATAACTAACACCACCAACAAAAAATGCAACTATGTATTATGGGAATAGTAGGAAAAATTTTAGAAAACATTTAAATTAATTATAATTTATTGCATAACTAGCTATGAAAGCGCGTGCATTGTTTTTGTAAGTTAAACATTTGATCTATCAAAAATTACCATATAATCGAATTGGGAAGATGAGGGCATTCATGTAGGTGATGGGGAGGAAAACAGAGAGATTTAATTGATTGTCTTCTAGGTTGGAAAATAAATAATGCTTAAACCTACAAAACCAAAATGCAATCACATAATTTAGCTATAAAGAGGTAAATTCAAAAATAGTTTGCTGACTGAAAAGAAACCTTAGAAGAGAAGGAAAAAGGGAGTTGGTGGCAGAAACCATTGTTTTTCATAAAAAAAAAAAAAAATCTTTGTGGAGTTATTTTGCTCAACTATATGCATAACTGCTGTCAAAGACATTTTAAAAATATTAATGTCATATTGTAGTGTGTTAAATTTGAAAAATGTTATTTGAGTCACCTTTTAGTTTGTTTCACTTTTCTTTTTTTCATAAATTATGTAGTAACAGTTTGGAGAAAGGAGACATTGATAATGTTGAAAAATTAACTTGAAATATATAATATCAAATAAAAAAGACAAAATATAATGTGTGGTAGAGGAACGTTTTTGCTATTTAATGTAAATATATTTTCTCTACAATTCAAAAATAGCTTGGCCATCATTTAGTCAGAACATTAGGTTCCTTAAAAGGTTACCTGTAATGATAGAAAAATACCTTTTTAATTATTCCTCCCTACAACATAGTCATCTTTACTAGAGTCCCACTGTTTGTAACAAGCATCTCCTTCATTTCATTATTAGTGAAATCTAATTTCTCATAAACCACATGTTGTCTTCAAGGCATAGTCTTTTCAATAAGGATTGCGTTTCTTAACTTAAGTGCTCTTGTTTGAATCAAATGTTGACAGTATTTCATAAATTGGGACCATACATATTTTTACGAGTCAAGCTTAATGTGTTTTCATGCCCATTACATAAGTCAGTACATAATAATTCTGTGAGCGTTTACCACCATACCATTTGTGAATCTCCTAATCACTGATCTAGAATTCTATTTATACATTGTCTCTAAACCTATGACTGTTCAATTTTTGTGTGTTGCCTGGTCTACGAATTAATAGGTTCTAGTTAAAAGTATGTAATTTTTTTTGGGGGGGAAGACAATGACAAGAGGTAATAATTTAAATCTTATAGACATAGATGCTAAATTTGGAAAGATACTATTTAATACTGTATTTATCTTCCTTTTCTTTAAAAAACAACAAAAGTTCTCTCAACATGTTGCTTCAAATGTAAATTTGATTGGAGACTGAAATAAAGTTTGGCAGTTTTTAACTATTGTAAATAGCTCCCCCCCGCCCCCGCCTCTATTTCTCAGAAGAAGAAAAACAAACAAAAAACAACAACAAAAAAAGGAGGTAGGTTTTCTGCTTTCACTTTAACATGCACCTAATTAAAGATGCCTGTAGGAAAACAAAAAGTGCAGTTGTTGTCATTTATTCTCTTTGTAGTGATTCTTGAACCTAAACTTTTTGTCTCCTTACAGGCTATTTCTTTTCTACTCCATTTTGGTTGCTGATGCCTGCTTTCAAATTCAGTTAGCAGGTGTGTAGTTTTAGGTACACTTGTAGTTCTGCATTTTGGTCCCTTCCCTCAACTCTGGAAATGCCTATCTTGTTTTTAAATCTGACTAGAATATCTTTTAATATTCTCATTTTAATTTTTTCTATAAATATTTCCATTTATAGCACCAATATATAGAACCCAAGAATGAGCTTATTTAGCTATATATATATACACATTTGATGTAAACATTTTAGTGAAATTAACATATAATATATAACGAATGCCCTGTGAAAAAGTGTATTAATTTGTCCACCAGCAATTTATGAGTGATCATTTCCTACATACACAAAGCACTGACAGTTATTATCTTTAAAAATAATTCCACCATGACAGAGCAGACATTGAAGCTCAACGTTGTAAAATTACAACGTTGTAAAATTACTAACTTGTAAAATTAAAAATTTAACTATTATATCCTTAACTTGATTCAAATGAAGGTTAATATAATGTAAAATAAGAATAGGGAAACTAAATCCCTGAAGCAGAACATCAATGTCCAGAGAAAATAAAAGTTTTGTAAGTGTTTTGTTTTCCTATCCATTCAGCCCTCGTATATCTTTTGAGTGGAATATTTAATCCATTTACATTGAAAATAATTGTTGATAGACATGTAGCTGCTGCCATTTTATAATTCATAATTTTGATTTTTTTTTTTATCTTAACTTCCTCTAACATTCCTTGCAATACTGGTTTGGTGGTGATGAACTCCTTATCTTTATCTTGTCTGGGAAACTCTTTATCTGTCCTTTTATTCTAAATGATAGCCTTGCTAGCTAGAGTAATCTTGGTTGTAGGTCTTTGCTTTTCATCACATTGAATATTTTGTGCCAGTCCCTTCTGGCCTGTAAAGTTTCTGTTGAGAAATAAACTGACAATCTTATGTGAGCTCTCTTATAAGTAACTAGTTGCCTTTTTGTTGCTGCTTTAGGATTCTTTCTTTGTCTTTAACCTTTCTGATTATAATGTGGGCCTGTTTGGGTTCATCTTTTTTGGGACTCTGTGCTTTCTAGGCTTGTATGTCTTTTTCCTTCACCACGTTAGGAAAGTTTTCAGTCATTATTTCTTTAAATAGGTTCTAAATCCCTTGCTTTCTCTCTTCTCTTTCTGGTACCCCAATGATGTAAATGTTGTTACACTTGATGTTGTCCCATTTTTTTATCCTCATTTTTTTTAAATTCTGTTTTCTTTCTGCTGTTCTTTTTTTTTTTAATTAAAGTTTATTGGTATGACAGTGCTTAGTAAAGTTACATACGTTTCAGGTGTACAATTCTGTAATACATCATCTACATATCACATTGTGGGTTCAACACCCAGAATCAGTTCTCCTTCCAACACCATATATTTGACCCCCTTTAACCTTATCTCCCACCCCCAACCTCCCTTACCCTCTGATAACCACTAAACTATTGTCTGTGTCTATGAGTTTTTGTTTCTCGTTTGTTTGTCTTATTCTTTTGTTGTTTTTGGTTTATATACCACATATCAGTGAAATCATAGGGTTTTCTGCTTTTCCAGTCTGACTTACTTCGCTTAGCTTATACTCTCAAGATCCATCCATGTTGTCACAAATGGTCCTATTTCATCTTTTCTTACTGCCGAATAGTATTCCATTGTGTATATATACCACAACTTCTTTATCTATTCATCTATCAAAGGACATTTTGGTGTTTTCCACACTGTTCTAATTGGTTGTTTTCTGCTACCTTATCTTCCAAACCACTGATTCGATCCTCTATTTCATCTAGTCTGCTGACGATTCCTTCCAGTCCATTCTTCATTTCAGTTATTGTATTCTTCACTTCTGACTGGTTCTTTTTTATGATTTCTATGTCCTTTTTTTATGCTCACTATCTCTTTGTTGAAGTTCTCACTAAGTTCCTTGAGCATCTTTATAAACATTTTTTTGAACTCTGTGTCTGGTAGGTTGCTTGCCATCATTTTGTTTAGTTCTTTTCCTGGGATATATTTCTTTGTGTCCTCATTTTGCCTGTCTCTCTGTGTTTTTTTTCCTATGTATTAGGTAGATTTCCTATGTCTCCTATTTTTGGCCAGGTGACCTTATGTAATAGGTGCCCTGTGGTGCCCAGTAGCACAGTGTTCCTGGTCACCTGAACCAGGTACTCCAGGAGTGTCCCTTGTGTGTCTTGTATGTGTCCTTGTATTATAGTTGTGCCTTGATTGCTATTGGCATCTCAGTGGGTAAGATTGGCCCTGAGGCTGGCTGTCTACGAGGTTTGGCCACGTTCACAGCTTACAGGCTATTGTGTGGGGAGCTTACCCCACTGAGTGGGCTTATCCCCAGCAGACTCTGGCACCTGTTGAGACCACCTTTTGTGTGCCACTTGTAGGGCAAATTGGGTGGTGCTCTGCTGTGGTCTGAAGGCAACCTTCAAGTATGTTAGTTCTGGGGCTTCTTGAGAGGAGCTCTAGTGCAGACCCAGGTCAGCCACTGCCTGTGACTGGCTGGGAGCTACCTGCTAGGAGCTAAAAAGCAATCCAAAGTTGTTCGCTGCCTGTGCTAAAGTTGGAGACATGTGGGAGAAGCCAGGCTGTGATCCAAGGATGGCTGTCAACAGTACCAGACCTGGAGTATTTCTACAGAAAGCCAGGACACTCCAAGGCTTGCTGCAACCTGCCATCTTCCTTAAGGCTCAGCCACTGTTAAAGCCTGGTGTGGTACACGAGTTAAGTGAGGCAAGATCTCAGGGAGTCTCTAAGGTGGGAAGTGTAATGGTCACTAGGTTAATGTAGACTCTGGTTTGGTGTTAGTACTGAGCTGGAAGTGACTCAGAAAAATTCTCAGAGCACACTGAGGCCATTTGCCGCCTACCTGGAGCGTGTGGACACTGATAGTTTTCCTAGAAAGAGTGCAATGTGGGCAGGACTGACTGCTCCAAGAGAAAATGCCTCTGGTGCTGCAACAGTTAGGTGAAGTGGGTCCCAGCTGAGTCAATAGAGCACAATAGCAGACCTCACCAGGCCAATCAGATTCAGATTTGGCCTGGGGGAGGCGGGCTCAACACAGGAAAGATGGCAATAGCCTGCCAGCTGCACAGAAAGAGGACCTCTCATTGGGAAAATACCAACTTTCCACCAGTCCTCCCGCTTAGGCTGCACTTCTCAGTCGCCCTGTTTATGGCTTCGAGGACCCCTGAATTACTGTTCCTCAGCTGGAGCCCAAGGTAAGTGCCTGCGAGCGAGTGAGTCTGTGTGCTGGCCATTTAAGAAACTGTCTGGGTTTCTCACACTTTTCTGTTTCGCCCAACCGTCGGAATCCCCTTTTTGTACAGCCAGGGGTTGTGGGCCTCCTCTTCTTGTCACCAGTACTCTGGGCTGGGAGCCTGGCGTGGTTGCCTGGGGTCCCTTTGGTCCTCCAGGGGCAAAACTCCATGGCTGAGGTATCCCTCCTGATTCTCAACCACCACAGATGGAGTTTTGAGGGCCGTTCCACGTCTCCACCCTGCCTACCAGACTTGACTTCTTTATATTTTTAGTCATAAGACTTCTGTTCAGTTAGACTTCAGATGGTTCTCTAGGTTGTAATTTAGTTGTAATTTTAATGTGTTCATGGAAGGACTCATGCACAGTGTATATCTACTCTGCCATCTTGGATCTCCCATTTTATCATGGTTTTGAAGTTGGCAAAATTCTTAGAACTATTATTCATTCATTCATTCATTCATTCATTCATTCATTTATTTATTTATTTATTTATTATGTCCGATATACTAAGTTCAGGTCACCATAAAGTTTAGAGCAGATGAAAAAAAACACATAATAATTGCTTACATTACAAAAAGGTTTTACAAAATGAAATTATATGCTCTACGTTTCTGGACTTTAAGACCATACTGCATAATTGAAATAAAAATGAACATTTAATTTTATGCAATTAATACTAGATAGCGTATAGAATAATTCGAGATTTCCAGCCATTGTACTTGCATTCATCATACATGAAATTTAGACCATTGTAATTTTTAGCTAATTGTAACTGTGACAATTCAATCTTAAACATAACTGTCCATGCAAAATCATTTTTAATAAGAAACAATGGGTCTTAAAATTCTAGGAGCTGTTGGTCAAAATTAACTGTTGAAAATTAAGGATTTAATAACAGTAATCACTAAAAGTTGGAGGTGGGGATTTCCATTGAATGAGCAACAGTGTCTCAGAGGTTTGTCAGAATAAGGAGTCAAATATGATCTTGATCCAAGTTCTGAACACATAATTACGAAAAGGTCTGGCTGCTCACTAGAAACGGGGCAAAAAAAAAATCCACCTAATAGTTGAGGTTAAACATCATGTTTGTATTGAGAAATGAGTAATATGGGTCTGGAAAGGATTTGAGGAAGATGTTACAACATATACATTATGAAAGGTAGAGATGAACCTACCTTTTGGGTTTTCTTTTAAAATATAGCTAATTTTCAAATGGTCATTCTGAGAAAGTTGTTGTGAGTGTGGCTAAAAAAAGTTGCCATTCTAGGTCATATAAAGCTGCCTATCATTCAGTGGATACTACTGTTCATTTGTTTACTAGTTCCACTATTGGACTGCTCCTATGCTTATGTAAGAATTTGGGAGATGTGTTCAGTTCATAATCTGCCTTAAAATATCATGACTCTTTTTTTGTGTGTGTATGACGAAAACATGAGTTGTTTCCTTAATTTGTATTTGTCTTTTCTTTTTTAATGCAAAAATACAGTAAAATTTTAGTGATATTTAAAGCATCTCTCTTTTATTGGGCCATGATTTTTCCCATGCTACAGATCTTCCTATTTTTTTTGTAATGTTTCTTTCCATTTTTTTGTTGTCGTTGTTGTTTGTTTTTTCTGTTTTACTCATCCTCTCCTCCTTCAGCCCTCATATTGATCCTCAGTCATTCTCAAAGGTCAATCATCTGAAATCTAAAACTTCTTGGCAACAGAGACAGCATTTTTTAAATCTACAAGAGCAACACTTTAGATTTTAGAGCCCCCCCCCAATCTCTGAATAGCAGTAAATCTGGTTGATATAAGTTTAGACTGGTAGGGTTAAAATGACTTGGAAGATTGCATTCATTAAGTACTTTTGATGAGAATGAAGTTTTCTTTTTTTTTTTTTTTTTTTTTAAATTTTGACATTCCATCTTGCTTTACTAATTATGGAATAGAAAGAAGTGAACAAATGTTACTTTATGTTTCTTGGCTTAACATAATATTACACTAAGAAATACTGTAACTGTTTATGAGCTATTTTTTAGCTTCTTCAAGTATAGGACACAACTAAGGGAGAAGAAATGAATAATCAATCTTAGGTAACTCAAAAGGAAAATGGGAGGCACAAAAAGATAAAATGACTTTGGCTTTTAAGAATCTACTGTTGACCCTGAAATACCAGATTCAACAGTAACAACATTAACAGAACAAAAGATTACAGTAGCAAGCCACCACATCACCACATATTAAGAATTCTGAAATAGGCAATCACTTTTTATTCCCTCTCAACTTATTCTGTTTTATCTTCTTTTTGTTTTTGCTGGTTTTTGGTTGCAGGCAATTCAAGGCTTGCCCATTGCATAGGTTCAGCTTTTCTCATGGTGATCTCAATCTTTGTTGCAGTCATAGTTACGTAACTTCGCTTTACATCAATCACACCCCATAATTTCACATTTTGATGAAATTCCTTCTCTCCTTCAAATACAATGTGCACATTTAACAATGTACTATTTGCTACTACTTGACTAAGTTCTGGAAGTGAATTCTTAGCATATACTGAAATGGTGACTTCACCCCCAGTCTGACGCCAGTCATGTCTACATGGAACAACTTTCTTCCCAGTATCCTTTGCAGTCCACACATGTTTCCCTGTTGTGCAGCCCTCTTGGGCTAAAAATGTATTAAAATCAGAAGTTTTTCTTCTACAACAGCTCCAGTATTTCATCCCTTCATGGAAAATAGGTACTCCAGAATGATATACACAGACTTCTTCTAGACTCTGCAGACCCTGATATGTCTTTGAACACCCTCCACTTTTACATGAGGTCCCAATCTTAATTTCATCACTGTCTTCTTCTTTCTTATTTTCATCATTACCTGATGATAGTTTAAGTTTATCAAGTGCTTGTTTTAGGGAGGCAGATACTTTTAATTCCAAGTTTGTCATTGGTTCATCTGGGCTTGGCCTCTTTATTGCTTCTACTGGTTTAGGGGCTTGAATGATGTGCTCCTGAAATTTGGGTTTCAATTCAGACAGTTCTTTCTTCTCAGTAGTCTTGACTTCAGGTTTGACGGGCTCAGGTGGCTTTTCACTATTATGTCTACCTTTTGTACAGCCTACAATGCTTAAAAAATCAGAAAAATCAGTTGTTCTCCTCTTACAGCAAGACCAACCCTTTAATGCATCGTGAAAAACTGGAACACCTGGGTGGTATGTGCAAGCATCGTCGGCATTGATCTCGGGATCAAAGCGCTGGCCGCAGCCCCGGTTGTAGCACAGCAGGGCCATGTCCTTCCCCACCGCTGCCAGTCGGGCCCAAGAGCCCGAGAATGAAGTTTTCTTAAGACCATTTTCACAATGGGTAACCTGCAATGTACTCAAACAGCAGAAGCTAAGTATTATTCTCTAGAGGAAATGAATTGTTTAGGTTGAAAGAACATGTAAAAATATTGGAGCAAAATTGGTTTAAAAAAAAACGAGGAAACAATGCATTCAGATCTCAGACCAAGTCTAGAATAATTTGACTCTGGGAAATTCTCTCTAATTCTCCCAGTTTTAGTATTTCCATCTATAGAACTGAGGAGTCAGATCTGTTAATTAGCAAAATTTCTTCTAATTCAAATAAATCTGTAATGTCAAGAAATATTTTTAGCAGAACAAATGTAGATACTAATCTATCGTTAGGAATGATGAAAATTGTCAGCTCCCTTTTCTTGCAGAAATTCATTGTGTTACTATTAAAAACAAACACACACACACACATGCACACACACACACACACAAAAGCCACTTAAATTCATCTTTAAAATACCAGATTCTCAGTTAGCTTTTAGACATCTATGGGAAAGTAGCCCCCCAGGAATTCAGTGAAAGAGAACTGACAAAATATACCTCATGATACTAATATTTTTTGCAACTGTACTGAATGCCATGGAGTCTAAAGGATATTTGTTGGATTAATATTTTAGGTGGTGTCTAGTGCTAAAAACCCATTAAATTTTTAGGAACCACTTTTAGTAGAAAAGATGATGGGATATGTTAAGCAGGTATTACTCTGGTTCCTTTAAAAATAATTAAAAGTCAAGATATAGAATCTAATATAAAAAGGAGTGCCAAATATTTTATAGACTTGTATTGAAATGAAGAACAACTGCTTACTTCTTCATAATATCATGTATGACATTTATAATTTAAAATATTTCATCTAAATTTGGACTTTAAAGCACTGAGAAGTCTCACAGGAAATTCAAATTTGTTATTTTACACCCAAACTTCATACATCTGCAGCTCTCACTTAAGCAAACTTTCCTTAAGCCAATCTTACTTAAACCAACATTCCCCTAATTAGAGTTATATTTGTGCTGCTGTTTAAAGTGCAATATTTGTTCAATTACTTTGTAGACAGTACCTCTGAGATACAAATATGATCTCTGAAATCTTAAGCAACTTGCTTAAGGCCATGTAGCTAGTATATCATGAAAGGAATTATATGAGCATGAGTACCTTACAAAGAGTTTATTCTTAATCGCTTTGCTGTACTGCCTCTGATGCATGGGTATAAGAAAAGAAGACTTAACATTTTGGGCATACATAAATATAACTCAGTATCAAACTATACTTTGATCATGGATCATTTTATAAAAACTACACATCTAAGTGAAAGATACTTTATGGTAGGAAACACAAAAACTCAGAAAACATGTGTGGCATACTAAAGATGACCTAAAACAGAGAAACAAAGCAAATATCTTTTCTCTTTTCTCTTTCATGTAATATTTTAAATGAATCAAATGTTAAATACAATGTAAGAATGAGGCAACGATCAACGATACTCATATCTCCCAGTCGGTAGTTATGCCCACATCCATAGGTTTTATTCTGAATTCTACAAACGCTGTTGAAGGTATGTCCCTTGAGAAACAGGTAAAACCAAAGGGTGATTTTTTTTTTCTTCTTTAATTCAGACTAGGAGGACAATGACCTAAGGGATTAAAAATATACAAGAGGAAAATAATAATTGATAGAATTTCCCAAAGCAACCATTAGCATCTTGAACAAAGGCTGCTGGAATATATGTTCCAATGAGTAACAGGAACTGAAAGAAGAATGTATAAAAATTAATGAGATAAAAGGGAGTAAATTGTGAATTACTAACACTTGATATGGGTGACTATATTCTATTACAGCAATGTCTTTCATTCTGTGAAAATGTCATGACAGTGTATTAAAGAATCTTTCAGAAATGAAAAAGTTTCTCTCAATGAATATTTAATATTTCTCTTGAAAAATGCAAAATCCATCTGATGTACATTGTTATGATTAAACCAGTAAATAAGAACTTAAAAAAAAAAAAGGAGCATCAAATTTGCATTTGATGTTTGCCTTAAAAAATGAGAGGATGTGAATTACCAAATCATAGATTGGTTGGCATAGGAGTCACTTTGTTTCTGTGATTGTGCTAAGAAGGTTACACAAGGTCTTCACTTCATTTAATAATTACCAGCAGTAGACAAGACATAGTTATTAAAAAGTCAGGAAGGTTATGCATTAAGTCTGACATCCTTATGGGATATTAAGAATATTTTCATCCCATTTTTAAAGTTTATTTATCTGGTGTAAAAAGTTTAAAAAATACACAGCTTAATCACATTTTGAATGACAACTAATACATGTTATACAACAGAATCGTCTTTCTCCTTTTCCCTTCTGCCAAGAATGAAAGTATTTGTGTACCATAAACCGATGGCACAGTGTCACAAAGTAGACATCTCAACAGAGTGAAGTAAGTGTGCTTTCATCCTTACTGCCCACTACACATAGGCACTGTGGACCAAGATGGTTTCACCCCTGGATGGTCGCCCTTGTTAAAGCTCTGATAGAACTAGAACACTGATAAAAGCGGCCATCTGTTATCAGAACCACAGTGCATTGTCCTAGGGACAGACATAAGCCTGACTGCACAAGCTGTGGGCTAAGTACCATTGCATCAGCCCTCTCTCAGGTTGGTGCTCGGAAAACACAGAGCTTATAAGGAACAGCACAAGAAAAAGTCATCGGAAATTTCCCATGCGAGGCAGGATGGTGTGGTTAGTGAGCAACCGGCTATCCACACACAGTGCTGTCACTCTCCCCAGGGGCTTTCTGAAGTCGCTAATCGTTCTGTGCTTGGAGGCTAGGAACCGTGTTGACTGAACCGTGTTGACTGCTGGAGCCACGCATCGTGTTGTACATTACATCTCTGTTTCCTTGCACTGATCCATGCAAGGAATCCCAATGCATCTCTTCCTCTTGGCCTCGAAAACGTCACCAATTATACCATGTCATTTAAAACATGATTAAGCTGTATATTTTTTAAACTTTTTACACCAGGTAAATAAACTTTCAAAAGGGGATGCAGATACTCTTAATATTCCATAAGGATGTCAGAATTAATGGATAACCTTCCTGACTTATTAATAACTATGTCTTGTCTACTGCTGATAATTATAAAATAAAGTGAAGCCCTTATTTAACCCTGTTAGCATAATCACAGAAACAAAGGGAGGCCTACGCCAGCCAATCTATTATCTAGTAGTTCACAACCTCTCAATGTTATTAAAAATGTTGAAGTAGGAGTCAGAATATCTGAAGTCTAACCTACTCTCTACTACTGAGTGAAGATGTTGGTGTGAGGCAAATCATTAAATTCCCTTTGCCTCAATTTTCTTATCTATAAAATGGGACTAATAATGGGACTAAGAGTAAGTACATCCTTTACCTACCTCGTAAGTACGATGCAAATAAAATATTGTATGAAACAGTGATTTTTGAATTGAACATATTATAAAGATGTTAGCTGAACTATTTTATGGAATTAGAAAGGATTGTAATTTTACCATCATGGATGAAGAGTCCTCCTTTTATAATGACAAGATTTAAGAAGTCATTCACGTTGGTTTGTGTTTATAATTTGTTTGACTTTTTTACATGGCTATCTTTATTTTTAAAAGAAACAATAATATAGATTTTAAGAAATACGTTTCTCAAAAAGAAATTATAACCAGATATATTTTTAAGCAAAAAATGATACAAATCTGCATATATAACTTTATCTTATATTTTTCGAATTAAGAACCCAACAGTATAAATCGTAGGTTTCAGCAATACATTTAGACTTTGTGGTCATGTGTGGCCCTATAACTCTAACTTATCCAGTGGCATCCCACTTCTTCACAGGGAAAGTTTGTCTCCATTCAGATGAAAAGTGGGTTTGCCACAGTTTGGATCCAGGTTGTCCTAACTGTAGAAGCTCTAGGGCAACTTGAATAAGTGGGATGTGACAGGTAGACTTTTCTGTTCTCCATGCAAGTCATTGGTGTGTTTATGGAGAAACCATTATGGAACATGTTAATAATGATAGGTTATTCAGAACCAAATTGTGATTTAGGGGCATACGATACATTATGGACAATAAAAGATGACACATTGATACTTACTGATACTTAAATGCTACATGTGTATTAACTCAATCCTCATAGCTACCCCATGAGATAACATATCTGTTTCCTGTTGCGGCAGTAACATTTTACCATAATTTTGAAGGCTCGTAACACCACCAATTTATTTTCTTACAGTTCTGGAGGTCAGAAATTTGAAGTGAGTCTTATGACGCTAAAATTGAGATGTCAGCAAAGCTAGTTTCTTTAGGAAGTTGCAGAAAAGAATCTCTTGCTTCTTCCAGCTTCTAGAGAGCATTTATGTTCCTTGGCTTCTAGCCACATCACCCTAATTCCTGCTTCCATTGTCATATCACCCTCTCCTCTTCTGTAGTCAAATCTCCCTTCTTACAATGATGCTTATGATTGCATTGGACCTGCCCAAAACATCCGGTGCAATCTGCCAGCCTCAAAATCCTATTAAAATCTGCAAAGTCCCTTTTACCATGAGAAGTAACATATTCACAGGTTCTGGGTATTTCAGACATCGACCTCTTTTGAGGGGCCTTATTCCGTTTACCCCAAGGAACTGTAATTATTCTCATTTTAGAAAAGAGAACACTGAGGTTTAGAAAGAGATCACATAAGTTGTGTAAGGTTACACAGCTAGTAAATAAATAGTAGAGCCTGAAATGAAACACAGTAAGTCTCTAGCTCGTGACCACTATGTCATTCTGCCTGAATGTGAAAACTTGGCTGATCCATTATAACCCACACTTCCAAACAGACATTCTAAGTCATAATACTGGGTCCAGTCTGAAATGGGCTTTTGGAGAGTGGATGAGCTACCGTGTTCCCCCCAAAATAAGACATAACCAGAAAATAAGCTCTAGCATGATTTTTCGGTATGACATCCCCTGAACATAAGCCCTAATGCGTCTGTTGGAGCAAAAATTAATATAAGACCTGGTCTTATTTTCGGGGAAACACAGTAGCTGCTTTTTCCCTCTACATTTATTAGTGTACATGTATGTTGACAGTCCCCAGACTTCGGTGACAAAAATATCTCACCAGCTCAGGTGTCCTAGGTAACGTGGAGTAACCAAGACAGACTTCCTGCGAGACCTTTATTGGTGAGAGTCTATTTGTGAGCTTCTCTAATAGCAGAGCCGCATGTGTTCTCTGTGGTGGTGTTTCTCTCTTGTGTGTGTGCCCAAATCACCGGGGGTTTAGTATGGTTTAGTATGAAAGTGACTACCTGGGCCCATAGAAAACCTACTCAATCAGAATATCCCAATGTGGGACCCAGATAGGGACCAGACAGTTTTTTGTGTGTTTGTTTGTTTGTTTATTCAGACATACAACAAATTTTGAAAGTCACTCTAGGATTATGTCCTGATTGATAATTTAAAGCATCTGGCATCCGTTCACCATTTTGTTTCCTAAGGGACATTTGCCAACATTTTGGGGAGACATTTATTCTTGTCACAAATGATGTGAAGCTGATGGCATTTGGTGGGTAGAGGCCAGCAGTATTACTAAACAACCTACACTGTACTGAATAGTCCCCGCAAACAAATAATTATCCAGCTGAAAAGAAGCCTTTCTAAACAGATATGAGAAGATGACGAAATAGCTTATTCATTAACTTAAATCCAGTCTTCTTCTCTAAACAAATGTGTTTCTTTACATTAGTAACTGAACTTAGCTTTGACTTTGAAGTGAAAAGCATAAAGGAGAAAACAGTTAGGATAAAAATTGAGAAACTTTCTACATGCACAGGACTGGGAAATAGGAAGTTTTCCATCTGAATGTTTTAAACGCATTTTATAAAAATTAATCCTATATTTTACTGTTCCCCCAAAAAGCAAAAATGACTCTAGGAGACAGTTGAACAATCCATGCCTTGATAATTGTGGTTCACTGCCATTCTATGAATGGTTTCCAGTCTCTGGTATGATAAACAAATTGAGAATTAGTATTTATCAACTTTTATAGCCGTTAGTCATGGCCAGAATATCTAAGCTTGATTCAGGCTACAATCTGTGTGTCCATTGAGAAGTTAGTTAACCTCTCCAATTCTCAATTCCCTCATCTATAAAATGACTGCCAGTTTCATTAACTCCAATGTTACATAGATTTTCATATCTCTAAATGACTGAAGAAACTTGTGTATATGTGAAACTCTTTCTGTTTAATGGGAGCTCTTTTTATTGAGAACTTACTATGCACCGTGGCACTATGCTTAGCTTTTCATTCCCCTCCCACACACACTTTTTAACTAACAAATCTAAGAGGAAGAAAAAAAAATATATATATATACACATATATATGTATATATATATGTATATATATACATATACATATATATATATGTGTATATATATATTTATTCTAAAAGGTCTATTCATGGTCTTGTCTTCGACGAAGTGGTATGACAAACCATATAAGTAACAAATTCTGTGCTGCTGACTTTCTGGTGATAGAAGGACAGAAGATATAGCTTTGTTTGTTTGTTTGTTTGTTTGTTTTAATGTTTTGCCAGTTATACTGTTAAGAGTTGAGAACCTCAGTAATTATTATTTTTCATTTATTTATTTCAAGAGCAGAGAGTTTAAAGAACCTAGGCATACAAGGAGAGTCAGTCTGTTAATTAAATCACGCAAAAAAAATTCTGAACAAAATGCTGAATTGCATACAGCATTTGGAACACTGGAAATACAATAGCAAACAGAGCAGAAAAAGCCCATGTTTTCTGAGTGTTAATGCTCTGTGGCAAAAGACCCAGATTTTCCTGCAACAGAAGGCAAGAGTCCCTTCACATCCTATGGGAATATATGGAAATCATGGAAAGGGCCTTGAATTTCACATTGAATGAGGATTAGAATGGTTGATTTGGTTTCTTCCGAATTACGAAGATCTGGATTGCATACATGAATTTGGGTTGAGAGTATGTTACTCATATACAGAGGGTGCCAAAGAAATGTATACACATTTTAAGAAAGTAAATAACTATTAAAATTGTAATACTCAATATATACTGACAACAAAAGATGAATACAAGTTACATTTGACTTCTGCAATTACAAGAGGTGCTCAAAGTGGTTACCATCAGCATCCAGACACTTCTGACTACGGCGAACTACTGCTTGAGCAACACGGAGCAGAGTGTCCACTTGTATGCATTTTTTTGGCACCCCCAGTATTACAGATGAAATAATTTAGACTTGGGGATTATGGATTAAGAAATTTGCCCACGGACACACAATTATTAAATGTTGGATCAAGAATGCAATTCCCAGGACTAAAATCACTTTGTCATACTAGTCAGTTAGAATGAAAAATACAGAAGTTAGATTAATCGCCTAAGTATTATTTTGTGTATCAAATGATGGGCTGAGCCTAAAAAAATTAGTGTGGTCTATAATTAAAAATACTGTGTCAATTGAATAATACCTTTCAGTGTGAGTTTCATTTACATGTTACTATTTTTTCCTTAGTTGATCTTAACCACCTAGTGTGCCCTAAATAAAAGAAAATCAAATGAATAATTTGCAAAACTAATGATAATGTCTGGAGTTAAATAGCATCTACCAAGTTTAGGTATTATTGTAGAAATTGCATATATATTTTTATTTATTTTCACAGGAACCCACCAAGACAGCATTATTGGTTCAGTTTTTGTTGTTGTTGTGTCGTTGCTGTTTTTTTTTTTTTAATCTGAAATAACTGATATTTCTCCAAATTCCCACAAATATTACCAAAATTAAAATCTGAACCTAGGCCTATAGGTTGTCAAAGTAAGAAACGACAGATTTGGATTTTGAAATATGTTATTTAGAAATGTGTATATTTAAGTCAGTATACCATCTTCAATCTGAAGAAGCAACACTAATAATAATAATAATAATAATATAATTTTGTTATTAAAATGTATAAATTAAATGAGTGTTCAAGACAATTAAATATCAACTTTCAGTTTTGTTTACAGTTATAGTGTTTATAGTTCTAAAGCTCTTAAAGCTTAAACCTACACTGAGACTTTTGAGACAAGATAGGTACTGCCCCTCATGCTGGCTAGAGTAATAAACTGGTAATCAAGCATTGCTCCTGACAGAAGAGTGACAGAAGTTTCACTCTTTTTCAACAAGAGTGAAAAAGAAAAGCAGTAGGTTGTGCCTACGTGTTGCCAAACAACCTAGTCCCTTAACTCTCTACATATGACCTCATTTTGACATTTGACTAAAAATCGTTTTATTTTTAAGTATAGCATTTGTTTCCTTTGCTTTAATAGAAGCAATGTTAAATTACTCTTATGACTCTCATTTTTAATTATTTTAGGCTTATAGAAAACCTGGATTCCTGCAATACCTAACTTTGTTTTTTTTTAATAAGGCAGCAGCTGCAATTCATTCTTTGCAAAAAGATGCCACAGGGAAAGCTATTAAAAATCTATGTAACTAAGCACACTACACCTGTTTGTAAGGTAGACTATTAAATGGCAATTTGCTAAATGTGGGTTGAATTGCAAGACAAATAATATCTACAAATATAAGCAACTAAATTGAAAACCACTCATTATAATTATAGTACTCTGCCATATAACATTCAATCTATAAATACACAACTTAAATTGTATTTAAAGTGCAACAAATATTTAGGGTGAAAGGGCAATTCCCTGGAATGCAATTGAAAGCAAAATTTAGAAAAGTGAATGGAAAAACAGACTTAAGGGAAAACCATTATGTCAGAAAAATACTTTGCAAGTTAAGGTGGAAATAGCATTTCCAATATGCAGTGTGGACTTTAGTGAATTTCAAATACTCAGAGAATAAACTTGTACAGAAATCATGTCTCTAAGCTTTAAACACTGGGATTTGAAGAGAAAAATACACTACATATCAGGAAATTTTTAAATGCATAATTTTACTAAGAAACTTTCTTTGAACTTGGCATATCCTCTTCAAAGTAAAAGACACATTTATCTCTTTGTATCAGCACTATAATTCAATAATTATGAAACATTGTAATAAAATATTTGTTGAGAAAAGTAAATATTATTTAAAAAATTTATGGAATTCTTTCTATTTCCATACTCATCAAATTATTTATCAGGTGAAAGTACTTGTTCGTTTTTTGTATTAAGACACAATTATCCTGTCAATTTTGATGACAATATTATCAAAACGGTTGTTGGGAGGATGAAAAATGAGAAATGCTGCGAGTAGAGTTGTATCATTTGGTCAAGAATGACCATGACCTAATTTTCACAGTGTTCTCCACACACATCTATCTACATGCAAACATCTTCCTTGTTCTGTATTTGCACAGACATCTTTTATATATTGAAATAGCTGGGATGTGTATTACTCTATTTCCTGTTTGCATTTCAATACAAACTCAAAATTACCCACTTAAAAAATGTTACCTCTTCTACTCTCTCCCACATCCTACCTGGTTAACCGCTTCTTACTAGAAATTTCCAGAGACCCTTTACTTATTGGTATGGTAATAGTTACCACACTGAACCATTTATTTTAATTTTCTGAATTAAAATTAAAAAACCCTTTAACATAAAAACTCATTGAAGATGAGGGTTATTTTATATCAGAATCACTATCATCCTATCACAATAGTTAACATTTTAAACATGCTTGGAACTTTAGGATTGCCAATGACATTTTAATTTTTTCTGCCATGAATGTTGCTGCATAGTCATGCATTTGATAATATACAAATAGATGTATGTATAGATAGACTACTTATTTGCATATTATCCGTTTCATAGGCAATGTATATATATACATATTGTATATATAGTTACATATATATGCACATATATGCATACATATGTGTTTGTTTATATTAAAATCATATGCTAATATATTTTTTCCAAGGTGGATATCTTTTATTTGTTCTTGCTAAACAGGATACTTAGCACATTCTTGATCCTTGATCTTTGAATGAATTCCGTTTTAGAGAAGAAATCAAGGATGTGGTTGAAACTCACTTTTAAAATGTTAAAGAAATTTACAAATGGCCCATGACATAAATTGCATACTAAGTAGATGAGCATTATGTGAATTATAATATTTGTGCTAATGAACAAATATATTCAGTGGGATGAGAAGTATGGGAAATTGTCATTGACTATATAATTAATGTAACAAAAATATTTCCCTTTGCAATCTAATGTTTTTTTATAACTCAACTTAGATTTTGAGATTCAATGTATTCTGAAGTGCATCTTGATCAAGTTTCAGTTGTCATAGATCATGGTTATCCATCAGTAATTGTAGAAGATTTTGTCACTTACTGCATTATCAAGAATTTGATGTAAACATGAAAATGGAGAAAATGGACATGAGTTGATTTGGTACCTCTGGAGAGTGCCAAGCTTTTCATTTCATGGGTACTTATTTTCAGATGTCTCATGAAGGTTGAATGCTTTGGAAAACTCCATTACAATTAGGATTTTGGGGCACCTATCCTAAAGCCCAATGTGCAAATCAGATCGACTTCAATCCCCATGGTAAGGGAGATCTCTGTTAGGGTCCTGTGCCTCATGATTGTGGAAATTAGAGTTGTGTTACAAGTAGACTCTGAGGAGAAAATTGTCATGGGCCATATTCAATAGGGTAAAACTTTTTGGGGGAATAGAGTCAAGGTTTATTTGTTGTATTTTTTTTTCACATGTGTTGGCATGAGTATACATGTGTCTTCTTGGGCTTAGTTTTAGGATTAATATTTTTAGAAAAGACTGTATTTTATCTTATGTTGGATTCACAAAATTAAAGCATAAGGAAAAAGGGGAGATTTGTTTACATACGCAAACTGGGATATTTGCGCTAAAATGGCAATGGATTTTATTGAGTATGTAAGGTAGATGGTGCTATGATGGTGTCAAAAAATCTAGTTGTTTGTAAGAAGGAGTTGGTGTCTCAGCACTGCTCCACAAGGTTAATGAAGGGTTCAGCTTCTTGCTTCACCTTCACAAAGAAAGTGATCTTCTGCATCACTAAGAATGAATTTAGTCATTCATTTTCTAACGCCAGCCCACAGCAAAGAAAAGAGAATGGGGTACCTCATTACTACTCTGCACCCATTTCCAACGTGTGGGTTGTTTTCTCAACACCACCAAACAATTCTCTAATACACCAGCTGGGTATCCTACCATTCAACTCACTTCTCATACGATTTACCTAGAGAGAGTTAGCATCAGGTCCCACAGGTTAAAGGCTCAGTTCTACCAAGACTGCTCCCCTCCCCCATTTCAGACACCAGTTGCAAAACCAAATTGTTACCTATGCTTCTGACACACTGGCTACCGGTTGGAGGTTCCTACCCTCTCTTCCTTGAGTTAAATTCATATGCTAGAGTGGCTCACAAAACTCAGAGAAACATTTTACTTACTAGATTACCAGTTTATATAAAATGCTGTATAACTCAGTAAAGCCAGATGGAAGAGAAACATAGGGTAAGATACATGGGAATGGGCACCAGTATCTATAACCTCTTCTGAGCACTCCAGCTCCTAGCATCTCCATGTATTCACCAACATGGAAGCTCTCCAAACTAAGTATTTGGGCTTTGATGGAGGCTTCATTACATAGGCATGGTTGATTGAATCATTGGCCATTGGTGATTAATTCAACCACCAGCCCATCTCCCCTCTCTGGAAGTTGGAGGGGTTGGGGCTGAGTGAAAGTTTCAACCCTCTAATCACATGGTTGGTTTTTTGACAGCCAAGCTCCAATCCTTAATTGCCACCAAAGTCACATCAATAGCATAACAAAAGACACCTTTATTGCTCTTTAGAGGGAAGGAAATTCCCAGAAGGTATTTTTAGGATCTCTGTGCCAGGAATAGAGAGGAAGACCAAATATATATTTCTTATTGTAAATCACAGTATCACACTCATACATATTTTAAAGCCAAGATCTGGAAATGGAACACATTATTTTTGTCCACCCCCTACTGGCCTGAACTCATTTATATGACTGTTCATAACTGTAAGTAAAGTTGTGAAATGGAGTCTCTGGCTGTGTGCACAGTTTACTGTCTGTCTGGATGGTGCATTGCTTAAAAGGAAGAAATTGCTAATGTATCTGGGAGATAGGTGTATCTGTCAATCTGATGTCTGACAAAGGTTTTAAAATTATCTGATTTTGTTTGTTTGTTGTTTTTGCATTGTTTTACCTTTAGTAAATTTTCACTCAGAATCACTTGGAAGAGATTAAAGAATGTCACTATGGGTTGAATTCAGAATGTTATATTTTGATTACGCTGCAGTCAGTAGTCTTAAACACTATGTTTCTAACTGTGCTTAGGTTGTCTTTGTGACTTAAATCTTAGAGACCAGTCACAGTTATTTGTCTAAGAATTATAAAATACAATGTTAGAGTATTTTCCAGTTATCTTGTTATGTTTTCTATTACACTGGAATAGTTAATATAATGTTGAGGATTTGCAGAAGAGATAAACTGTTATAGAGGATAGTGATGGGGTACAGGGCAGGCCACCTCCAAATATGCCAAAGTGACATATTGATTATTTTTAGTTAAAGTTACTAAAGAAACAGCCACGGTGTGAAGAATACTCTGACCCTTCTCTATGTTCACCTAAAAGTAGGAAATGCATTTCCCACGTGAAGGGTACCCTCCCTGTACTAGAAGGTAGAAAGATATCCTTATGTCTGATGGGAAATTCAGAGCCCAGAAGGCTACATAAACAAACTCTGCTTAGTTTCTTCACTAATTAGTACTCAAGCATAAGTCTCTTTACCTTGTCAATGCTTCTCAAATTTATTGTTTCTTTGTGTAAAAGGTATATATATAAACAGCTTGCTCTGGTTATTTCTTAGGTTTTGCACATATGAGACCTCTGTATGTATTTATTGAACGGGTACTTTTTTGTTGTTTTTCTTGTCTGTGTCCACTTAATTATTAGACCAGCTAAAAGAACCAAAAGCAATAAGGGGAAATTTTTATTTCCTGATATCATAACATGATATATATATATATACATATATATATATATATATATATATATATATATATATATATATATATATGGAAAGAGTATCGATATAGACATAAAAATAGATATATCTGTGAAATTGTAAATTGGAGTTGGAGTCTGGTTAAAAACATCTCAACTGACCCTAAATAACTTGAAAAAAATTCTTTTGTAAATATTCTAGTAAAAGCTAGTTTACTCCAATGCAGCAGCCACCAGTTAGAGTTATTCTGTTCTTCTCATGGTGATTCATTCTTCTGTATTACAAAATCCCCAGAGAATTTGTGTTTCTCTGTGTTTTGTGTCAGACTTTTTGATTATTTTCACTAGAAGCATCCAATGTCCAGGAAAGCTGGAGTTTAAAGAAGGGCTTATGAATGTGGTCCACAGAGAAAGCTCTAATGCCCAAGGTACATACAGGAGACCGGGTTTCATAATGAGACCACCTGAGCCAAGCCAATAGGAATGATAATAATGGCAAGAAGAGAAAGAGAAAAACGGAATAAAGGAATGCAGACAGTCATGTTCAGAGAAACTAGGATTCTATAATTGATCATGAAATGACAAATAACAGAAAAAATGTTTTTCACAACTGTCTAAAGCATTTACAGTGCTTCTTGCTATAACAGAAAAGTCTTTTCCAACTAATTGAAACTAGAAGGGAATTTCCCTATACCTGGAAGTGCAATTGTATGCACTAGAATAATTTTGGGATTGATGATTGATTTATTTCAGCACATCCAATTATAGATTCCTAAGATTCTCTTCATGTGGCTACTTCATCTTCAGGTGGTAACAAAAATAATAGCAGCTATCAAAATTTTTACATGGGGAAAGACAGTATCCAAAGAAAGATGCTAAGGAAGGATTTTCCTAAAGATCCCCTCAAAAATCTTTATGATGCTCTGCACCAATCGGATCATAGGCCAATTCCTGAACCAAACATGACAGACACTATCCTTACATTCTAGTTTTCCCGAAAATGCCATTGCCTGTTATTCTGACATCATATAATAGTGTCACCTTTTACTTTTCAAATTGTCCCAGTTTGGATAAATTATATTGCCATTCTAACTATAGTCAGTCTGGTCAAACTCTGAAATTGAGGATGAGATCAGCTTTTGTTGGGACATATGCACAAGATGAAGAAAGGGGATGCATGAATGAAATCAGGATTCCTTATGAAAGATAAAGAGAAAAAAAATCTCAAAGAAATGAAATATGTCTTTTAAGGTGTCTTTTCTGAAGTTGTGGACTGAATTCTGTGCCCCCTCAAACTGGTATGTTGCAGCCCTTAGTGTCAATATCACTGCATTCGGAAATAGGGCTACAAGGAGTTAATGAAGGTTCAGTGAGAGCATGAGGATAGGACCTTAATCCAATAAGACTGGTGTCCTTCTAAGAAGGCAAAGAGACACCAGAGATCCCTCTCTGTCTGCACACACAGAGAAGAAGCCCCGTAAAGATGCAACAAAAAGCTGGCAATCTACAAGTCAGGAAGAGTGCTCTCACCACAAACCAACACTGACCACATCTTGATATAAGACTTCAGCCTTCAGAACTGTGAAAAAATATTTTTGTTGCTGTGTAGGCCACCAAGTCTGTGGTATTTTGTTTTGACAGCCTGAGCAGGTTCACATGCCTGCTATATATTTTTTTCTCTAAGTATGATTGAGTTTACCTGTAGCTAGGCACTTTCAATTGTGAATGCTTAGAGGGAACATAGGCTCTCCACCCCCATCCCCTCCGCTCCATCTGCCTCTGCATTTAGGATTCTCTAGTTCTCTAATTATGGAGCTAAGCCTTCAACTCTTGGATGAAGAGGCTGACTGTACAACCACTCCACAATCCCCTGGTTTTTAAAGTGCCATATGCTCTGTGTATATTCTTGGATAGTTGTGAATCATTTTGGATTTCCTCTATGCCCAACTTATGGGTTGACTGACATGTGGTAACTTGGACTGGCTCAATAAAAAGTCCATTTGACTTGTTTAAGAAGAAAAAGGAGAGAGAGAGACGCTTTTAATCTGAGATGATACTATATTTAAGGAGAGCTTAAAAGAGGAAGGTTTCATCAGAATTATAGTGAAATTTGTGGTCCAAGTTTGAGAGGGGGATGCTTTTAAAACCTAACCTCAGCTAGGATCTTCCTCATGTTTGTTCTAATGTACCTACTTCTACTCAGCTTTTATCCTCTTAGTTGAAAAAGCCTTTTTGGTGAAGAACATCACTTCCCATATGCTGTATTTGTCCTTAAATAAACAGAGAACCCCGGGTTAAATTCCCTTAGGGTTACATTAGAATTGCTTGCCGTCAAGTTTGTTATTAAGGTGTATTTACAAAAATATTGACTACCTAAACTAGGCATTCATTTTAAATTTAACATTTGTGTTCTGGAGGGCAGGAGGAGGTGAAAAAGGCTTATAATGGATATCCACAATTAGTCTGAGCTGGGCCTGTCACCAACTAATTGTTAGGGCTGCAGTTCACTGGTTTCTAAACATTGTGTTTGACTACCACTATTGAGGATTCAAACACGTTTTTTGTTTTGTTTTGACCTTCCAGGAGGATCTGGGAGGGCAGCCTGCAATAAAATACTCTAGTATTTTCACAGTAAAATATGAATATTCACTTTAGTGTGATAAAGATTATAAGATCAAGTTAGCTTTCGCTTCTGAAAGTGCTGAGGTCAGGTTGAATTTGAAGCCCTCGGAGTTAACAAAAGGAGCTTTTATTTTTCAGTGAGTTTTGGATTTCAGAATTGGATAAGGGTTATAGACCTGTGATATCTTCACAGCCCAGATTTATCAGGAAGGAACTGAGACACAGGGAGTAAAAAAACATGTTAAGGGTCCCATGGCTGATACATGATGAAATCATAATTCTAATTCCGGCCATATGGATTTATTATGTCATCGCATACTGACTTATAAAGCAAGCGAAAACATGGTGGGATGACGAAGGTGTCTTAGAAGAGGTGGCATTTGACCTTTACTCTGTTGGAATTTTAAAGTGTGTTATTAATACTTACTCTATGCTTTTCCTCACCAAGTAAATTATGAAAGAAAGATTTGAGTGTGACCTTTGAATATGTTTGGCTGGAGCAGACAGTGGGAAACAGGACTATAAAGGGAGGAGCAGCCAGATCATAGACTCTAAGCCTTAAATTAATGCTTGGAAATGCAGACACTATCTTGGAAATAACAGGAAAATGACTGAATGATGAAATTATATAGTCAGAGTTATGGGAGGTTAATGAATTAATAGTACATGGATAGAGAAAAACGTAGCAATGAATTAGACATCTTCATATATGTAACTTCTCTAACTAAAGCAAAATATTTACCGGCAGTCTCATCAAACACTGCCCCCTAAAGCATTGTATAAATTCACATAAACTTTTGCTATTACTTTTAACAAATCAAAATTGTGCTGTGTCGATGGGTATTAGATTAGGATAGGACCCTCATTACACTAGGATAAAATTTATGGTATAGATTGTGGTACAAACCCAACTGGCATCTTGATTTTGGACTTCTTGAATTTGTAAGTTTGGAGCTACTTTAATAGAAATTATTAATAGAGTTCTAGTCAATGTTTGGTACAATAGTCCCCTCTTATCTGTGGGGTATACATTCGAAGACCCCTATTGGACGCCTGAAACCACAGATAATACTGAACCCTGTATATACTATGTTTCTTCCTATACATATGTACAGACCTATGATAAAGGTTAATCTATAAATTAGGGGAAGTAAGAGAGTAAAAACAATAAGTAATAATAAATTGAAACAATTATAATAATATACTGTCATAAAAGTTAGGTGAATGTGGCATTATTAAGTAAAATAAGGGTTACGTGAGCACTAACACTGCAATAACAGAAGTTGATCTGGTAACTAGACGGGAACTACTTGACTAAAACGTGGGTAGAGTATACAGGCATAACTCGTTTGATTGCACTCCATTTTATTATGCTTCACTGATATTGCTTTTCTTCTTTTCCTTTTTTAAATTTGTTTTTATTTTTTTACACAATGAAGGTTTGTAGCAACGTCTGTTAGGCGAGTCCTTTGACACCACTTTTCTCTAACATTTGCTCACTTCATGTCTCTTTGTCACACTTCGATAATTCTTACAATATTTCAACCTTTTTCTTTATTATTACATTTGTTATGGTTATTTGTGATCAGTGATCTTTGAGCAAGCATTTGTGAAAGGGAGTCAATCAATATGGAAAATTTATTCTTGTTTTAAGAAATTGCCACAGCCATCCCAACCTTCAGCAGCTACCACACTAATCAGTCAATGGCCAACACTGAGGCAAAGCCCTTCATTAGGCAAAAGATTACAACTTACTGAAGGTCCAATGAAGGTTAGCATGTTTAGCAATAACATATTTTCAATTAAGTTATATTCATTTATTGACATAATGCTTTTGCCACACTTGGCTTATTACAGTATGGTGTACAATAGTGTACATGACTTCTATATGCATTGGGAAAACAAAATTGATGCATTGTTTCTTTTTGGAATTTTTCATTTAATATTTTCCGACTGCCATTGACCATGGATAAATTACGAATAAACTGCAGAAAGTGAAACCACAGATAAAGGAGATGACTGCATTTAGTTAATAGTTTGATTAGTTTAAGAATTCACTGTTCTATGCTAGAAATGATCATATTATAGGAAAATGTGTTGACATAGCTGATTATTTCACAAGCTTCCAAGTTGCAATCATCTGACATAAACATAATGAATTGGATTGAGTTGAGACTCCTATCTAAAGACATCACTCACTGAGTAAAAACATGATGCATGGAGTTAACTAAAAATGTACTACCTTTATGGAGGAAGAGGGGAGAAGGAAGTAATGTAAATTAAATAGAAAATATATATTTTTTATGTAGTAATACTAATCAAAATTGAGTATAGAAAGGCAATCAGGCAAAACAAGGTGTCAAAATCTATAATGAAATATCAAAACTATAACAGTTAAAGAGTTAAAACCATGTTAGCTGAGGATTACAAGTCATTGCTGGTTTTGTTATATGAGAATATGAAAG
Organism: Rhinolophus hipposideros; assembly: GCF_964194185.1. Taxonomy (NCBI): domain Eukaryota; kingdom Metazoa; phylum Chordata; class Mammalia; order Chiroptera; family Rhinolophidae; genus Rhinolophus; species Rhinolophus hipposideros. The sequence continues at coordinate 91,359,473 of NC_138048.1, forward strand.
AATTGACTATGGTAGCATTGAAATAACACCAGGCTAATTAAAGTTCTGTCAGGCCCCTAATGTGAAACCTAATCTTTCATGCTTAGCCATATAATTTGGCTCAAAACTGAAATTTAGGGAACAACTAAACACTAAGAAATTTTAGTTTCTAAATTGATACCTTGAATAAAAATGTACACACTATGTAAGTATGTATCTAGATATGTGCATTTTTATATGTTTGTGTGTGTGTGTATATATATATATATATATATATATATATATATATATATATATATATATATTCTTTTTTTTTTGAAGGAAAAATATATTTCTAATATAAAATTTCCAAAGTTAATTTAATGTGAAAACTTCAGGAAGTTTAGCCAGTGAATCAGTAGCCACCCATTTGTCTATAAGCTACTAATTTTATTTTTTTGTTTGTTTTGTTTTGTTTTCTACCAGGAGCCTTTTATGTGTGTGTGACAGTACTTTCCTTAAACATTAAGTTCATTTACAGAAATTCATCTTACACCATTTATAGTTGTGCTTTATCAAGTTTTCTATTTATCTTTCAGTTACCTCTCATTTTCCCCACCATCTCTGAAGGATGTTTTTGAGTTTAAACATTAAATTGTTTAGTGCTGTTTATTTTATTTTAAAACTGCAGACAATGCAATAATTATTCACAAAAGGTGACTGAATTTTGATAGATCTTGAATTGACCCATCCCATCAGTCATTCTTATGTGTAATTCATTAAAGGATTTTTTTCTTAATCCCAGGTTTATTTTCATGTTTCTACTTTCCACTCTTCTTTATTTTACTGATTGGGGAAAGAAAAAAAAAAACGACAAGAAATGCCCGGGACATCAAAATGTGAACTTTGTGATTAAAAAAAAAAAAAGAAAAGAAAAGAAAAGAAAGAAAGAAAAATTGATGCACTCAAATAAGGAAAAGGAAGAAATACATACGGAACATTTTTTCCTAGGGATATTTCAGTGTTTATCTCATGTCCCAGGTCTTACAAGAGGGTGTTTGGGAAGAGTAAGACGTTTTTCTATACAACATTCCAAGATAAATTATGTGTTTTATAAAGTTAAGCTCCTCGATTATGCTGAAATTCAAGTACTAGTTAAATATAATTCCCAGAAGAGTATATTTATGCATATCATTTATTATTAACTTCTTTACAATATTAAATAAAAAAAATATCTCCAGGCATCTTGGCATGAATTAAAAATATGAATGCCACTATACTATTCATTACTTTTTTACATGGTTATCCTTTAATATGCATAATAATGCAAAATAAATATGTTAAAAATCCTTCAATGATATACACCATTCTTCTGAAAGTGCCAAGGTAATATTTTGTACAAAGTTTATTCTGTGTCCACTATTACAGGAAAATAAGTTTGTAAGATGATCTATTTCAAATATAGTTTTCCATAGCATATATATATATATATATATATATATATATATATATATATATATATATAAATTATATATATATATATAATTTCTCTGTACAATATTCTCAGCTTTTTTACATATGTTGGAATAGTAACAAGATTTCTATAATATAGAATGCATCCCATTGTTACTAATAATAATAGTCTCTACTATAAATCACATCACTGTGTGAGTTTGCTAAACAAGCTCAGTAATTTCAATCATGATAGTATTGTTGAACATTTATCAGTATGCAACCCATTGTGCCAGGTACAGGAGAAACCAAGTGATAATAAAATAATTATAGAGCTCTCTGACCTCAAAGAGTCTATCATCCCAGTAGGGAGATAGATTACAAACAAAGGATGGTGTCTACCAATTTAAAGCTTCCCTCCTTTTGAAGCTTTAAATATTTTAGTAGCCTCCTAGCTAATCATTTCACTTTTATTTGTCAAAACGAATCAGTTTACATGATGTATGTTTGCATGAGTAGAAATTTGTACACAAATGTAAAAAGATCATTACTTTTATTACTTTTAATTGAAGCAGTAGATGAAACTATATCAACCTAAAAGAAAAATGAGAACTCAGTCAAGTCAACATCAAAGTTTAAAAATTCCATATAACATTTTTAGAGAAAACAAGGCAACGGTATTCATTCAGTCTACAATTGGCATAGCTTATGTAAAGAATCATTGTGGAGAAGGAATCATAAATACAACAACCCACATTTCCAGTCAGAAAGTAATCCCTATTTCCAAGCTACATTGGGACGAATTTCCTGCTAACAAATGTGATAATATAGAACTCTATGAAAGTTAATGTTCCAATGAGAGCTCCAAAAATGATCTCCTCAAAAAATAATATTGGTGCATTAAAATAAAGAATTGCACATTAAATTCCAAGTTAAAACTCTCACACCATTAATGCAAAAATAGGCTATGATGTATTTACCTTATTTGTTTTTCCTTTTAAACACTTTTTTAAAGTGTTGGAATATGTTTAGAGAAATTAACCTGTACCAAGATCACAGTGAGGCTCAGAAGCTTTCAGGGGTATTTCAAGCAAATAAAACAGAATTTTAGAAATAATAATTAATTGTCATTACTGATACAATACAACACTTTTTACTGCTATTCATTATTTCATACTGTTTTGATTTGTGTTTTATACCATTATCTACTCAGTTTGATTATGTGTTGTTAACTTTTCTTGTTTTAGACACCACAGTTTTATTTTGTTTCTTTTGTTTCTACTTTAAAGACCCATTAGATTTGGTTAGAAATGTTCTGTGCAGATTGTAAATGAGCCAGAGAGATACCAACTCTGAAAAACAAGATTCTTCCCACACTCCTCACTACATCATTTTCAGCCTACATACACAAATTTATTTAAAGGTGGTTCCTGCTCTAGATGATTCTCTGACTAAGAAGAAAAGTATACAATAGTAAGCGCCTAGTGTTAAAGACACCAGTTCTATGTGTTACACAGGTAGAAACAGAGGGATAGGAGAGAACCAGCTGTGGTAGAAAATGGTCACCAGCATCGTGAGCCGCCGAGATATGCTGTAGTCTCTGCTGAAGGACCTGTGTTTACTTATTTCCCACGTAGGAACAAGGCTGTGCTCAGTGACTAGTGCCCATGCCAATTGATGGATGCTCCATTTTGATTGGTTGATACCCAGCTTTATATGTTGTTTAAATCTTTTAAATATCCCCTCATCTCTGCTTTGTGAACTTAGACAAACTAATTCTTTTTCAACTTCGATTGTGAAATATGAACTTTGAACTGTAGAGTCTACCAAGGCCCTGTCAGTCATTTGAAATCCCTGTCATTTTGGGGTTTAAGTATAACCATAATGAATAGGAGTCAAGATGCAGAGTGAGAATGACAGATAGCATGTTTTCAAGAGTATCGCAACTCAGCCACCAGGTTAGAAGGCACAATATCAACCATTAAGATAAAAAGTGAGGGCACATCCAGCAGGGTGTTATGGAGATGATTTGATTTTTCTTAATTGGACAACTTGGGCCTTCATGGAGATGGGAGCCAGCTGGTTTTGCAAAACAAAGCCTGCAGAATGCAAAATCTAATGCTAAATATGCTCATCTTTTACAAGCTTGCCAAGCAAATCCAACTTTCTTGAACAGAATTACAGAGCCAAAAATTTTCAAAATGGTATGTCTACATTTTTGTTTGTGGTTATTTGTTTTGTTTTAGCAAAAAAGTGACAATTGACTCCAACTGGCTTAATTAATATTGTAGATATAATAAAACATAATAATGTAAGCATGCTAAGCAAATATTAGTAAGATATTATTTGGCATCATGAATTATCATTCTTTGGTTCATAAATGGGATACAACATCTACTATATCACAGGCACTGTCATACTTCTTGGGTACACAAATAAACTATTTGTACTTAGATCTTTTTCTTAGGATCCACCTCTGGGAAAATCTCATCTAAATCAGTGTGTATGCATTTGTGCTCACATGTCTACATGATAATATATCAAGGGGCAAGGTGTGATGTGAGATGTAGGGCATGCCAGACATCTGGTTCACCATATATAAAATCATTGAGGTATGAAGCAGAGAGAAGAATTCTAGCAATACCTAATAATTTGCAGATGACTAGAGGGTATAACATACATAGAGAGTGGTAATAGAACATCTTGTGTCACATGTTAGAAGCAAGACTATAAATAACCTCCTATGGTCCATTAAAAAAGAGTTTGTGCTTGCTTATGAAGACCATTAGGAGGATTTTGAGAAAGGGATATTCCAATCAAAGGGGATTGTTTGGGTACAAATCCTATTGCTTAAAGAAGTTTTGTGTATTCTTTGAAAATAATAGAAAAGTCTAATTGTGCTAATGGGAAGATGACTAAAGAGCAAGATATGGATATAGCGATTATTAGAGTTATTTAGTGTTCATTGATTTTATGTTGATTAACACACAGTGGTTACCAATAGGAAAAAGGAAAAACTGAACTCTAGTTCTTCCGTCGTGTTAACAATAGGGTAAAATGATTTCCGTCGCTCTGGTTCAAGTTAACTGATCCGTTTTTCTGCTTAATCTAGTCTGTTGTTGAACTTATCTATTGAATTTTTCAGTTCAGTTTTTATATTCTTCAATCTATGATTTCTGCTTCGTAGTTTTTCTATATTTTCTATTTGTTGAAATTCTCACTTTCATGCATTGCTCTCTTGACCTCATTAAGACTCCTTGCTGCCATTATTTTGAGTTTTTTATTGGGCAAATCACTTATGTGTGTTTCATTAAGGTTGGTCCCTGGATATTTATCTTTTTCTTTTGTTTGGAACATATTCTCTTATTTATTCTTCTTGACTCTCTGTGTTAGTTACTGTGCACTGGATAAAATAGCCAACTCTTCTAGTCTTAACAGAGTAGTCTTGCATAGATGAACCTTGTCAATCAGCCTAGCCTGACCTCCTAGTTGTCACTCAAAACTTTGTGGTTGCCAAAGCTGCCATCTTTATTCTTGATGGCTCCTAGTAGTCGAGGGTGTGCCAAGGCATTTGAAATCAGTGTCCTAAAGATATGGAAAAAGTCCATACAGCTGTTCAAGATCTTGGAGCACTACTAATTGCTTGCTTCTTCAGCTCCCCAACATAGGCTAATTGGAAGCCCAACCTTCAAGTACCAGCTGGGAAAGTCGAGATGTTAGATATGCAGTCTAGTCCCTATTGGGAGAAACCAGGACTGGTTGTTTGCTCACTCTGTGCTGAGCCAGGAGGAATATTCACTGAAAATGTTTGTGTGCCCAATAGTACCACCTCTTTGTTTTTTGTGATCCTGGGGAACTTGTAATTGCTGAGCCCCATCAGCTCCCAGGCTAGGCAATTTGGGAGCCATTCCCTTTAGTGGCAGCTGTAAAAGTTGGGTGTTCTATATGTAACAAGCTCACTCCAGGAAGAAGTTGGATACTGGGTCTTACTGTTGGAGAAATCTAGGTAGAGACAGTGTGGGACATGCTCACCAGCTTCTTCAGGATCACAGGAAGATATTAGTCAGGTCCCATATTCATGCTGATTAGAACTGGAACCTCTGGCCGAAGCTGGGAAAATATGCAGTCAAATCTTTTCCAGAGAGAAACTGGGAGAAACACCTTTTTGCCTGAGCCATATGCACTGAGTCCAGATGTATCACCACAGGGAGTATTCCTGCAACCATTTAACAAACCACTTCTTTGCTTACTATTGTTCTGTGACTCATGAACGCAAGCCCCATTACCTATCATATATAGGTGATTTGAGGGCCCATTCCTTGGGTGACAATATTAATGTTGGGGCATTAGATATGTAGAGAAGTCACTTCTAGGGTGAAGCTGGAGATTTGGTTTTATTGTTGGAGCAAGCCAGAGGGAAGATATGGGGAAGTGCCCACTGGCTCTTTCGAGCTTCAGGGAGGATCTCAGTCAGCATTTCGAAGTGGGCTAATTAGAAGCTGGACCTTCAAGCAGTAGCTGGTAAAGTATATATCAAACCCTTCCAGGGGAAAACTAGGAGATGGGGATTTTTGTCTGCTCCTTCTGCATTGAGCCTGAGGGAATCGCTCCTATCTCCATCTGTCTAACAACTGCTTCTTTGTTTGCTGTAGTCCTGTAAGACTCATGAAAGCAAACCCCACTGGCTGTAAGAAATAGGTGATTTGGGGTCCTGTCCATTGGGTGGCAGCCTTAAAAGTTAGGGTACTCTAGGGCCGGCCCAGTGGCGCAGGCGGTTAGAGCTCCATGCTCCTAACTCCAAAGGCTGCCGGTTTGATTTCCACATGGGCCAGTGGGCTCTCAACAACCAAAAAAAGTTAGGGTACTCTATGTATGGACCAAACACTTTGCTCCTTAGGGAGAAGTTGGGAGTTGGGGATGCTCTCCCAATTGTAAGGCACTGGGCCAAGGACTGAGTTTATGGCAGAGTGTGTCTCAGCCATTCCTACCTGTTTCAATGTGAGTATTTTCTCTGTTGCCCAGTGTGGAGCAGTCACTCACATCCAGTTTCTGCATTTCTGTCAGAGGGAATTGCTCCATGTGTAACTGTATAATCTACATCCATGGGAGGAGGGGAATACAGGAGCCCCCAATGTCGCCATCTTAGTGAGAGCACTGTCCACTCCTCTTTTGTTAAATGCATTTGGACAATTGTGGAATATACCTCCTTTATTTAATCAGATTTTTCCAAGGAAATATTTTTTAAAAAGGCAATCTTAACCCTACCAGGATGCCCAATGCCATTGTCAATCCCCCTCATTGCAGTCTTATGGTTTGTAGTCTAATTGCTGTTCATAACTTTCCACTGATTCTTGAGATAATTTATGTCAAATATATCCCACCTAGTTTGCCAGGGCCATGGGTCAGCCACCATCCTGTACATTTCCACATTTCACTGCTTTCCCACCAAACTATAATGCGCATAATGGGCAGTAACCTTCTTTTCCCGTTATTCTTTCTTACTGTTGAGCACACTGTGTCAGTGTAAAGATATACATGAGCACATTTTTTGTCAAGAGAGCAAGGAAGAATATCTTGCAGCTCAGGTCAGCTACATCATAGCATTTGTAAACAACTATCTCCTTCAAATTATGACTCATCAAAGAATATTGAAGATCCATGGTTTAAAATATCTGGTCCAAATTCAGATATCTACTTAGCTCTGAAAAATTACTGGGACAGAGCTGGCACTTAAACTTTCTTGAATGATTCCATTATATCACTAAGATATTCTTAGGATGAGATTATTTTTTTCTTAAATGAGGCAGCAAGCAAAAATCTTAGTGTACCATGTAAAATGTATTAATTTTAACATGGCCCTTTGAGTTTATTTTAAATATTATGTCCGTTTATAAATGGGTTACTGAGATGATGAAAGAATATGAAATAACCTCCCAAGCATTCAGACATTGAAGCAAGAATAAAACTCAGCCATTTTAGTTCAGAAGTAAGATACAGTGACGTCAAAATACAGTAACTTCAAAATTCAGTGTGAGAAACAGTTATTTTAAAGGTTTTCAGTCAAATATTCAGAGTGGTGTTGAACCCATATTTTGGGTAAGCCTAAAATTAGGATGTAACAGATATATCATTACCTGTGTTATTTTTTTTTTCCACAGCCTATCACACTCATAAATCTCTGAGCCTGACATTTCTGGAGGGAGAAAGCGTTAAAGTCTCTGAGCAGCAGAGACAAAAAGAAAGCCTTCCCTCAACACACCAGCAGATGCAGCACTGTGCTTACCCATCCTTCAGGCACACTCCATTCCCAAATGCCCTGTTAATAATGTCTTGATCCCAAAAAAGTTGATAACTCCACTTCTCCAGTTCACTTCTCACTCTTTTCTTAATTATCTTGGCACAAAATCTCACTGCACAACTAATTATAGCTTCAAGGGAAATGCACATACACAGGCGCACACGCACGCGCACACACACAACACCTTTAGGTAAAAAAAAAAACATGTAATTATTTCACTTTATGTTAAAGTGAAATGAAAATTTCATTGGTTTTATATCCTTTTTCAGAGTTTTTCTAGAGTGTTCGCTGTATCATTCAAATTTGTGGACCCGACAATATTTATGTGATTGGAACCATACCATGCCCATACTGAAATTCCAATATAAAATTGTGTCAGATTTTCTTCAGGGAACTCGTGATATTAAGACATAATTCATATCATATATACATATGAAATATACATATATATTATTTTCAGAAAGATCATATATTGAATCAAAAACTGTGACTACTATCTTCCACCTACTGGTACCATTTGTACCCTATTAGACACACAAAGCAAGTCTCATGAAAATTAATGTGTTCAAGTATTTTAAATGTATTATTTCTTATATTTACATTTTTTTCTAGCTCATATCTAGTATTTAGTAAACTATTCATACAGCATATTTTCATACAGCTCAATAAATTAATGATCCCTGATAACATGTTTATTCTTTGTTGCCTCATACTATTTTTCCTCTTTATAGTACTTACAACCATGTAAATTAATTTGTTGTACTTACCACTAATTCATTATCTCCTTTTATACAGCGAGATAAGTTCCCTGCAAAATGAAATTTATCTGCCTTCTTCATTATAAAACCCTAGAATATACAACAATTATTGGGCACATAGTAGGTATTCAACAAATACCTGTTAGATAAGTGAAAAAATGATTGTATATTTTATCTCTAAGTGATCCTAGGGAACAAGCACTTCATATAAACCCTTTATTTGATATATGATACTGAGAAGCAAGAAAACAAGTGAATTGTTTTAAATCACATTGATAGTTTGCAGCCAGGTTGTTCTAAAATGCAGGTCAGTTAACTCATTCTAGTGCTTGTTGCTATTACACCACACAGCCTTTCCTCTGATAACTGGAATTTGCATAATCACAGTTAATATGTGACATTTCTAATTAGGCACAATTTTCATTATTATTCCATGGAATTATAATTGTTCCTATGATTGAAATATTTTAATGTAGTCTTCTAAAATTGTGTACATTTTTAAAGCAATTTATGTTTTCGTTATCTCATACCTGTGACTAGCAAAGACTTGACAACTTTTAACATCAATTGGACTTTGTGCATTTTCACACTTCATTTACCTCTGTTCGGAAGATAGCTGTTGGTTTCAACTTATGTTTCCAGAGTATTGAGATAATTCTAAGTTTTAATGCTGACATCTCTGATATTAAGTAGCAATTCCAGATTTATGTTTACCACAAATTTGATTAAAATGATCTATGCTTCAGGATGCAAAAAATAAGTCTGCAAATTTTTTTTTCTGCTTTGACAAAAGCCACAGGTGAGTAATTTAAGGTAGTTATTCAGCACATAGTATTTTACCTGATCAAATTATTTTTTACATGACTTCATTGGATACATAATGATATCACAACTACTCATGCTTCTATTCAGTCTTGTATCAGATTTTAAAATGGAGCAAAAAAGAGCAATCCATTATTATCACAATGCTGGAGCACTGAAATGACATAATGTCTAGGTATATTTTCATAAATCCAATAACATCTAAGAGAAAACATAAGTGTCGTTTAAATGACTCTGAGGTTGAAAGAAAATAGTTCATACATGAATGTGACTGAATCTAGATGTTTTCCTGTTAAAGTAAGTAATTTTCTTATTTTCCTTACTTATAGCTTAATATTAGAAAAAGCAGAGGTAGTTAACTTGCCTATTTGTCTCAGTAAAAATATAGAGGAACAACAGTGTTTTCGATTAAGAACTTCCTAGTCTTACCAATGGTGGATGGGGGAAAATAGAGCAAAATAGACCATTAAATTCTCATTTTTTAAAGCGGAATAATACATTTGTCTAATAAATCTGTGGAAAGCATTTTAAATAACATGGCTTACCATGGGATTTGTTGTAACAGGATAACATCTAATAACATATAATAGAAGTCCTACTTATTCAAATCTTAGTTTAAATTCTGGACATATTTTCTTACTTCATTATTCATTAAATTCACAGTGTCAGTGTGTTATTTTGCTCTTGGAAGATGGTCCCATTCACAGTGTTCAACAGCAAAACCTACTGCTACAAAGCCCATCACTGACTTCATGTACACGGATTTCTGTTGTTTCATATGTTCTAAATGTCTTTCCATACTGAAGGTATCAGGTGGAGGGTTGGACAACATGGGGAGTAAGAATAGATAATGAAAAGGCCTTTGGTACAGATTTCTTTAATAGTTCTAGTTTAACTTCACAGCTACAGAAAAACATGATCATTCTGTTCCAGGTTTCTCTTGTGTCACAAAACAACCAGCTTGTAGATGGTTGTACCTTAGAAAGTAATTAATGACTGTTGTCTCAGAGATAGCAACTTTATTTATCTATATGAAACATGTATGTACACAAAAGGAGTAATGGCCTCTACATAGGTCATTAAAAAGAACAAAAAAGAAAAATACTCCATCATATGTATTAGTATTTAAAGGATATACTTTACAACTTAAAGATGGTTGTCACAGGAAGGGTGCAAGATTTGGAGAGATGTCTTGATTCTTTTTTCTTATTATTTTCAAAATATTAACTCTGAATTCCAAAGATAAACTCTAAACATTATCTTGAAATGTAAATGATGCTTTGTATACAATATTTCTCAGTAGAACACCTGTACAACCCTCTGATTTGGATTCTTTGCCAATATGCTCTCATATAGACAATTGCTTTTATTAATTGGAAAACCACCTGCTACATTAAACCTTTTTGCCCAATAACATTTTTCTATAATGAACTTTTATTTCTTTTAGAGAAGCTGAACTAAACTTGAAGAGTTACTTTATCCTCAAATTTTTTTTAAGAAAAATAAATATAAGCATTCAGTATTCTAAAACAAGTTCCTTCCTATCTCAGTATAATAGTCATAACACACACAATTAAGGTTTTCCTCTTCTAGTCTATCAAGTTATCATGTGGTGAGTTATTTCTGTAGGTGAAAGAAAGAGTTGTAGCTGTAGATTCACTCATTTTTGTTGTTGTTATTGTTGTTTGTTTGTTTTAATACAAGCAATATATATTACCAGAGAAATTACTTGATTTTGCAAATGATCACTGGTTTGTTTACTTAGGTATTTTTTATTCAACAAATTCTTACATAGTATGTGTTTTGGGCCTGGAGATGCCCTACATGATTAAAACATTAATTAATTTAATCATTAACAACGCTAGAAGGCTGTGGGATAATTTGGATTATTTTCACCCAGAAAATATTAATTCTCTCCTCCACCTATTGTGAGTGAGCTTATTATCCTAACCACTTGAAGCTGGCCTTGGACTTGAGACTGTCTTTGGTCGATGGATGGGCCTATTTGTTTACAAAATATAAGCGTATTTGATGGGAGCATTGGTCTTCAATGTGCTTGCATGTCTTGTCTTTCCTCCTACACTCATGATTTATTACACATTGTCCCTTTAGTGTAGATTCCAAAATGAACACATTCAGAAAAGATCTGAACCCAACCTCCAACTTCAGAGCCTATCTCAGCAGAACATACCAGACAATCCCATCATAGGTCAACTGAACTCTTTTGAGGATTTCACTAAATCTGTATTTTAGGGCTCTATTTGGTCATTTGGCCTCTACCTGACAGTAAACCAGAAATCTCCCAAAGGAGTTACCATTTTTACAGGGATAATTTACTGCTTTTTATGAATGTGTGGGGACAATAGGAACAAGAGAAGTATGTTTGGCACTCAGTTGATTGTTTGGGTCACTTCTTGGCACTGCTATATTGGATAATGATCATAAGTAACCATAGTTTGGCAAGGGCATGGTAACGGGTCTTAGTCCCTGAAGAATGAAGGTCTAGGTTATCTCATGAGGTGACCGACCTAGACCCGGCCAAATGATAGAGGAAGAACAAGATCAGTTTGTAGACTCAGTAGCAATCACAGCAATGGCATCTATAGATTCTTCCACTAGCTTTCTTTTCTAAGTTTTTTTTTTTCTTCTAAAATTATGCCTTGCTATCATCATAAAGAAGCATTGTCAGCACAGAGAGAGTTTAGTTTATTGTGGTCTGCATTGTATAAGAGATGAACTTGTATAGACACTGTCAGTACCCTTCCATTAATGCAGTACAATTATTACCATAAATAAACCAGTATTGACACATTTTTAAGTAAAGTCTTTAGTTCCCTGTGTATGTTGTATTGTACATTCTATAGGTTTTGGCAAATGTATATTCTTTATGTTGTATATTCTACCAGTTTTGACAAATGTATGATTACATGTATCCACCATTACATATCATACAGAATAGTTTCCCTGCCCTAAAAATCCTTTCTGCTCCACCTATTCGCCTCCACCCTCCACACTAATCCTTGGCAACCAGTGATCTTACTGTCTGTATAGTTTTGTGTTTTCCAGAATGTTGTATATTTGGGCCCCCTCCTTCCCCCCTTTATTAACTGCTAAGGTTGCTATCATGATGAGCTCAGAGACTTGAAGATGCTACAATTTATCTTGGGCTGTAGAGTTAGCTCTTCATGCTGAGTCTTTGAAGTCTTGGTATGAGCCATTGTAGAAAACTATAATTGGTAGGAGAAGCTTTCTTTTACTTCCAGCAAATAAGTTATTCATGACTTTCCGACTGTTCATATTTACCTTGAAGAGATATTTTACCTGCAGTTGAATACATACGCAGTTTGCCTTGATGAGAACAAAACATGGGGGAAGAAAGCAAATAGCCATAAATCTACTCAAAATCATAGTTGGATAAATCACAATTTAAAGAGGGAATAGGGACAGGAACTACTGTACATAAGCAAATCAGGCCTTAGGTTTGCTTTCAAGTTCATCCTTTTCATAAATATGTATGTTTAATATTATGATCAACCATAATGTTTTTCTTAAAAGGTATGCTTCATTAATCCTTTCTGGCCGTGCTCTCCAATATAGCTATAGCCACTGTCTGGAAAGTAGAAATTTCCCCCTTACCCCTCTTGAGTTCTTATGTCTCAACTAATAATAAAATTGACACAAGGCCAAATTAATGGGGAAAAACAGTAACATGTGCACATGGGAGATCACAAATGATGTTCAGAGAGACGATGTTCCAGCCTAGCTTTTTTTTCTTTTTAGACAAAGAAACAATAAATTTGTGAAGAATGACAGGACAAAGGAATTTAGGTTTAGGTACTTTATAGTATGGAATCTTAACAAAAAGAAGACTTGAGTAGTAAATATGTGAAAAAATAAATAATAAATAAGAAAGTTTGTTATTATTTGTTAACAAGGTTTATTATTATTAAATAATAAATAATCTCAGCTCTGGATTCCTTAACTCTAGTGATAAGGGTGTCTCTCTCAGCCTCTTTGGAGCAGTCAGTACCTTTCACAGGGGAGCTGTATTTCCTTCAATCAAGGTGCCCAGTAGGGAGGGTCAATGTGCCCTTCTTACACCTACTGCTTGTTAAGTAACTTTAAAGGAATTAATATGCCATGGTGGGATATTTTGGAGCAGCCTTTCTTGGGCCTCAACAGCATCAGCTTGAATTGGCCACAGTCATTTTGCTACATGTGAGGCATTTAAAAATTTTAAAGGGTTATATGTTGTGCTACTTTAAAAGATGATTACTATTTTATTATTACTCTGTCTTTGTATTTGAAAAATTATAGCAAACAAATTGCATACATCTGTCTATCTTCTATCTTATGGTATTATAACCACAAGCAAAACAAACAGATGTTTATGTTGCAAAAACATTTTGAAAATATGCTAGACCAAGAAAAGCAACAATAAACACAATGTGAATTTAACACCATTTTCTCTAACCCACTAACGGCAGTTATCCAAAGAGAAAACTGTTTGTACTATTCCTATATTCCTAAGGCAGTTGTTGACTGATTAATTACCATCTAGAAAAATTGTTTCTCTTATGTCATGCTGAAGTCCCACAGAGCACGGGTTTTGTATCAATGACTGACTTTGAATATACTTCCAGCTAATATATAATATGTAATTTGGAATGCTGTGAGTATATGCATTATCATCATTCTCTCAAAAAGAAAAAAAAAGAAATATATATATATATATATATATATATACATATATATATGTATATATATATACACACACATATATATATGTATATGTATTGCATAGATATTACCCAATTTCTGAAATTAGTTGAGTTTAAAATAATCCCAAAAATATCCACAAATATGAGCAATTTTATATGCTTCAATCTTATTAGGGAGTTAACTATGGTCTATCTCATTTAAATTGCCTACGGATAAATATTGTATGTTAGTGTGCAAAATGTAAGGTCTAAAGCAGTGGTGTCCAAACTGCAGCCCGCAATCCATTGTTAATTGGCCCACAGCAAATTCCAAAAATATATTTAGTTTACTTAAATAAACCAAGTGAGGCAATACGTACTTCACCTCGAGTGAGGGGCCCGGCTGTTTGTGTATCTTACCGCATATGGCCCTTGGTAAAAAACGTTGAAAAAAGTTTGAACACCCCTGGTCTAAAGTTAGTAAGGTCTAAGTTATTGACAGAAGAAATATTGTGAAGTAGAATCGCTGTGTTATTTGTGTTGTAGATCTATTTTTAGTTTTTTGAGGAATTTCCATACATTTTTCCAAAGTGGCTTTACCAATTTGCAATCCCATCAATAGTGCACAAGGATTCCATTTTCTCTGCATCCTTGCCAACACATCATTTGTTGACTTTTTGATAATAGCCATTGTGACTGATGTGACATGGCATGTCATTGTGGTTTCGATGATAGGTAATGTTGAGCATCTATTCATATGTCTGTTGGCCATCTGTAGGTCTTTGGAGAAATATCTTCTCATGTCCTCTGCCCATTTTTTGATCACATTGTTTATTTTATTGTTGTTGAGTTGTACGAGTTTTTTATATATTTTGGATATCAATTTCTTATAAGATATAACATTTCAGAATATATTATCCCATTCAATAGTTTGTCTTTTTGTTTTGTGGATGGTTCTCTTTGCTCTGCAGAAGTTTTCAGGCATTTATTTGAAGAAAACCAAAACTGATTTGAAAAGCTATATGCATCCTGATGTTAATTGCAGCATTATTTACAGTATGATTTACAATAGTCAAGATATGGAAACAGCCTAAGTGCCCATTGATAGATGAATGGATAAAGACTATGTGGTATATATACATAAAATGGGATATTATATATAAATATATAAATATATATGATATTATATATAAATATAAATATATACATGCACACACACAGCAATAAAAAATAATAAAATCTTGTCATTTGCAAAAATATGGATGGACCTACAGTGTTTATGCTAAGTGAAATAAGTCAGAAAGAGAAAGAAACATACCATATGGTTTCACTTATATGTGGAATCTTAAAAAAAGAAACACAAAAACAAACAAAACAAAACAAAAACAGACTCATAGAAACAGAGACCTAAGGGATGGTTAAGAGGAGAGAGGGGATGGAAGGATGGGTGAAAAAAATCAAAGGAGAATACAGTAAATAATATTGTGATAAGTCGGGTTGATCACATGGTAAGGTATAAAAATGTCACATCACTATATTATACACCTGAAACTAATATAACTAATAATATTGTATGGCAACTGTACTTAAATAAAAATACAACAAAACAAAACAAAAAAAACAACAACAAAACATAACAAAAATATTGTGAAGTAATTATTTGAATAAAAATTTAAAGTATGAATATTAGCCATTTTTTTAGAATGTATACTTCACTTTTTAAATGAAATAAAAGGCTATCATATGTAACATGTTTGTACAATGTGCCAATAAGCAATTTGTGGAAAAATACTTTTTTTATACTTATTACTAATTTTCTGAAAACTATCCATTTTTAGATTTAAAAAATGTCTGCAAGTTTATATTGTTAAATACTCAATGTTTTCTTGCAATAAATTATTATTAGTGGAATTATGGCCCCAAATTTGACTCTGTATTTAAGTGTATGATCCACATGGTGAAAACTGTCTCCCTGAAGTGTATAACATGTGGCACCCCTCCCACAAATCTGAAAGAGTTCCCAATTCCTCCACCAACATGCTGACATTTAGCATTATTAGCTTTAGAGTCTATGCCAATTTAAGAAGTAAACACACATTTTATGTTAATTTAAATCGTATTTTATTAGTATTGGTATCGTTATATTTCCATAGAATTGTATCTATGTATTTATCTATATTTGTATCTATCTACCTATCTTCATCCTCATCATTGCAAATTGCATGATTATAACCATTTTCCATTTACATATTGGTGTTTATGTTTACTATTGATTTAAATTAATTTTTTTATTAATGATTACAACTTTGTATGTCATAAATGCTGTCTATGTTTTCTCAATGTTTATTTACTTTTCAAAATTGCTCATTCATCAGTGTTTAATTACAGAAGTTAAAATGTTTGTAGGGTCCAAGCAGTCAATCTTTTCCTTTATGGTTTCTCTTTGATGGTAAAGAACGCTTTTGAAGCAAGTTTTCATTTTCAGTAAACTTTTATTGAGCGCTTGTTCTAGCTTAGGGGCAGAGAGAGTCAATTAAGTGCTTGTCCTGCACAAAATTTCAATCCAGTTGTGGAGATAGAAAAATAAATATACATTCACACAACATTAAGAAACGTTTTATGAACAGCAATCTACAAATAAATGCAAATTGATACAGTGCAAATTGAGAACATATGTGCAAATAATAAAGAAATGGGTAATTGAATGGAACTTTTCAAGGGAAGGAAATTGCAGATAAAATGCAAAAGGCTTTCAAAATTTTCTTGATATCTCTTTTAGTGATTATTCCATGCATCTATCCATTATTCACTTTGCATGTATTGGAACAAGATGAACATTGCTGAATAAACTTAGTATACTTCATATAGTAAATGAGAAGTTGATATGGTATAAATGTTTAAGTATAAATGCTATTTCAGCATCTTTTTATTAGAAATTGAGAACAAGATTGAATGTGGACAGGAAGGAAAAATTAATTATTTCCCTTACTGGCATGAATACACTTAACACCTCCTAATCCATCCTTCTCACCCATCTGCCACACACTAGTTTAGAAGCTCAGTTTCAGAGGTAAAGTATAGTAAGAGAAAATGATGGAAGTGGTAGTAGTATTATCAAGTAATCAAAAGAATAAAAGCCACAAATTAAGAAAAAAATGTATTTCACATCCAAAATATACACATAATAATCATGTTATCATTATCTGTACCTGATGTTCATTTTGAGTGGGAAAAATAACTTCGATTTTCTTAACTATGTCTGTAAAACGTCTTCAATAGGTTCCAGTTTTAACTTGATTTTATCCTAATGTCTTACAATGATCTCCTGGGAGTTCTCTTTGCTCTCTCTCCCTCCAATGGTCCTCAACACTCTTATTGATGCCAAATAAAACAGGAAAAGTTAATGACATTGTGACAGTGACTTAGTTCCTTTGTCTGCTGTGTACTTTACCTTCTTATTTTCCTAAACTTGGATTCTGAATAGTCCACTTTAATACCATAATTTTTATTCTTACTTGGAGTGCTCGTCATGAAAGCTTAACTTTCATAATAGGTGAGCAGGACAGGCCAACACTTGAGAAAAAAAAAAATCAGGACAGTGCATTCATGTTACTTTAAACCTAAGAAATTAAAATAATGTATTTTCCCCTTGGGACTAATCAAATCACTTGACAAGAAAATGTCCAATAAGCAATCATTTCAAGATAAGTCCATAGAACTGTTTTTTGGGAAAAAAAAGGAAATTTTTGTATTTCAAAATCCAAGAACTACAGTATTTTGGCATCTTCCCCAAATGCAGAATAGGAAATAAAGTGTAAAAGGATATCTGCTTTTCTTTCTAAACCATAGTAAGTTGTTTTGTTCTCCCAAAGACAATTTTCTATTTCTAAGATGTATATCTGTTACATCATAGGTTAGGCTTTTTGGTGATTTTGTGAAACCTTCTTATGTCTCTCCATGTATTTCTCCTTCATATGATATTTATGCTTTTTTGCCCCATTTGACAGGATTGCAGTAAAGGGGAAACTTGGAACAGCCAAAATCTCTCATAATCAGATAAAGTAATAACTTACCCTCAAAAAACACCATATCATAAAACATACTGTGTTTCCCCAAAAATAAGACCTAGCCGGACAATCAGCTCTAATGAGTCTTTCACTGCAAAAATTAATGTAAGACTCAGTCTTATTTTACTATAAGACCGGGTATAACATAACATAACATAACATAACATAACATAACATAACATAACATAACATAACATAACATAACATAACATAACAACATAACATAACATAACAACACTGGGTCTTATATTACATTTTGTTCCAAAACACACATAAGAGCTGTTTGTCCAGCTAGGTCTTATTTTGAGGAAACAGGGTAGCTCAATGTCTAGTGTGTTCAATTACAAACATCTCTTATTTTAGGATGTAAAAAATGCACACATATGTGTGTATGGTTTGCAGAATTATTTTTTACACTTTATATATTGTGAATGGAATGCTGATGAAAATCAATTTTAATTTAACTGTGTGTCTTAAGATATTGTTTTCTTATTCATTTTGATTCAGGGTGTTTCTTTTGAAAAATGTTTCCATTTTGATACTGTCAATGAGATCAGTTCTATTATGGACCATAATACTCTACAGTATCATGATAGGATAAAAATCAAGGAAAAACAAAATACCTTATAATTTTGACTGAATATTTCATTTGTTTACCACTCATAAGAATAAACATCAGAAGACCTCAATTTCAGAGTAGTCCACTAAAACCATATTGAAAGTACAACCAGAGTCACAACTCTTTATTCTTAACATTCTTATATGCTATCTTGCCTTTTGTGCCCATAGAACATGACTCCAAACAGGGTAAAAATAAGAAATTCAAAATAACGGTTTGGCAAATAAAAAAGATTTTCTCCTTAAGAACTTTAGAAGTATTTGAAAGATGAAAGGACATGAGATATCCCGTAAGGGTAATAAAACCATCCGATCACAAATTTATTGAAAAACTCCCAAGTTATTATCACATCCAACATTTCTGTTTTGTTATAATTAATATGTTACTTTCCTTTATTACCTATAAGCATTTTCTTCAGTCTTCTGTAAGATAGTATGCAATAATACAAATTTATTATTTATGTAGACAGAAGACTGACTTTCCAAGTAAAAAATATGAATAAATTCTATGGAAATAGTTCCAAATATTGAAATGAATGTTAGTGTAGGATATATTTCTTATGAAGTGATTGAATTAATTGTGCTGGAATTATTATGTTGTATAGTATACAAACAGAGCCCTCAGGAAAATGTAAACAGTCTTATACTTCACTCTTTGTGATTAAACCTCATTTGCCTTTTTGGTCTTATTTCTGGCAACTACACTCTTGAAATCAAAGTTCCATTTAAATTGAACTCCCTTCGCTTTCTGGAAAAATCTGTATACCTTTCCCACTCTTTTCCCCTCATTTTCTTTCACTGCCTCCATTTAGTTACTTCCTACTTAACCTACCAGTCTGGTATTTCAGGAACATTTTCTTTATCCTCCAAATCCGGGTCAGTTGCCATTCCCATTGCACCCTCTGGTGGTCATTTCCATATCCACTTTAGTTGATTAATTTAAGTCAATTCTGGTAATTCCATACTCTTTATATTAATGGCAGTTTCAGAAAAAAAGCATATGATCCAATTCTAGACAAGAGAACCAAAGCAAAACTTGTCGGAAGGTTTTTAATAAAAATTTCCTCATTCACATAATAGAGCCATAGGAAAATAGTGCCTCCTATTTTAAAAATGTATTATGATTGTTCCTGCTGATGTTGCTTTATTACATAATTCCTAGGACTGCTGTTTTTATATTTTTAATAGCTTGAGGCTGAAATCAACAAAAATGGAAAAATGGAGATATAAAAAGAAATTAATTTCCTGTCCACATTATGGAGCCAATGAATCAGCCATCTTTGAGGCCCATTCTAGCAGTCATTTTGCATTCCTGTTGTCCATCCAGCATCTAAATTGCCGTCCATGTTTTCAGAACCTTCTACCTTTTGAAGAAGAACCTGAAACTCACTACCAATATTAAAATTCCGTATGTTCTTTTTCCTAGCCTTCCTGTGTTGAAAGATATTTTCCCATGGATTTCTTGCATTCCTGCATACCTGGAGTCCCTTGAGCAAAAACATTGATAGCCACCTTTTGTGTATGGAGAAATTCCAGAAGATTTAAGTTTTTTTCTTTTCTTTTTCTTTTGTGGAGGAATTTGTTTACATTCTAGGGTAGTAAAGATAGAGGTGGCTTCCCATTCATCCCCAGAAATATTTGCTTACATTCCAGGGTAAAGATCATGTTTCTGTTGCTCTTTTTCTCGCTGGAGAAGAGGATAGATAAGTCATGGACATCCCTCCTAAGATCAGAGTTTCGTAATTTTGAGCTTTCTCTCCTGTGATACACCTACTGCATGTGCAGAAAACTTCAGGTTCTCATTGTATTGCCCTGTGGGAAGAGATGTAGTATATGGAACCAATAAAATACAATGATAAATGGTCTTTGTCTCTGACCAAGGAGTCACATGTATTTTACTAGCCTTTCAAAGGTATGTATTCAAAATAGCAACTGTTGTCCCAACATTCAACAGAATGGACCCATCCTGGCAGCATGGCCCCTAACTTTCTATGACAGGCTAACTTGTTAGTTTGAGAGTACAGTAAAATTATAGACTCTTTACAGTTTTAGACTTGATGTCTTAAGGCTAAAGTATAGTCACATGACTGAATCCAGTAATTTACTACACTTGCCCCATATTTTCAACTGGACGTGTTAAAAATCACATATCATGCTAAATTTCTAAACACAGTGATGCATTTTCCAGCATCCACTGGTAGTTGTGTCAGCAGTGTCAGCTGCCTGAACTGTGTCTAGGACATAGTCAGCCATGGGATTATACTGAAAAACAAATCAGTTCATGTTACTCCCAAGCTTTCTCTTCCTGCCAGAGGATTTATTATTTTCTATAACACTCACCACAGTCTGATTTACTTCATTGTTTATTTTCTATCTCTCCATTCTGGAGTGTAATCTACACAAGGGAAGGGATTGTTTATGTTATTTCCTCTGTCAGCATAGAATAGACTCTCAAAAATATTTCTGAGGTAATGAATATTAGGAATTTGGAAGAAACCATTATTTACTTTCACTATTTTTCTCCTGAGGAAATTACTCATTGTGTGGCATGAGTAGGTTTGTTTTATTTTGTTTTATTTTGTTTGTTTTTGTTTTCGCCATCTATGAATGAAACTTTTATTTTTCTTAACTCGCTGGAGAGCAATTGGAAATGTGATCATGGAGAATAAAATACACCAACATATACAATTCACCAAAAATTTTAGTAATAAATCGCCAGTATGATTAGCAATTGTGTTAGTTAGCTAGCTGCACGATGCATTATTCACAAACTTAAGGACTTAAAATACCAAAAAAAAAAAAAAAAATTGAAAAAAAACACCTGATACAGTTTCTGTGGCTGGAGAATCCTGGAGGGGCTCAGCTGAATGGTTTGGGATCTGAATCTCTTATAGGGTTGCTGTTAAGATTATGGCTGTGTCTGCAGTCATCTGAAGGCATGATTAGAACTGGAATATCTGTTTTCATGGTGGGCCGACTCCCAGAACTTGTTGGCAGGCTGTGGGCAGGAGTCCTTAATTTCTCACCACATGTACCTGTCCTTAGGGGTGTGGGAGATGATTTATAACAAAGAAGCTGTATTCTCCAAAAGGAATGACCCAATGAAACATAGATTTCCAATATCTTTTATGATCTAGCTTTGAAGTCACATTCTGTAATTTCCACAATAGGCTATAAATTACACCGGCCAGCTTGATTCCATGTTGGAAAGGACCTTACCAGAGCCTGAACAACACAAGATTAGAGACTCACTGGGGGTAATAGTGGAGGTTGGCTCCAACAGCAATAATGAAATCTTGCAAGGAAAGTATAGATCATTAAGGAAATTTTAAGATCTGTAAAGAATTTTAGAAATTGACAAATAACTGGACAGTCCACATAAAATCAAGTTTATAGTGTGGTGCTATTATATAAGATTTTTTATTTCTCTAAGCATCATTTTTCTTTCACACCTACTTGAAAGGGCAGTTGTGGGAGTCAAATTGGATATATTTTGAGAGATTTGAAACTCTAACATAGTGGTATGACATATTAATTATGGTATTAATTATTTTCATTATCAAGAACAGCTCGTATCCAAAGAATGTCCAATGGGTTTAATTTAATCAATATAAAGACTGAAATAATTATATGTTCCTGCCCCACATTGTGGATGTTGGCAGGTTGTATAACAAATAGACAGAAACCCAAGACTTCTTCACACACAATGAGTGCTCATGTTATTATTTACTAATTGAATCCCTAGCCATTGTTTTCATTAAAGTAGACTCTAGTGGAGCCTAAATATATGACCATTTATTAGATACTATCCATTTTGTGTTTACACTTTGATCAATGTCCAAAAAAATTACACAGACTCGTAATAAAACATGTTTAAAGTGGCCATAAAGTGCATGGCGTAATGCATGATATATTATGAAAATATTTTTTTCTTAATATGTAGGGGGAGATATGAAAAAAATATTAGATTGGTGCAAAAGTAATTGCGGTTTAAAAGGTTAATTGCAAAAACCGCAATTACTTTTGCACCAACCTAATATGTTTGCTAGAGAAGCATTTGTTAGGGTCAATCTTCTATCTAAACATGTTTTTGCCATTTTTAGCTCTTTCATATACTGTGTTACATAGGCTGTTTTTCAAACTGGGTTTCATAGGCTCAATTTTTCCTGCTCTACCTACTGCCAACTGAGTCTATTTTATAAACGCCTATATGCATTTCCTTTTGATTCACTGTTGTTGAACTTCTTAAAACTTTGATTTGCTAATAAAATTCTGAATTTTTAGTGAAAATATTGCTCTATCTAGTGAATCAAAATTCAAGCTTGTATCTAAACATAGGCCTAATATGATATATGTTATTCACAAATTTATTCTCACTCATGTCTTGAAGTGCTTAAGAATAAATTTTCTAAAATGTTGTAAATATTTTAAAGCTAATTGAATGTCTTTAACTACTATTAGAAAAATTAAGCTGTGTTTTTAATAATTAAAAAAACAAATATTTTAAGCTGTGTTAAAATAAGACAGATTATCTGAACTTTTTATGTTATGTTTTTCTTTATTTGAATGGCTGTCTTCATTTGGATCAATGGTCTATGTGAATTGCCAGTTTTTTTTATAGTAGAATTAGGATGTGTATCTCTTAGCTCTACATAATTTCAAGCCATTGAACTTATTTTTTTTTAATGCTTTGAAACAAATGTGAAATGAAAATTCTAAACATGAATGTTTAAAGCTTTATTTACTTTTTTTTTTTTTTTTAACTTTCACATTATGTCTAATTCACTGTCAGTCACTGTTAGGTATCTCTGGCACTATAATATTCCAGGATGCTCCCTCCTACTAAAAATCTGTTCTCATATTATTTTCCCAAGATAGTGATCAGATTGCTTTTTTCAAAGTTTAATCTTGTTGGATTTTTTTCTCATAGATAATTTTGAATAAAACTTGATTCGTGATATAAAGCTACTCAGGAGTTCACCTTCTATTTTCATAGTTAACATTTTATGATGTTAATCTTACACACCTATAAGATTAATTAAAATATAGTCAGAAGGCCCTCAAAATAAAACTATTCAAATTATGTGACTGGAAGCAAAAAGAAAGGCAAAATGTTTCTATTTTCTGTGCAAAAATATAATATCTGAAGTTTATATTGTTCCCTACATACCTATAAAACATTGCTCTATACAACTAATTAAGCATTTCATACAATGTCCTTATTTGGTGGATTGAATCCATGTATTTAGAGATTAAATTGGTTAAGCATTCAAAGATTCTTGGGAAAACATGCTATTTAGCCGCAACAGCTCACACAAACAAAGCAATTCATAAAAACACACAAACACATCTATTGTATAAACTTATTGCTAAAAAACACCTTGTTAGTTTTAAGTAATAAGTATTTATTTTGTTTTCAAAAGTATGAGTATAGTTTTAGTTTAAGGTTATACATACAAAGAGCCAGCATTTATCTTTTAAAGGGGCCAAATATGTCTCATATGATATCCTTAGATTCCATGTTCGATCATTACACTTATAAAAAATTTGCAACTACCTATTTTCTGCATTTTTAATATAGAGATACCATTTTACTATAGATATACCATGTTTAATATAGAGAAAGGGTTAAAAATCAAAACACTTCCTAAAAATCTGGCTCAAAAATCTACCTTCAGTATTCACCCCTTCAGGCATTTCACATCATAAACATGAGTAAAGAGAACTGTCTGATATATACATACATACATTATACATATATATACATACATACATATATATACACACATATATACACATATATACACATGCATATACATTTATGCACACATGTTTATATATATATGTATATATATACACACATATATGTCGCCCTTTGTATTTCTATATTAAAAATGCAGAAAATAGTTATTATTTGGGAAATTATAGTACTCTAAACTTTCTAGAAAGTGATTTCCATACAAATAAGATTACTAAAACAAATAGGAGACATTCAGGACTGGAAATGAACTATAAGATTCAGAGGAATGTCTTACTTATACACATGAAGCCAATTTTATTGGACATTTTTTGAGGTCATAAAGCTTATTAGTAGATGGCAACATGAAAATGCACCTCTCTTATTCAACAAGTGTGCATTAAATACTATACAATGGGTCATTGAATGGGTGATATTCATGAGGTGTAATCATAAAATTAACTATACCTTTTTTTTCTGTCTTTTAAACCATGTCAATGTGGATATTCCTCCTCTTAATCCGCCTTGAAAAGCTAGAATGACTCTATGACATTTTTATTGCTATTAAATAATAGAAAGTCCAATAGTTACTTTATAATGAAAATATAGCTTCCATTCAGTAATTGAAATATTCAATATATTAATCAACACTGCAATCACTATTCAATGATAACATTTTTTTTTCTCAGCTAAAGCCATCTGTAATCATTGTCAGTTGCCTTAAAATAAGGCTATGGCCTTTTGACTTTCAATTATCACTCACCAATTTTCCTTTCTTTTTGTGGTGTTTTAACTCCATCAGGAACAGATTGAAAAGATAAGAGGTGAGGAAATCAAAATGAGTTACTTCACTGGTACTATGTAAAATGGCTTTGCATTCTCCTGAGTAGTATATGTTTAAAGCTTATTTTTTCACAGATACTTTCATGAGTCCTCTTCTGGGTCCTTCAATTGTTGCAACATGAACTCTGTCTTTCTTTTAGCCAGGCACTCCAGATTTACGCACTTTACTATCTTCTCCCTTTGGAGCAGACCACAACCTCAAACTGTCAGGGTCCTATATCCCTGGCGGTTTGTCTCTTGAGCTAACTTCCCTGTGCTAGTTGTGTCATCTGGCCCTGGGAATCACACATCTTCGGTCCATTGTTAATGAGTAGTTACTTCCAAGTTTTAGCCTTCCTTCCTGATGCCACTGGTCTGGTCACTACATTTTTCAAGTGTGAGTCAGAATCTCATTCTTTGTGTTCTTCCACTACCTGAAGTCCATAATAAGCTCTAGGAATGACCTAGTTGAAACTCCCCCTGACTCAGCTTAAAGTTAGAGAAAGAAATCCATCCTGAGATTATCACTCTTTTGGTGGAGAATGGGTTAAAAATCAAAACACTTCCTAAAAATCTGGCTCAAACATCTTCCTTCAGTATCCACCCCCTCAGGCATTTCACATCATACACATGAGTAAGAGAACCATTTATCAGTCATCAGCTTTAAATCTCCATATGGACCAGCAAATCTTTTGAGACAACATTTTGTACTTTGATCATTCAGCTAAAAGTTTGAGTTTCTCTTTTTGTAATCAGCCATTCCATTATCAGGCATTGCCAAGGAGATATAAAGGTGTACAAAAAGAGTCACTGTCCCCGTTCTCATGGAGGTTAGTATCTTGAAGGGGAATTTGACATTACTCAAATGATAATAAAGCATAACATGACAACTATAGTAAGTGTTTGGAAGGGGAAGTAAACGTTGTGAGGCCCATCTTTTGTAGGTAAAGAGGTTGGTGGGGTTTTTTCTAGGGAAGAGACTGTCTCACTGAGATCTGAAAGTTGATTACAAGTGAACTTCATGAAAGAAGAGCAGAGTTTGAAGAGAGTTAGGAAAATATTTTAGGCAGGGAGAACTTCTCATACAATAGTTCTGTGATGTGACACAAAAACAGGCCAATAGGACTGATTCTGAGAGGGCAAAGGCATTCCTGGGATCAAAATGTGAGGCTAGAGATTCTTACAGAAACAGAATATGCAGGGCCTGATAAACCATATTAAAGATTAAACGTTTAATCTTAAAGACAGTGCTAATCCATTAAAGGGTTCTAAACTAAGGGTAGAAATAGAGGATAAAACCCATGTTTTGATAAGAGTAATTTGGCTGCAGTTTGGAAAAAGATCTTCTGGGGAGAAGTATACAAAAGTAAATGACAAATTAAGGAAACAATTACAATATTCCATGTAAGATTTGTTTTAACTGAAGTGTAAAAGATCTTTCAACTTTACCATGTGGCTTATAACCTTTCTTTTTCATCGTTAGTTTCAAACTGCTTGGTTGCCTGGATGCTGCATCAGTTATAGTTTGACCAAGTTCAGAAGGGTGCTTTTTATAAAATAACAGGGCACAAATATAGCCCACCAGTGAAAACTTGCCTAATGGTGAATGAAGAAAGTTCCACTGATTCTACATTTTTCAGGTTCAGATATTGTCTAGGATACTTTACTAAATTCAACATTATTTACATATTGAAGGGCTACACATTGGATAAGTATTTAAATGCAAATTAAAGAGGTGCTAACCGTATTGCTATGCCTCTATTACTACATGCTTGCATAGCTTATAATAAGCCATGGCATGTATAGAACTTCTTCTTTGTGCAAAACACACTGTATCTGTCATGATATGCAGGGCAGCTTCCACCATCCAATCTGATTCATGCAGTCAAGGGTTTCCATGACATAGATGCCTTCTGTCACTGAAAAAGGATGTAATCTTCCACTTCTCCCTATCTCACAGTTTTAACTCCAACTTTGATGATCTATTTTTTCATCCCATACCCACCAAGTCCTATCATGTCTCCACAACTTTGCAAGACCATTGGCCTAAAAAAATATTCTATCCTTCCCATTCTCTTGGATTCAGACTTTTCATTCTTTAGCGTTTATCTCACATAGCACCATAACCAGGAAGCTTCCGTATTTTTTTGTCACTATCCCAACTCTAATCCCCAAGGCAGGCTTAAATATCCTTCTGTTTTCTTCCCTAAAGCGCTGTAAAACTTCTGCCATTGCACTTGTCATATGTCATTAGAATTTTCTTTGGGAAAATCAAATTTTCCTCCTGGAAACTCTATGATGAGTTTGCTTTTAATTCACTTGTGCCTGCCTAGAAGTTAGTACATTAATATAAGATGAATTCTCAGGAAATATTTGTTGGAGTAATCTAAGTTGTCATCCCATAAAATTTTTTCAGAAGTCTTCTCCATGAAAACATTTCTTTGAAAAATATGTCTCATTATGTATGTCGTGGACCTGATGGATATTGTTGAATGCAATGTTTCATCCAAGACATATTCCTTGTCTTTGACGCTAATTAGATTGAATCAGTTAATAAGATTGCCATGGCATATTTATGATGCAATAGTGGAAATAAATTATTACTTTAGTAGAGATATTTTAAATTAATCTTATATTTTCTTTAGATTGTTCATCCTTACACATGCCAAATAAGGCAATTGAGTACATTTTTCAGAATGCACTTTAGAAGCAATTTTGAAGTGTGAGGTGCAGAAATAATATGCATTTATCTTTTTCTTCTTATCTCAGGGCTCAAAATGATAATTACCATATTGAGTTCTTGGGAGCTAGCACTATGAAAATGCATAAAAATAAAGAACATAAAACTTTCCTAATAATTTCCTCTTTGACAAATGAAGTTTGAATTATCTTTAAATCATGAATATATGTTTTGAACGATAAACCTCATAATATTAATATCTTATTCTTTGTGCAATTGACTAAGTCCCTTCAAATATATTATTATTTTATTCAGAATAATATATTGAGTGTTTTTGTGTCTTCCCCTGTGCTCTGCTGAGATCTGAAGCTACAAAGATAAATGTGGCACAGTATCTACTGTCTTGAAACTTTTATTCTAATTGGAGGGACATGTAAAAGATTATTAGAATTAAGGGCAGTAAGTGCTTGTATTGGGGTAAGAGGACTGACACTGAGGTTTCCCTATAAAATTTAAGGTAAGATGAAAATATTACCTTTTGAGTGATAAACAAAGTTTCTCAGAAACAATGGTCCCAAGGCCTGGAGACACAAGCAACAATTTGCTGAATGTCAATATCAGATCTGAAGAAGGAAGGGCCTACTCAGAAGAAAGAGTGGTTAATGGAAAATAAATAAATAAATAAATAAATAAATAAATAAATAAATAAATAAATAAATAAAAAGATACAAGAAGCAGATGTAGACAGTTTAATCAAAGAGCTATCCAGGAGAGTGGAAATCTTGTTTTTAATTATTCTACTTCTACTGCTAAGTTTAATTATATCATTAAAAGTTTTGCAAGAAGGTAAAGCCAAATAACTTCCAAGAATCCCTGCCATATACAAGACCACACACTTTATGGATATGGAGGCTATAAAACATTATAATTCCATGCTGACCAAGCAATTATGAGGTAGAACTACTTATGGAACTAATACTGGGAGAAAAAAAATGGTGCTAGTTAGGCCAAGATAAACATTTCCATCTCTACAAGAATTACACCTCTTTTTGTGTTAACATGATATTCTGACGTAAACTCCTTTACTGTGTTTCTACACCTAAGAGCGCATGGGTCCAAACTGTTCTAAAGTAATCATCTCCAGTTCCTACAAGACTGAAGACTATGGAAAATTTAACAACATAGAAGAGATTCTAGGTGGTAGAAATTTAGACAGAATTTTGAAAAAATACCTTACTACATTTACTGGATTAACTGCTTATTCTCTGTGTAACACTGGGAGATTTACTTTCTGTACTTCAGTTTTTTTAATCTGTAAAGTGAAAACAATTATATTGTTTACCTTATGGAGTTGTTGTGAAGATAGGAACCTATTTTAAGCAAAATGGGGTTTAAGATAGGGAACCCTGTTTATACAATCACTGGTAAACCCAGAGCACCATATTCTTAGATCTAGTTTAAACTTTGTGAAAATTTTCAAGAATGGGTGCCTGATTGTACCACAATTGAGATAGCTGGGGAATCAATAAGCCGTTGCTAGAGCCATTTTCTCTGGAAATATATCACTACAGCTTCTGATCATGGATCAGGGAAACAAACAGTGCTTCCATATTTGGATCTAGAACAACACCCTCTGTTAGATCATTAATTGTAAATGGATGGCTCATATAGTGTGCAGTGATGGCATTCTCTCTCTCTCTCTCTTTTTTTTTTTTTTTTTGCCTATTCTCTCTTTTTTATAAATGGGCTACAAATTCAGATTTGTGAGATTGTATCTGATTGATGGCACCTCAATAACATCTGGGGAATAAAATTTAGTTTCCTAGACTTTGTAACACAGGGAGCAAGATAGAGCTTGCTACCGAGGTTTAGTATGTCAATCCATTATAGTAGATGATACCTTATTTCTTTTAATCTTTGAAATATATACATATTGGGTAATCAAAAGTGGCCTCCTAACAGTGGATGTACATAAATTGATTTTTTAAAAAGGTATGAACAAACAAAAACCCTGACTTGAGTTACTAGGGCAAAGAAAAAGGGTTAGGGTCCTCCAGAAAGAAAGGAAAGTAGCAATAAAGTTGCTGAGTGGTGATTTCACAGTAGATTTATTTATTTCCATGTTAGTTCTGTTTATATAGCTAGAGAGCTTAATTTGAAACAGAAAATTGGAAATAAGGGTGGAATTGTGTGTAAAAACCAAGGCATAATGAGCCAGATAGCCATAGTAAGAACATGAATTTCATCTTTTAGTCATGAGTTAGCTACTGGAATCATTTTAAATGGAGAACAACTAATCATGTGTGTGTTTGTGGAAGAACAGTCCACTGTTGTATGAAACATGGTTTGGGTTGGGAGTGAGTGTTGCAGGCAGAAGGTGGGCGAGGAGATGAGCAGAAAGATGAGGTAGGTATTTGCAAATCACTAAATAAAAAATGATGAAAATATGAGGAAATGGTGTAAAGATTTTAATGGGGAAAGGGTATTGCATATATTTAGTGTTATAATTAGGTATCAATGAATACTTACATAGTGAAGGTGGGAGTGCATGATTTCGGGTTTAGATAAATGTTTGGATAGTGGAAGCTTTCACAGCTATGGGGACAGGGCTGGAGAGAACGCAATGAGTTCAATTCCAGACAGTTAATATATTGATTGGCCTGAAGGGTCTTCCATTAGGAAACATTACACATACAGTTAATTCAATGGACAAGTGGTGATTGAAGGGAAAAAATTTGTTTCAGACTTAAGTATTTGTGAGTCTTTAAATATAAGTAGTCAATAGTGCCATTATTATAGATAAGGTCTTACATATAAAACTGTACAGAGGGAGCAAATGAGAGGATGGAATTCTCCAGAAAGCCAGCTTTTCAGTCTAGTAGAAAGGAACCCCCCGAAAGACTCAGAAGATATGACAAAGCTGTTGGAGAAAAGATGAGCGTGTACAGGAAGGAAAAATCATATGAGTTGGTGGTATTTTCTTATGGCAGACTTAGCAAGCTGATTCAGAGAAGCTAGGATTATCCTCCGGCTTCTCCTTTCCTATAGCTCAAATTCCCCAATTTTGCCTCCTATTGGCCAAGATTGTGGTTGACATGGAGACTGGAAGTGCAGCCTGCAGGAGTAGAGCAGCCTGTGATGTAAAGCAGGACAGCCGAAAGCATAGGATAGGACTCATCAAAACAACCCTACATATTATGCTATCTTTATATCACAATTTTAAAGAGAAGAAAACAAGAGATCAGATAGCCTTTGTCTTAACCAATCGATACGGACTCGTAGTTATTAAGCTCCAGGGTTGCTGAAGGTTGGTGGGGTAGCAACCTTCCTTTGTCACCCCTTCCACCATTTTCAGTGAAAACTTGGGCTATGACAGGGAATATGGTAAATGCAGAATGCTTACGGTCACATAAAGCATCAAGGTTCTAAGTGTGTGTGTGTGTGTGTGTGTGTGTGTGTGTGTGTGTGTGTGTGTGTGTGTTTGGGAAGATTTAACTGCAGCCCATATAAGATAACCAAAATTAGACATAGTATGGGGTAAAAATTACACTGTTTAAATTGTGCCAAAAGACATTCTGTAGGCCTTTCATTGACTAACCAGATTATCTACTCTTTTGCTTCTGAAGACACATCTGACTCAAATTTATCAGCCAGAGAATTACCAAAATAATTTCAGGGAAAACTAATAAACCGGTGAGAATTATGCAGTGAAAACAACTTGCTATTACCCAGCTCTTCTGCATCTGATCCAAGAGTTTGGATGGCTTACAGACAGG
This sequence comes from Rhinolophus hipposideros, assembly GCF_964194185.1. Taxonomy (NCBI): domain Eukaryota; kingdom Metazoa; phylum Chordata; class Mammalia; order Chiroptera; family Rhinolophidae; genus Rhinolophus; species Rhinolophus hipposideros. Next base: position 91,391,161 of record NC_138048.1, read on the forward strand.
GTGCTGATTTTAATTGTTAAAGTCGTAATCTTGCCAATAACACACCATCTGAACCTACTTTTCTGTGATTTCTCATAATTAATCAGGATCTCCTAAGTCATGCTTGAGTGACATTTCTATTACTAATAATTCCAATAATTTGACAATCATAATTTAAAACGTTAAAAGAGACATCTAAAAATACACTGAACACTTCCAGATAAGTAAAAATACATTCTTATTGTGCTTACATATGCACAATATATGTTGTGCATATTAATGAAAACTTCTTCAAAATACATGCTCTAGCCAATGACATCTGCCTATAGTCAGGCTATTACTTTATAAATTGTTCTTTTCAACCCACGAATGGCCTACTAAATAAATAATTTGTATTACTTCATCAGTTTTTTATCTGTATCATCTCTCTTCTACCAGCATATAATTTGCAATATATCCTCCCTATCCCACTTCCATTTAAAAATTTCAAACTCTGAGGATTTCTGATAACTCTGTAATAACCTTGAGAGAAAAGCTCAAATGGTCTTTCATGTCTTAGGATCCTGAAGATATATCATCTTTTTAATAGGATCTCTTGGTAGTTTCGCATAATTCATGGCTCACATAAGACTTTAACAAAGAAAAATGCGTAGTTTATATGATGTTTTGCTGGCATTCTGCATATTAATTGTCTATTATATTTTACACCTTGATTACAATATTTTTTGAACTAATTCACTTTTAAGTGGTAGGATTATAATACAAAGAGTGACTCTAAAATCTATATGCTGAAGGTCTGTCATATTTGCAGATTCTAATCCTTTTTCATTTTACATTACAAAATGGAGGCATTTCTTGATTCTGTGCAATTATAAGACATTAAGGAAGTCCTGTTTTCAACAGAACTTCACGATCTTCTATCAGCAATGCTAGAAAACCAATGCTTTTACTAAATCTTACTCAAGCCGCCCCCCTTGAAATATAAACATTTAAAAGCAAAAGTCGTGCATACTAAACTATGAATGTCACCTCTTGTCAATTTTTAAGTACAGTATGCTGCAAAGAAATTATTATGCAATAGAAAAAATAAGATTTTATAGATTCATTTAAACATGTCTCAGTTCTAATTTTGAATTTGGGGGAAATAACATTATCAACCTAAGAAAAGAAGCAAAATTATTTTTAAAGTAATTGACTCATTAAAAATAAACTTTAAGTTTTCTACAGTCTAATTTTACTAGTTCAGTAAGTTAAGCTTGCTGGTCTGTGGTTGAAAGTCACTATTCTTTCTTAATAATTTTCTGAGTTCCTATTAATGGGCAATGTGTAGAAATAGTGTTAAATACATAATCATCTGTCCTGCTTTAGCCAGCATTTTCCACGGTGAATACATTTATTTTTAAGTTTTGTGGAATTCAGTTTTCAGATGAATTTATCTGGAATCACCAAAAACAGGGAGATGTTAAATCAAGGCTAATTTTAAGGCAATTAAAAACATGTTGTAAAGATTTTGTTGAGTATCCGATGGACATGTGTCCCATTTGGTAGACCACCTCAGGGATACCGTGGATGCCTGATCATGGCATTGTACACCAGAAGCTAAACATTAATGAATGCCAACTATAATTTTATATATATAATGTGATGGCTCGGTGTGAGGTTGGAGGGATAGTGGATGGGGGAGGGGGGTTCACAGTGTGAGGGATATAAATGATGAACGTCTAAGTATTACCTTGTCTTGTACACCTGAAACTAATAAAATAAAATAAAAAATAAAATAAAATAAATAAAAAAAAGAAGAACATTAAAGTGAGGTGCTTAACTGTTAAAACAAAACAAAACAAAACAAAACAAAACAAAAAACAATAGGAAACATAACTCTAGACGTATGTAAGTCAACCTTCACTGAAAGATATTTAAGTACATTTTCTGAGTCAGCCAAGTGAATTGAATCCATCCCAACGACCAGTTGATTCATCCTTTATCTACTATTCAAGTATAACAGCGTAGCTGCTTCATCCATTGAAGGTAAAGACAATCATATGTAAAAGGTCCAGGGAATCTGAAAATAGATAGTAAAAAAACAATCAGTGCATATAGTTATGGTTCATCTTTTATGCAGATGGTTGACTTTTTTCGTTGTTCAGATGGTGGTACTATTAAGTAGAGATAGCCTAAGATGACATGGTTATGACTCGTATGTGTGAGAGGTGAACCAATGTTTAGCTCCAAAGACACGGCTGCCTTTCGTCCCCTGTTTTGGCATATAAGAGCACATTTTGACTTCAGTATATATTATATATTACTGTATACAGTATATATTAGTACAATGACAATAGAAGTAATATTTGAGCTTAACATTTCAAGATAAAGCTCCAGGTCACATCAGTTTCAAAGCAACTCTTTTAAAATGTAATATAAAAAAGAAACACATTCATTGTATTGGGAAGATTTGTTATTATATCAATAAAGCAGGATCTCTATTTCATTTATTTAATATACTTGGTCAGGGTAGCTTTAGAGATCATTGCATGAAAATTCACTGAGTTCCTTTGAGATATATTATAAAGGGAAATTCAACATGAAAATCTGATATATTTGTTTTAAATTTGTTTTAAAGCAGTTGTTCTCCACCAGGGTTATTCCCTCCAGGGGATATTTTGTTATGTCTGGAAATATTTTCGAGTTTTCACGGCTGGGGCGGTATTACTGGTATTTAGTAGAAAGCAGCCGGGGGTGCTGAGCCATACCCTGCAGTGCACAGAGCAGCCTTCTCATACTCATACTCAGAGGTTGAGAAGCTCTGTCCAAAGGAGTCAAAAATGAAGATGCCGCCTACCCATTCAGAAAAAAAAAAAAAGTTACCTTGTAAACTGCAAAACCTTGTCTCCCCTTCAAAATATTTTTTTCAGTGTACTCAGATAGCTATATAATTTCTAAATAAAAACTGTGTCTCTGTCAAATCTGAGAAGAGTTATGCTGAGAGAACAAGTTTATACAACGTTTTGCTCTGTGACCAAATTATGATTTAGTGACAAGGCTAAAAAATTCTGAAATATTGCTGCCAGCCAAAGGGAAAGTTTACTTGTAAACAGATCATTGTTTATGATTTGGTCAAGTAGGATGGGTATGATGTAAGGGGGAGAAGGAAAAATAAAAAGTAGATGAGGAGTCTGAGAGGTCCATCTTTAACATTTTGAAATAGATGACAGGGATTGCAAGTATGCCCATCTACAAGGCCCTTTCTGGAAATACAGTGAAGAGAAAATAAGCTGAGGGTATCATGATTCCACATGGTAACCCCTATATTCTAAGTAGTAAAAAGATTAGCATCTACGGGCTAACATAGATATGCTTTGGGACATGAAGGAGCATGAGATTATCAGTTATTTCTACCAGTATTCTTACCACCTCGCTGAAGATCTAGTGTAAATTGTGCCAAAGGATGTACTTTATCTGATGGTGCTCTGACCTTGATGAACTGGATGAGATAATGAAGCAGGTGTCCTTTTGTATAGTAGGTATTTTTTTTAGGCTAAATATCATTGTGGATTTTCCTCTCATTCAAAGTAGAAGGAAACCTCACATTGATGTTTTGTTTTTCAAAATTTTACAGCTCTTTTTTCCAATCAAAAATAAAATAAAATATCACTGGTCAAGTTGACCCACTTAGCAGAATGTCAACAGAATGTCAACACTTAGCAGAAATTTATTAAATTTCCAAAGTTATCTCTCTAAACAACATTATCATGGAATCAAAGAAAATTAGGCATTCACCCTTCAGATTGGCTCTTCATAAAAATCAATTTGTTATAAATTAAACTTCTACTGCCTATGGAGCTTCAGGGCCCACATAGGGTGTGTGATCTATGCAGTCAAATGGGATTCTGAGCTTGGTTTAATACTCTGCTGTTGCTGTCTTGAAATCTGTAATGATTCTGAACAAGGAGGTCTGCATTTTCACTTTCCGTCAAGCTCTGCACATTGATATAGCCAGAACTAAGGAGCATCTTTGGGAAAAGGGAACTCGTGAAGAGCTGGCTTTGCTCTCTGGACAGACACTAGTAGACAAGCATCCATAAGAAGTCTGCTTCTTGGTCACAGAGAGGGGCTGCTATACCTGGTATGACATTCATCCCATTAAAACATTTAGGGTTCTTAACCCTAGTACAATTGACGATGTAGGACAGAAGATTCCTTGGTTCAGTGGGCTGCCCTGAGCATTTCAAGATGTTTAGAAACATTCCTGGCCTTTTCACATTTTACACAAATGGCAACAGTCTCCCCATACTTTTCAACTTGTGACAACCAAAAAAGTATCTCCAGACATTGCCAAATGTCCTTGAAGAGCAAAATCCCTACTGGTTGTGAAGTACTGATAAAAGACCCTTCCATTCTGCTTACTTCCACACAAGAAAGAAGGTCAAGTACACTGCAGAACCCTTACAATCTCCATAAGTATGTCAATTTTGCAATTTATTGTCCAAACCAAAACATTTCTTAAAGTTAAAAGGGATGCTATTAATAATTACTCTGGGAAACAGATTAAAACCAATACTATGCCAGCCAGTGGGGAAAATTGGCCACATGGCCTAGGAGCCACAAACAACCAAAGATGGTCTGAGAAAGCCTCTTACCCTGGGGACAGAGTGCCAAAATGTAGGATGAGTGAAAGGAGCTATTCAAAATGATCCTTTATGCCCATACATTCAACATGTTAGTCTATTTTATATCTCAAAGTGTTAGACTGCTTCATTCAATTGCAATGAGTTAGAGAGTTAAAGAATAATCGGAAGCTATCTTCAGATTCTTGGCATTAGCTTGTAGAAGCCATTCTAGAAAAATGGGATCTGAGGTTCTCACAGGACATACACAGAGTTCACGTATTTCCCTGGTTCCCACATAAGGGTGACCTGCTTTCTTCGGCAGCATATCTGCCTTGAATTATTTCAGACTGTTTAGCAACTTTGGATACAGTGTTTTCTTGTAATTCTTTTCACTCTACCCATTGGCAAATATATCTGTTGTTGCTTTTTCCTAAAGACCTTAATTTCTAGAGATTAATCATAGCATTTCCCACCTCTCATATCTTTGAGGGCTAAATAGCATTGCCAGCAAATATATGTTGCAGGAAAATATTACTAATTTCCAATACATCCAATGTATTAAGAGGTATTTAGTTTTTGATAAAGCAGATATCAATGAAAAAGCAGTGAAAATGTTATAAAATATGATGCAGTTTACCTTTATTGCATATCGCCTCTACCTCAACAATTTAAAGCACGGAAGACATTATTTTCCACCCAAATGATTCTTTATGCTGGTCAGTAAAGAGCAACTTCAGGTTTTTCACTAGTGAGAAAATAAAATGTGACATTGTTCTTTTTGATAATATTATCTTGATATTTTATATTTATAGCAATAAAAATATTTCTTAAAGGATTAGTATTATTTTTATTACAAATAGAATTATATTTGTGTTTTACCACAGTAATACAATTACTTGTATTCTACTATAATCTTTAACTTATTTTTTGTTTTGTTTTATGTTGCATCACACTACAGTTTACACTAATGATATGACTTATTTTAATAATATTTTATTTGTTTTTCAGGAAGATTGAGTTTTCACATTTTGAATCCTTAATAATTAAATCTTGACAGTAGTAGTTTTTGTTGTTGTTTTTTGTTTATTTTGTTGTTTTTGTCCTTTAATATAAATGATAAATATCAAATGGTCTAAAAAATTAGGCTTCATTTGATTTTGTTGAGCAACCTTGATTTCTTTAACAGGAGAGGTTACAGGAAATAATCTGCAATAGAATCAATCACTGGAGTTAAAAAAGAAGTATTTTTATCACAAACTAGGCTGACTCATCTCATTTCCAATTAATAGCCATGAAAGTCAAGTGGGCCTTTTCTATCACCCAGCAGTCCTATTTAATTTGCTCAAGTTTATTCATAGTGACAATGCCATATCTCTCCCAAGTTCTACTTTAATATTTTCAGCACTCCTCTAACGGTGCCCAGATACTCTACCTTCCCACCTTTTTGTTTGGTTTTGTTGTTATCGTTGTTTCACCTGTGGGAACATTGCTGTTTCTCACCCTCAAACTTTTTGTAGTACCTTTACATGGATGATGTGACAATTCTTTTTCAAAAATTCATGCCTCAAATACATGGATTTTTTCCTTCCTGTGCTATTTGCAGGATATTTGGAAAACTGGACATTGGAAGGGGCCAGGTAGACTTCAAGACTTGCAACTTAATGCCTCCCTCTCTGTTGCTGCTCTGCTGAACTGTTTTCAATAAATCCCAAGTCCTCTCTGTAGCTCCTTCCTCTCTCTCCACACCTCACTTGGTTAAAGAGGGCTTCTTCTATAACGCTGAGTTACTCATGACCATTGGCTACTGACTCCAAGGTACAGACACTGCCTATCTTTTAGGATGGACATATTTGTTGGCACATTTTCAGTTTTCCTACCTTCAGGAGACATGGGTATTTTATGAACCTTCTTTGGTTGGTATTGGTCCTCTTCACAGTAGTTCCCACTTTGAATGAGGCACTTTCTTCATGGAAAATAAGTTTTAACTTTTTTTTTTTTTTTTTAATGAGATATGCCACGGCTAAGGACCTCTGAACCTACCTATTATTCCTCACTGCTTTGGTCACAATTTCAGAATGTCTTACCACAGGGTTCTTGTAATTTGATGTGTCATGACTTAACAAATAATGTCAACTATAAAAATATTCTGTGCCTTTAGTTTTGCTGGTTTTGGTTTTCTGTTGCTTAAAATTATTCTGTGTGGATTAAAGAAGGAAAAACAGAAAGCGTCAGAAACAAATTGACTCTGTATACACACCAGCAGTCCCCTCATTGACTTTTTTAAAGTTAATCATATAATTAAATTTTTATCAAAATAAATGTAAATACTATATCCCTTATGAGAGTGAATGTAATATCTCTCTCTCTCTCTCTCTGTCTCTCTCTCTCTCTCTCTCTCTCTCTCTCTCTCTCTCTCTCTCTCTCTCTCTCTCTCTCTTCTCTCTCCTATCCTCCCTTTCATTGGCGTGTACATTGCAAAGAATAATGAGGAGGTTATGAATAATGAGATAATAAATACTGAGGATTTGTATATATCAACACAAAATGTAGTAAGTTAAAAATGCAATAGATTTAAATGTCATTGGAGTGAGTTATTAAACCAGAAGAATCTAAACCTTTATATTTTAGCTACAGAAAAACATTTTTTCAATATTATCTGTTTAATAGGCATTACAAAATTATTTTTATTGTGTGTACCTTTTAAAATGTTTTGTAATTTAGTTTGAACTTAAAATGTCATTTAAATTCTTGAACATGTATTTTCCGGTCAATATGCAAAACTCTTATTTAGGTTCACTAAATATTAACAAACTGAGCCAACCTTCAAAATGAATTACTAATATGAGAACATATACAGTATGCAGGAAATATTATATGGATTATTTTCTTACTGTATATTTTTTCCTCTGCTCCACAGAAATCTTTTCTAGATAATCTTAATTATTTAGAAAAACATTTTTATTGCTGGAATTCTTATTAAACTACTGAATCTGAAATTTTTTTCTTTTGTTTTCTACAAAGGAGTTTCAAATTTGCAATGCTAGGAATTATTTTGGTCCAGTTTATTCTACATTTTATTTATTTTTTTAATCAATTGCTTGCATATGTACTGTTTTGAGACAGCGTGGCACAAGATATGCACCCCAAAAATATTACAGATTATCAGTCTCTTATCCAAAATCTTTGAGTCCAGATGTGTTTTAGAACTCAGATTTTCCATATTTTAGAAAGGTAGATAGGCACAGGGATGGTGTATCACATAACACTTTAGTATAGTCTTGGCAGTACACAGTAACATTTCTGAAATAAAATCTATAAAAGCATATACATTCATTGGAATTAGAATACAACATCACCACAAAGAAAACCTCCTAAATACCCTCATGATCATTCCGGCCATATTTTGTCATTCAAATGAGTTATAAAAAAATTCTGAACGCAAAATTTTTGGATGTCAGAGTGGTAAACTTTAGACCTAAGTTGGGAAACATGCCTGCAGTGTACTAAATAGTTCAAAACACCTATTCACACAAGACTAGAGAGGTTTTGAAAATTTTAAGTGCCACCCACATGTTAGGAGAGGGTAATTAGCAATAGGAAATGTGATGAGAATCTCTGTAATTCTATGTATTACTGTAATTCTATATATGATATATGGCTTTGTTAGGTCCTGCCTTTGACTTAAGAATTAGCTGCCTTTGCCTTCACTAGTCCTCTAAGCAATCAAAATTATGTATCCACTAAGTATAAGATGGTGTTACATCCCTTGGAATTAGGTTTATTATTCCTTTTAGAAGAGAATATATGGCTAATAGAAATAAAACAGTTTATACGCATGAAGCAGTCTGTATTTGAAGCATCAAATGAGTGGTGAATTCTAGAAGAACTGGTGAATTCTAGAAGAACTTAGAGATTAGAAATGGGAGTGACACCATTTCTTTCAGTCCATCCCCAGTCTGATACCCCATGTCCCCCAAGAAATGTGTGAGTCCATGAGAGGGAAGCATTTGGATATGGTAATAGTTCTCAAAGTTCTGTGGTCAAAGACACATTTCTTTTTATAGTCATATAGGTTGTATATGTGGGTGAGTGTGTTTACACATACACACACATGTGAGAGGAAAGGAAGGAAGGAAGGAAGGAAGGAAGGAAGGAAGGAAGGAAGGAAGGAAGGAAGGAAGGAAGGAAGATTAATAAATCTTTTATACACCACCTCTGGGATTTTAGAAATAATGCTGTGTCAAATGATTGTGATATACATTATAAAAAAATTAAGTATTTTCTTTCCTCCATTTATTTATTCATTAATGCATTTAATTGCTTACTGTGTGTCAGACGAGGTACTGGGCACGCAATCAAAGGTAGAAAGATATGCTGACATTTTTTGGAATGTGCTACCTGCCCTTTAGATCAAACTGCTATGTAGCCGCAAATAGCATTTGGGTAGTATATCCAGAAAGAGCCAAATTAAGTTCAATTTATGGCAGAAGGAATGTTCAATACAAGAGAGTTATTTGTCATTGTTATGCTTTCCAAGTTTTTTTATAAGAGGCAAGTTCAAAAAAGTCTATGTCCATTAATATTGCAATTTCTAATTATCTTTTTTTTTTTACTTGACCAGAAAAGTAACTTTTTCTTGTGGAATCTACTTGAGAGTTAGCAAGTTGAGTGTTTTCACTTGAAAACAGCATCTGTTAATTTTTCCAAAGAAAGTTATAGATAAATTTTGCTCAGTTACAGAAATCCATTTGTGAATTTCTCTGATACAACATTTCCATTGTGCTATCATGTACACTGTGGTTATACATTTTGTGTGTTGTTTATTACATGCATTCTGATTCAAAAATTAAAGTTAGTTTGAAAAGCTTTTCTTAAAATACTGCCCACATAATGTGTGTTTCAAAAAATGTCTACGTATCATATTTTAATATTTTCTATATTTTGAGCCAAAAAATAACAGCATACTTTTGAGTGTATACGGAGGGGCAATGTTGGGCCTATATTACTCACAAGCTTGTGGTTTTCAACAAATGACCTGCAAAATCCTTAGGTCTGTTCAGTATTACTCCAGAACTTGAGTTGAAGAGAGGGGTCTATTAGCTGGGGTAATTTACTTACAAAAGTTTCTAAAAATTGTTAATATAAGCTATAATCTTTTAAAAAGCATATATATATATATATATATATATATATATATATATACCTTTTAAGCAGATTTTATTTTTTAGTTCTACATATTTTTTTAAGATTTTTATTAACAGTAATGCTAACATACAACATTATATTAGTTGCAGGTGTATGCCATAGGTATTCAACATTTATATACCTAAAGAAGTGATCACCATAAATCCAGCAACCATCTGACACCATACTATGCTACCACAATATTATTGACTATATTCCCTAAACTGTATATTACATCCTATGACTCATTTGTTTTATAGCTGAAAATTTGGCCCTCTTATTCTCCTTCAACTTTCCACCCTTTTAAATTTTTTCAATTACTGTTGACATCTAATATTATTTGGTATTAATTTCAATTGTACAGCATAGTGGTTAGAAATTTATATAATTTAAGAAGTGATCCCCCTGACTAGTCCTCTACCTACCTGGCACTGTATAGAGCTATTACCATAGCATTGACTATATTTCCTGTGCTTTACTTCTACATCCCTATGATATTTTGTAACTACCAATCTGTATTTCTTAATCGCATTTTCACCTTTTCACCCTGCCCCCAAAACCCATTCCTGTCTATCACACCTCAACAAACCTAGTACCCATCTGACATCCTACGTAGTTATTACAATATTATTGAATATATTCCTTATGATGTATCCTACATCCCCATAACTACTTTGTAACAACGAATTTGTACTTCTTAATACCTTCTCCTTTTATTCACCCATACCTTCCTAGACTCCTACAATCTGGCAGCCATCAAAATGTTTTCTGCATTTATGAGTTTGTTTCTATTCTGTTTGTTAATTTTGTTCTTTAGACTCTACATATAACATAAATCGTATTGCATCTTTCTTTCTCTGTATGACACTCCACTCAGCACAATACCTACCAGTCCATCCATGCCTCCTCCAATGGCAAAAAACACACTCCCTCCCATTGCCAAGCAATATTATATATAATATTATTATATATAATATTACATATAATAATAGGTGGCTATATATAATAATAGGTGATATATATGTATATACGTATATATATACATATATACATATATATACATATATATACATATATATACATATATATACATATATATACATATATATACATATATATATATATATGTATATATATATACACATATATATCACCTACTCTTTATCCATTCTTCCATTAACAGATCCAGCCCTGCCTCTACATCTTGGCTATTGCAAATAATGCTACAATGAGCATATAGATGCACACGTCCCCTTGTATGTTTGTTTTCATTTCCGTTTTCTATTTTCATGAAATATCTTTTTTTCCATCCTTTTATTTTCTGTCTGTGTGTATCTTTCAATCTGAAGTGAGTCTCTTGTAGGCAGCATATGAGAATGTAAGGGTTTTGTTTTCTTATTCATTCATCTCTCCTATGTATTTTGATTAAAGCATTTAATCCACATACATTGAAAGTAATTGTTGATAGATGGGTAGCTATTGCCATTTTATTGTTCATAATTTAGATTTCTTTTTCTTATTAAAGAAGTACCTCTAACATTCCTTGTAATATTGGTTTGGTGGTGATGAACTCCTTTAGCATTTCCTTGTCTGAGACCCTCTTTATCTGTCCTTCAATTTTAAATGAGAGCCTTGGTAGGTAGAGTAGTCTTGGTGGTAGGTCCTGCTTTTCATCACATTGGATATTTTGTGCCAATCCCTTTTGGCCTGCAAAGTTCCTGTGCAAAATTCAGTTGACAGTCTTATGGGAGCTCCCTTATAAATTACTAGTTGCCTTTCTCTTGGTGTTTTTAGGATTCACTTTTTCTTTACACTTTGCCTTTTTAATTATAACGTGTCTTTGTGTGAGCCAGTTTGGGTTCATCCTTTCTGCGTTTCCTGGACTTGTATGTCTATTTCTTTCATCTGGTTAGGAAAGTTTTCAACCATTATTTCTTCAAATAGATTCTCAATCCCTTGCTTTCTCTCTTCTCCTTATGTTACCACTATGATGCAAATGTTGTTCCAGAGGTCTTTTAAGCTATCCTCATTTTTTTTTTTGGGGGGGGCGTTATTTTTTCTTTTTGCTGTTCTCATTGGCTGTTTTCTGCTACCTTGTCTTCCAAATCACTGATTTAATCCTCTGCTTCATCTGGTCTGCTGGTGATTCCTTCTAGTGCATTCTTCATTTCAGTTATTGTATTCTTCACTTCAGGCTGGTTCTTTTTTATGGTATTTATTTATTTGTTTATTTATTTATTTATCACTTCCTATCTCTCTGTTGAAGTTCTCACTAAGTTCCTTTAGCATCCTTATAACCATTGTTTTGAACTCTGTATCTGGTAGGTTGCTTGCCTCCATTTTGTTTAGTTTTTTTTTTCTGGAGTTTTCTCCTGTTCTTTTTTGGGGGATAAATTTCTTTGTCTCCTCATTCTGGCTGCCTCTCTGTGTTTGTTTCTATGTATTAGGTAGATCTGTTATGTCTCCCAGTTTTAGCCAGTTTGGCCTTATATAGTAGGTGCCTTATGGGGTGCTAGCACAGTCTTCCTGGTCACATGTTCCAGATTATCCAGGAATGTCCCTTCTGTGGCTTGTGTGTGCTCTCCTGTTATAGTTGAGCCTTGATTGTTATTGGCACATCAGAAGGTGGGATTGACTGTCAGGCTGATTGGCTGTGGAGTTTGGTCAGCCATGTACATAGCTTATGGGCTGTTGTAAGGGTGGCTTACCCCACTGAGTAGGATTAGCCCCAGTGGTCTGTGGTGCTTGTTCAGACCATGCCTTGTGTATGTCACTTTGGAGCAAATTGGGTGGTGCTCTGGTGCCAACCTCCAAGAATATTTGTTCTGGGACCTCTTGGGAGGGGCCCCAGTGCAGGCCCAGGTCAGCCACTGCCTGTGACCAGCCAGGGCCTCCCTGGTAGGAGCTACAAAATGATCTGCAGTTGTTTGTTGCCTGTGATGAACCTGGAAGCAAGTGGAAGAGGTCCCACTGCAAACTGAGGACATCTGCTGCCAGTACCAGGACTGGGGTAGCTAGGCAAAACAGCCAGCACATTTCGAGGCCTGTCGCCACCTGCTGGCTCCCTTAAGTTCAGTTGCTGATAGAGGTATGATATGTGGTATGAAAGTTGGGTGAGGCAGTGTCTCGGGGAGTCACTAGAGTGGGAAGAGCTGTGGTCACCAGGTTAATGTAAATTCTGGTTTTGTGACAGAAATTCTGGTTTAGCCTAAAACAATTCAGCAATAGTTTCATAGCACACTGAGGCCAGTCACTGCCTGCCTGGTGTCTGTCAGACTCTGATAGTTTTCTAAGAAAGAGTGCAATCCTGGTGGGGCTGGCTGCTCTTGGGGAAAGTGTCTCTGGTGTTGGGGGAATAGGGTTGGGTGGGGTACCAGTAAGTCAGCAGGATAGAGCAGTAGAGCTCACCAGATCAATCAGATTCATATTTGGCTGTGTTCGGGGAGAACTCAGCATAGCAAAGATGGTGCCTGCCTGCCCTCTGCATGGTAGGACAACCCCTCATGGGGAAAATAACAACTGTCCTCCAACCCTTGCGCTGAATTCCCATACCTCATTTTGACCCCTCTATGCCTCTGACACTCCCTGAATCACCATCCCTCCACCAGAGCCCAAGGTGAGTGCCTACATGCTAGTGAGTCAGTGCTTGGGCAGTTTAAGAAGATATCTGGGTTTCCCACAGCCTTAGGTCCCACCCAGAAACCCCACTGTATTTCACAGCCAGGTATTGTGGGAGCTCCTCCTCCTGGCACCAATACTCCAGAGTGGGGAGCCTGGTGTGGAACTAGGGTTCCACACTCCTCCAGGGAAACTCCTAGGCTGATATATCCCTCCTGATTCTCAACTGCCAAAGAGAGGTTTGGGGCCAGTTCTGTGTCTCCACCCCTCCTACAAGTGTCAATGTACCTTCTTCTTTATATATTTAATTATAGGACTTCTGTTCACCTAGACTTCAGATGGTTCTCCTGGTTGATTGTTTTATAATTTAGTTGTAATTTAAATGTGTTCATAGAAGGATGAAGGCACAGTGTTTATTCTGCCATCTTGGGTTGTCCCTCTTTGTATTGTTTTGAACTGGCACAATATACCATGAATATTATCATTTTTCTGCAAATACTTGGTAGAACAGTAATGATTTGTTACTTCCACTGGTCCAGTAATCCTTCAGAGATGCCATAGGGGCAATGTTAGAATTCCTATAAAATATATATACACAAATATACACGTTTTATGTTTTACACATAAATATGAAAAAGATTTCAACACCAATAAAGGTTTGAAAGCACAATGCAATATATGTATGATCTATTACAAACATATACACGTGAAACCTACGTAACTTTACTAACCATTGACACCTCAGTAAAATTAATAAAGATAAAAATGAATATATATTACAATGTAATTTCAAATTAATGAGTAATATGCCACTATATAAATATTGTAAATGATATTTTCAAACCAATCTGGAATCACTGTATGTTTAGTTGGTTTTCCAGCCCATGATATAATAAATAAAGTTGCTGTGAATCTGAAAGGATTCTTGATTACATTCCTGTTTATAATTTTGAAGTGGAATTGGTTAACATTAATTATTTATACATAGTGCTAAGTATCCTTCCTGTAATAGTGTGCAAAAATCATAATTATGATTAAGTTTTTAAAAATAAGATGTACACTATCAATCGTGAACTCTAAACTATAAACTTCGAGTGGTAATGATGTGTCAATAGAAATTCATCAATTGTCACAAATGTCTCACTCAGGTGGATGATGTTGACAATGGGAGAAACTATGCATGTGTGTGGGCAGCAGGTATGTAGTAAAACCCTGTACCTTGCCCTTAATTTTACTGTGAACATTAAAGTACTCTAAAAATAAAATCTACTAAAAATATAGCAAGAGTGATAATATTACCTACAAAAAAATAGGGGTATAACCAAAGCCGTGTAAAACGGAGAACATTTTTTCTTAAAGTATATTATCATTTATAATAAAAAGTAAATTCCAAAAGCATTTATCTCAACAAAGTAAAATTAACAATAAAAGCAATAGTAGAGAGATAATAGTTAGGATGCAATTTTTAAAATGATAATTTAATGAAGCTGTCAAGAGAAAAATTGAAAAACGAGAGTACCTACAAATTTTTGAACTCCTCTCAGCATCAGACCTTGTGTTCAGTGTTTTGAATACCTTATGGCATTGAATCTTCATAGCAGTCCTATAAGGCTAACACGTATCTCCATTTTACATAAGGAACTAAGACTTAGAATAGGAAATACCAAGGTCAAACAGAATGTAAATAGTGGGTGGAATTTAAAACAGTTCTACTTGGGCACATGATCTTAGTAAATAAATTATAATGTTTATAATATAAAAATCTAATGAAGATTCTTTGAAGAGATCAGTGAAATAGAATAGTTTTTAAATAGATAGATGGGGTAAAGACACAAAATTTCTATGCAAAGGATCACATAACTCCAAAATATAGAAATGAAAGTTTGACATAATATGAAATGAAAAATGGACAATCTTACCATTTTTAAAAACATATTTCTCATTAAACATATGAAAAAAATAAATGCATGTATAATAAAACCGACACAATTAGAAAACAATTAGAACTTATCTAATGCACACATATATATGTATGTATATATGTATGTATATATATATATATATAAATTATTGCAGTCAACAATTGGAGAACACATATTTTTCTCAAACACAATAAAAATAATTATTTTTAAAAGACCATGTTCAAGGTCCTACGTTAATAGTTTTACAAGAGACAATTTAGAATACAAACAAAAATATATGAAGTGCATACACATTAAAAAAGAATTTAAATCAATAGTGAGATAAAGCACACTATTAAATAAGAACTATAAAAATCAAACTCAATTTAATACAAGTCACACTTGGTTCATCATAGTACAATAAGATCATTTTAAAATTGATATGGAACAATGACAACAGCTAAAAGCCATAAGTAGACTAAGTACTCTTGAAGGGACGGAAATAAAATTCTTGGTTTACTTTAAATTGTTTTGGTTTATGGTGGAGTTGGTCCAATTTATAAGAAACACATTAAGAAGTCATATGTGCAATTTAAGGTTTGATGATTCTAATCAAAACAGAAAACCTGGAAGCTATACAAGAAAAAGAAAACATCATTGGATACACAAAATTTAAAACTTTTGTAAGAGAAAAGATATGACAAACCGGGTACCAAAAATAAATACGAGTGTTTGGAACTCAGGTGGCAAATAAAAGATTAATAACTCTACTATGTAAAAATAAGTGTATATTGATAACAGAATTAAATCCAGTCCAACATATGCACAAAAGTTATATGAAAAAAAATCACACGTAGTTAAACCAAATGACCAATTAACATACAATGTCAAATGGTGTGTCAATCTTCTTAATGGTCAAGGGAATTAAATTTAAATTTACAATGCAATATCACTGTGCATCCATCAGATTACCAAAAAATAAATATCACAACTTCTACATTTAGCAGAGATGGAGTGAAACTGGTAACTATTCTAAATAACTAAAAAACAACACATTTTAAAAGATAAAGTTTTTACCCAAACATTTAAAATTTATATCAAAGTATCACACAATTGTTTACACATAGCATAGCATCTGCATCCATAAAAAGAACCACAGGGTGAAAAAAAAAAATAGATGGAGAAAAAGGGTAGAATAAAACACATTATCACCATAATCTATGGCAAGTGAATTAAAGAAGGATTTAAAAACAACAGCAAGTCAGTTTTAATTCAACTGTATTGGATTGTATTTCTTGAAAACACAGATTAAACTTTTTTTCCCCCCGTAGTATATGGAACATTTAAATGATTATCTATTTCCCTACAAAATAATTTTCAATAAATTTTGAAAAACTAGCACGAAAAACATTCTTGGATCTCAGTGAAATAAAACTAGACATGGATAACAAATCGGAAATTTAAAAAGCCCACCATGCATGAAAATTTAAAAACAAAGCAACGACAACAAAACTCTTCTTCAAACAACTCTTGGGTTATAAGAAAATCAGAACTTTAGTTTCACATAGAATGTGACTACGATAATGATCATGAGAACAATTAGTGATCCTAAACATTTATATTAATATAAAAATAAAACTTAAACTTTTATGCATATAACAGCTTAGGAGAAAAAGAAAGAAGTTGAAAGAAAAAAATTAAAGAGCAGAAATTGGTAAATCAGCAGCAAAATAATATTACATTTAGTAATTAAATCTTAATGCCAAGTCTCCACATAAAATATTAAAATGATAAATGTGAATAGTAATCATAAATAAGGAGAAAAGTACACATATCCACAATGATAGTGGAAAAATGACCATTGGTACTTTGGATATTTAAAGGAACTGAGGAATAACTTTGCTCACAACTGTGAAAATAAATTATGTCCTTAATAAAACAGACAATTTAGTGTCAACATACGTTACTATAAATACTCATAGTGCAGAGGAAAATACTAAATAAACAGTTCATTGAAAACAACAGAAATTTCTCCTAAAACCCTTAAAAACTGTGAAGCCTGGATAGTATTCATGGGGAATTCAAATTTTAGTAAACAAAAATTTCCACAGCTATGTCAAATTGTTTCAGAAAAGAAAAAGAAAGATTTGTTTGTTTGTTTCTGAAGTTTGCGTAGCATGATGCCCTAAACTTTTCAAAGATGTTGCAAAACAAGAAAAACTGTAAACCAATCTAATTTATCAACATACAAGCAAAAACATTATGTGTTAGTAAACCTAAACTAGAAACGTATTAAAATGATAATGAAACATGACAAGGAATAGTTTTCCCGAATCACTTTGAACCATACGAAGTCAAGGATGGGAGTGCTGACCTCCAGATCTCAGAGCTGGCCACCGACATAGAGGTCCTAAGACAGGAGGCAAAGAAGAGCAGAGAGGGGTTTAACCCTGACAGCTCAGGAATCCTTTATGCAATGGAGGCTTAAGATAGGAAGTTACAGCCAGAGGTGGAGAAACAACCTTGAACTTTGCATCA
The DNA here is from genome assembly GCF_964194185.1 of Rhinolophus hipposideros. Lineage (NCBI taxonomy): Eukaryota > Metazoa > Chordata > Mammalia > Chiroptera > Rhinolophidae > Rhinolophus > Rhinolophus hipposideros. Next base: position 91,408,988 of record NC_138048.1, read on the forward strand.
ACTGACAGATAATAATAATCAGGCATAAAAGCCTTATTCCTAAGTAATTATTATTATTATTATTATTATTAATAATAATTTATTTATTTTTATTATTATTTTTTGTAGTGACCAATCATTCATTCATCCATCCACTGAGCAAGCACTTGAATGCCAATAAGTCTTATGCCCTGGCTATTTCAAGCTAAAAATGACTTTTAAAAAATATTTTTAAAGACTTTTTAATAGTTTAACATTCCATTGCTTTTCAGAGTTTTCCCTTAAAATAGATCCCCTGCAATTTCAGCTATAAATTCCCTAAATTGATATTATTATTTAACCCGCAAATGGAAGAAAAATCTTCCTTACATTATACAACTTTTCTCCAATGTATGTATTTTTTCACCATTTATTTTTCATTCCTCATATAAATATATTGTTCTACAGTAAGCATTTAGTTGTTTTAGGGAATGTGTTTGAAGGCTGTGTTCTTTGCTTTCAACATCACGTGAATTAATATAAAATATAACAATCGGGGATGTCATACATTAAAATAATTATATTGATTATGCACCTAAGAAAAATTTTATAAACATGTGCAAATGTGAACCCAGTATTTTGTATACTGAGAAGTGTTAATTACAGAGACACAGACAGCTGTGAAATGTTGCCTTCCTATGATTGAGATCTTTTCACTTCACTGATTTATTATAAAGATAAAAATATAATTCAAAATCTTTATCAGACGGGTACCAACTGGATATAGTTTAAACTGAAAACAAAACAAAATAAAACAAAATTCTTCATAAATACAGTGTTAAAGGGCATACTTGAAAAAAACAGAGGTAATTTCCCTAAAAGTTTCTTGTCTGATTTATTTATAAATTGACTTCTAAATTTAACATATAAACCACACCCTTTTCTCAGAAACGGTGATTTGGTTTTAACATAGGGACTTATTTTGCATTTAAACTTAAATGTATCAAGTCCTTTCTCGGGGCCTTATTTTCACCAAGGTAGTTCAGCAGAGTTAAGGATCCAAGGGATATGCAAAAAATTTCTGTTTTACTCAGATTTTTTTTTCTCTAAATGTGGAGCTGTTGCATAAGAAGATCAATATTATGAAAGAACTGATGTGATCGAAAGTCCATTGGTTATGAGTCCAGATAATTTTGGCATCTGCATGATTTAGCCCATCTCCAACTCTCCAGCTTCAATTTCTCCATCTAAGTAGAGATAGCAATACTATATACCCATAGATGTATACATATATGTGTATATGAGTATTCACATATACATATCAATATATATAATATACACATACATATGTATGTTAATGTTGTCTTTGAAAAATCCAGTATAATTTGTAAGTGAACTGCCCTCTAAATTCACAATGTACGTAGCTACCCGTCCCACTTACCCACAAAGAGTATGTGTTTGGGGATAACTTGAACATTCAAAATACTGATAGCAACAAATTGCATCATTTCAAATAAAATAGGAATTTATGGGTCTACATTGGTGTAAATATACAAATTAATTTTAAATGGAGAGAAAGAAAAGTTCTTCCCTAAAATATAATGGTAAGTAGTAAGTATAGTAGTAAGTAGTAATTACTGGAAGTTATTGAAACAGTAAATCTCCTTTTGGCAATCATCATAGTAATAATTAACTCAAACATCAATGGACACCACAACTAGTATGTAAAAGTTAGGTGAACATTGGGATATTTGCATAGATTTAAAGTACTTAGTAGCAGAATTAATATTAATTATAAAAGGGAAAATTAACATTACAGTAGATCAAGCTAGTAACAACCTTAATATAGTGATCAAAGTTAATATTGTCAGGAATGTGACATGTTAACATGAAATGAGAAGAACAGCATCACTCCTTTTTTTTGAATTGGTTCTTTTGCATTATTATTATTAGTTTCAGGTCTACAAAACAATGTCATAGTTACACATTTACACCCCTTCCCCCAATCTGCTACGCCTCTAACATTGTATATTCCTGTTATAGCTTCACTGACTCTATTCCTTATGCTGTACTCCACATTCTGTGACTATCTATCTATCTATCTATCTATCTATCTATCTATCTATCTATCTATCTATCTATCTATCATATCTCTCTATATAGAGATAATCTAGATAATGTATCCCCCTATACTATATATAGAGAGATGATAGATAGATAGATAGATAGATAGATAGATAGATAGATAGATAGATAGATGATAGATAGATAGATAAAATTATAGTTGACATTCATTGTTATTCAGCTTCAACTTCAGGTGTACACTGCAGTGGTCAGGCATCTACACTGTCCATGAATGGTCTCCCTAATAAGACAAGTGTCTATTGGATACCCTACAAAATTTTTACAGCATTATTGATTATATTCCCCAAACTGCCTTTCTTATCCCCATGGCAATTTTGTAGTCACCAATTGTGCTTTCTAATCCCTTCATCTTCTCCATCATCCCACCCCCCTCCCATCTAACAACCCTCAGTTTTTCCTCTGTATCTCTGAGACTGTTCTGATTAGTTCATTCATTTATTCTTTTCTTTAGATTCCACATATAATTGAGATCATATGGTATTTGTCTTTCTCCTTCTGACTTATTTCACTTACCGTAATGTTCTCTAGGTCCAACCATATCATTACAAATGGTAAGATTCCATTCTTTTTTATGGCTGAGTAATACTCCACTGTATAAATGCACCACTGTTTCTTAATCCAGTCACCTACCGATGGGCATTTCGGTTGTTTCCATGTCTTGGATATTGTGAATAGCACTGCAATAAACATAGGGGTGCATACGTTTTTTCAAATTCATGTTTTGGATTTCTCTAGATAGATACATAAATGTGAAATTGTTGGATCATAAGGTCGTTCCATTTCCACTTTTTTGAGATATCTTCTTACTGATTTCCATAGTGGCTGCACCAATCTGCAATCCCACCAGCAGTGCATGAGGGATCCCTTTTCTCCACATCCTCACCAGCACTTGTTGTTTGTTGATTTATTGATGATAGCCATTTTGACTAGGATGAGGTGTTATCTCATTGTGGTTTTTATTTTCATTTCTCTAATTATTAGTGAGGTTGAGCATTTTTTTTCAAATGTCAGTTTGCCATCTGTATGTCCTCTTTAGAAAAATGTCTCTTCATGTCCTCTGCTCATTTTCAATTGTTTTTTTTATGCTGTTGAGTTGAATGAGTTTTTTAATAAATTTTCGATATTAACCCCTATCAGATGTATTATTGACAAATGTCTTCCCCCATTCAGTAGGATGCTTTTTTTGTTTTATTGATAGTTTCCTTTGCTGTGAAAAAAATTTTTAGTTTGATGTAATCCCATATGTTTATCTTTTCTCTTACTTCCCTTGCCCAAAGGGATATATCAGTAAAAATATTACTAATGGTAATGTCTGCACATTTACTTCTTATATTATCTTCTAGGAGTTTTATATTTTCGGATCTTACATTTAAGTCTTTAATCCATTTTGAATTTATTCTTGTATATGGTGTAAGGAGGTGGTCCAACATCATTTTTTCCATGTGTCTGTCCAGGTTTCCCAGCACCATTTATTGAATAGATTGTCTTTCCCCACTGTAATTTCTTGCTTCCATTGTGGTAAATTAAATGACCATATAAGCATGGATTTATTCCTGGGCTCTCTATTCTGTTCCAGTGATTTATGTGTCTGTTTCTATGCCAATACCATGTTGTTTGATTACTGTAGCATTGTAGTATGATTTAATGTCAGGTATCATGATACCTCCTACTTTGTTCTTAACTTCTCAAGATTGTCATGGCTATTCGGGATCTTTTATGGTTCCATATAAATTGTAGGATTATATGTTCTATTTCTGTGAAAAATGTCTTTGGTAGTTTGATAGGATTGCGTTGAATCTGTATATCACCTTAGGCAGTATGGACATTTTGACTATATTAATTCTTCCTGTCCATGAGCATGAGATGTGTTTCCATTCATTTGTATCTTCTTTACTTTCTCTCTTCAGTGTCATAATTTTCTGAGTACAGGTCTTTTACTTCTTTGGTTAAATTTATTCCTAAGTATTTTATAGTTTTTGAAGCAATTGTAAATGATACTGTTTTCTTAATTTCTCCTTCTGATAGTTTATTATTGGTGTATACAAATGCAACTGGTATCTGAATATTAATTTTCTATCCTGCTAATTTACTAAGTTTATCAGTTCTAATAGTTTTTTGGTGGAGTCTTTAGGGTTCTCTATCTATAGTATCATGTCATCTGCATATAGTGAAAATTTTACTTTCTCTTTCCCAATTTGGGTGTATTTTCTTTCTTTTCCTTTGTCTGTGCCTAGAATGTCCAGAACTATGTTGAATAAAAGTGGAGAAAGTGGGCAACCTTGTCTTTTTCCTGATCTTAAGGGGAATGATTTTAATTTCTCCCCATTGAGTATGACGTTAGCTGAGGATTTATCATATAAGACCTTTATTATGTTGAGATATGATCCCTCTATTTGCTCTTTTTAAAGAGTTTTATCATAAATGGCTACTAGATTTTGTCAAATGTTTTTTCCGCATCTATTGATATGACCAAATTATTGTTATTTTTCATTTTGTTAATGTGGTGTATCACATTAATTGATTTGTGGATATTGAACGAACCTTGCATACCAGGAATGAATCCTGCTTGATCATGATGTGTGATCTTTTTAATGTACTCCTGAATTCTGTTTGCTAATACTTTGTTTGGAGGATTTTTGCATCCATGTACGTTAGGGATATCAGCCTTTAGTTTTCTTTTTTTTCGTAATGTCTTTGTCTGCTTTTGGGATCAGGGTAATAGTGACCTCCTACAAAGAACTTGGAAGCCTTCCCTCCTTCTAGATTTTTTGGAATAATTTGAGGAGAATAGGTGATAATTCTTTTTTGAATGTTTTGTAAAATTCACCTGTAAAGCCATCTGGTCCAGGGCATTTGTTTATTGGGAGCCTGTTGATCACTGATTCAATTTAACTGGTAGTAATTAGTCTATTCAGATTTTTCCATTCCTTCTTGAGTTACCCTTGGAAGGTTGTATGCTTCTAGAAAATTATCCATTTCTTCCTGATTGTCTAATTTGTTGGTGTATAGTTGCTCATAGTATTTTCTTAAACTTTTTTGTATTTCTGTGGTGTCTGTTGTCACTTATCCTCTTTCATTTCTGATTTCATTGATTTGGGTTATTTATTTATTTATTTATTTATTTATTTATTTATTTATTTTTTGATGAGTCTGGCTAAGGTTTTGTCCATTTTGCTTATCTTCTCAAAGAACCAGTTCTTGGTTTCATTGATCTTTTGTTTTGTTTTTTGTTTGTTTGTGTGTTTTTGTGTTTTTTTTTTTTTTTGTTTTTTTGGTTTCTATTTCATTTATTTACATTCTGATCTTTATTATCTCCTTCCTTGAATTCCCTTTGGGCTTAGTTTGCTGTTATTTTTCCAGTTCCCTTTGTTGTAAGGATAACCTGTTGATGTGGGATTTTTCTTGTTTCTTTAGGTAAGCCTGCATTGCTATAAATTTCCATTTTAGGACTGCTTTATGCTGCATCCCATAGATTTGGGGCTGTAGTGCTTCCATTTTTGTTAATCTTGAGGTATCTTTTGACTTCTTTCTTGATCTCATTGTTGACCCAATCATTATTTAGTAACATGTTATTCAGCCTCCATGTATTTGTGTGTCTTCCAGTTTTTTTCTTATAATTGATTTCTAATTTCATAGCACTGTAGTCAGAGAAGACACTTGATATGGTTTCAATTTTTAAAAATTTATTGAGACTGGTTTTGTGGCCTAGCATGTGGTCTATCTTGGAAGATGTTCCATGTGAGCTCAAGAAGAATGTATATTCTTCAGCTTCGAGGTGAAATGTTCTGAACATATCGATTAAATCCTAGTGTTCCAATGTGTCATTTAATGCCACTGTTTCCATATTGATTGTCCATCTAGATGGCCTATTCCTTGTTGTTAGTGGTGTGTTGAAGTCCCCTACTATGATAGTGTTACTGTTGTTCTCTGTCTTTATGTCAGTCAATATCTGTTTTATGTATTTAGGTGCTCCTATGTTGGGTGCATAGATGTTTATTAGGGTTATGTCCTCTTGTTGGATTGATCCTTTTTATTATTATGTAGTACCCTTCTTTGTCTTTTAATATATTCTTCATTTTAAAGTCTATTTTGTCAGCTATAAGTATTGCTACTCCAGCTTTTTCCTCATCTCATTTGCATGAAATATCTTACTCCATCCCTTCACTTTCAGTCTGTGTGTGTCTTTTGATCTGAGGTGAGTCTCTTACATACAGCATATTCAAGGGTCTTGTTTGCTTATCCTCTCAGCCAGCCTATATCTTTTGATTGGAGCATTTAATCTATTTACATTTACAATGATTATTGATAGGTACATAGTTACTGCAGTTTTGTTATTTGTGTTTCTGGTCATCATTAGTTAGATTGTTTTCATCTTCCTTCTGCCTAAAGAAGCCCTTTTAACATTTCCTGGAATGCTGTCTTGGTGGTAATGAATTCCTTTAGCTTATTTTTTCTGGGAAGCTCTTTCAGTTCTCCTTCAGTTGTAAATGATAGCCTTGCTGGATAAAGCAATCTACGTTGTAGGCCTTTGTTTTTCATCACATTGAGTGCCCCCTGCCACTCCTTCTGGCCTGCAAAGTTTCTATAGAAAAGTCAGTTGATAGTCTTATAGGAGCACTCTTGTAAGTAATTTGCTGTTTTTGTTTTTTTTTTCTTGCTGCTTTTAGGATTCTCTCTTTGTCTTTAACCTTTGCTGTTTTAACTGTAATGTGTCTTGGTTTGGGTTCGTCTTGGTTGTAACTCTCTGTACTTGCTGGGGTTGTATGTTGATTTCCTTCACCAGGTTAAGGAAGTTTTAGATCATCATTACTTAAAATATGTTCTCATCCCTTGCTCCTTGCTCCTTCTCTTCTCCTTCTGGTATTTCTATGACACCCATGTTGTTGTGCTTGATGTTATACCTCAGGTCTCTTAATCTATTTTCATTGTTTTTTATTCTTTTTTTGTTTTTTGTTTTTCCACTTGGGTGATCTCTGCTATCTTGTCTTCTAAATCGCTGCTTCGATCCTCTGCTTCATCTAATCTGCTGGCAATTCCTTAGAGTATGTTCTTTATTTCACTTTTTGTATCCCTTAGTTCTAACTGGTTGTTTTTTTATGATTTTTTTTTTATCCTTCTTTATGTTCTCACTAAGTTTCTTGAACATTCTTATTGTCAGTGTTGTTACCTCTGTCTCTGACAGGTTGGTTACTTCTATTTCATTTAGTTCCAATTTTGGAGGTGTCTTCTGTTCTTTCATTTGGGACATATTTCCTTGTTTCCTCATTCTAACTGACTCTCTATTTGCTTCGATAAGTTTCTCAGTCTCTGAAAGGTGGACTTATGTAGTATGTGCCCTTTATATATAAATTGCACAGTCTCCCTATTCTCTTGTGTATGTTCCAAAGATGCCCCTTGTGTTGTGTGTATTCTCCTGTTGAATTTGAGCTTTAATTTCTTTTGGCTTTTCAGTACATGGCATTAACTCCCAGGCTGACTAGCTGTGAGAATTGTCTATGCCCACATTGTATGAGCTGCTGTGTGAGGGCTCTACCCCTCAGATGAGGCTTGGCCCCTATGGGCCCTTGTACCCATAAATAATTCCCTCTGGGTGTGTCATTTGTAGGTCAAACCCAGTAATGCTCTGGTTTGGTCTGGAGTTGGCCTCTGGGTGTGCTGATTCTTGTGGCTCTTGGGCTGGGCACTGGTGCAGGGTGATTTCAGAACAAAACAAGTCAACAAACACAACAACAACAACAACAAAAACCAAAATACATTGAAATGTAAAAACAACAGACAACCAACAGTCAACACAAACAAAAATATTAAAAAAAAAAATACAGCCAAAGAAACAAAACAAAAAATAGCAACACCCCCTAAAGAAAAAATCAATACACAAGAGTGGAAAGAAGTAGGAAAAGTAGAGCAAGGAAAAGAAAAAAGAAAAGAGAGGGGAAAAGGGGGAAAAATATATATGTGTATGTGTGTGTTTGTGTGTGTGTGTGTGTGTGTGTGTGTGTGTGTATATAAAATACTAAAATTAAAAAAATAAAAATAAACACTACCGGTCTTGACAAAAGCCCACCAAGCTATCTCCAGGTTGTCCTCTGCTGTACAAAAACTCCTCTGTGTCTTTTAGAGACAGCGCTGGCCACCTGGCACCCAGAGTGCCTGGAAAAGCAGTTCTAGATAAGTAGGACTATGGGGTGTGGTTGATAGTTTTTACAGTCAGTGCTGTTTCTCTTCTACACATTCACGCACTGAGAGCTCCACAGCCAGCCAACAGGAGGTGGGCTTCTTCCCTGTGCACAGGTCTCCTCAGTCTTAGGGCACTTTTACCATCAGGGGGTTGTGGAGGGTGTGACATTTCTGAGCTGCTGACAGCCCAGAGCTGCCTCTGCCATCTGCTGCTGACCCCTGCATGTGTCTCAGCAGCTGTAATTGCCCTGCTGGGAACCACCCAGTAAAGGTAGGGGCTGGGTAGGCAGGTGCCTTTATCTCCCTGCCTGGCTTCTTGCTTAGGTCACAGCTGCAAACGGGCTCTTTCCAGTTCTTGAAGGCTACAACTCCTCTGTAATCTGACACAACTCCGCAGTTCAGGGACCAGCTTAAGACTCTGGAGGGACCTGGGTAGGAGAGCTTGGGAGAATGGGGGGAGGGGCCCAGATATGGAGTTTGCTTTCTGTGTGACAGAGAGAGCCAAGCCACAGTTCTCAGCTGAGGTTTCTGCCTTGAACTCTGGACACCACCGTCCCCTATGCTGATCTCTAGGCAGGACTGTGGGGCACAGGGAGGGAGCCTGCTGCCTGGCTGTTGCGATCTCTGGTCTGTGTCCTGGGGCCTCCCACATCTCCAAAGCTGTGGATGCAGGCAGATCTCCACACCTCTCCCTTCCCTCTTTCCTTGCTTGCGTGGTTTGCCCACCTTTATTCAGGTAATCCTCGTTTGAGTCTCTTAACTATTCTGTGTGATGAGCAGAGAATCCTTTGGTGATTTATAGATGTTTAATTTGTGGTAACTTCCAGGGAAGAACTCAAGAAGCCCACCTCACTGCCGCCATTTCTATGACATCACTTCCTCAGCAGCACTTCTATGATGTCAAAAATCATAACCTGAGTCTAATCAGGAAGAAACATCAGACAAACTCAAATTGAGGAATATTTTACAAAATGACTGGCCTTCAAAAATGTAAGGCCATAAAATCAAAGAAGCCACGACGAATTATTTCAAAATGAGGAAGACTAAAGAACACGTTGATCAATGCAAGGAATGATTGAAGATTGAATTTATTCTCCAAAGACATAATTGGGAGAGTTAGTGAACTTGGAAGGGATGTCTTCATGAGGGATTTCATATGGAACTACATTGTACTCTTCTTGTTTTATTGTACTCTTCAGTGTTTTATTAAGTACAATAAAACATTGTACTCTTCAATGTTTTATTAAGTCTGTAATTACATCAAAACAAAAAGAAAAATATTGTACTGGTATATCTACCACTATATTGTTACTCCTAACCTCTTGGATAATATATCATTAAATCAAATTATATTAGGTCAGTGCAAAAGTAATTGCGGTTTTTGCAATTTTTAACCTTTAAACCGCAATTACTTTTGCACCAAACTAATAACAATTAGCGACTGATTGTTACTGATCTTTCAATCCTTTATTATGAATACTTTTGTTCTAACATAAAGTAAGTGGTCTAATCCATTGATTACATTAACAGAGGTACTAATTAGGCAAAACTAGATTTTTTTTGTGAGCTGACAATCCAAAGGAAAACATATTAAATTTATTTTTGCTAAGGACTTTATAATGCACTAGTGCACAATCTGCCTCACAATTCTATCAGACTGAAATGTTTATTGTACATGAAAGATACTTGATCATTTTTCATTGAAAACTATTAATGATTCAAGTATCATCAGCCAAATAATTTATCATGACGTAATATGTTTTTCAAAAGCATGGAGTAGATTTTATGTATCACATGTTTAGTAGAGTCTGATACAGTCTCATTGTTCTGATTTTGATGTTGAGATACGAGAGGTTATCTAACACAGACTTAAATCAATGTATATATATATATAGATTTGGATGGACCAAATATTATATGGACCAAATGGAACAAATGACGAAATGGACCAAATATCATATATATATATATATATATATATATATACACACACATATATATATATATACACACACACACATACATACACATACATGCATACATATATGTACATATACATACATACATGCACATATACATACATATACATGCACATACATATATACATATACATACATATATATTTGTATGTGTGTATATATATATATATGGACCAAATATTACATATATATATATATATATATATATATATGTCCCTTTCTCACCTGTCCAATAGTTCATCATTATTTATCATCTTTAAGATAAATGTGAAATTAAAAGTGTTTTGCCATATTGCTTTTTTATGGATTCTCTCAGGTATAGAGATCTATAAACTTAAAAAAGACTCAACAAAATTTAAGTTCATGTGTTTATTGTATGATAAGATTCACCCCATGAAATTTTACTCAAATCACAATGAAATGTATTTTATTCACCATGTCAGAAAAAGAAATTAACACTAATCAGTTCGAATGTTATGTTTACACAAATTTGTTGTCTGAAAAGAAAACGAAAGAGTTTTCCTATGTAATTGTACTTTTTTCAATTTCAGTAAAACAAAATGAGATTATATTAGCCATATGAAAACACCTGAGTTCTAGTATAACAAGTCTTTTTTCAAGCTTAAGAAAAGGTTGAAAGTTATTTAGAGACTATCATTATCTTGTACACTTTACCAAAAGTTGTGAATAAAAGGAAATGTGGCAATTTATTTTAGTAATCTGAATTGACCACTTCTTGTTAAAGCCTAAGATTAACATCAGGCAAAGGAATCTCATAATCACAAATTCTAGTTATTTTTTCCGTTACTTTTATAAATATGCATTAAGGAAATGTAAGATATTTATTTTGGGAACATCTCAGTTATCGATAATGACAAATAGTGTGTATTTTTTTAAATCTATATAATCTATATATAGTCATAGTAATGGGCTTCCATGATAAAGACAATGTCATACTTTGATTGGACAATTTCAGTTTTGTTTTGTTTTGTTTGTTTTTTCTGTGCTCATGGAAAGAGTCCATTCCATTAATCCCATATCAACTAGATGGGGTCAAGTGGCTAGTTCTGAGCAGAAGTTTTGTAGTGCACTTCCACTCTAGGACCTAAAACATTACATATTCTCCAGCTTTATCCTTTTGTTTTCAGTGGTAAGAGCCAAAGTAGCCATAGAATCAATAAACAGAAGGCATTTCCTTCTCTAATTTACCCCTTGAAGGAGAGTGGCCCAGGCATATTATCTGACCAAAAGCACCCATATTGGACTAAAAAATAAACTTAACTAACGTTAATCCATTGATATTTGAGACTGTTTTTTTATAACAGCACATCCAACTGACTAGAATAAGTTTGTGTTTGAATATTAAGGTTCTGTGATAACAGATGCTATGTAACTGTGTGTGTGTGTGTGTGTGTGTGTGTGTGTGTGTGTGTGTATGCAAAAGTAGGTCAAGTTATATAAATTTCCCATTAATTGTCAAATGTAAATGGATTTTCTTTTCCATTGTTGTGGTTCATTTTATAAAAAAAGGTATGCATTATAAGCAAAAAAAAAATCCTGATTGTGATTTATATAAAAAAATTAAAAACAAAAAACCTGAATTCAGCTCAGATTTGGCTCAGTTTTCTCACCATCCATATCTATAGTAACCACGTAATCAATGTTCACTGATATTCATTATGATGTCTCAGAGAGGGTACAAGGTTCTTAACCCTTGGACAGAGTTTTTATTTTAGTGTCAAATTAAGAAAATGTTCATTTTAATGGACCAAATATTATTTTTAGATATCAATGTTCACATAAAGTATATAGCGCTTAATATCTAGTGGGTAAGAGTTGTCAGACCCCCCTCACACACTGATCATTCAGAGAACAAGTGAGGATCGCTTACCAACCTAAGAGAATAGACATTTAATATTTAGACTGCTTGGCAGTACTGAGAGCATTTAGTATGGATCACCTGATTGAATTCTCATAGCCGATCTAAACACTGAGAAATATGATGCTTATCTCTAGTTTATAGGCTAGGAAACAAAGCCAGGACATCACTATTCTGAGACTGTTCTGGAGGGAGAAGTTTTACTGTTTAAGGTACCCTTAATCCTCATTCAGCTTTTGTTAATGAATGAACACCTGGGATGTATTCTTTGAAGAGTTAAATGCTCAAAGGTTTTTCCCATGTCCTCTAATTCCAAACCCATCCTGTGTGTCAATAGCACTGGTGTTTCCAATTGGAGAACTTTCATGGTATTGTAGTTGTATATCTCTCTTTTGGCGCTCATCGTGCTTTCTAAACCTGTCACCTCCAATAAATGATAACCCTATAACAACTAAGTGGATAATCTCCTTCTAAACTGAGGAAACTGGAACCCAAATGCACTCTTATGAACGTGCAAGTTCACACTGAAGCATCCCCAAGCTCACAGATAAAGTCAGCCAGTATTTTGCACTTTAGTAGATGTCTGCTGGCTCTGCAAACCCCACTACCCAATCCACAACCCAACGGGCTGTGACTTAAAAGACCAAAGTAAGAAAAATTAAAAGCTCACATCAGTTGCCAGTTCCAAAAATCAATGTTTTCATTCCCCCAATTTCAAAATGCTGCTTTAGCCTAGAGAAGAGAAATGGTGATTTCCTTGGAAAATTCAAATTAAAAGAACACAATATTGCGTAGAGTTAATCAGTAACTTCTAAGGAGTGTCATTCAGCTGAGTTCTAAGAAGGATTCTTCTTCCCATCAAAGTTTTAAGAAAGAAGTTTGGGGTCTATAAGTAAAACTTACATTTTAAATGCACCATTTTAAGGCTTTGGGACTTGGTGGCTTCCTTTGCTGATAATTAGGGCAAAAAATAATAACAATAAAACACAGTATGAGGGATATAAATGATGAACGTCTAAGTATTACCTTGTTTTGTACACCTGAAACTAATAAATAAATTAATTAATAAAAATAAATAAATAAATAAATAAATAAATACTATCTTGTAAAAAAAAAAAACAGTATGATGTATTTTTTTCAGCTGTATTTGTTTAGGGAAAAAAAGAGGGACAATGCATCTTCAGTAATTATGGGACAACCAAAATATCGATATTGATATTAAACCTAGTAGCTATATTAATGTGACCTGGAAAAGAGGAATCATGACTTTTGGATCAAGAATTAAAATATTTGGATACATTAAAATTATTAATTTCTGTTCAATTTGGTTTTAAGGATAACTTTCTTATTTATATTGCCATCCTTCTTATAAAATATGAAATGGTCTGTAGTTCAGTTCTCATCCAGTGAATACTACTTCTAGCTATACATAATGTCTTGCTTTCCGTGCATTAGGAATAGGTATATTACTATCTAAATGTTAAATTGTACCAAAAAGGGATCTGTTCAATTCAAACTGGAAGAAATTTCATTCTCAGTTTGGTTCTTTGTGAAGGGAAGATAAAGAAGAATGGGCTTAAGTTTTATTTTGATTTTCAGAATTTTACAAATGTTACCTAATTTAGCTTTTGTGATAATACCACATGAGATAGAGATTGATATTTTCTGTCTTTCTTTTTCTCCCATTTCAGTTTAAGTTTAGGAAAGTGAAACTCAAAGAAGTTCATTATTATGTCAACCATTATTCAGAGCTTTGTCTGTCTGATTCCAAATTCACTGATTTATTTGTCTCTATTTCAAAAAATAAGAGTTTTCATTTTATTAGACCACTGTTCTGGGAGCCGCTCCTTATAAGATTACACTGAGAGAAATTGTCCAATTTGCTTTGAAGAAGTAACTCCCCTTAAATATAATTCATTAAATTATCCTCTTATGAAGATATGGCAGATTGATTAAATCAAGATACACTAGGGAATTCTGATGATTATCTGGATTTTTTCACTTGGCCAATCTTCGTTAATATGCACTTATTCATCTATCTGTCTATTTATCTATCTATCTATATAACATATAATTAAATTACACCCAGGTGACATGGGGATTGTGACCTCATGTGACCCTAATTTTAATTCCAGCTTGTCTCCCATTATCTCTTTAAATGGTATTTCAGTAGTTGTAATCTGATTTGCCCCTACATGGAAACTCCGATAGAGTCCATAGAAATACCCACAAACATGGATTCTCATTGTCCAAACACATCTTAATTCAGGAGATGGAATGTCCAGTCTAAGATGTTCATCAATGCTTTGGACCTGATTTAATTTCACATCCTCCACGCCTTGAGAATAAGGCCTGACTGAGGGTGGGAGGCTTGACAGTCAACTTTTTGTATTCAGTTTTCTCGCATTAATCTTTGTCTCTGTTCCTCCCCTGACTAAAGCTAGGCAGATAGTTTTCCTGTGCACCAGGGTATGGTGAGTGGGGGCAGGTACCGACAAGAAGATAGGAAAGATCTCCTGTGAGTTTACTTCACTTTCTTTGCATCTGGCAAAGGTTTCTTTGGAAGTTTGCTGCTTAGGCTCCTCAATCCTGCATTATCTCTTTTTGGGTGGAGACATCTTCACATCTTTAATAAAGGTGGTTGCTTGCTTGCAACAGTTTCCTTGTCTCTAGGTATCTGATAGTTACCTGCAGCTTCCTTTGGCTGATATTTCCCCACTTATCTGGGCAGCCTTCTTGGACAGGACACAAAGCAAATTCTCACCAGACTGTTCTCCCCAACGTTGCACACATCTGAATCATGAGAAACATATATCCTTTGCCCAAGTTTTCTGGAGGATCAGGCCAGTGCTAGGGCATTAGTACACACTTAGCTCTGCCCTGCAGAAGCCCACAACCCCAGTGCAGTTAGAACCACTGGAGCTCTGGGGACATCCCCACCACTTACATTAAGCTGAAAGAGGGAGCAACGTTCACTTCTCTTTCCTGGGAGATAGAATAGAACTCATAGCATATCTTTCTGCAAAATGTTCTCCTCCAAACACTCATCCTTCTGATTTTTAAAATGTCATTTGAATGAGAGAGAAGTATTCAAGCATCGTAAGTTCTTAGACGTTTCCTTAAAAACTATATTCATGTTGATTTACTCATTTTGGACTCTCATAACTGATCATGACTCCTCAGTTAAAACTCAGGCCGAAGGACTGCATTTAAGCATTACCTGACAAACAGCAGATGATTTTTTCCCATTTGTCAAGATATCACAGCCAGCCATAGACTCTTGGGTCATAAATAGGAAAAGCAGGTCAAAACACATCTGATGTTTCATTCATGTTAATGTGAAGGGTGAATATAGTAGATCTCCATATCACATGGAAAGATTAAAATTGTTTGTTTGCTCTGGGAAACAAAGAATGTACTGGATATACTTAACAGGAGAGAATATAATGCACACAACTTTTAACTTACAGAGAATTTTGGAAGAGCTGGGGCTTGCAACACCTGAAATACACTGGCATATCATCTCAACCCCATATAAAACAAAAGCGAATAATTTGCTAATCTGGAAATAGACAGCAAAACCTCTCACAGAATGTGTGCAGATTTCCATGTAGCTACCTGTCGATCCCACTGAACAAGGATAGTCAGTCTTTCAGTGTTACTCATCAGCAGACTTTATCTTAGAACCCTCCTAAAAGGATGACCCTGTGTTCCCAGGGAAAAGAATAGAAGCAGAGAAGAAATGTGTTTAGTGAAAAATAGACATTCCTGCATAGAGATATACACACATGATATTTTTACTAGAACTTACCAAAGATAGAGTTTTACATATTCTAGAATGTAAAATGGTAGCAGGGGTGAAAAACTATAAGTAGTCTCAGAAATATATGTAACCTCAAATAAATGTATGAATTAATAAAAAGACTACTTGATAATGTGATATGCAAGGATATAGAATTGAGTTCTGGGAAAATATGAATGTATGGTTTCCTTATGGATGACTGATGATGATGTTCAGCAGTTATTTTCCCCAAACAGTAACATTGATTAACCTACTGTCAAAGCACTTACTTATTTTCTAGTAAACGTGAACCGTTTGCGAAAACATATTATTAAACAGTTGCACACATCTGAGATATGATAAAGAAGGGCATTGTAATAGACATCAACTCATCTTCTTTTGACATTTCTTACACTCATCAAATCCCTCAGAAAGGATCTCAAATAAGAGGCAATCAAACCTCTCAGCAGCAAATGACATGAAAGCCTGCCCCTTCGTTCCAGCGTGTGTGTGTGTGACTGGTGACTCTCTCTAGACTAGCAACACATAGAAGGTATTCTTCCAGGAACGCCGAAGTAACAATTAATGTACACTTCATTAACTGGATCAGGCGGGTATGCTCAGAAGCTACTGTGATACATTAGAGTACAATTCCAAAGGGATTATTTTACGCACACACACATACACGTGCACACCATGACATTTAAGAATTAAGACATCCAAATTTTTAAAAGTTACTGCCCTGAAAGCTAGAACATTATGTATTCTGTTATTCATAATATTAAACTGAGAAACTTGAATTGGTAGTATAAAGCCAAGTGTAACATATTATTTATTGCTCTTTTCAGAATAGTGTAAGGACTTAGATTTTACCCAAGATTCTAAAAGTACCATTTATTCAAAGAATGTGAAATATGATTCCAAGTAAAAAAAAAAAAAAAAGTGTTTTTTCCTTGGGTTACTCTTATCCTGCGTTTTCTTTTTTTTCTTTTTTTCACCTTTTTTTCCTACCATGTAAATATAGCTGAGATTGAAGGGAAAAAAAAAGACATTGATTCTGACAGATTTTAAACATTTTTGCCAAGAGCTATATTTTGTAACAATGTGTCTGCAGAATAACAAATATTATTAGAGTTAAAATAATAAGTGTTCTTTGCAGCTGTGTTTTTAACTGATAGCAATTTCAAAGCAGAGTAAATGAACAAAATAATTGTTTCTAAGTACTACACGCTTTCTTGTTTAGTCCTCTCATATTATATGCTTCTTCTGTTTGTTATTAGTTTCCATAATTTATTTCCAGTTTGTCCTTTCTTTTCTTTGTGAGCTAGTCCTTTGTGAAAGTGTTGGGATTTATCTTTGATAACCCATATAAAGAGGCTTCCATTTGCCTGGAAAAACATTGACTATTAAAATGCAAGTTGTGAAGGAGAGCCTGCCAGCATGGCAGCTGATTAAAGGTTGTTTGTGAACTCAGGTAACTTGTTCTCATTTTGGTGGATAAATTAAGAATCAGCATCCTTTGTGAGGAGATCAAATATGATTTTGCACTCTGTACGACAGAACTGTGTAACTCTTACAAAATTCCAAAGATTCAAATACCCTATGTTCTCTTAAAGTCCAGTAGATAATAAACATAGTGATGATATCTGAAGACCTGTCTGAAGTTGATATACTTGTAGAATCCATAATAATCACATATAAGGATGCACTATTTAGTAAATACTCAGTGAGTGACTATTCTGTTCCAGACACAACGCTAGGATCTAGACGTAGTGTGGCCTAGAATAAAGATGGCTTTGAGGACAGCAGTGTCTTGCCACAAATTTTCTCTAATGTAATAATTGTAATTGAATCAACAAAGACCACCCTATTCTCATGAATTAGAGATTCTGCATTCATTCATTGTTTTGACCAGTATTATCGTTTACAATATCAGGTTAGAGAATAATCCTAATTCACGTAGTCTTCTCTTTTATATCATGGGAGACACAGTACATCCCATGTCCTTTCTGGGCCATTGAGCTTGATCACTATACTTCGGTCAACCTCTTCTGGGTTGCTTCATTCTAAACACCAAGGGCCTTTTCTGTTACAAGAACGTCTCCCAAACCCTGGTGTTGGAAGTTCAGTAGCCATCATTTTTCCATCTTGTGACTCAAACCTATTTAATGATACATGAGAGAGTTTGTCCCTGTGCTAAATCAACACTTCCTGACAAGGAAATAAATATATTCTGGAGTTGGGAGGCTTTGTCAGCTCTTGCATGACTTGTATTGCAGCAGGAACTAGGAACGCCCTGTCAGCAATTTGTCTGACCTAGCCCACTGAGATGGGACTGCACTGCCTCAGCTTATCTGCAAAAAAGGGAAAGTCCACACTCAGTAAGGGTGTATTTGCAACTAGAAATGAAATCACCGAATATTGGGTAAGACCCAGGAAGGGAGAAATGGTCCTCGTGGAATGCTGGCGTTGGTGTGATATGAAATGCAGGTCAGCATAGGCTCCAGGTGATATGCAGGTGCCTATGCTCCAGCATAGGCACTCTATTATTACATGGAGGAGGTGATGGCATGACAGTTGAAGTCGTCAGGACCAAAAATACATCCTACTTTGGAAGATTGCAGCAGCACAGAGATACTTCCAAACTGGTTTCTTCTTTTCATAGGAAGAGTGACAGTTAGCATAGACATCTGCCTAAAGTGATTTTTGGGTTATATACACCAATGATTAAAGAGACAAAAGAAGAAATTGTAGTTCCATATACAACCATTAAGAGTCAATGTATAGATAATTGCTTAGATTTTTATCATTTATCTTCCAAGTTATAGATAAAATGTTGCTCCTGCTTTTTGTTTTTATATGTATTCAGACATATACACACACATATTCACTCATGCATATATACATTCACATGTAGCAGTTCACATATTTAAAGTATATTACTTGCACCTATATCCCAGAATGCCAAACAATAGATTTGTCATTTACTTAATTCTACAGGAACAATTATGTTAGATTCCAAATGTCATGGTATTTATTTTCATAACAGATGGCATTGTTATTTTATTAAGCACCCCATTTCAGACTGCAATGAATCTGTACAATGTATCAGCAGTTAAAATTAAATTATTCAATATTTTTTCAAATATATTTTATGACTCCTCTCTGGTTCCATTGTTGTTTATGAGGATTTTACTTATTTTTGTTCTGCTTTGTTTTTCTGGCTGGCATACTTATTTAGCTTCCCGAAGAAAGCTTCTGTGTGCTTACTCTATATTGACCTACAGCTGAGCAATGACAAAGAGAGAGTAAAAAAGCATGTTTTCATACATCAATAAAGACATGGGCTTGAGAAACAATGGCATACAGATCAATTTGTGACTCAGAAATCTGAAATTGTGTTTCTTTTTATTGTTAAACAGGCAGAGAATTGAGAATTTTCAGAGGGCTTTGTTCAATAAAAAGAGATTGTGACCCAAATCAAACAATTCCTCATATTTTCAACAAAGCTATTTGGTTTTTGAAATGTTGTTAAGTACATTGATTGGTATTGTCCAGTGATTATCATTTTCTGGGCCATGCTCTGCATATGGACTCATGCAGACCTAGAAGTAAAATATTAGAATGTGTTCTCAAAAGGAATAGGCCTTGACGGTATTGTTGACAGTTATTTCACAGACTGATGTAATTGACTTGGCATGCTTTCCAGCCAAGGCTAATTTTTCACAATTCCTCAGATTCTTCTAATACGGAGTCAAAGTTGAGAACCACTGGCTTAGAGCAGGGCTTCTAACCTGCATGGAAATCACCAGGATACCTTTATAAAATACAGATTCTGACTTAGTAGGTATTGATTGGGTCCTGAAAATTTGTGTTTCTACAAAGTTCTTAGAGGATACCAATGCTGGTGTTGCATGTACTACACGTTACACGACCAAGAGCTGGAATATATGGCAGCAGTAATTGCAAACTCAGCAAACTGCCACAGTTTTAATCATGACTATAATACCCAATCTTCTTTTCAACAATATAATACAGAAAACTCACTTTTTTCTCCTGCATTTTTGTTTGTTTGTTTGTTTTTCCCAGTAAATATTTATGATTCTTTGCCAAATTGGCCCACAATTGGTTAAGTTATGTACACACATTTTTCTTAAATCCAACTGTGAAAAGCACATGCTTTCTGAATAGATTCACATGTATACCTACAAATTTTGGAATATATTTTAAGGCCCAATATACTGAATATGCTGAAAGGTGACAGTATGATGAGAAGGGATTGGCACTACATAACTAGCACAGTCTGTTGGGGCATTATTGGGGAGCACACTCCCTGAATAATCACTACATGACACCTTTACATGAAACCTCAAAAAATACTGCCAATCAAGATGTTGTCTCCTGTTTTCTCTTTTTAAAATATTTTCCCAAATCTACAATGAGGATATGCTTCTAATTAAATTCTGAAGCATTTAATTCTGAGGCAATTCATAAATGAACAAACATTGAGTACCATATTATTTAATACAGAATGTTATCTTGTATTGATAGTTTCAAGTCACACTCTTTCAAACACATCAAAATATTTGCTTTGGTTTTATATTGTGAGAATAACATATTTGATTTAAAACAGGAAATCACGAATATGGTCGTTTGCCCTCATCCATGTCTTAAAATATTTTTTAACCTATGTTATATTTTTCTCGGAGCAAGATTGAGGTTCGGATTTGGCAAGTTGCATTTTGGCAAGTTCTTTTGATTACTTGGTTATAACAAGATGTGTTCAGAAAAGTAGTGAAGTTTCATGCTATCTGTGCAGAATTCCTCCTTTGTCAGTGATGTATGCAAAGCCATCTGTTCTCTTTAGAGCGGCAGTGATGACTTGTGTGGGACAGTGAGCGCTTGTCAGCGCCTGGAAGATGGTCCCGTGCATAAATCATTATCCTGTCTGTATGTATCACAAGCAGTGAACCCTTTTTAGGCTACATTTCTGGCTGAGCTTGGCATACACTGGGAAAAGAGTATCAGAGTCAAGGAGAGTTGCTTATTAAATTACTCATCTCACTTTTACAGAACAGCTGCTAAACCAAACTGGCTAAAATATCTTAGTAGTTATCCACAGCATATGTTTGATTACAGATGCTCTCTCTGAGAAATTCAAACAGCCAAGGCTGTGGAGGTTGATAAATGTTCAGCTTTTAGCTACAAAGCAGAGGTTAAATGGATATGTCAAGATGCTTAGCTTGCCGTGCTACTTTTCGCTGAAGAATAAATGGTGACAATCTTCCCACTAGGCTATCTTTTTTTTTTTTAATTTCAGGTGTATAAAACAATGTAGTAGACATTTACACCCTCACAAAGTGATAACCTCCCTCCCCAAATCTACTTCCCCTCTGACATCGTATATAGCTGTTACAATTCCACTGACTCTGTTCCCTATGCTGTCTTCTAATTCTACAATGTGAAAAGAAAAATTAATGAAAATATTTATCTATTGCTTTTCATAATACATTAACCCCACTTTATTCAATTAATTTATTTTTAATAAAAACACTCTTTAAATATTATTCAAATAAGGGCAAACCATAGAGTGATGTGTTTATACATGCAATAAGTTGTGCAAGTGCATGAACCCCAAATGTAATTTCTTGTGGGATTTACCTTACTGCGAGCAGACAGTTCACTCCAGTGGACTATTTATTAAAGATAGATACATTCAGTTAATAACTTGAAATCAGATCACTAGTAAATTCTCATGATTTACTTCATATCCATCAAATTATAGCAACTTTTAGTCATGACTAGTCTTGATGGTTTTGGACTAGTGACCTAGCAATCAAAGGTTGTATAACTCATCATAAGTCCCTAATCAAATCGAGTGATTCTGTTTGAAGTATGAAGCATTGTTTTGGGGTGTTTTTTGTTTTGTTTTGTTTTTTTGTCAACTCTTATTTAATTCCTGAGTTGATTTACACAACAAAATGAAGACCAAAGAAAAATTAGTTTCCTCTCTGAACAGTTTCTTCCTACCTACAAAACTGACTCAGTTAAAATCATTATTATTTTTAGAAAATTAGGAAAATATTGATGATTATGCTGGCATGGGCTGTTTGAGTTTGAGTTTGGATTCTATTTTCTGATGGGTCTTTCTAAGAAATTCTACTTCCTGATGCCTATTAAATGATAGATATTTGATAGAAGTTCCTAGTATTTAATACTCATGCATGAAAATGTATTCAAAGCTACAGCAAATCCCTAGGAAGATATAAGCCAGTACTGTTTTTGATGTATTCTTTGATTAGCAAGATAATTAATCACTGTTATCCATATACTCAGTACCACATTCACAGCTCAATCCACAATACCACTACTAATTTAAACAAAATTCTGCATCTGACATCTTTTTCATATGCAGATTTAGTTCATCCTCAATACTTTGTATCAAGAGGAAAGGGAATAAAATAAAGCTCAGGAAAAGTTAAAAATAATTCATGACTGCATTATTCTTCAAAGGAATTCTTAAGCCGTCCTTTGAAACACTGCTAAAAATCCCTTTGTGGACAGTGGATTCTTCCTAAGTGGAGAGTCTGAAGTGCAGGTTATAACAGACTGTGTGGGAATGTGAGCCCAATTTCTCAAGAAAGATGAAAGTAGAAAATTAGAATGACAATGGTCCTTTCTTCTGTTAAAATATTGAAAACAAGATCATTTTCAAGAAATACAAATATGATCCAAGTTGTTGCAAAGCAGATAAAACATAAGGTAGAAAAAGGCATAAAGCTCCATTGAAGTTTTTATTTTTTGTTTTCAATCTGTGTAATTTGGAAAATGTCATGTAAAAATATGAGGTGTCCAAAATACTGCTTCATTTTTCTCATTTGTCAGGTAGGGCAGTTGAAGGAAGGAGACCAGATATTTGTGAAGAAAGCACTTTCAAATTTTAAAATATCTACAAATCTGAGGAATTTTCCCTGCTCTACAACTAACTCATTTTTTAAATGTTACATAGACATAGTCTCAATGGCTAATGATGGAATTGGTGACCCATCAGTTCCCTTCTTGTTTTCTGAAGGCCAGACAAATGTCCTCACCAGCTATTAAAAACGTTTATTTAGCCTATTCTCTGAATTGCTTTTTCTTTTAACTCTTCTCTCAATTCCTCAGTGCTATGCAATCTATCTTTTAAGTCAGCTGCTTTATGTTTGATTTTTTCCCCTTTTATCACTATATAATGTCTTTATTTCTTTTCATTATTTTATTTTTTTTATTTTTTTTGTTAAATTTATTGGGGTGAAAATGGCTAGTAAAATTATGTAAGTTTCAAGTGTATAATTCTATAAAACATCTTCTATATATAGCATTGTGTGTTCACCAACCAGGTTATTTATTTCTCCCTTAAATTACACTCACCTATTATTTTAAAACAATTTTGAAAAGAATGAAATTACAAAATAAAGATAGTTTCTTATGTTCTTTGTAATTTATCTTTCTTCATGATTAACATTATCAAATCTAGGGACTTTACTCACTATCTCTGTTTCCATGACAATTATTACATAATGCAAAAATAATCTTTCTAAAATTTATGTATAATATTCCATTCTACAGGTGTACCATAGTTTACGGTAACACCTTTCTGCTGTTGTAGGATACGTTTTTTTTCTATTTTTGAACTCTAGCATTTTAAAAATGGTAGAATTATGAAATGTTAAGTGTCTAATTCTTTATCTGCCTTTCTAAACATTATTTATACACTTAATTTTAAATTAGCTTATTATTTTACCACTTCATTGACTCTGTCAGTGAATAAATTACCAATCAATTATTTTTGACAAATTAAAGTCTTTTCTTAAACCCCCAATTTAACTGACTTGTCTGGAGAACTGATTTCACTCACTTAATTTGCCTTCCTAACTCTCATACTTTTGGTTTTTATTAGTGGTTAATATTTGTTATATGTATGCATAGTTCATTCAAGCATATATATTATAAAACCACTTACTTTTTTTAATTCTTAAACTGAGTTTGCTCTCTATTTCAAAAAAAGCAAACAATATGATTTTTACTGTAATAGAATACAGCCTCAAAATTTTGTCACCGTAGAACTGCTTCTTTCCTAATAATCTGCTTTCTTATATTATCCACATTCTAGTATTTAGTATCACTTATGAATTTACAGGATTCCTCTGCAATCCAAAAGTAAAGTCTTCCTATGAAAACTTTCCTAAGCTGGAATTGCATAACATGAAGTGTACCCCACACTTTCCTAAAGTTTGAGTTACACTCTTTGCTGTTATGTTTTTAGTACCTGTTCTCGTTAATTGAAAGAAATCCAAGGAGGTGTTTCAGTGTTACAGCAAAAGCCTCTATCATACTTATGGAGTAGGTCTTTCGCAAAAGCAATGTTGCATAAAGCAAACTTTCAGAAATTGAGGAACACCTGTATATTCACCGTTATCCTATGGTATCTGCTTTATTCTTTATCGTCTGCCTTCCTTCACTAGCATATTTGTCTTTTTGGTTTTATTTATTTATTTATTTATTTATTTATTTATAGGTAAAACATACAGACTGAAATATGCGTACATCATAAACATGCACCTTGATGAATTTCACTGTAAACACACCTATGGCAGGCTGCATGTAAACTGGCTCCCAAGATGGCCACCTCTAGTGTGCATGGCTTGTATGAGCCCATTCCTGGAATGTGAGCAAGACTTGTGAATTCCATGGAATTCACTCCTGTGATTTGGTTACTTTAAGGTGGCAAAACTGATGTTATTAATTCCAAACTCAGCTAACTTTCAGTTAATCTAAAAGGAAATTTGTGAGGGAGAATCTCATCAAGTGAGCCTGTAAAGAGGGTCTAGCCTTCCCTGAAAGAACGGATTTGAAACCACAGGGAGCTCCGATAGGCACACAACCCCACCAACATCTTCGTTGCAGTCTTGAGATACCCTCAGTTTGGACCCTGGGAAATCATCCCTGGACTTATGACCCATGGAAACTGTGTGATAACAAATGCATGCTATTTAAAGCCACTAAGTTTGTGGGAATTTGTCACACAGAAGTAGGAGATAACACAACACCTATGTAATGAACAGCCTGATCAAGCAATTCCATCAATAAAGGAGCCCCCTTCAACCCTCTTTCTAGCCACTGCACGCTGAGATATCATAATGATGATCCTGATTAACAATATAAGCATTTTATATTTTTTGAACTTTATGTGATCACAGTCATTCACTATATACTTTTTATACTAAGTTTCCTTCACAAGATATTGTATTGATGAAATTCGTTCATTTTCTGTGTAGCTATAGTTCATTCTCACTTTACAGCATTGCAATTTATAAACACACCGCAGTTTATACATTTGACAATTGAAGGGAAATTTGGTTGTTTCCAATTTGGGGTTGTTAAGCGTAATATTCCTTACGTGTCTTTTTTGTGAAACTATGTTCATTTCTGGTTTATACCTAACAGTGAAATGAATGGGTCATGAAGTATGCACATTTTTAGCTTTGATAGCTGTTGACAAACAATTTCCCAAAAGGGAATACCAATTTAGATCCTTAAAACATTTTGTTCTCATTGAATTGTAAGTGTTCTTTATGCATTATGAATAGGCACCCTTCATTGTATGTATGTATTGCAAATACCTTCTCTTACAAAGTGGCTTTCATTTTCACTCTTTTAAAGTTGACTTTTGCTGAACAGAAATTCTTAATTATGAAAATTAGACTATTTAACTTTTTCTTTCAAATTTAGCCCTTTTCACTTCTGATCTAAAAGTCCCTTACCTACTGAATGTAGGGAAGATATGTAAGTTGTTTTTCTTTTTTCTATAGTCTCAATGTTTTGGTTTGCATGTGGATGTAAAGTCCAAGAAACATTTTTCGTGGACAGGTAATAAATATTATGGTGGCAAATAGAGATCAGAACAATTTTATTTTCTGTATGAATATCCAATTGATCATTTTCCTATTTATTGAGAGAGCATGCCTGACCTACTATCCCACTGTGTCACCACTGTCATGCTTAGAAGGCTGGTTAGGAGTACAGCACTGCATTGGGTTTTCGTTCACAGTCATTTCTTTACCTTTGTATCTTCTATGCTGTCTTAATTACTGTATTTTATAGTAATTTCTATGTTTATTTATTCTTCAAGATTGCCCTGTTTATTCTTGGCCCTAGCAGATCGATGTCGATTTAACTTGTTTACACACACACACACACACACACACACACACACAGTGCAAAACCTCCTGGAATATTAAGTGAGCTATCATTGAATCCATATACTAATTTATTTTTAAAAAGGTATGTTTACATTATGAAGCATTCCAATCACTCTTCTTTTTTATGTTTAAAGACATTTTTAAGAGGACCTCTCAGAGCAAAACTGAGAGGACGGTTCAGACATTTCCCGTATACTCTCTACACCCACACACAGAGCTTCCCATGATCACCATCACTCACTAGAGTGCGACATTTGCAACAACTGATGAACCTACGGACACTTCATAAACCCTCAAAGCCCATAGTTTACCTAATGGTTCACCCTTGATGTTGTATTTTCTGTGAGTTTGGACAAATGTATAATGACATTTGTATAATGTATAATGACACGTATAATATAATGGACATGTATCTATCATTATACTATACAGAGCAGTTTCATTGCCATAAAAATACTCGGTCTATTTATCTCTCCCCCTTCCTGGATTTTTTTATAGTCTAAGTTAATGTTACTCAAATGGTATTGTGTAGTTTTTATTATATATGGTATGTCCCACAACTTTCATTATTCCTGGACAGTTGATGTTTTGGCTGTTATAGTAAGTAGAAATCTTTTTTTTTTTAATTATATAATTAGTTTTTTCATTGCCAGCATATGAAGATAATTTAATGCTTAACTTATGTAAATTTACTGATATCTTGGGATCTTGATAAACTTTTTAATTCTAAATGTTTGTTTATGAAATCTGGATTTTCTATGAAGAAATTGTGTGATCTTCAAATAATTGTTGTTTTAATTTTTTTCTTTCTAATTCTTTGCTTTTTATTTTACTTTTATCATTTTAGAGTGTGAAGACCAGTAAAATTTTGAATAGAAGTGGAGATAATAGGCATTTTTGTCACATTGCTAATTTTTCAAGTAATATTTTTTTATTAATTATATATTATTTTACTCTAATTGTGTGTGTGTGTGTGTGTGTGTGTGTGTATGTGTGTGTGTGTGTGTGAGAGTTCTCTTGAATAAATTAAGGGAGTTTCTTCTCTTTTCAGGTTGCTGAGAGTTTGGATTGTGAATGCCTGTTGAATTTTGTGGTAGATTTTTCTGTATCTATTGAGAGATTATTATCTTTTTATACCATTTCATTAAGGAGAAAAGTTTGATATTTAAATGTTAAACCATTTTTGTTATTGAAATAAAGCCACCTTAATCTTTATATTATTCTATGACAGAGAAGTAGAAAATGTGTTTTTTATTTTTTTATTAATGTGCGAAATAATCTTTTTCCACACTTTTGGTTAAATCTTTCCGTTAGCTTTCACATCAGGTGCGGCTCTTGTAAGTATTCTATGGTTGCATTTATTTTCAATTAAAGCTAATGATTTTGGATCTTTATTCTGAGTATTTATTCATATTTAGATGATTAATTAATTATATAGTTGGTATTTATGTCTTTTTTAATTTCTTTTTCATTTTACTCACCTTTTTTCTAGTCTTCTTATTCTCCTTCCTTCATTCATTTGTACCAAAAAAGGATTTAAAAATTATATGTTAAAAACTAGTTAATTATCGAAACATTTAAAATGTGTAATGGTGAAACAAGATTACAACATGTACACATATTCTTAAGTATTATTACTTCTACAAGATACTTTCCTTCTGAAAATTAACTGATCACTTAATTACGCTAATTCTTATTGTTTGCTTTTAATGCAATTTTTTTTACAACTTTTGTTTTCCACTTCACAAGTGCTTTAAGATTTAATATCACTGTCTAAAATCAACGATCATCAGGGACTATCCATCAAACATCTCTCTCAATCTTCTTCCAGAGCTTGGAAGGGAAATAATTGTTTTACTAAAAAATGATTGTCAGACAAAAGGCAGGAAAAGAAGCAAGAGAACAAAGAATAAGACCCAACGAATGCATTTATTTATTTATTTTTTATTTTAATTTATTAGTTTCAGGTGTACAAAACAAGGTAATACTTAGACGTTCATCATTTATATCCCTCACACTGTGAACCTCCCTCCCCCCATCCACTATCCCTCCGACCTCACACCGAGCCATCATATTATATATATAAAATTATAGTTGGCGTTCATTAATGTTTAGCTTCTGGTGTACAATGCCATGATCAGGCATCCACAGTATCCCTTTGAAAACCAAGCACAGTTACTGCCTAATTAGCTTCTGTAAGTTTTAAATCATCTAAGCAAAGATCCAGGAAAATAAACAGTAAATATTTTAAAATCCTTATCTTTATTATTCTTGGTAAATTCTGAGTCCCCCTAAGTTGTTTCTCACTTTTCCATATTCATGTTACCCCTCTCCACACCCATCAAGGATTGAATACTGCTTGTTCAATGAAATCTTTGTCCTGTCTATTGATTCAGCCAATAGTGTTTTCTACGGTAACCATTTTCCTAACCTCTAAAAATTATTAAGTCAGGTGCAGTATCTACTTCAACCAAATATTGTAAATCTCCAAGTGTAGATGTATTCTTGACCAGCAATATAGCCTATTGTCTTTAAATTACTTGAGTGATTGCCCTGGACTTCTCTGTAATGAAAATTCCAAAATTTTGCAATACACAATAGTAGCAAAAGGGATATTTCCCCAATAGTATTTGTTGTGTTAGATGTCTGCTTTCCATAATTTAATATTGAAAACTGGCTTCATATATTTTGAAGTTTCCCTTATCTTGTAGTTTTAAAAATCTAAAGGTTCCTTTTAAAATAAAAATGTTGTTGGAGACTAAAACTGTTTTCTAATAACTTTAGGATATTGCAAAATCAGTCAAAATAAGATTTCAAGCAGAATTTTCAATAGTTGGGAAAAATTATTCAATATTCTAAATGCTGTATTAGCTTAAAATTTGAGTATATCTGGACGTGGGTCAAGTACTATTTTTATCTCTCAACTCTGGGGCCTGACTTTGCCAATTATCTCTCTTATTCTTATTATGAGTCCATAAAAAGAAATGGCCTAAAACATTCAGATAATATAATATTCCTGTAAAACTTTTCTTTTTAAGTAAAATTTGAATATTTAGTAAGTTAGGGAGAAAGTATGATGGGATATCTGTAATTAGAATTGCAAGCAAGTTAATTAAGGCTATTTTTTTATCATATTAATGATTAAATATGCCCCCCTATGGCTTCTTGTGGTAAAATTATAAACAATATCTTATAGCAAAAAAATTTAAGATTGCATTGATTAACTGTGAAAGGTAATTCAATTTGCTTATATGACATTTATGCATTTATTATATTAAATTTGAAAAGACCACAAAGATTATAAATATGATAAAAATATTGCCAATACATTTATACTTGAAGCCTCAGTTTCTCTCAACTTTAATAAATTATCATTCTTCAAAAATTCAATTTATTTCCTCTCTGCAAGAATTGCTTGAAATTTTTCATAACCCTTCTAAGATAAAGTCATTAAATATTAGTTAAAATGACAATTTTAATCCATGGCATATCACTGACATGAGCAAATACATTTTGTGAGACCAAAAACTTACACTTTTTTTTTAAGATAACTAAGATGTTATCCTGGTAAAGATTTATCATTATCTCTATTTTTATCATTGTTCCCTACTACACTATTCTTCTTTATTTGCACAGCATATAATGGCAGTTGTATATTAACAAATGTCATCATAAGAGACAAGACAAAAGAGAAGTTTTCGCTTTAGTTCTTTGGATAAAAATACAAAGATAGACTTCTCTTAATATATTGTCATTCTTTCCTATCCCATCATGACACTAACAGCAATACCCACTAAGCCATCCAATATTGAACTTAGTACTGTATAATCCAAGTCCAAGAAACATAGACTGAAATTATGCTAGATGAATCATTTCTCAAAGTATGTTCTAAGTGACAGCAGATTCTATGAGAGGTTTAATTGGAAACAATACTAACATCTTTGGTCCCTAAAAACTTTAGGAAACACAAGTCTTTCTTGAGAAGAGTCTCTCCTTGACCAAATTTTGGATAGTCTCTTTGAACTTTCTTTTGACTAAGCATGATCTTCGGTAGAAGGTTCTTTGTAGAGTTCTTTGTAGAGTCAGGTTCCAGCAAGTATTCTGTTAAGTTAATTTAGTAAGAATTCTCACTGTTGCTATCTGATTAGATTCATCATTCCCCACCCTCAGCATCTAATGATCACTGTCTGCCTTCAGCAAGAACCCCTTTAGTTATCCTGGCTGGAATCCCTTCTTACCCCTGAAGTTTCCTCTTAGTAATTTTCTCTCCACTGGCACCAAGCCTGATCCTTGGCTATAAATTGTCACTTGCCCATCCTTTATTTGAAATGCAGACCAGTTCAATGCTGAGGTCTCTTTTCTCCAATTGAAAAAGTTTTTCTGAATAATATCTACTTTCACTGTTTTAACACCTGTCCTCTGTTTTTCTTTGGCATGCTTCTCCACCATTTGTATTAGTATGTTAGGGGTTCAGAAATATCTTGAAATATCTTGAATTAAATAAAACCATTCAAATTACCATTCAACCTCTTGGATTATTAATAATAAATGTGTTTATTGTATACAAATAATTAACACCCTGGATATTATTGTATTACAGAACATGTTGTGAGTAACGCATTTTTATGTCAAATCTCCATGATTTGTGAGAGTCAAACAGATTCAGATTCAAAAAAAGTTACCATTTCTCTGACTACTGGTCTTGGTAATGATTTTCTTAAAGCATTTGGCATTTTCCTTGAACCCATAAATGAGAGAATGAGGGGCCTTGATTTTAATTTTATTTACTGAAATACTTTCACTGCAAATGTCCATATGATTTATTATAAATAAAATGCACCACCTTGAAATCATTTAACAAGTCGACCTTAAAACACATGGTGGTGATTTGTATATAATATTTAATGACAATTTTAATTTTAAAGTAAGCCTATGGGGAATTATAAATGTGTAGGAATTCCAGGCTCACCTATAAAGATATTCTTCACTGATTTTAAAATGTATTTTCCATTTGAACCATTAATATTTAGACTTTATGTTCACATGACACAGTTTTTCTGAGTATTTTCAAGTATCTATGAGATCATTGTGTAATAATTCAACATCATTCAAATACAGGCCCTCTAGAGTAGTGATGGTGACATTACTTCTGACCTAACTATATTTGTGGTGCAGTGGAATGAATCCTAGATTTAAAATCAGGACATGGCGGTTCCAGTTTTTGCTTAGTTAATTACTGATTAATAACTTGGAGTCTCAGTTTTATCACTGGTCAGTGTTTTACCTGACTCACTAAACTATGAATTTCAAAACATGCCAAACATCTAAAAGTTCTTTCAAATTCTAAAATAATCTAGCAATTGAACTTGGCATTTTCATTATAACCTTGTATGTATATAACCATTCTATGCTCTGTGAATACCTGGAGAGAGATTCTAACTATTTTGAGCAATACATATAACATATTTTATCACCAGAATTTGAAGGGATATTAAAAATACCAACACAAAAAGTAAGTTAGAATTGAAACAAGAGGGATTAAAATATGTTTTTCAGGACACACGACCAGAAAAGAAATATCTCCTGTTAATATTTTTATCTCTACCTGCAATCAAGCATAATGACATCCATTAGCATGTACTCAATACATTTAAGTTGAATTGAGCTGTGAAAGGAATACAGACAAGTTTTGAAAGTAGTGTGACATTAGCATTTTTAGTGACAACATTCCGTTTTGATATTTTCTACGTTTTTTTTAAGCTGAGGTCACTTACATATTTTTTTCTATGTGGATGTCATAAATGTATCCAGAGGAGTGGTTGTCTCATCTCCATGTGCTTAACTTTACCAAAACACAAATAATATATATCCTTAACTAAGAAAAAATACAACTAGTGTCTGTTCAGTTATCAAACTGCTCGAAGTTACATGATAATCAGGTAACTGAAGACACTCAGAAAGTCAAACTCAGAATTTCATACTCAGAAATTCTTTTTTCAAAATACCAGACACTGAGGTACAAGGTTGCACAGAAATTTCAATCTGGTTTTTCATTCCCACATTCATGAAGATGTCAGCACCATTTTTTTATTATTATTATTATTATATCTTAACCTGATAAAATGAATGGGCAACCTTTTTTGAGATTTGAGATGATAAAATGCATTCAACTCTTCAGTTTGAGGTGAATAGGTAAAGGACACTAGAAAAAAGGCATAAATATTATTTCATTTCGTGTATGCATGAGCACAAGCACATATATGTGCTCTACCTCCCCAAGATTCTTTTTTAATATGTTTTAAACTTGAAAAGTTTGACTTTATTTATTTCTTCCTTGTCTGTGGCTGAATTGCTTTAGTAGTATGGCAATAAATAACATTTAAATTACTAGTCTTTTGAAATTATTGCCCAACATATTGTTGCCAAATCTTTAAAAGTTAGTGACCATAATGCTTTGAATGAATTGCTGATTTCAGACTCAAAGTTTTTTTTCAAATGAACACTGTTGATCTTGTTGAGCATTCTTCCTTTCACATCACTGGTATCTAACTTTCTACAATTGGAACTAATGTGGGCCTTTGATACATCACACTTGTCTCTTCTATCCATCCTGAGGTTTTTCTTGTCTTGTTATCATTTGTCTTCATTCTTCAAGACAGTTTTTTATCCAAGTAGCTGTCTTCCACATCTCTCTATAATAGTTGACCTTGTAGATTTAGTTTTCTTTCTGGTCATTTACGGAACAATTTGTACTATAGTAAAATTATGTCCCCAATTTTCTCTGACAACTGTATTATCTTATCAAGCAAAATACTATCTGTTTTGTCAGGTGTGGTTGTCTTCTTGTGATCCGAGCTGATTTTTTTTAAACAGATCATCACCGTCTGGATGTTCTCTTTTCTCAACTCTGATCAACCCTTCCTGTTCTTTTCAATGTACCTGAATTTATTCTGACAGAAAAATAAAACTTCCAATTCCCTTTCTAGTGAAAGGACTAGATTTTTTTCCAATAATATATTTCTTATATCCCTTTAATTTGTTATTGTCATAAGTCTATTTTTTGTTTGTAACGGGTTTCGGAGTTGGCAAAGCATCTCCGCATACATTATCTCATTTAAATTTACAATTTTTATATGGATTGTAAGATAGCAGTAGAGGATATCTTCAATCAGTTTTGTTAAAAGATAGTTTTCAGAAGAAAATATATGTAAATGAACAATTGTTAAAAAATTTATTTAGCTCATTTAATGAAGGGCCCAGGCAGATGTTATATTAATATTTGCTTCAAAGAGAATTTTAAAAAGTAGACACATTTATAGATCAGGAATATTCCTATGAATATGTACATAGAAGCAAAGTTAGGTTTTCCATAAGGTTAAAGAACAAAGTTAATTGAATTTCTACTAAATAGAATTGAATTTTCATGTTAATTAGTTGCTTTCATATTACATCTGTAAAATAGCTCATAGATAATCAAGACTAGAATCAAATAACTCAGAAGGGTATGTTATAGACATATAATATTCCTTTGGATACAGTTATGCATGCCACTGCATAATTTTCCATTGGAGTATACATATTTTTTCTATAGTTTTCATAAATAGTAATGCATGATAATAACAGTAACTTCCAATTGAACACACATAGGTGTTAATCAAAATAACTGCTAATATATATCATAAACAAAATTTCATCCTAAGTTTTATGTCCAAAGTAGATATTCATTAGCATGTTTTTTTTTTTTATTTTGCTTTTTTTTTTCATTAACAGAAGTCAGAATAACAATGGAATTCCAGAAAATGCTTAAAGGAAGGGCTTTCTAAAAGATATGCTATGATATGCTTAGGGGCCAAAGATGTACCTGTTACTAAATGAGTAACAGGTGG
The DNA here is from genome assembly GCF_964194185.1 of Rhinolophus hipposideros. Classification (NCBI taxonomy): domain Eukaryota; kingdom Metazoa; phylum Chordata; class Mammalia; order Chiroptera; family Rhinolophidae; genus Rhinolophus; species Rhinolophus hipposideros. Next base: position 91,443,034 of record NC_138048.1, read on the forward strand.
ACCATGAAGAATTGATCCCCTTACCCTTCAGGGCATTCTAGGATATCCTGAAACAGCTGAAAATAATGGGCTGGTCACTGCTAGTCATAAATAACTTCAAATGGGTATCACAGAGTGGCCCCAAAGGAACAAGATCTGAGGTCACACTCCCCCAGACCTTTCAGGCAATATGTTTAATAGGACAATCCACAGCTTGATGTTATTTGTAGCTGCAGCTAAGAACATGCTCAATTCTTTTTCATCAATCTTTTTCAGCAGCCACTTTAACACCTGATCTTATCCTTTCTAAACCAGAGGCTTGTGGAGCTGTGGGGAAATTGTGGGGTTCAAGTGTCCAAATAGCATATATAGTATGCGGCTGAAGCTGCACAGAGTAAGAGTTGGGGATGGAGGCGGGAAGACAGCAGGGATAAAGCCAATGGTGACCTCCAATCTGTGCTTTCATATATGTAATACTTCTCTTTATTTGTAGCCATTCTATTTTCAGTGGTATACAATTCAACTTCATGATGACTTCTTTTACATTGTATGCACATTGTTCTTTTTGCACATTTTGCACATTGTTCTCAAGAATTTTAAATTCTTGATGGAAAAAGTTTGATTTGGTTTGAAAACAGTCCACATTGTCATGGAAAATCTTAACATGTTCTTGATGTGTAAAAGAAAAGGAAAAGCTATAACAACTCTTTTACATTGTTCAAAGAAAGTTCTTATCAATGGTGATTATTAAGTCATTTCACTAATTGATGTCTGCTTGGTGTGAAGCTATCAGATCTTTCACTTGGACTGACGAGGGTCTAATATGCTCATTCACCTGTCATGAAAACCATATCTTAATTTTATTATTATGTACAGTGGAATTATAGTGAAAAACACAGTTTGTAGAATTTTGCTTAGACGATTTAATATCTGTGTGACTCTGGGCAAGGCATTTAACATTTATAAATAAGACTTCAATTCTTCATATGTACAATAGGAATTAAAACAATACTTTCAAGATTTGTTATGCCAACTGAATGAGTAGTTCATGCAAAGCATTAATAACGGTCACAAAATTAAGCTAAAAAAATTTGCTCTATAAATTTTCATTTAATTTACTTGTTTCCTAAATCTAGTCAGCTTCAGGTACTTTAAGGAGAAGCTGGCATTTTAACACTTCTTATGAATGCGCACTGTGTTGAATTTTTCTCTTGACAGGCATCCTGTTATACTTAGATGTATAGGTGATTTAAAGTTCGACAACATTAAGATGCAAAAACCTTTGGGCAATTATTTGATGACCATAGATAAGCAGTACTCTCACTATGAGTAAAAACAGACACCCTGGAATAAATGCTTCTTATAAATAAATAAAAAGAATGACAGAGGGAGTGATCAATTCCCATTGCTACCAAGCCTTTATGAACAGAAAATTGACAAATATCTAAAATCACTTCACTTCTAGTGTTTTAAAACTGGACTTTGAAAGCATAAATTCCTCATGCCAAAACAATGATGAAATGGTGAAACCTCTAAATCACCTAAGAGCAATCCAGGCCAATCCTCATCTTTCATTCTTTTTACAAGGTGGTGAATAGGGACCTGCTTGACTGTCAGTTTCAGAACATTTTTGAAAGGGCACTTGCCTTAGCATCTGCCTTTAATGCATTGAAGGATTCCCAAGCTCTAGACCAAAGGCTAGCATAGAAAGGGAGGTTACACTCTGTAAAATCATTTCCCAAATAAACAATTAATTGCTTGGGTGTCACCGCTGATTAATTTTTTATGGCATTTCTGAGCTCTATAATGACCTGAATGAAAGTGTAAAAACATGTCCTAGAGACCCCATGGGGATGGGAACTGTGAGAACCACACAAAGTTTATGACCCAAGGATAACTCAAAGGTCTACAGAGACACTGATACAGTGAATAAGATTTGGTACCTAGTTTAATACTGCATCTTTGACAGATATAATCTGGTACAGGTCTCATTTCCCATAAGATTGGGGTGCACAAATGCAGATTCTAACATCACAAAACCCAACAACCTTTAAATTTGCAATCCCGTTTTCCATTTGAAACCCACACTGAGACTTTCTCACACAAAGGAGAAATACACTTTTGCATAATTCTTTAATCTTGGTTGACTATTATTGCAAGTATTTTCATTTCTTCCATTAAATTTTCTTTCATTATTTTATATGCTTTTATTTGTGTTTTCAAATTTTATATTCTAATGAATCTCAACTATTCTAAGAATTATCTGAGTCATTATTTTTTAAATTTGCCCTCATGTGTACTTATATGTTGCTGCTCTTCAAATTTAGTCTGTTTTCTAGATGGCAGTCATAACTCATGACCACATATTTAACTTCTTAATAAAATGTTTTCATTTTTACATTATTTTTTGCAATCCACATGCTTTTTTCTTTCTAGCCAATTCCCTTCATTTTTGTCCCATGATTTGCCATGTGTTTTTCTTGAAGTTCTTTTTCTTAGTTTTTGCTGTTATTTCATCACTTAATCGAAACATATCATAAAGGATTATGGTTTCATATATCTAAATCTGCTGCACATTACTTTTTTTCTTCAGGAATCTGTGCAGCTTAAAAACAAACTAAATTTTTCTTATTTCCATGAGAAGCAAACATTAAAGAAACTTGTATAATTATCTCCATGTTTGTAAACCAAAGAAGCTGGAGCTCTTGGTATACAAGTTGTAATCATGAAAAGATAGAAAAATTATGTTAAGAAATATACATACACATATATATATACATATACATTCCATTTTTCATATTTAAAGCTTAACAGATCCATTTGCACAGAATTTTATATATGCAGTAAAGAATAAATATTGCAAACTCAATTTTGTTATTCGAACTCTTTAATACATATTTCATCACCTCTTTTGATATTCTCTAAACTAGCAACATATATGTGTATATGTGCATGTATGCATATATATACATATATATATATATAAAATGTTTCTTACTCTTAAGTTAATTCATCAAAGTTATAATTCTTCTATAATTTCCTCTATTCCCATATAAATGTGTATCTTATTTACATAACTCTGCATTTCCTAGATATGTTAAATACCAACTCATAATCAGCTTCAGTCACTGAATTGTAGGATGAAAGACCTCAAAGGAAACCCCAGAGATGCCACATGTTTATGTCTGGGCCCATCCTTTCATTATGGGAAAACATTTCAGTGGAAACCATACCAGATTGAGTAACTAGTATTCGAATATTTTGAACTTATTTTTAATATTGTCTAAAAATTCTAAACGTGTTTATGACTGAGAGCAGCAAGGAAACAAATATTCAATGTGGTTTCAAATTCCCATCAAAGACACTAAACAACTCTATAACCAAAGTATTGACTTTTCCTAATTGTTCCAAACTGTATTTGGCATACCTTCATTATCCAGTTTAGTTTTGGTGCCATATGTATGTATGTATTCTTTTAATTCTGAATTAGAGTGTTCCATTGTGAGGCATAGGAAGTATTTTTAAAAATTAGTACATGAGACTTTCTTGTCGGTGTAGATGGAACAAAAAAATGATTGAAAAGGTTCTAATGTTGTTGAAAATTATTTTAGGAAAATTCAAGTAAGTGTGTATACATGTATTTAGCTGTGTCTAAAATGTAAAATGAGGTTTAAAATTTCATAATATTTATAAAATCTGAAACAGTTATTGAAAATGGCTTCATTTTTAAGATATAAGTAAAATGGAAAAACATGCTAGGTGAATTTCTTTAAATTGCAAATGCAAAGACAAAACTGATTTAAAAAATAAAGATTTTTATATTATTTATCATTTTGAATCCTAGCTACACTGCATTCTTTCTGATACAATTTACTGAATACTGAATTTTGGAGTAAATGCTTATCAGTCAACACAATTGAAAAGAAATTTAATCTATTACATGAAGAAATGAATTTGATATTTCTTGACCAACCATTTCATGTAGGTACATTGAAAGCATAATAAACCCACAAAAAAATTAAAGATAGAAAAAGTCAGAGTCTATTTAGTTTCTATGTGATGACTTTACAATGTTAATGATAGCTACCAAAGGAAGTGTTATTGTTGTTGTTTTTGTTGTTATTGTTGTTTGCCCAGACAGGAAAAACGGCTAAACTTTACAAGGTGGGAAAGAAAAAGGATCTTTTGAAAAGCAGGCCTATTCCAGTTGTCCAGGTGTAAATAGTTGTAGAACCTTCACTGGGAATGTAAACACAGAAACTCAAGGGTCCTCACAGACTGCAGTGGCTCATAAAATCAGCAGTCACTAAACGACCACACTTCCCCCAAAGCTCTGCGGCCCATGGCAACCACCTGTTCTGTCTGAATGATCAAGAGAACAGGAGAAGAAGGGGCAAGTCACTGTACAACCTGTGCCCAGGGAATTGGACCTAGAGGTCCCTGCGACTGAATGCCCTCTCCCTCAGTCAGTATGTAGTAAACGCACCACGTGCGTGTCACAAAGACACAGAAATGCCTATTCACTAGGAGTTTGGTATACTTTTGGAAAAATAGTTAGAATGCACCAACAGAATTTTTCAACAGCATTTTTAAAATAGTGTATTATCAAACTAATGTTCAAAATATAAAGATCCTTACTGCTTGATGTAGGCAGCTCCTAGTGTTTTGAAACTTTTTCTGTCTTTTCAAGTTTGCACGATGATTAATGAGAAATGAAGCTAATGTATTTTCAAAAAGAAAGGTATTACTTTTTCTTCTTGCTTTCTTATGTCTGAATAATGATGAATAAATATGATTTTCTCAGTATATTACAACTACTATCAATGATTTTTTGCATTAATTGCATACCCACTAGCTGCCTTAAGAAGATGACAATGTTTTTCACTTTGTTGCTTAAGGAACATACTTTACATCAAGTATTTAAATAAACTAAAACATATGCTGCCAACAGAAATTAGTGATATCTTATCAATTCTATGGCATGTGTTTGAGCACTCCCTTAATATTTTTATGGATGCAGTTTTAAATCCCACACAAGTAATCAAACAATGTTTATGAATTTAAACTAAGTATATGAGAAAGGTGCTTTGAGGTGAGAAAGGAATGCTAAGATGCCAAACTGTGTTTGTGGCACCTTGAACTAAAATGAAAGCAGAGCTATGACCAAATATGTGGCTTTCTGAGTCTCATACCCAGATTAGGTTTCTTTCCTACTCAAAGGAGGTAGAATACAAAGAGAACAGTACACAAGGTATAGTACAAAGGGAAATAATTTTGATAAGCTTCTGGAGTGTGTGTGTGTGTGTGTGTGTGTGTGTGTGTGTCCAATAAAAAAAGTTCAGCATAATGAAGAGACAAACTCCTGAATCCAGCAAGACTTTTGCATGTGAGTCACGGAGAGATGTGAGGGGCAAGAACAGGTGAGGGTGGAGTATAACAAGTGGACTGTCGTTACAGCTACTAAACAGAAAATAAGGATTTAAGCTAACACAAAAAGTATGTTGCAGAATATAAGTGGATAAGTATTTTAATATTTCAAATAACTTAACAAAGACATCTACTTCCTATTCTCTTACTACGAAGAAAAAGCATAAATACAGGAGAGATTGTTTTGAGGGGAAGAGGGACATGTGAAACACATTTCTGACTAATCTACAAGTATAACATATTCCTTGGTATATCAATTACTTCAATATTATCTAACTATTGATCGATTGATCAATTGATTGATCTATGTATTATATATTTTGGTAAAAGTTCAATACAATATGCTGGAGGAAATACGTATGAAGGTAAAAAATCATTTCCAATATAATTACAGTATTCCTTTGGAGAAAAGTTTAAAGGCATCTCATATTTATTCAGGGGGTACTAATAAATACAGTATTCTAAGTGTTTCGTAGAGATTATCTGTTACATTCTGACATAATTTTATGAGATGCAAAACACTTTTAGAATTTTACAAACGATGAAACTGAGAACAAGAGGACCTAAGAAATGAGATCAAGATCACATGGTTAATAGTACATGGTGCCAGTATATATGATGATTTCTTTTTGTTTACAAATATCATCCCACTTGCCATTAGCCTAATAATAAAGAAACAATAATAATAAAACTTCAAAATATTTGTATATTATCATATTTTGTTAACCAAAACTTTGGACTCATTTCTTGAAAATATGCATGTAAATATTCCCAAATGAATGATTCTGAGAGGTACATACACATTTTATATACATATTGATAGATTGATAGTGAGTGAACAAATTTTTAAAAATATCATTCCTTCCCAATGGACAAATATTTATCCACAATAACATGCCATGTAAATATATATATATAAGATTTCATATGTATATGAAATCTTCACCCTTAAAAATCTCCTCTTCCAACTTGATAATGCCCTAATCTGTTTTAAAATGTGGTCATTCAAGAAACAAAAATATCCCCTAGATTTTAAACACATGGATTTAATTTGCTATTCAGCTCACAGTTGATATATATTCCTTTTCTTTCAAAAGGTTATTTTTGTGATCAAGAGAGGATGAGTGATGCTGAAGGAGAGGTTTCCCATGTTACAAGGGGAAAATGGTGGCAGTCAGAGGAAGCTCTCAGTAATTAAGGTACACGAGTATTTGAGCAGTGGACAGAAAGTCCAAAATGCAAAATGGATTAATGAAAAGAACCAGAGTTATGCATTATAATAATTATAAAAGTGATATGCATTATAAGTATTATGAAATTGATTTTCAGAGGTGTATTCAAATAATATAAGTTTAAAAATCACTTCAAATGTGCTCGCTTCGGCAGCACATATACTAAAAATTGCTTGAAAAATTATTTTTAAATAAGAATTTAACAACAGTAATTACAACTTGGGAACTTAGAAAAATGATTTCCAAAGGAGGTTCTGAGTCTCATCTGGATTAGTTGTAAATAAGCCAAACTTTTTTTTCCCTTCACCACTATGAAACACACTATGCATTTGTTCTCTCAGAATACACACACACACACACACACACACACACACACACACACACTAAATAAAAGTTGAAACCAAAAAGAAAAGAATACAACAAAACCAAAGAACAGTAAACATTCATATCACATAGAATATTATTTGTACTCTATGTGGCATTAGAATTATTTTTTTAAAAAAATAAAATCAATAAACATTTTGAGAAGCTATACAAAGGGATTTAGAAATTGTTTCTGTTGTTCAAACGCTGAAGCTCCAGATAGCTGAACTGTAGCCAGCAAACATCAACCCAAACACAGTCTCTCCCTGTCTTTTCCTGGTGTGCTTGTTTCAAAGAGACCTTGTATCACTAAGTATAAGTATGGTGAAATATTACAATGTCTGATTTTTTTTTTTTGTCACTGAAAGCCCCACTAAAACGTGAATTGCCTTAGTGCTAGGTATTGTTTTTCACATGTATAAGGAAAAGGGGCTTAGAAAGGAGTGTTATAATCTATACAATAATAAAGCAAAATGATAGACTGTGAATACTACAAACTAATATGTCCTTACAATGAGGCAGGGAGATAGACCACGTGTCCCAACTACACCGGGATTCAATTCCTAAAGGAGTTGACATTACACTTCATCGTCCATTCTCTGGTTCTCTTTTCCGTGTTTTTTTGTTTGTTTGTTTGTTTGTTTGTTTGTTTGTTGGTTTTTTTCAGAAATTGCTCATGTCTTTCCATTCTACTAGAAATATTCAAAGTAATATTCAAATTAATTTTTTGAATTACAATGTTAAACTGTAAACATCTATGTGGCAGTATATATATATATACATATATATATTTAATATAAATAATTTAATATATTTAATATAAATAATTTAATATAAACTTAATATATATATAAATATATATATATATTTAATAAGTCTCAGTAAGTTAAGCTATTGGTTTCTTTCTTCCATTCTTAGGAGTGTTGGGCCAACTCTGAGTATTACATCTCCTTGCTTATGAATAGGATGATGGATGATGTCACTTTAGCTTCTGAGAAAAGGATTAGGTAACTTGGGCTCCCTCTGGTGTCTGCCTAGCCCCTTTTGTAGTGGCTAAAATGGAGAGAAAAAAATGATCAAAATTATAAAATATCAACCTTTATAATAAGAAGTATCATAAAAATAACAAGAATTACTTATATTTTTATATTACCTTTTATGAGAATTGAGCATGACTGTTAAATTAATTTGAAACAAGTCACTGGATATGAAATGTTTCATATCCAGTGACTGTTGCTTACTGGAAATGATAACAGATTTAGGAATGCTCTTTAGAAATTTTGCCACTCAAATCTCTAAACTCTGTAGAAACAGGTTGTTCATTACTAAAAGAATCAGTGATTAAATTTGTATTTAATGAGTGAGCTCCTTAGAATCACTATCAACTATGTTAGATCAGAACTATTTGTACAAAAGCCCCACTATGCTTAACCGGTGATACCTGGCCACAAAAAGTTCTTCATTAAAGTATAAAGATAATTTCAGAAAGTGCTAAAAAGAGTCACAAGTTTTATAAGTTTTATAAACTTTGTAGGGGTTGTTATGTTATTTAAGGAAAGTAACAAAGAGGTGACAGTTTATAATTATATGGAAGACTCTCTATGTCTTGATATATTTTACCTGGCTTATGTCATTAAACTTTGTGGTATGAACGAGTATATTCAAACATACTTGACTTTGTTATATTTATGTTGTGGAATGAGTTCTGAACATATCAACAAGATTTGATATCCCAAGCCTGAGATACAGAAATACGATTTGCTCAATATTTACTTTTAATTTTTCTGGTGACTAGTGGTAGAATATAAAGTTTCATTCCTTACATTGTTTCTATAAAAGCATACTTCCATGAATTTAATATTCAAGAAATGTTTATTATCTACATTTACCAGTTACACAATGCTAGGACTCTCTGCTCCATATTCATTTAATATAAATTATACATATTTATAGCACTATATATTATGTATTTATATATACTATGTACCTTTATGTAGAGTATCAATATTCACATAAATTATAAATATAAAATTTATGTACAATATAAAACTAGCTACTGATATTTTCTCAAATGCTGTTATCATTCATGTAGTACTAGTTTAAAAGTAAATGATCAAAGTTGGATAAAATATGCAGGGGAAAATTTTCTAAGTATTAATATAATTCTCTAAAATTTAATTATCTTGTGGGCCGGCCCGGTGGCGCAGGCGGTTAGAGCTCCGTGCTCCTAACTCCGAAGGCTGCGGGTTCGATTCCCACATGGGCCAGTGGGCTCTCAACAAAAAAATTAAAAAAAAAAAAAAATTATCTTGTAAGAGTCAGGCCATTATCTGCTTACATAATCATATGACATCAATGTGGAAAGTAAAAAGAAGATAAAAATTATGGAAAAAAAAAAAAAACTACAACAGGAAAACAATGATTGGAGGATAACGAATTAGAGTTTAGCTAACCTACACCATGATATTGTAGCCTGGCCATCCATTTTGTTTGACCAAGAGGCCTGCAGGGACTTTAAACTGACACTAGCATTCTCATGCAAGCACCTGTCCTAGAGAGGAACACATAGTCCAAGCAAAGTTTAAGTTTCTAATATGACTTTCCCAACAGCCCTTGTGACTGACAGTTTCCCCTGCCTCCCAACACCTTCCCCTTAAGAGCCCCTTAGATAAGATCTCTAATTAACTTACCAAAACTGCACTCTTTTGGCTTGAATTGACCAATCTAGCCTTAGTCTGGGAACCCCAAAGTACACTCCACCCACAGACCCTAATAAAGAAGTGCTTCATTTGTATTTATAAGTACATATTAGTACCTCCTACTAATATTCCATAATTATATCGCATGATGTTAGATAAATTACTTGATTGCCATGTCAAATATATAGGAAATCTTCCAGAAAGAAGGATCAAACATATACAAAAATTATTTGATATAATAGAAATAATTGAAAATTCCTCTAATTAAGGTTAGGGGAAACTTGCAGTTCAAAAACAAAAAACAAAAACAGAAAATAGCATCTGGAGTTGTGCTAACCCTTGTAAAAATATGCCAGAGCCAATAGAGAGATCTAAAGCTCCTTTGTAAAACAATGTCATTGTAGTTCATTATTGCTTTTAAGGAAACTTGCTAAAAGACAGCAGGAGGCATGTTTTTTTTTTTTTTTTTTTTTTTTTTTTTTTTTACTTTGAGAATATAATGTAATGTTTATGAAAGGTATATAGGTTTTCCTTAGTAAAATGTGTTTGCTTCTTAGGTCAACTAGTAAGAAAATCATCTCCAGATCTCTCTAGCAGAAGAATAGAGATGAATATCTATGTCTGTCCTCCCTCTTCCAATGACTCCAGCTACCGTCTGTCTCTATAAATAGCAGAACATATTGAACAAGGAGGAGCTCATTTTAGCATCAGGAGGAAGGCTGAGGTGCTCCAGTCGACAGGGAGTTTATATTGAAGGATATAAAACAAGAGAATTTTGGAAAGAGGGAGAACCTAGTTGGTGAAGCAATCTTTTTAATAGTCTAGTCTGAAAGCTTTTCCTTTTATGGTAAAAGAAACTATTCTGTTAGGTAGAGCTGCAAACTCATTAACCCCTGATTCCCACACATTCTTTCACTCCTTTGAAATCTATCTGACACTGCAGTAAACAACTTTACACTCAGACTCAATTTTTGCATGACTTTAGACTAGAGAAGTTATATAGGGTATTAGGTTCTAAGAGAAGAAATGGGAAGGAAAGGTAATTTATTCATCTTTTGTGTACCATAGATGTGTTCTTTCTTCTTTTACTCCCTAGGTTACCAGAGGGCATTATAGCAAAGGAAAGGCAAAAGCGGAATAGATCAACTCCCATGTCCAAGTGTCAGAGACAGTAATACAAATACAGAAATAGATTTCCCTAACTATTAGCAAGAAACCATTTGGGCAGAAATCAGAGGGCTTTTCATGCTTTAGTCCATCTAGATGTTGACATAAATATAGAACTTTTTTTTTCACTTCTCTGAAAGAACATAAATTATGAATTTAAAATATACACCAAATTTACTTGTATTATTTTTAATAGCACTGTCTGTCCTGATAATATCGCTTTGTGTTTCTAGTTTAAATTTTTGTATTTTATAATTCGATTTAGGCCTAAACAGACTGCTTTTCAGACATAAGCACATTTCAATGTAGGTATAAGAATTTTTAGATGAATTCCATCATGGCATTTTCTCTCAGTTCAAGAAAAGAAAAAGTGCAAAAGAGTAGAATAACATGTTAAGTTCAATGAATCGTAAAGTGTTAATCAAGTTATGGCTTGTCCATTTAGAGGAGAATATGCTCAACTCCAGCATGTAGTTATTGGACGAAAGCAAAAATATAGCCACCACTAATTATTTTTATTTCAAATGGGCATAAGAAAATATCCAGCAAGTTGTGTAAGGCAAATGAATAGTAAACCATAGTGCATTTTTATTTCTAAGGAGATAACTATTCTTCTCCATGTAATTCTAAAAATCCATGCTTATATACAATACCATATTATAAAACCACATTTAATTGTTTGTTCCAAAGTGCTACCTATAACCTTGAAATCAGAAATCAGCATGAGTTGTAGAGGTCTGTCACTATGCAAAATAAATAACACACAAACAATAGCTTTCAGTATGTATGATCACCAAAATTTTAAAATTACATTATTTTATTTCCAACATGGTTTTATTGAAAAAAAAAGATCCATTAGCCATCATAATTTTATAGTATAGATCAAAGTACTCTACTCTGAATCCATTACCCAAAGATAGAAATGTTAATATATAGTTGTTAATGCTTCCAATGGTACTATTTCTGATATTTCATATATCAGAGTAATGGGTCTGGAGAACCAAACCAATTATGAGATTTGGATTATGAGCTTTGAGCAATCAAAATCCCACTGGGAAGAATGCAGGATAGAAATTGCTTCAAACAAATGTTCAAAAAAGCAAAGGAGAAAAGACAGGTGCATGAAAATCACCACAAAATGCCAGATTTTCTAACACATAAAGGAATGGTATACAGTGACCAATGATACCATTACATTAATATCCACTTACTGTGGTACGGCAGTTTTGGTTTGACCAATTTCCTATTTAGCTAAATATAAATATGGACAGAGATAAAAATTTTATTCTTAGGAGTGATACATAAAGTATTATTTTAAGCACAGAGCTTTCTGTTTATGCCTGAGTCAGAGATACACGTTCATCGTTTTTTGTTAGGAAGAGGATAGCATAATGAAAGAGACATGGCTCATATGCAGGAGTCTGAGCTTGCCACTTAGTATCACTGGGCTTCGGTTTCAAGGTTGAGACCTTGGATCAATTCTGCTGAAAGGCCTTATGGCTATAGCATCTTAGGCTCCTAGGGCATGCTCTTTGTGTACGCTCTTTGGCTACCTGGTTTAAGAGGCCAGTGCCTGGCACATGGATTGCCTAGAGGGCTGCATCTGCTTTGGGAGCACCCATGCCAGCCTTTGCAGAAGACATACCAAAACACGATGGCGTATGAACCATGCACCTTCCCTCTTCCATTTGCACTTCACTCATTTCAGAGTTAACAGCTTTGGTCTTGTCTGTTATCTACAGAAAATGCACTCCAGAAATGCAAGGCATTTTCCTATAGAACAGAATGACCCCAAGTATAGCAAATTCTTTGCTAAGGTAGAATTTTCCTACTCATTCTTAGAGATAAAAAATAATTGCATTGCATAAAGGCTTATTTTAGTATTATTAAGTTGATTTCTTAGATTCTTATTCAACGCTTAGTGAAACTCCAACTGTGCACCAGGTGCTGTCAGAACACAACGTTAGTCACATTCCCCACCCAGGGGCATAATTATGATCCAAATTAGACAGGTAAATCAAAGCAACACAAACACTGACAGCTTTCCTAAACACACTGGTCATCTCTGAGAGGGGATGAAGCCTTCAGGTGATGGTATATAGGATCACAGCTTCTGTCATTTTATTATCAGGTCCAATTTATCTGGAATGCGACTGATTTTTGAAGATGTGAGAACGAAAACAGTACTAATAATACATGCTGTGGCCATATTCATGATGTCTTTACCAATTGGGAAAAAGTAACATAGTGGTACACTCTGTCATAAATTACGTTAGTGCCGCTTTAATTGTGTTTGCAGTATTCACGAGGAAGCATTCTGTTTGGATAATTACTCATCTTCCTGAAGATCAGTAATTTGGCTCATGCACACTTCAGAAAATTACTCAAAATGTTGCAAGAAGAAAATTTCCTACAAACACTCAGACCTACAAAGTATAAATAAGTGCTTTATTCATCCTGTTTTCTTCAGAATATTTTAGGACATTCTTCTAAGCATTTTGTGCTTTTAAGTAGTTCATAAGAGTGTCTTTTTGAGTAAAGAGAGGGCCAGTTATTTTATTTTCTTTGATGTGTGCAATTTATTATGCCCTGCACATAAAAACATTATAAATGTTCTGAATTAAAGGAAATTAAATATATGCTAAAATACTTATAGGTGCTAAATATGTCCAACATGAATAATAAATAAAATTACTAAATGTCCTGTCTATGCATAAAGATGTACTGTTATCAATTCTTACTTAATAGCATATTGTGTGTTATTACTTATTAGTACCCGATTTTCATTCTTTCCAATTGTTGAAAACAATAAAATCATAGTTTCTAATCTTGTGAATTTTACACAATTTTATGCGTCTACATGTTGTTTATGTCATAATTAGTCTTTCATAACTTATTGATATCAGAGATAAATAGACTAACATTGTGGACTTTTGTAATGTCAAGTTATCCACCTAGAATCTGTGCTAATTTAATTGATGATTTTCTTTTTTAGGTCACCTAAGTATATAAAAATTATAATCTGGGGAGATATTTTTGAATTTTTTCCACTTTTTTCTTTTTAAAACACCTCTGCTTTCCTAAGAACCTTTACTAAGTAGCTGACACATGACTTACACTTGAAAGAAATGTTTTCAGCTAATTGAAATACCTGCCTTTGCAGTCAAGGATGCCTAGCTCTAAACCATAGCTCGACACTTCCTGACTCTGTGATTGTGTCCAGTGCTACAGCTGTTTGCCAGAGCTTTTAGCTTCCTCATCTATAAAATGGGAATGATGCCGTGTCTGTGAGAAATGAATTGCATGATATGTAGAGAGGGCTTAACTCGGTACAGAGCACTTACTCGCTATCAAAATTTACCAAATTGCTTATGAATGTGAATATTCTCTAGCTTTGGATACAGCATATACATTATATTATAATATAAAACATGAATATATTGAATGGATATTTTCCTCTTTAATTATCTTTTACCTATGACTTCCTCTCATTGTATTTTAACCATCATGCTAAGAGTATAGACGTTAAAGGTAATTCAGGTTAATTTTTCTTTCCTACAGACAGCTAGTATGCACCCATGATCAAGAAAGAAAGTCTATATGTTACAAACAAAACATAAAAGGGGGTCTATTATAAAGAACTGATAGTATAATGCTTTCAGAACTACCTAAATGCATTAAACCTAACTCAAACTTCTATTTTCTCCCTTTGCATTATGCTTAAAGAGTTGAGTATAGCCAATTACCTGTTAATTATTGGGCATCTATTTTGTTGATCAGGCACATTTAGAAAAAAATAAATATGAACTAGTTATTTGGGAATCTTATCCAGTAAATTGTCCTGTGATGATTTGGCTCAGTTTTGCACTTTTATATCAGTTTGGCGTTGATAGAAATAGTCACTTTGGTAATTAGAGATGAAAGCTGTATTAAGAAGATAGGAATCTATTAATATATAATAATGGCATCAGAGTCATCAATAAATAAAATTGCTCCTCTGAAATCATTAAAATAGAATTTAACTTTAAAAAATATCTTAACAGGCAATATTCTCACACTTCATTTAGAAAATAAATTATAGAATTATATTATGTAGTGATTAGGAAATTGATCGTGCATTTTTCTGTTTTAAGCATTCTGAAGCAGGAAAATTATTACTCTGAATTCAAGACATAGTGTTGCTTTTGAAGCTCAGTGAAATTGGGCAGAGTATTTCATCTTTCTCAGTTACAGTTTTTTTTTTTTCCATTTGTAAATTGGAGTCGGATTCATATGTGATATCTAAAATTTCTCATCCCTTTGACTAATTGACTATGGAACACAAATGATGACATAAAGAGAACAAAATGTTTAGTTTACCACTGTCTATTTGGTTATAAGTAAAAGGAAATCCAGGAAAAAGAGGCTTATAAATTATGATTATTATGTCTTTTGGTTTCAAAGAAGAAAAATGTCTTGTGGTAAATCAATCAAATTATGTATTCAACTAAACAGAGTGGAGACAAAAACATTGAATTAGAAAACACTTTGGCCTTTCTAGTACTGAATGAACCTAATTTTACTATACGTAAATGTTACTGTGGTACTTCCTTGAGACACCACCTGTAATTGAGGAAGATATTCTAAAAGGTTAAATTTTCTGAACCTTGATTTTTCTTTCTTGTATGAACAATGAATATTGAAGTTACATTTTATGACCCCTCTTAATATTACCATTTGCTAATTTCAAGGTGCTTTAGGTATAATTATTATTTTAATAAGGGCAGTAGTAATAAGTATATTTAAGTAGCAGGCTTCTTGGAAGTTCCTATAGTCTTGGTCTCCTCCCTATCGCATTTTTCATCCTCACTCTGCAACCAGTATTAGCAACTGTTTCTCAGCACCACAAGATTCTTAAATACAACTGCTATATTTCAGAGATAAGTTCAAGAACAGGCGGTCAAGGGTTTTAAGACAATGCTGCTTTAACTCTGATGAATGAAATAGCTACATTTCATTTCAGAATGACACCAGGCTTTCAGTACAAATGCTGTAGCTAGAATAGGAGCACTGCGAAGTCCACACTTCAGAAAGCTGGTCCGGATGGCTATTCATCAGAGTTTTTATAGAAACAGTTATGTGGACAATAGAGGGACTGAGCCCTAAACTGGCATGGGATCCAGGCAGAGGGCACTTACCATGGCAGTAGGCATGAAGTCATTGTGAAATATCGGAAGACATGATCTGAAGTGGTGAGATAGGAATAGGTTCAGTATCAAAGCTGGGAAAGGGTATAAAAGAACCCTGAAAATGAGACATGCTGAAAAGATATGGATAACTAATATATAAAACCAAAAATGGAGTCAAGAAACCAAGGAGATTTTAGGTGAGTCTGGAGAAATACCATAGATGGATTAGAGGCCGCATGCATGCCCCCATTCTGGTTTACTGGAGAACTTTTTAAAGGAGGATATGACACCTCCATTGTTGATGTTACTTGGTTGGCAAAAAGTCAGTATGAGTGACTTTACTCAGTTTTATTTAATATGTGACAGAATAGTACGTATATTGAAACTGTTTAAGTAATGGAAAATATTAAGTATATTGAAAGGACTGATGTAATTTTATGGTAAATACCATTTAAATAACAACTCTTTGTAGAAAAATGAAATTTCTCTGAAAGATGACTAAAATGAACTTTTAATTCTGCTTTGATCCGGAATGTGGATTTCAATCATAAGGAAACATTTAAGCAATAAAGATAATATAAACTTATCCTCATTATCTTTCTCTTTAATTTTCAGCCCGCTCCATTGTTTTTACTTTCACATATTCATTCAACAGATTTGTTGAATCCTTGTCATTCTTCAGGTTTTGTTCTAGGCATTGGAAACAGAGCAATGAACAAAAACAACCTATTTCTTTATGCATTTTATCCACAGAAATGTCTCTGATGATTCCTTCTGGAAAGCAAACCAAATTTTCACTCTCTTGATACTTTGTCTTATCTATGAACTATTTCTTCAACAATTTATTAGTTGAGGTAAAATAAACTGGTAGGATTAATTTAGTACACTGGACATTTAACAGTTTACTAAATGGAGAATAGATCTTAATGTGATGTAAGCAGCCATTTCAGAAGACTCTTAGCAATTTCTGCACTTTTGAGCTGGTGTTAGATGTGTTTTCATTCTTGGAGAGATTGCATTGATGATTCCCTGTCAAAATGGAGACATGAGACGCATATACCCACATTTTTTTCTGGGATATTTCTGACCTAATGAAGTGATCTATGTGTAGCTGTTTCCACTTTAAATGTTAAAGACATTATTTTAACCATAAATTGAATGTATGATTAGCAACACTAAGCCTTGCTATAAATACAATGTTTGTCTTTTTGTTATTTTAGTGAAGATAGATTGTACTGGCTTTAAAAGAACAGATGATTTTAAAGGTTTTCCTTCCCTATCTCTGCCTCAAATCAGACTCTCCCCAAATACTCATTTATAAGGAAATTGAGAGACAGATTGTCATGTCAGTAGGACTGAGCAGACTGGTGTTCTCATACATTGTGCTACTCATAGGTTTATACTTAAATAAAGATATTTTATGTAAAGAGAGTGGAGCTCCCTTAGGGTTTCTCTATCTCAGTGCATTTTCCCTTTGGGGGCAAGCCCATGATGTGATTTACATTGAGGAAACGCCTTTGGAACATGAATTTTCTTTTATAATTACTCTCTTTTTGGACCACGAGAGGGCACACTATACTTGGTCTAGGGTCAAAATTTGCTCTGTAAGATTTGGACTGTACCATTAAAAAATACTTCTAAGAAAATGGGGCAAACTTTGGTTTAAGAAAGCAAACAAATTGAGCCTTTTCTGGGGACCCAGGCCGTTGTTTCTAGACTCAGTCTGGGAAAGACAGGTACAAACAGGATTTCTCAACATGACATTTTGGATCATTATTCATTGTGGAAGGTAGTTCTCTGCATTGTAGCGTGCTCAGCAGCCTCTCTGGCCTCTCTCCACTGGATGCCAGTAGCACAGTTCTCCCAATCATGACAATCAGAAAGTCCCCAGACATTGTCATGTGTTTCCTGGGGGGTGGGGGCGGAATAATCCTCAGTTGTGAAGGACTGGGTTAGAGACATTCTCCTTGGCAAGGTAATTGGTACCTAAAAAAAAAATCATGGTGCCAAGAGAGAAAATCCATTGAACAGACTCTATCTGGGAAGATGGATAAGAGTCTGTAGTCTAGAACGGGTATTTTTGTTTAAAGACTTTATTTCTTTGTAACAGTTTTAGGTTGACAACAAAATTGAGTGGAAGGAAGAGAGATTTCCCAAATACTCCCTGCCCCCACACATGCATAGCTTCCTCCATTATAAACATAACTCATCAGAATGGTACATTTTTTACGACGGATGAACCTACACTGACACATCATAAAAATCACCCAAAGTCTATATTTCACCTGAGGGTTCCCTCACTTTTGGTGTTGTACATTCAATGGGTTTGGACAAAAGTATAATGACATAGATCCATCATTACAATAGCATACAGATTATTTGACTGCCCTTCAAATCCTTTGTGCTCGGTCTGTTCATCTGCCTCCCTTCCCTACCTCTGGCAACAACTGATCTTTTCATCATCTTCATAGTTTTGCCTTTTCATTGGAACCATACAATGTGTATCTTTCTCAGATTGGCTTCTTTCAATTAGTATTATACAGTTAAAGTTCCTCTATGTCTGTTCATGGCTTGATAGCTCAGTTCTTTTTAGTGTGGATAATATTCCATTGTCTGACTGTACCATATTCACCTACTGAAGGGTTTTTGGTTGCTTCTAGTTTTGGCGATTATGAGGAAAACTGCTATAAACCTCTGTGTGCAAGTTTTTATGTGAACATAAATTTTTAACTCCTTTGAGTAAATATCAAGGAACACGATTGCTGGATAATATGGTAAGAATATGTTTAGTTTTCCAAGAAACCGCCAAAGTGTCTGCCAACGTGGCTATACTGTGGAATTTGTTACTCAAAGTTGTGTTTCCATTGTATGTTCTGTTGTGTCTATGTTATGGTTAAGCTTTCAGTAGGCTTTATTAAACATCTCTGCTGGAGCTCTGAGGAATTAAGGCTGACATCTGTGTTTTGGATTTCAAGTGAAGTGATGCAAAAGAAGGTATAGCCTTGGGTAGCCATTTATACGATGGCAATAAGTAACCTCCAGGGAGTAGAGCAGAAATGGGGTTAAGAGGAGAAACAAAAACCAGGTCTTGTGTGTGAAGCACATTGGCGTTCATTAGACATCCTCACATACCCCTGGGAGCAAAGGCATTGGGCTACTTAGATACTGTTTATTTGTGTGGATGCAGTGGGGAAATGAAAGGGGAAGTTTGGTGCTCATGAGCTAGAGAGAGTAAGAATATTTGGTCAATGACAATTAAAGAGATTTTCAACATCGTATCCTAATAAGTATAATGAGAACATCTGGATCCCAAAGCAGAAGAATAGAGTTAAAAGGACAAAAGATATTAAGGAGTGGAAGTCTGTTAGCACACCTTAAATTTGACAAATATGAATTTGCACACTCTTCTAGAGTCTGATTCAATTGAAGACAATTAATTAAAAACCAGAGAATAGAAACTCTCAGAAAATTTGCACACAAAATATAAAATAAATAGGCAATGCTACTGTGGGTAGTGTTTGGAAGTCTTTCTGATTAGGAGGGTAAATTATACATTTTGGAGAGCAATTTAGGCCATATGAATCCTGCACTTGCAAATGGTCATATTTTTTTAGCCAGGTTATTTAACATCCAGTAGCCTAAGGATGCAATCTATAAAATGTTCAGAGCTCTGTGGACAAAGATATTTGTATTTCAGTTTTATTCATAATAATAAAAATTACAGAAATACACTTAATGTCTTAGCATAGGAAAATTGTTAACTGTGTTAGGGTTCAGTCCATGTAATCAAATGAATTGTTAACTGTGTTAGGGTTCAGTCCATGTAATCAAATGAAGTTTCTAAATTTATATTTGCAAACATTAATGACAATGCAAAATATTAATTTCCAATATAAAATAAGGTAAAACATGCCAAATAGTATTATCTGAGGCTTTATTAAGAATATCTATCTATCTTTCTATGTATGTATGTGTGTATGTAGATAGATAGATAGATAGATCGATAGATAGATAGATAGATGATAGATGTATTTGTATATATATGAAAGATTGCATAAAGATGTTCTAAAATGTTCAAGGGTGGTCTCTATCTGGTTAATGGGGTATGAATATTTATCATTTTAATGACCAGAAGGTAGAAATTTGGGAATAGTAAATATGAATTTGTAATAAAATATGTACAGATATTTAGTTTTATTTCTCTAGTCTACTACTTTTTACATTCCCCAGCTATTTGTCTATTTTCAGATCAATATCTTCCATCATAGGTATTGAGTTCCTTGGTATTAGAAAGGTTATATAATCTAGTAACAGGTATGAAATACATGTCTATTGAAATTGAAGACTAATGATTAAACATGGTAGAAAGAAAAATGTGTTATTTTCATTTAAATGAGCAAGGATCATCGCAAGTATATGTAAAATATAAATGTTTTTAACCTAAATAATTCACATTAAAATAAAATAATGTGCATGTTCAAATAATGTGCATTGGTTGATTATTAGGTAGCTATTAATGGTTTGTGGATATATAATGGGGATTCCCAGTGCTAACAGTAGCTTCCTATCTCTAATGGATTGCTTATCTCACTTGAGAATTAACAGAAACATCATACCATTAAGTAAAGAATCAAATGACCTTATGCAATAGAAGTTTTCCAATTTAATTACTGATTATATCGCCCTGCAAAAATACATTTAGTTAACGTTCTGTTTCCTTTCAAATGTATACCTGAATGGGATCACTTGCCAGGCCCAAAAGATTTGTTGTTATCTAGTATTATGTAATAACTGCCCTCCATTTGATAGGATTTGTGCAGACATCACCTTGGTCAATACTACCCATGGATAAAAAATGTGACTTCTGAGTGCTGTGATCAATATTTGGGCAACGATCACTTCACATCATGATCCCTGTCATATCAAATAGTTTCATTGCCAGCCACCCTTTTCCTGTCTTACTTTGTCCCGGATATATTCTTAAAGTTATGTCAATCACTCTTTTGTCAATGTGTTATAGGTTTGTTACATTTCTGCTCTCTCTATTATTATCTTTGCCAGGGATGTCTTGGTGAAGAAAAATATAATACCCCTTAGAGTTATGAAAATATTATTCCGGCAAGTGGCAGATTAAAGACAGTTATTGCATAATTTCAGTGCCAACTGAGCAGTTATTTGCCCAGAGGGAACATGAAGTAGCCATGAAGTAAAATGACCCCATGTATCTTGACAGAAATTAAAATGTAAGAATCTGGGACAATTAGGGTGCCTACGTAGTATAAATCTCTCTTCTGTTTCTTAATTTCAAACAGAATGGCTAAGAAAGTAAAGCATTTGAAAGGAAAATGTTAAAATCTAAATTTTACCACCAACGTAGCTACTGTCAGACGCTCACAAAGAGCCTAGTAAAACATCTAATGTGTCATATCAAGAAAGTTGAAATTATTTTCAAAGACATGATTATTAGAAAAAGTGGCATTAATGGAGAAGTGGAGGCAGTAGCAGAATCATCTATTTGTAGAGATTTTAGGCTACCTGCATAAATACATCTGTTTATAAATATATATTTATATTTACAGTGGATTTTTTTCTATACTTTTGTGGTAATAAAAAAAGACAAAACAGGAAATTTTCTAGACAAATAAATGAACAGGTATAATGGTTTGTGAACATTTGAAAAATATAAAAGAACACACAGAATGTCCTATTTCCTAATAGTATAATCTTAACACACATGAATTCTGTCAACAGGGAGACTGAACAAAAATAAGATCAGAAATACGAAAACCGAAATAATGTTTAAATCCTGCCTATAGCACACCATTCATGCCTAGGGTCTATGTGCGGATTGCATACCTGCATGCTTTTTGCAAGAATGGATTGCGCTTAGCATAATAATTTCAAGATCCATCCATGTTGTTGCAAATGGCAGTATTTCAAGTTTTCTTAGAGCAGAGTAATATTCCATTGTGTATATATACCATACCTTCTTTATACAATGAAACTGAAAACAACAAAAGAACAAGACAAACAAATAAAGAAACACAAACTCATCGACACAGACAACAGTTCAGTGGTTACCAGAAAGTAAGGCGGGGGGGCGGAGGGTATAGGGGGTCAATGACATGGTGATGGAAGGTGAACTGACTCTGTGTGGTGAGCACGCAATGTTATGTATAGAAGATGCATTATAGAATTGTATACTTGAAACCTATGTAATTTTACTAACCATCGTCATCCCAATAAATTTTTTTAAAAAAAGAATGGATTGCCGATAGAAGAGGCAGATTCTCTCTAAGAAGATAATTTCCCCACATAATGCCCCTTATCATTTTCTATCTCTCAGCTACTCTTCCATGTTCATTTTACTGATTCTTTTTAAGCAAATTTATCTGCTTTCATTTAACCATGCATCCAGTCCTGTTGGTATTTCCTACTACTCAACTTTTCATAGATTACTGAGTTCTGTTCAACTTTCTCTTATTTTTATAAATGAAATAATTAAAGCTCCATATAAGCCTCTGAAGCACTTCCTCAGGTAAGTGGAGATTATGATAATTTGTCTTAAAGGAAAATTGTGAGTCACATGAAAGAGGGAGAACGCATTTCTATACTTTTTATATCCTACACAGTGCACATGGTTCAGTCATGTTCAGAGATGTGGCACATTTGGTGATAGGACACTACGTGTCTGCACAATGGGGAGCATGCCTTTGGAGTGGGGAAGAGGACAGTGGGCAAAGGCAATTTTTCTATATGTTGTCCCTATACCTTCAATCTGTTACAGAGTGGAATTGACCAAGGCAATTGTCAGGCTGTATATCACTTCATCACTGCACTGGGGATTGAATGTGCTTCTGATGGAGCCCTGGAGAGGCACTGCTACTTGTGGCTAAAAAGCTGTTAGGGCAAGTGTGGGGAGGGTTTCTCTGAGTATGTGCCACTCTGCTATTGAGACCTCACAGCAACATTAATTTAGGCTACCTGTGGAGAAAACCCACAAGAGCCTCTGTTGAAAGATAGTCTTCTGGTGTGCTTAAGAATTCACATCCAGGCCTTACACCTGGGGATGGAGACAACCATTCTGGCTCTTCTTGACCATTTATGTCTGGACTTGTACTTTGAGAGGTTGCAAATAGCATTTTAGCATAACATGGTCCTAGACCCCTTTTCCAATTCCACGCCACCTTTATATTTTACATTCTGCATTTTTTTAAGTTAGACTTCTCGTTCTCCACGCATGCCATGTGTTTACACGGCTTTGCTTAAGTTCCTCCTGCCCACATCTCTGTCTCATTTTCCCCCTTTCTTCAAAGCTTCCTCAAGCTTTCTCTTAATCCACTCTTCGGATCCCCTCCTCTATGCCACAGGGCAGCTCGTTTTTATTTTTCTTAAGATATATGTATAACCTGATTTATATAATCAAGTTTTGTGTTTATGCCTGATCTCTTCAACAAGACTGTTAATAAATTAAGGGCAGTATCAATAACTGTGTCACCTGTGTATATTCCTGAGACCCATGCTTTATCTATTCATTGTTTCCATACACACAGGTAGATTCTGTCTCTCCTTCTCTCTTGCACACACACACACACACACACACACACACACACACACACACAGAAACAGTTTATACACTGTCGTATGGTACAAACCTCTATTCAAAAACATCATTAATGTCTGATGGATCATTACTACCTTATCTTCTTCCTGCACACCACCCTAAGAACTTTTAATGTCTAAATACCTCAAAGGGTACCAGTCAAATTTTCCTCTGGCATAATTTAGCCCTTTGCTGGAGATGAAAGTAAGTCCACTTCCAATAATAAAGAGGATGATGCAATTATCAAGATTACCAGGTGTGTGTATGTGTGTGTGTGTGTGTGTGTGTGTGTGTGTCATAGGCACTTGGCCTGGTGTCTCATTGAAAAAAATTCAGGTTTTGTGGTGAAGAGGCTATCTGGCACAGGTAGTATCATTTTAACTTTCTTCTGTGACTTGTAGCATTTCTTCATTCCCTAGAGAAATCAAGATTTGGTGAAAATAAACAGGCAGCTGTCCTTCACTTCTACCATGTTTCCCTGAAAATAAGACTTATCCCGGAAATAAGCCCCAGTTAAGATCGTCAGCCGATGGACACATTTAGTATGTCATGACGATGTTCCAGAAGATGACATGACTGTATTTGAATAAATGTAGATTGGCGTACATGAAAAAATAAGACACCCCCTGAAAATACGCCCTGATGCGTCGTTTGGAGCAAAAATTAAGACCCAGTATTATTTTCGGGGAAATACGGTATAAATGTTCTGTGTCCATCTATTTCCTGCAAAGAGCTGACTGCAAGCTTACTTAAACACAGTCACTGCTTTCCAGAATGAGGAAGGGGTGTGGGGAGGGAGCCTTGGCAAACAAACAAACAAACAACAACAAACAAAAAAAAACAAGAAAAGAAAATTACTAAATATATCGTCATCAATATATTACTATAAAATCAAGGGGGAAGAGGAGGCTGTCAAGCTCTGGGGTTCTGAGAGGGCCATTAGTTAGAGTTCAGCCATGGTGTATGTTGAGAACTGCCTTTTCCACTCTTTGCAATAACCCTATCCCAGGATCCCAAGTAAGTGAATCTTCTGTCTAAAGAAGATTGTGTTCTGCCTGGGGAACACAAAGCACAGACAATGTATCTTCTATCCATATCAGCTTGTTTCTACGCTTACCCCTGGCCCTCCATTTCAGTATGGAATCTAGGTGTGTAAGTGTGTATGTGTGTGGGGGGGAGGGATGTAAGGAAGGCTGGATTCTGAGCTGTACTATATGTCTATCTCCTCCGATTTCCGTGTCTTCACAGATAAGGAGATGACCAAGGGCCGCGCTGGGGCTGGGGTGAGGCAGTTGAGTACCCTAATGAACCAGAACGAAAGTGCAAAGAAAGGATCCATTGTCAGTTCCAGCCTGTGGCTTTGACCCAGGCTGACCGACGAGGGCCCCTGGGGACAGGGATTGTGACCCTAGCTCGCTCCTGTCACAGGTTCGACATCAAAGTGACAAACCTTTCCCTACGCTTTCCAGGAGAAATCACGAACTGACCCAACCTTCCGGATAGGAGAGTTTTAGCTCTGGGGCTTGCTGTGGCTCCATCACTTCATTTTACACGCGCACACATACACGCAGGTGTGTATATGAGGGGATGGCTTCAGGAAGGATCCCCACCAACTCATCTTTGTACCATTCCAGGAGCTCCCTCTTCGTGCCCCGCATGGGGACCTGGCCAGTGCTGTGCGCTGGGGACCGCTGAGGGTGGCTGGGGCAGACTTTGGACTTCTCCAGGGACGCAGATAACCCCGACAGCCGAGGTTAAGGCAGCTCCTCCAACGTCCTGCCCCCTCCCCGACCTCTCTCCCCTAAGGAACCTGCCGTTACCAGCAGTGGGTCGACATGGATAAGAAACGCCGTGTACCTTTTCCGCCTGCCCTTTAGATCCGGAGCAGACGGCCAGTGTAAGCACTGGAGGACAACTGCGTCCCCTCTGCCGCGGCAGAGTGGAAACCGTGGGAAAGGGGCACCCGGCTGAAGGTCTGAGCGAGGGCCTGGGAGTGACACGTATCCTCCCTCCCCAACGCCGCTGGAAGGAGGAGAGCTGCAGACTAACCCACCGGCCCTCCGGTCCCGCACCGGCTAAGCCCTGGGCGCGCTGGGCGTGCGGGGCTGGGCGGCCGTCTGCGGCATCTGCATCAGCTTAAGCGGCTCGTTTCCGCGCACTGGCCGGCAGCGGTGCAAGAGCTCGAGGTTTCCTTCCCTCCCGGGCACCGAGGCGTCTGTCTGTTAACTTGCGGATGGCAGCCGGGCTCAGCGTAGGGCCTCCACTCGCAGGCACGCTCCCGTCACAGCGCCGTCACAGCGGCCCCTCTAGCCGGAGGCCTCGGGCACCGAACTCGCGTCTCCGAGCTCGAGTGCGGACGAATCCTGGGGCCGCGCGCCTCGCGGAGGCCGCCGCCGTGCGGCGC